>NC_072892.1:56148791-56773791 GCF_027943255.1 Anastrepha obliqua | reverse complement strand
ATAAATAAATAAATAGATATAAAGCGCGCTAGGTAGCAATGACATTCTTTTTCAGTACGCAGACTCATAGGCACTCATAGGCCAGAGAGTATTTTTTCCATTCTGCGGCATTCTTCAAAAAATGTTAAATGCTTTTAGTGAATATTTCTTTGGTATTTAAAATTAAATAAGAGAGATAAACATGCAGGATTTCATACTGATCTATATTCCAACTGTAGCAATACATTTCACTCATAGTCGTACATAAGCAGTTTATGATATTTTGTACATATGCATTGAATTGATTAATGTTGAAATTCTTTCATTTCCAATAAATTACTCCATCTGAACAGACTGGTTTGCCGTTAAAGGGTTCACAGTTTTACAAAACATGAGGCATAGATTTTAGATTTAAGCATTTGAACAAAATGTTGAAACAAAGTGAAGTAAACAAAAAATTAATAAAAAAAAAATAATTAAAAAAAAAGCTCAAAATTGCTTTTAAATATGTAGGTATGTGTCAATGCAAATTATTATTATCAATTATGCATATGCGAATGTGTTGAATAAACTGTAAAAAAAGCTCTAATGGGGTAAAATCTAAAATTGAAATAGGAAAATTCAAGCGCTCGTCCCTCAAACTGGCTGACATATTTAATATTACTACATTAATCAGTTCAGTTATTTCGTAGTACTTGACAATTCTTTTAATTTCTCATTTTTCCCGTCAAAAAAATCGAAAAAACCCTCGCACGCCATTTGATTATGAATTTATGGCATTTAACTTTTTTAACTAAATTTTAAACAGTTTTGAACTTTGAAACTTTGAACGAAATTCAGAAAATTGCATACAATTTATAATAAAATTTCCAACTTCTTAATCAGAATTTTTATAAAACTTTCTGACATTTAACTTTTTTTTTTTAATTTAATTTTAAATAGTTTTCAAACAAACTTCGAACGAAATTCAGAAAATTTCATAAAATTTTTCACAAAATTTCTAACTTCTCAATCAGAACTTTTGAGTATGCACTTTTATTGTCCTTAGAATTGCTTGGAAGTGCTTTAAAAATTACGTTGATTTAAATATTTCTTTTTATGATGGTATCGTGTATTTTCTTTCAGATAAAACACAGTTTTTTAAGGGGTAAAGCATCGTAAGTGAAAAAAAATGTATTACATGGGCTATAAAACTGTATACACAAAAGTTTTATTAAAACTCTGATTGAAAAGTTGGAAATTCTGACGAACTTTTCTGAGTTTTGTACAAAGCTAGGAAGCTTGACTCATATGGAACTAGGCCTTTCCGGCTACTAGCTACGGAGAACA
Source organism: Anastrepha obliqua (assembly GCF_027943255.1). Lineage (NCBI taxonomy): Eukaryota > Metazoa > Arthropoda > Insecta > Diptera > Tephritidae > Anastrepha > Anastrepha obliqua. Next base: position 56,772,483 of record NC_072892.1, on the reverse strand, counting down.
TCGCAGACTGGAAATTTATTCTTTTCAACTCCTTCCATTGACATCTATCACAGCCGAAAAAAAAATCCAAAAATCTTGCATAATCGACATGAGAGAAAACGGAAGCATTAAGGGAAACTAGAAAATAGGCCTTTCCGGCTCGCAGCTATGAAAAATCGGAGACTGAAAACCCGTCCTTTCTGGCTCCCTCCATTCATTCATATTTTTTCATATTTCATTGAACAAATAATTCGTTTCTTAGCACTGACAAGGAAACAGACCCTATGATCAAAAAGTAACGGGAAGGTGATATTGACTGTTTTCTCCGATTGCCAAGGCGTAGTGAGTACCTTCCATCGGGCCAGGCAGTCAAAAAAGAATATTATATATCCGTTTTAAAGCGTTTGAGAGATACTGTACGTCGCAAACGGCCGGAAATGTAGGCAAACGATTCTTGGATTTTGCAAGATGATAACGCGCCATCGCACCGAGCTCAAATTGTGCTGGATTATTTGACCAAACACCAAGTAAATATCATCGTGCAAGCACCGTATTCACCTGACATGGCCCCGTCCGACTTCTTTTTGTTTCCCAAGTTGAAGTTACTACTTCGTGGAAGGAGATTTCAGTCGATAGAGGAGATCAAAAAGAATGCGACGAAGAAGATGAAGGCCATCTCTTCGTCGGCCTACCAGGGGTGCATGGAGGATTGGGTTGAATGTTGGCACATGTGTGTTGCTTCAGACGGGTCATATTTTCAAGGAGATAAAATAAATTTGCTGAAATTTAACTCTGTTTTGTTCTATTTAAACATTCCCGATTCTTTCTGATCATAGGGTATACTTTCAGGATGTTCCAAGGAATAATAATTATAATTTTATAATTTATTTTATAATAATAATTAAATATAATTTTTTTAATAAATATTTTTTAGTTTCCTACGCAAATATAGTTGAATTAGCCAGAGATATTGGGGGTGAAGGCTTTAAAGACGTAAGCACTGATAGTGCTAAGAAATGTTAGAGGAGTGTATCCTAAAAGCTGTGTCGATTTTACATGGTATTGATTAAAATAACAGAGGTTCATGGGAAAGTAAAGAAGAGTAGTTTAGCTCAACTGTTCAACTTTCTTCGAGATTAACTCGGCTGGGCTTAGACAAACCTACTAAGTTCGGGAACATTTTTCTATTCCAAGTTTCCAAAGATGAGCATTTCATAAAATTTCATTGTGAAAGCTACTGCGAACTATACTTATACATACATACTATGAAATCACATATAACATTAAGAAGTAAAGAATTTTTGATTTTTTTTAATATCCATTTAAGACAACATTATATAAAACCGAACTATGTATACCTATACATACAAATCTATGTACTTTAAATTACATTTTTCTATAAATACATTTTCCACTACCCGAATTATGAGTTTCGTATGGGAAATTGTGAAAGGATTCTATTTTTTCACGGATTTTTTTTACAAAATTAGCATAAGTAAGCAAATTTGTGTTAAAATCCGATTATTTTTAAGCCTTTTTTAAGACGGAGGCTTCTGTACCAATAAACCACTTTAAAAGGTAATTATCTGTATGTACTCATGTATGTATATCCATTTGATTTGACAGTTGAAAGTAATGTGTAACTTTATTCTTCTTCTTCTTCTTAGCGTCACAGTTCTTGGTGAACCATTGCTTCCTTCACAGCTTCTTGCCATCGGCCTGTGTAACTTTAGATAAGTTAACTATGAAGAGAATTTTATATTTTGTGTTAAAATCTCAACTTTTTTAATCTTCAAAACGTGATATTTGCAATGAACATATATTTTTTCTGTACTTTGTTCTAGTTTTGTGAAGATTTTATTTTCACTTGATTTCACTTCACTTCAATTGCTGGACAATACTTTTCCAGCAAAACTACATTCTGCGCCTAAATTTTGTACATATTTGAAAAATTACACACTTCTAAGTGTAATAACTTATTTTCATCGAAGCCTAAGTAGAATTTCACATTACTAAAGTTAAGCACTGCATATAAATGCCCAAATTACCGTACAATTGCTGTTGCTTTGGAGTTAATAAACTTTCTTCAATATGGTGTTAACTTTGGTGACCTAACAGAGACTGTTAAGTTAACATTGATAGCCATTTTAGAATGGCAAACATTTTGGAAGCTATTTTCAGGCGCACTCTTTTTAATGAAACAAAATTTAGATTTTTAGTTTTATTAAATTTTCATCACATCTCAAAGGAGGACACTATTGACATACAAAAATGTAAAAAACATCAATCAGATTCCGTTGAAATTTGTTGCTTTGGAGTTCTGGGATGGTTACGATACTGGTATCTGCCATTCAAAATTAAAAAAGGGTATAAAAAATGGCTCACACCAATTTTTATAAAATACAATATTTCTAAAAATTTGTTACTCGTATTTAACGCAGGTTTTAAGAATTTCCCAAGAACCAGAGTACAGATATCACTTTCGCATATGTTTTTTTGACATTTGACCGCCGTATTGACTTAAGGCACTTTTCTGGTCTATAATTAAAAAAAAAATTTTTTTTTTCATGTTATGATAGTTTATACTTTCAAAAATATACTTGCAAAGTTTTATATTGAAATTCGTTGTAGTTTAGACGTTAGAGTCCTCTTAAACGAGACAGGTTTGGAGTACGACGCCCAGGGGTAAGCTTGTCATCCGTTTTTTTTTTTTCGAAACATTTTTTTCGGAGTTGGCGTTGGTAATTTCTCAAAAAGTACTGAACTGATTGATTTGAATTCTTAATATGTTATTGAGTAGACTTGTGGCTCTCCCGGGTAGCAGAATTATAATTTTATAATCAATTTTTCTATTTTTTTAAGAGCGAAAACGTGAAATAATCCTTTTTTTCTGTTTTTTCAATGAACAGATAGAATACCTAAAGAAACATTTTTTTTTTGTAAATCTGCAACCCACCATAGGGACATATCCCCTGATGAATAATCGACCGAATTTTTCGTTTCAGACGTACCTGAGCAGCCCAATCAGTTACGCCAGTGGCATGTGTTACGACAGGGGAAGCAATTGTATTTTATTATTGTCATAGAAAAAACAAAAATGTTTTTTTTTGTAAATAAAGCATTGATCTAATGAATAAAAACGATTTTCAAGTGATACCGATTGTTTTTCTTCAATTCTCAAAGCCTTCAATTTTCACGTCTCTAGACCAGAAAGGTGCCTTAAGAGAAAAGCATTAAGCATATCACATGTTATATGAAAAATTTAAAATAGTAGAAGCATTTCTTGTATAGAGAGTGACTCAACTTTTTACTCAAGATACTTTAAAAAATGTATTGCAGAAACTTAAAAACTTGTTTGCATGTTACTTTAGCTATTTACCTACCAAGGGGCATATACTTATCTAAGTGTATATACAGGGTTGGCCATATTAAACTGACCCATGTGATTATTAAAAAATATGGAAAAAGAAACATTTTTTTGTGTTTCATTGTGAAAAACATTTAATTTAGTTCAAGGAGATTCGTTTACATCACTTTTTGAATATGATATCGCGCAAGTGGTCGCCCTTAGCTCGTATAGCGTAATGTGCCCGTTTTTCGGCGTTTTCCATAGTTTTGGCCAGCGTCTCGGCCGATATGGCGGCTATTTCCCGTCGGATATTGGCCTTAAGTGCGCCTAGTGTCTTTGGCTTGTTGACGTAAACCTTAGATTTCAAATTACAGTAAAAAGTTATAGGGTTACTCAATGGGCCAGTTTAATATGGCCAACCCTGTATGTATATCATAAAGTGTCGTTCTAAGGACATTAGACAACCCAAAGCTCTAGCTCTGCCTAAATGTAAATATAATAACAATTTGTGCAGTGCTGTTACAAATAAATAGTGTTCTACAAAAAATATGCCATTGTCAGAAGTGGGATTCGAACCCACGCCTACAGAGTAGACTGCGACCTGAACGCAGCGCCTTAGACCACTCGGCCATCCTGACTACTGGCACTACTTTTTCAGCTTTCCGAAAACATCAACGATTTCTTAACTCAGCATATTAAATAATTATTATAAAATATATATTTATATTATTATAAAATATTTATAATAATTAAAACGACTTCCCTAAATTGTAGGCAATAAAATGTCACATTACCAAATTATTTCCTTTGTAGTTTTTATTATATTATTTTTTATTTTTATTTTATTAAAAAATCTGTTATTGTCAGAAGTGGGATTCGAACCCACGCCTACAGAGTAGACTGCGACCTGAACGCAGCGCCTTAGACCACTCGGCCATCCTGACGCTTGGCAACACTGGTGCATGGCGGCTATCTTGGAAGCGATGAGCATAAATATTTAATTGGTGAAAATGTGAAAAGTGTGCGGATGCGAGTACAATAAAAATAATTGAATTACTTATTGCTGAAAAAAACATCACAATTCATATACAGCTGCACAAAGAAACTTTTGCGTTCAGGAGTATTTCACTACATAAAAAAGCACTTAACCTTCGTAAGAAAAGAAAAATATTTGACTTCAGAATGTGTGGCATACAACGTTATGAAATTTTCAATTTTTTTTGCTAACGTATTTTTATTTATATGTATACGAGTACTAGCACGAGGCGCGTCTATAAACTGCTGCATTGCATCATCAGCCGATAAGCGTCGGATCGTCAAAGTGAGAGTATGTGAACTTTTATTGTCTTCTTTTTGCTTTAGGGAAGAATAATATAAAAAATAATCCAACAAATTATTGTATTTGTACAATCGACATCACCCTGTATAGATTCCCCTTGCACCTGTATATATGTATAGCGATATAAGTCCACCAGTTCACAATTCAAACAATTTTAGTTTATTTGAGATATTTCACTATATTGATTACATGGAGGCACGGTAGTGCTAAGCTACTGAGATAGAGTTGATAAAAATTACATTAAACAGCGCCAAAAAAGCGCTAAAAGAAAAACTGTTTTTAGAAGGTATAACAATAGAAATAAATATAAAAAGTATTTACATACTACATTTTATAAAAAAACTAGCACACCCGGCCCGGCTAAAATAGAATAGATATGGTTTAGAACAGAAAAGATATGGTTTTGATGTTATTTATTTCGTTATTCTTTATTCAAGCGCTTTGGCATAAACAATATTTTTTGTTTTTCTATTTGTTTTTGAGTAAATATAAAATATAAATTGAAAATCAGGAAAAAAAGAAGATTGTTTTTGAATTTCAAATCAACGCAAATGAATAACTAAGAAACAATTGTCTTTTTTCCTGATCATCCATGAATTTTTCGTTTCAATTTATATGTTTTATTAAGCATTGGAGCTTTTTTAATCATTATCCATTTATATTTTTCAAAAAAAAAAAAAAACGAAAAATTTTTTTTTTTCCACGAACACATAATTTCATTCGGATTTCACATTAAATTCTCAAATTTCGTAAGAAATTATTCACTGTTCCAAAATCCACTCCAAAAAAATTCACAAAGAATTTTTACACTTTGCACTTACATCTTTTCCTTATGGCGTCCAAATCAGAAAAAAATATTGACACATTGTAACTCACACTGTCAATTTGACAGTTCAGTTCCGCCCCAAGCGTTAAAAAAGTAAACGTCATTATAACTGGTTCAAAAGAACGCTGTACGCGTTGCCGGTGTTCCGAATTACAACCAAACTTTACGAAACCCATTTTCAATACTTACTTAACAATGTGTGTAACTTTGGTTTAATTCGGTGCAAAGACACAGCGGGTCCACGTTTTGGCATATATTTCGAGACCCTAGTCATCAATAGGTATGAAAATTACCCCGTATTAAAGCACTTATCAACAGCTTTCATTTGATACCCATATTGTACATACACAACCAAAGGTTGCCCGGGTCCACGTTTTGGCCTATATCTCGAGACCCCAGTCACGGAGCGGCATGAAAAATACTCTGTACTAAAGCATTCACCAACAGCTTCAATTTGATATCCATATTGTACAAACACACTCTAGGGTCCACGTTTTGGTCTCTATCTCGAGACCCTAGTCACGGAGCGGCATGAAAAATACTCTGAACTAAAGCATTAACTAACAGTTTTCATTTGATACCCATATTGTACATACACATCCGAAAGTTACCCGGGTCCACGTTTTGACCTATATCTCGAGACCCTATCTACCAATAGGTATCCAAACTATACGGAAACCATCCTACTTAACAATGTGTGTAAGTTTGGTTTAATTCGGTTCGAAGGCACGGCGTGTCCACGTTTTGGCATTTATTTCGAGACCCTAGTCATCAATAGGTATCAAAATTACCCCGTATTAAAGCACTTATCAACAGCTTTCATTTGATACCCATATTGTACATACACAACCAAAGGTTACCCAGGTCCACGTTTTGACCTATATCTCGAGACCCCAGTCACGGAACGGCATGAAAAATACTCTGTACAAAAGCATTCACCAACAGCTTCAATTTGATATCAATATTGTACAAACACATTCTAGGGCCAACGTTTTGGTCTCTATCTCGAGACCCTAGTCACGGAGCGGCATGAAGAATACTCTGAACTAAAGCATTCACCAACAGCTTCCATTTGATACCCATATTGTACATACACATCCGAAGGTTACCTGGGTCCACGTTTTGACCTATATCTCGAACCCTATCCACCAATAAAGTATCCTATGTTACTTCTATCACCTCCGAAAACATGTGTACAAAGTTTCGTAATAATCGGTTAAGTAGTTTTGGCGTGAAAGCGTAACAAACAAACTTACATTCACATTTATAATATTATATAGTAGGGATGTATTTTAATTTTTCTTTACAAAAATTAGTATGTATATAAAAAATCACGTGACCCAAAGTACAATGAAAAAAAAGTTGCTCCACGGTCTGCACCATTTCTCCTTGAAATGTTGATGGATCTGTAAAAAGTAAAAAAATATCTTGTAAAATAAGTTCGGATTTCGAAAAAAATTGCAATTTTCGACATTTAAAAAAAAATATGCGTTTTACGTCATTTCACACTTTCATTTTACAAAGGGGGGTTGAATTTCAAGGGCTGATGTTGAATGTCAACCACACGTAAACGTCAAGTTTCTTTGCATTTCATTTGAAATTTTTCAATTTCAGACTAACTCAATTTGAGCCATTGAAAGATACACAATCGAGCAACGCGTTAAAGTTATTCAGGCTTATTATGAAAACGGGCGTTCAAACCAAAATGCATATCGCGCACTTCGTGTGTTTCTCGGTCAATTTAATCGTCCAAATGTGCGTACAATCGGAAAAATTGTGCAAATGTTTGAGCAAACCGGGTCTGTAGGAGATGTGAAAACACCAGTGTATGTTCGTACAGCTCGTACTGAAGAAAATATTGCTGCTGTTCGCGATAGTGTCGTTGAAGAGCTGTCCACCTCAACTCGTCGTCGTGCCCAACAATTGCACCTCTCACGCTCGTCGCTGATAAACATTATGCATAAAGACTTGCATTTACACGCGTAGAAGGTGCAATTGACTCAAGAACTAAAGCCTCTTGACCATTTCAAGCGTAGTCAATGGTCAGAATGGTGGCACAAAATGGTAACAGTGAATGACCAATTTTCGAAGAAAATCATCCTCAGTGATGAGGCACATTTTCACCTCAGTGGAATCGTCAATAAGCAGGAATGCCACATTTGGACGAATCATAATCCAAGATAATCCAATGATAATCCAAGTTTATAGGCCGGCGGCATCATTGGGCCGTATTTTTTCCAAAATGAGGCCGGTCAGGCAGTTACTATGAATAGTGTTCGCTATCGTGAGATGATAACGAACTTTTTATGGCCCGACTTGGAAGATATGGATGGGGACAATATGTGATTTCAACAGGACGGTGCCACTTGTCACACAGCTAACGAAAAAATGCGCGAAAAATTCGATGGCCGAATAAACTCACGTCGTGGCGATGTCAATTGGCCGCCAAGATCATGTGATTTGACACCGTTGGACTTCTTTCTTTGGGGTTATTTGAAAGAAAAGGTGTATGTCGATAAGCCAAGTACAATTCAAGAGCTAAAGGATGAGATAATTCGGCACATTAACGGTATAAAATCTCAATTATGCCTCAGCTTCATCGAAAATTTGGACCATCGGATGGAGGTGTGCCACCGAGGCCGCGGCGGCCATTCGGCCGATATTTTTTTCCATACGTAATTGAGCCATACCAGTATTATCATAATAAAGAGAAATGAGAATAATTTCCTAGAAAAATTGTATTTGATTCAAAATCATCACAGGTCCTTGAAACTTAACCACCCTTCATATAACATTTTTTAATAAAAGTAGCAAAAAATAAAAGTATCGATAAACTATAGAGAAAACATTTGCGAATATTCAAAAAAAAAAACCGCATCAAACATAGAAATCTTAATACTATCTGCATTACCGACGCCAAATCGAATAGGGTTGCCATTTAAAAAAAAAAAAAAAAAAAAAAAAATGAATTTGCAAAGAATACCTCCACCGGGCGGTGGAAATTCGTTCAAAAATCGAGCCACTATTAATACACCATCTATGAGTGTCAATAACATTATAACGAATACACCAAATGAGTATATACTCAGTCAGCAGAACCAAGCGCTGTTTCAAGAGAATGATCAGCGCAGCCAAAATGAACAACAACTATACAATCAATGGCAATATGCTACCAATGGATGGCAAATTGCAAACAATGAAATCATCCGATTGAATGCTTTCACATCGGATTTACAAAAACAAATAGATGAACTGAAGGCAAATCTATTAAAAGGGAGACCAGGTACTCCCTTTTTGATTGCTACAAGATCAGCAACCCCTGCTTCATCAAGACCAAGTACACCAACCCATGTTAATGGGGAAAATATTGAGTATCATACAGATGAGGATGAGCTGGCTAAAGAAACTGAGTGGATAAGGGTTAAGCATAAAACCAAAAAAAGGAAAATGAATACAACACCCTCTCCAGCCACTCCCAAAAATAAAAACAAAAACAGCCAAACTAATATCAAAGAAAATAAAAAAGAACCGATGCCACCACCTATTATACTGGAGGATATCACATCATATGAAGTTCTCTACAATCAATTAATATCCACAATAAATGCAGATGCATTTCAAACAAAAATTATTAATGATACAACTGTAAAAATCAATTGCATAGATTCTGAAGCATACAGAATAGTAGTTGGAACATTAAAAAGAAATGGAAACTCATTCCACTCTTATGAAAATAAACAAACTAGAGTGATTAGAGTTATGGCAAAAAATTTGCATCACACTTGCAACCCAGAAAATATAATGAAAGATCTGATATGCAAAGGATATAAAATAAAGGCAGCAGTAAATAAGCTAGCATGGAAGAAAAAAACTCCTCTTAATATGTTCATGTTGTTTTTTGAAAATAATGAAGATATGGAGAGAATATACAAAATCACAAATATACTAGGCTGTCAAGTAGAAATTGTGCCGATTAAGGGAACTAAACTTGTCTCGCAATGCAAAAATTGCCAAACATATGGGCATACCAATAAATATTGCAGCAAACCAGCTAGATGCGTTAAATGTGCTGGTCGACATCATACACAAGAATGCAACAAAACAAAAGAACAAGCGCCAAAATGTGTTCACTGCGGAGGAGATCATCCGGCCAACTACAGAAGATGTATTGTAGCAAAAGAGTTGCAAAAAGTGAGAAACAGCAAGATCCAAAAACCTAAAACTAATAGTAATAATAAAGCCAATAAAATTATCCTTAAGCAAGCCCCAGTTATGCAAACTGAAAATAAAATTAAGGGCACACAAAATAAATTGTCATATGCTGCTGTCACTAAGTTGAATACAGCAGAAAAAAATGTGACTGACAATCAAAACAATAATATCAGCCAAAGTCTACAACTCATTCTGAACAAAATGACTATACTTGAAAAATCATTTTCAAACATGAATGAGAGAGTGATCAAATTGGAAAGTAGTAACAAAAAAACTACTTCCAAACCTAAAAGAAGATAATGGCCAATACAATTAAAATTATGTCATGGAATGCAAATGGACTGCTTAAACGTCAAGCTGAGTTACAAGCAATCCTAGACATAAATAAAGTATATGTGTGCCTAATATCAGAAACACATCTAACTAATCAATCGTACATTAAATTTCGAGGTTATAAAACATATCACACAATTCACCCAGAAAATACTGCAAAGGGTGGAAGTGCAATAATTATAAAAGAAAATATATATCATCACGAAGAAAACAAATTTCAAGCAGAAGATATACAAGCAACTATGTTAAGCATTAAAACTAAAAATCAAAATATTACCATAGCTAGCTTATATAGTTCCCCAAAACACAATATCAAACAAGAACGTTACTTTGAACTATTCAGAGCTGTTGGAAATCGATTCATCATAGGTGGTGATTATAACGCTAAACACACACATTGGGGATCGAGACTCACAACAACAAAAGGAAAAGAATTGCTAAATGCTATACAAACATACAAGTGTGACGTAATTTCTACAGGGAAGCCCACCTACTGGCCCACTGATCCTGACAAAGTTCCAGATCTAATAGACTTTTTCGTCACCAAAAACCTAGGAAGTAATTATATGCAAATAGATGAAATCTTAGAGTTAAACTCAGACCATTCGGCAATAGTATTAACACTAAGCGAAACTATAATTTCTAAGCCAACAAATCCAACTTTAGTCAACAAAAAAACGGACTGGGAAAGCTTTAGAATAACATTGGAAAATAGAATTGAACTAGCGGTTCCACTACAAACCGAAGAACAACTGGACCTTGAGGTGGAAAAACTAGTCAACGATATACAGTATTCAGCATGGGAAAATACACCTGAAGTCAAAAGAAAACTGAAAGGCAATTGCTATCCTAAAGAAATAGTAGAGCTTATTTCAGAAAAAAGAAAAGCGAGAAAAAAATGGCATCAAACCAGAAACCCGCGGGATAAAACAATACTGAATAATTTAACATCACAATTAACAAATGAAATTAGACAGTTAAAAAATGACTCTATAAGTGACTTTCTTCGTGAGCTTACTAACGACTCCAGTACTGAATATTCGCTTTGGAAGACTACAAAAAATCTAAAGAGACCAATCATACAAACACCTCCAATTAAAAATGTGGATGGAAGCTGGGCCAGAAATAATGAGCAAAAAGCAACAATATTTGCAAATCATCTTGAAAACATATTTCAACCAAATGCAGCTAATGACATTAATCCCTTACCATACATTGCAGAACAAATGGACGGGATAATACCATTCGTCACTCCGGCTGAAGTCAAAAAAGAGATCAAGAGTAATATCAACCCTAAGAAAGCACCTGGCTTTGATCTTATCACTGGCCAAATACTAAAAGAACTTCCAAAAAAAGCGTTAATGAAAATAACCAACATAATTAATGCATCACTTCGGTTACAATATGTTCCACAACTTTGGAAAGTTGCCGAAGTTATAATGATACCAAAGCCAGGGAAGCCGTCACATGAAACAACCTCATATCGACCAATATCATTGCTGCCGATTATGTCAAAGTTGTTCGAGAAACTTCTCTTGAAAAGGTTAAAACCAATTATCGAAGAGAAACACCACATTCCTGATCATCAGTTTGGTTTCCGAAATCAGCACTCTACAATTGATCAGGTACACCGAATCACCGACATAATTGAAAAGGCGATAGAAGAGAAAAAAGTTTGTTCGACAATATTTCTGGATGTTGCACAAGCTTTTGACAAGGTTTGGCATGAAGGATTAAATCATAAATTACAAATACTTCTTCCTGCTCAATACTCAAAAATTTTAAAATCATACATAACAGAACGTTACTTCAGAATAAAACAAGAAGACACCTATTCTGACCTGAAAAAAATTCAAGCGGGAGTACCACAAGGAAGTGTACTAGGACCAATCCTATATCTCCTATACACTAGTGATATCCCTACATTTACAAATAATACCGTTGCTACGTTTGCTGATGACACTGCAATAATGGCCACTGGTGAAAACAACATTGAATCAACAGAAAAATTACAAACAGCCATTACTGAGATACAGCGCTGGACAGTCAAATGGCGTATAAAACTCAACGAAACCAAATCTGTGCACGTCGACTTCACTAATAAAAGAATCGACCATAAACCAGTATACATCAATCAACAAATCATTCCGTACGAGAATTCAGCGAAATATCTTGGCATGACCCTTGACGCAAAACTCAGGTGGAAACCGCATGTCAAGAAAAAACAAGAAGAATTGAAAATGAAGTACAGAAAGATGTACTGGCTATTGGGTAGACATTCTGCCTTGTCAACATACAACAAGCTGCTCTTGTATCAGCAAGTCCTTAAGCCAATCTGGACTTATGGTATTCAGCTCTGGGGATGTACCAGTCAAAGCAACAGAATGATCATTCAACGATTTCAAAATAAAGTGCTCCGTGCTATTGTTAATGCTCCGTGGTACATCAGAAATGACAATTTACATAAGGATTTGGATGTTGAAATTGTCGACAACGTTATCAAAAAGTTTGCGCAAAGTCATGAACAACGACTTCAACAACATGTCAACATTGAGGCCCTCCAGCTCCTCGAAAACGATGACTTAACCAGAAGATTAAAACGAGTGAAACCATTTGAACTTGTGTAAAAAATAGTGAACTATCTATAAACAATACATAATAAATAAACCAGTCACAAACAAAAGTAGTGACCAAAACATTTACAGAAACAAAAAGTGCATATATCATAGGATAAGTATTTTGTAATTTTAACCGTATCAAATTAAGTCAAATTCAAATAGCTTATTAGTATTTGTGCTAGATTGCTATATAATAAATACACCAATAGGTGTTTTTAAAAAAAAAAAAAAAAAAAAAAAAAGTAGTTTTGAGAAAAACGAGTTTAAACTTTCAATTGCATTTCGCTCGAGGTCGCGCGACTTAAATTTTCTTTTATTTTTCAAAGAAAATTTTATTTTTCAAAGAAATTTTATATTTCAAAGAAATTTTATTTTTATTTTTTCACGACTTTATTCATTCAACTCAACTTAAAAAACAAAACTACATCGATTCATATTTAATGTCATTAACTAATATAGCATAGTACATGAATCATAAAAGGGAAGTTGTGAAACATATAACTATAATCGGACAGCCAACAGTGGCGTGATCTCGATGCCTTTATGTACATAGATATTGGAAGGAATGTGTACAGCTATGTTAAGCCGGTGAATTATATAATACATACATACATTAGTAAATACCTTAATAAATACAGGGTACATAATAACATAATTAATAACATAACTCATAACTCGCGCATTTAAAGCAAGGCCTTAATTTTTTAATTTATTTTGTTTACTTACGTCTAATCTTCTATTTCAGCTTCATATTGTATGCCTTCCTGATCAGTAAACAATTGTTGTTGTTTATTTTTTCCAGTCGACCAGATGTTCTGGCCTCTTCTTTTGTTGCTTTCATAGCCTTGATTCGTGCGTGTTTTAGCCGGTTCGAAATTTCTCCGAGACAAAAGTAGTAGTACCCCTCATATCCAATTGTTATTCCAAGTAAACTTTCCATTCTTAATAAACCCTCTGCTACGTTTTACAAATCTTCGAATTAAGACTCTCATTAACATTGTGTGTGAATCCACCTAAGCACTTTTCAAGTAATTGTTCGTCACTTAATGATTCATAGATAGATTTTATTGTCTGAAGTACAATTTCAGGTAAAGAGGCTTTGTGCCTGTATTGATTAATCGTACCTGCGACTTTTGCTCTCTGCCAATCACACCAACTTTCTTCTCCAGATGGACAATGAAAATGCTGAGGTTTTTCGTCCGTTGACGATTTATGGTAAAATGTCGCCCATATGGCATTTTTCATATATCTTTTCATTATTTCTAATTGCCAAACCGTAATAAATAGTTAGCTCGTCTATTAGTTGGGTAGTTGATTTTCCTTTTCCTCCCAAACTAACTCGTTCGATTTGATTCGATTTATTTGAATTTTCCTTCGTAGTCGTTGGTTTCTCTTCTTTCGTGATTGACGTCGATTTTTTACTGTTTGACGACTTGGCGCAGACGCTTACCTATACGTTTTTGGACATGGACGTACTTCGAGGTCTTGATACGGCTGAGCATTCGTGATTTTAGAAAAAGTTTTTGTATCATCAGTCATATTCATATTTAACCCTATAGTTTTCTTATGATCTCCGAAATATTTTCACAGCACTATCTGGCTCCATTTTCCCTTTTTCCCATTTTCTTTTGTGCTTTTCGTGAATTTCGCACTCTTTGCAATATCTGCTTTTACAAAACTGTCGACAACTTTTCCCGAGAAATAACCAATTAATGTTGTGACTCCGAAAAACAAAGAAAATCCTCTCTTCATCGAAGTGTCTTCTCCGGATACAATAATTCCATCCTTAGATAATTGTAATTTATCTTGATTGGTAGGTTTTTGAACCTCTTCTTCAGCAGCAACTTTCATAGATGCTTTAGCAATGGTTGCTGAGGCTTCTTCAATATTTTTCATAATTGTGCGATACATAATGCTAAATCCATGACACCACAAAAAAGCTGCATTGTCTTTAATCTTTTTCCTAACATTCGGGAAGCTAATGTGAAGCGTCGATTTATCTCGTATGCAGTGTTTATTAAAAGCAATGAAAAAATACTATTGATGTTCGCGTCACACGCTGTACAAAAAAACATTTAATTTGAATCCAAGTCCGCGCGGACTTGCTTTTAAAAATTTAACATTGCCACCACATGTACATCAGACCACACACTCCGAAATAGCCGTAAAAACCGCAGTGAGCTGTAAAATACAGTACAGGACCCATATTCGACGGACCCATCTGGCAACCCTATATCTTTTGACAGAGACGTCAGATCGCTTAATGACATACCGCGTTGGATGCGTTAGTCCAAGCAGATTTTTATCATGGAACAGTACACGCCACGCGAGCGCTCCCAAATTGTTGAAATTTACATTCAACAAAAGAAGTCAATTGTGAAAACTCAAAGTGTGTATAAAAAATTAAATAATGTGAAAAGTGCGCCTTCTAAGAACACCGTTAAACGTTTGTTCGAAAGGTTTTCAGCTGGTGATGCTCTTTCTAGTCCAAAGAGGCCAAATCAAAACCGACCAAGGCGATCGGATGAGAATATTGCTCTTGTACGGGCCAGTGTTGAGACGTCGCCAAGGACATCCCGAAATCGCCGTTCTCAGCAGTTGGGCATTGCTCGGACCACTTTATAACGAATTATCCGCATTGGTTTGCAATTATCGACAAGATTGTTGCCTGCTTACAAGCCTCGTCGATTGGAATGGGCCCAAAGACTCATCGAAATGGCTGAAGATGACGAGCAATTTTGGAACAAAATCATCATGTCCGATGAGGCTCATTTCCTATTGAACGGGACGGTAAACAAGCAAAATTGCCGTATTTACGCCACTGAAATCCTCACGAAATTCAAGAGGTACCGCTTTACGACGAAAAAGTCACTTTTTGGTGCGGCGTTAGTGCGAAAACGATTATTGGGCCGTTTTTCTTCGAAAAGGAGCGTTATCGCGATATGATAACCACTTTTGTGATGCCAATTATTCGTCGAAAGCATATGAGGCAGTTATGGTTTCAACAAGACGGCGCTCCACCACACACAGAAATTGTTTCCTCGTCGTTTAATGTCGAAAAATGGCGATTTTGACTGGCCACCGCGTTCGCCCGATTTAACGCCACCTGACTTCTTCTTGTGGGGATATTTAAAATCAAAGGCCAGAGACCATAGAAGAGCTCAAGAACAACATCCGTGAGGAAAAAGCCGCTATTCCAGCCGAAATGTTAGCTAAAACTATGGAAAATGCTGCAAAACGGGCACAATACGCCGCGGCGCGCCGTACAGGCTCAAGGCGGCCATTTGAGAGATATCAAGTTCAAAAAGTGATGTCAACAAATCTACTTGAACCAAATAAAATGATTATTATCTTCAACATCAAAAAATTGTGTTTTTCTTTGATTTAAAAAAAAAAAAAAATGGGTCCGTCGAATATGGGCAACCCAGTATGAGAACGTTGGTTCGAATGAAACCTCATGTAATTGTCCTGATAATTTTCTTGCAGCCGAACTAGTCTATTTTGTTACACTCTCTATCTGATCTCTGAGAAGGCTTCTTCTTTCTAGGACGTAAACATCGAAAATCTCAAATAAGACACACAACTGTTCGCTTCGAATGATAAAAAAAAACTAACCTTTAGTTTGATAAACCTTAGCATATCGACCCTATACATACTTTACCATAGAATAACAAAAGAATCGATAGGCTGAGAGGGTCCGAAAGTAATGGCCAGCTGCCTCAAGCGAAGAACGGCTACCTGTGCGGCTCAAACTCTCCTCGAGCACATTTTCTACTATAACTTTTTATCTATGGGCAATTTTTACAATCGACTTCTACAGAAATACGCCTAAAACTATAAAGAAAAATAATCTGTAAAAAACCCAATTTTTTTTTGAAAATTCTGGACGTATGAAATATCTTAAGAATTATAGTTTACTATTTCTTATATAAACTGAAATCTGGGAAAATATATCATAACTGCTTAATTATAGGTTCACAAATAGGTGCACCGGTTTTCGAGCTTAACTCTCAATACCTAATTATAAAGTGCGGCTACCCGTACAAAATTTCTCTCCAGAAATGAGAAGTCATAAAAAATCCTATATTTTAAAGACACCTCTTACTCTACAACCCTCTATTTTTTGTGTTGTCGATAATTATTATTACGAATGTACGGAGAAACGTAAAAGTAAAAACTAAATAAAATCAATGCCTTTAAAGAAAACAGGTTTGTAGACATAATTGTAATAAAATTTTTGCTAAATATTATTAATTATGTATTCATATTATAGAAAAAGGGTATGCCCACAAATTTCTTGGAATGTTATTGCTTATTCTAAAATGTAATATCGAGTTGAATTGCTGCCATAATTTTTTGCAACTTCAGTAGACGTCGTTTACGGATTTCATACAATTGTCTATTAGTAGCCATTCCTTCATATTGTCTCTTCTTCATATCGTTAATAATAATTAAACTCACCAAAACCACTAAAATATTCCACCAAACTAATATTTAAGCAGAAAAACCTTTCAAAGCAGTCTTGATTGGCAATTTCGCAGCTAATCTGCCATAAGTGAACGGGTAGATTAAGTTTTCTGGGTTTATAGCTAATCACTGCATATGGGAACTATTTTAAAAATATTTGGAAACATGGAAACCACGTCGTCAAAGTGATTTCAAAGATGTTAGACAAGATCTATGAAAAACAATTCTCGTATAGGTCGCACGGGTGTCAAAAATCTAAGATTGATAAAGGAATTTATTGATGAGAAAATGACTGTGAATGCCATATTCATACCGTAAATATTTAGGGATCATCTTGGATATACGAAGAAATCAGAATGATGGGTTCCACGAATTTTTACTGCTGCAAAAAAAGGACCGTCCTTGCCAAGTGCAAAGCAAATTGATCTGATTTATTTAAGGACGATAGAAAAGAAGTTGATATGCGAAAACATTTCTTATTTAATGATACTTTAAATATAATATTCAAATGATTATACATATTTAACAAAATTGTGTTTTTCAAACATTTTCTTAAAGCTACTCAAAATAAGGCGAATTTTTCTTGGTCATTAGAATAGACGCACTTTGGCCTTTTAATTTTTATAAGAAAAGTATTTGAATTTTAACTTAAATTACTATTTGATTTATTTGAAATAAAAAAAAAATAATTTCAGTAATGAGTACTGCCTCCTTTGTTAGTAATAACTTCATAAATCCGGTCCTTCAGAGAATGTTACAAGGAATCTATATAGTTCAAGGAAATCTCGCTCCAAGCACGTTTAATATCTGCAGTTAATGTTTCCTTATCTTCGTATTGCTTTCCTCCTTCGTATACTTTCCATGTTAGCCAGCCCCAAACACTTTCAATTACGTTAAGATCTGGAGAATATGGTGGCCGGTCAGGATATTAACGTTTTGACTCGAAATAAAAGATTGTACTACTCGAGAGTTATGAATGGGAGCATTGTCTTGTTGAAAAATCCAAGGAGTTGGTCCAAAGAGATCTTTTAATTTTGGAAATACGGACTCCAACAATGTTTTGAAGCGATCGCCGTTCATCTTTTGATCTATAAAAATCAACTCAATTGTTCCATAAAACCTGATAGCACCCCACACCATTATTCCCCCTTCTCGGCTATGGTGGCGACTTAAATATAGCTCATCTTTCCGCAAATCGTGATAATAATATTGAAATCCATCAGGGCCATCTAAATTAAAACGTTTTTCATCAGTAAATACAACTGAATGCCAATCATTTAGTCGAGTGTCAGATTGGACAGTCCACGCCATGTATTCTTTCGCGAATTGAAGCCGGTTTTCTTTGCGTATTGCATTCAAAGGGGGTTTTTTCTTGATTTTTAGACGCTTCAGGTGTTCTGCATTTCTGATCGTACGCTGAACAGTTGATAGGCTTGCTTTTACTCTGGTCAATTCCTTGATCTTAGCAGCAGATTTAGTCGAATTCCAAGCAATTCTAACAATTTGGCGTACTGCTTGTTTTGATAGTGCCTTTTTTTCCATTTGAAGTTATTTCCATATGCCTCTGGATCCTTCAAATATCTGTCAACAGTTCTGGAGCTGCGATTTATTTGTTTGGCAATGTTCCGATTGGACAGTCCTTGCGAATGAAAAAAGTCTACTTTTTGACGTTCCAATAAGCTCATAACAGCAGCTTTTTCCATTTTTTTCTTCAAATGTAGCTCGAAAACACTTTATTTGTTTATTTTTGATATTTTTTCAATACGAAAGTTTACACTTGTCCACGCAATACGAAGAAATTTAAGCTGCGTCTAATTTAATGACCAACCGAAAACACGTGTGATTGCCATAGAAATTTCTATAATCTCCGAATGTACAGTTATTTTTTCGCAAGTCAACCAGCTGTCAGCATTTTTTTTTTCGATCAAGATTCGCACTTTGATAAGAAAAGCATTTTGGACAATTAGAACACGCATGATAATAAATAATTGATTTTGTTTAAAAAAAAGATGGTGCGTCTAACCTAAGACTAGCAGTGTAGTTTGCTACGCCGGGCGAGCGGCTTTGTTCTGGTTCAGCCCGGTAAAATCGTGATTTCTGGTTCGTAAGATGGTAGTGAGACATTCATGAATAAGTGGCGATTTAATCTTCTTAGACGGTACAGCTAACATTTTTTTAATTTTGATTTTAATCTTTACTAAGTTCCATTCCATAAACCTACAGAAGAGGTGTGCTTATGAACGAAAATATGTTAAAAAGTCATAAAAATGGTGTTCAAACTGCAACAAATCAAAAATGGCTAATCATTCGGATATAATTTGCCTTAGAGGCAGAGCAGCGCATGGCACGTCGTTGCTGGTATAATACATTTAGAAATGAACATAGTTGTGTATTAGCCTCCAAAATATCACATCTTTGACTACTCTTCAAGTGTCACAGGTTCATATTTTTTTTGATCGATTTTGTAATCCCAATTTTTGAAATATTACTGCGAAGCGTAGGCTTTGTTAAGTTTGTGCTACACAGATATATTCGTGAGCGCTCATTAATTGCTTTAAAACACCATTTTTCTTGCCTTTAAATAGTTGACGAAACGTAGAAATCCGCCTAGAGTAAAAGATAATTCCCAACATAGCCAAGTAAATCTGTGCATGAGAAACCCTCCGGAGATACCATCAAAATGCTGGTAAATATTATAATTTTTTTATTATTATATACTATAAGTTTTGTACAACAAGTTTGTTGTTGCGTTTTCTTTTAATTGAATAGTTATTTGTGGAAAGTTGAACATCATTTTTCCAACCTTTTCATTTCACCCTGTGCTATCGGGTTTGATAAGGAGACCCTCAGAAAAACCAGTTTGCTTTTGGGTTTTTAATTTGCGCATTGCTAAACTTCACTTACAAATAAATTAATTAAAACTAAGTTGAAATATAAAGGATCTATCAAAAGTGACGCCTTGATTTCAGTAAAGAATAATTCATAAACGGTACCTTTTTTGTCATCTTTGTCACATATCAAGTACAGGGTCCGGCACTCGAAGTGTAACCAATTAAAAAGGCCATAAATTTAGTTTGTAAATTTACTTTTATTCAATTCAAAGTAAAAAATGTGTGAAAATAATACAAAATTAAGAATCAATTTACTTTTGCTCAATATGAGCACCTTTTGGCTTGACTATGACCTTAAGACGGTCCAAAAACGAATCGCAAGCCAGCCAAATGTGACTTGCAGGTATTTGGCTCACTCGTAGACAATGGAATTTGTGCAGCGCCTCGACACTGATGAATCTTTTAGTATGGACCTTGCTCTCTAAAATATCCCCAAGAGAATAATCCATTAGACTCGCGTCTGAGGAATTAGAGAGCCATTGCGTGGTCGGTATGAAGTTCGGAACGTTGTTTTTTAGCCATTCTTGGTTCACTCGAGCTTTGTGAGACGGTGTTGAGGAGTGTTGAAACGTTCATGGTTTTACACTGAAATGTTTGTCTGCCCACGTCTTCAAAGCAACCTCCAGAATACTTTTCTGATAGTAATTCGCATTTACCTTGACACCAGACACGATGAAAACGATTGGAGAGCGCCCATCTGAGGTTACAACAGCTCAACCTATTACCTGTGGGGGGTACTGCCTCCTGGTAGTCAATTGATGACTCAAATTCTTGCATGAATGGTCAGAAAAATAAACCCTAGCGTTTTGAGAGTTTACGAATTGCTTAAGTTAAAAAACTTTCTCGTCAGAAAACACAATATTTGGAAATTGACCGATTTCGGCTTAGCGAAGCAATTCCTTCGCTCTCTAAAGTCTGACCTGTTGCTGCTTTGGTGTGAGATCATGCGACTTTTGGATCTTGATTGGTACTTATTGGGGATTTCGCTCAAGTCTCTTTTTCACTTTTTGAACCATTTTACGTGACGTTGCCGTCTTCTGATGACCACCAGCATGACGTTTCGTGATGCTACCAGTTCCATTGTAAGGAGTATTGGTGCGATAAATAAAAACTTTATTTAGTTTAAAGTGTTCGAGCTCACGAACAATCGCTGCTTCTGACTTGTCAGCCAAATATAATATAATGCAATCACACTTTTATGCTTGAAATTCATTCTTGATTTTCTTTTTTCACGTTTACTCTCGGCAAAATGCTTCCGCGCGCTTGTAAACAATACTGCGGACTGTCATTTAGCCAACTAACAGACAGCTAATACAAGGGCGAGCGGTCTGAAGTTAGTTACACTTTGGGTGTCGGACCCTGTAGACAGATGCATAATTTTACATGATAGAACTACGCATACAACTTATTGAAACTTGTTAGGAAAATGGATGATATCGCAAAATTCATAATTTTTTTATGGAAATGAGCGTAGGAATGAGTCGACAATTCAAAAGTTGTTCAAAAAATTTCAAGGAACTGGTTCTGTGGAAAATAAAAAAGGACTGACTGACAAAAACTTAACATTCTGTTAAGAATATGGCTCCTGTAGCGCAAAGTGTTGCTCAACAACCTGCAACATCAATATCTTGAAGTTCTCAACAATCGAATGCTTGGCAGATTGTAAATGTACGCGTGATCATGATGGACACTTAAATAATGTAATTTTTCACATATAATTGAGTAAAAATAATAAAACCTGAAAGAATTTAAGTTTGTACATAATTCATTTTAAAACAACATCTAGGTGGGTCTTATAAAATTTCTTTTACATGCTAAAGTATTTATTTAAAATTATTTTAATTAGTGGTAAACCCTTTTCTTGTTCACCTTCGTTCCGTAGTGGAGAAATATATGCATGTCTCAATTATTATTATTATTAAACTCTCAATAATTATTATTATTTTACCCTCAACACTAATTTTCAATCACTAAATAATTTTAATTTTTGTATTATCTATTGAAATGTCCACACCCTTCATCTACACTCCATTTGAATCATTCAGATATGTTATGTAGTGGCCAAAGCCTAGGTCAAGACAACAAAATGTGCTGCATATAACTGTAATTGTGTGTTTATTAAGATAGATGCTTATACTAGCTCGTTCTTGAAATTACATGTCAGCAACAGGAAATGCAAGCTACAGAGAATATAATAACTGTATATATAATATAAGTATATATTAGTCAGTTTGTGCTAAATGCTCTGATATAACAGTTTTAGGCCACCTCTGAAGAGCAGATTCTTTATTTGAGAAGCTTTTTCTAGGCAAAATGTACTCGCCTATTTTCCATTGCCAGCCATGGGACTGGGCTTGGCTTTTATAATAGGGGAAAAAATTCTACTCAATTATATAATAAGTCTTACTGTTTCAGGTCCACAGTGGGCATCAAGCCTAGGCCTAATTTGATAATAGCCATGCACAAACACACGCGCTCACCAGGCGTGCCCTAAACAATAATTAAATTTTGTAAATTTTCACATGTCACTCATACGACCTGTAGGTCGCAATCCAGCAGCACTTTGTCTGCATGTAACAGCATCACCAAAATGTATGTATATTTAAGCTAGAAAACTAGTTACTGGATAATAATGAAAGCAGCTAGTTAAGTAACAATTAATACTACCACAGCAACAAAAACAAAAATATATGGCACATCACTAAGCAGAAATAATAGTGAATACAAATTGCAAACTGTAGGTATTTTAGTAAATTATTTAGTACTCGTACATACCTAACTCTTTATACATTCCGTATATAAGTAGAGTATATATTTATGTCTACATATAATAAATTTGTTATTGCTTGCTATTCAACTTGAATGACATTACCACACCGTCTGGTTAAGTGTTGTTACGAAAATGTGCTCTGTTTTTTGCCTTTATTACTGTAATTGTGGTAAAGTAGTTATTGTTACACATGATCGGAAATATAGATATGTATAAGTGCAGATACGTAAAAGTATACTTACACACATATAGATATGTATGCGTACTTCAAGTCCGCATGCCGAAAATTCTAATAAAAAGTGTGTTGTGGCATGTGAAAGCCTTCCGCATATGTTTGGTAAAACTGTGGTTATGCTACTGCATTTGACATTTGCAGCATGCAACAATATCGAGAGGCGGTCTGTGCATGTGAACCACTCTGCATATGGTCATTTCCGAATATACTATATCTGTCTACTTTTGTTGGTGAAATGCAATTGCTACTTTGCTAGCCGGCGTGGCAAGCAACCACACAAATAACATGCCAATGTGAGTTGCCACATAGTACGTGTACACATGTCAAGGTTTGCCGTTATGTGAGTAAATCTATGGACACAAACACATACGTAGATGTAAGTATATTTATAGCATTAAATGTATATGTATGTATGTATGCATTTTCAGCTTTAATTGTTCGGAAAGTGTTATTAAATGGAAATACTGGCCTCCTTTATATTTGTCTGTATGTATAGGTACATACATACACACATACTTATAAGTGACAAAGAGGCTCATTTATAACTTTGCAAATATACTTTGGCTTTTTATCGAGGTATTTATTTATTTATTGTCTGGCATTGCTATTTTTGTGTTTAATAAACATAGTCGAGCAGTAAATTTGCAGGCAATCAACAGTATTGAATTTTAAATTATTGTACGAGTAAGTATGTGGGACAAAACACGTCAGGCGTACGTGCCTGAAAGCTTCATCTCTTCGATTTTGATGACATTTTGTGGTTGTTGTTGAGCAGCATAAACATTCCGCATACATATACGGGGAATGCTGCCGACGTGACAGTCCTTGGCCTGATATAAATCCGGGTCGTTCCGGTTATGTAGAATCGACTGTCGTGGGAACTGTTGAAAATGGGTGAAGAAACTCTACTATAAAGTCTCAGCATTCTGCAAAATGAGGAGGCGAAAATATTGAGTTGTGTCCAGTAAATGGAATGGAAAATACGACATTCCGATAAAAAAATTAAAAACAAAATTTGAAAAATTTGTTCAGCAAACATGCATGAAGCAATAATTAAAGGTGATGTAAGTAGCCTAATTTTCACCCTGTGTTAGCCATCTTGAAGCTACTTAATAAATCCGTGTTGTCCTCTTGGAAAAGCTACTTTTTATTTCAGAGCAAATTCTAAAGAAAAAGTACTCAAAAGCGTAGAAATTAAAACTTTTGCTGAAAAAGTTAGCAGGCAATACTATTTTGCCTATTCCATTTTGCTTCGACTTTCGCATCTTTCAATTCTATTGAACGTTCTGTGAAAATCATTTTGAAAATTACATTGCATTAATTGCATTTGAAGTTTTGGGATTTTTGATAAATAGCTGCCACATACCCACATTTGGGTACGTCTTTCGTTGCAGATTATCAATCTGATTTTTTGTTAATAACTGCTTAAAATTGATATACACAGGTGTGATTAGAGCCCGTTGCTGCCACCAATACTTTGCGTTTCATCAAAAAAAAAGAACCCAGTTTTAAATAACACGCATTTATCCACGTAAGCATGATTTCTGTGACAAAAAATAACACTGACACTTAGCATCTTTTGACCACGAGGGTTGCTATTAATATTTCTGGTCTACAAAGTTTTTAGCAGTTTGACATTTCAAAAAAAAAAACATTGCTTTATCGGCTTAATATATTTAGTAATCATTTAAGTAAATTATAAAAAAAAAAATGCCAAAGAATAAGAAAATAAACGGAAAAAAGATTTCTTGAAGTGCTTTATTTTTAATAGCTTAAGATTTTAAGTAAATTAATAAAATTGAGATTTTAAGAATACTTTGTTTATATTTAAAGTACAATAAAGGAAAACGCTCAAAACACTACATTTTTCTTAACAATTTTCGGGGAAGATTTTATCAAAAATGCCTGTGTTTTCTTTACTATTAATTTTTGGATTGAATCGTTTAACAGACGAAATATGCCAAAACTAAGCTGTGTTTTGTGCCACAAAACGTCGACAAAAGAGAAAGTTAAGTTTGTTCATGTTCCCAAAGACGAAGTGAAAAGAAAAAATTGGGTAAAATCATGCAGCACTTCGTTGAAGCCAGGCGAAAAAGTTTGCATGTATCACTTTTCGGCAAAAGATTTCGAGATCGGACCAGATCGGAAAAGGGCTAAATTGTATAGTGATGCTCTTCCGATGCCTATCGAAATTTTGCATTGTTGGAATGAGCCTGAGACAGCCCCTCATTTAGTTGACAATGAGCATTCGATAAGATAATTGTAAGTAAAGTATGCAATGCTTGGGGCGTCTACTTGTGTTTCTGCGTATACATAAATTTATCTTTTTTTAACACAGATTCTATACTTGTAACTTTGGGTTTTCCTCGTTAAGAGTTTCCACTATTCTCAAGTTGTTTTATTTATTACTTCAGTGTAGATTTACAAGTGGCACATATAGATTCCAACCCGATGCATGGTCAAAATACATATATGTATAGGTATATGACACAAATCCATGGGAATAGTTAAGTTAAAAATATAAATAATTAAGTACCACTTATAAAATAACATAAAATTATTCTATAGCTTGCAACGACCTTTTTCAATTTTTTACTACATTTTCAGAAAGGGGATAAACTTATGCCCTTTTTTCCCTTGCTTCCAAATTGCATCAATGGATTAAGTAGCATCCGAAATCAGTTGTCAAACTTTACTTAACGTTGTATAATTGAATCATGCAGACATGTTTTTACATTTTTTCTTAACATCTAAATGTGAAAAATTTGTCCAGCAAAAATTTTACAAACATTTTTTTCTTAATTTTAAAATATTTTTTAATTATGCTCAAAGAACAGCGTGGACGAGGAGGCGAAAATATTGAGTTGTGCCTAATAAATGGAGATTAAAAATTTAAATTTTTTCGTGACCGTTTTATTCTTTAAGCAAAATAATTATCGGTATACTAGAAAAGAAAATAAGATTTGTGTCGTATTTTTTCTTAAAGAAAAATTAAAAACAAAATTTGAAAAATTTATTCAGCAAACATGATTTGGAATATTTTTCTTAAAATCTAAATGTGAAAAATTTGTTCGGTAAAAATTTTACAACATTTTTTTTTTAATTTTACAATTTTTTTTATTTATGCTCAAAGAACAGCGTGCTTTACAAGATATAGGGGTGCAAAGTTTGGGATTTTTGAGCAAATCTTTTTTCTTCGAATTACAAGTCCAGCAATTTCGGTTTAAGCTGAAATAAACCAATTGTTTTCAATAGGACATCCAAGAGAAAAGGAGCAACATTTTTAGTGGAATCACCACACACGTAGTAGTGATTTATCCAACTTCCCGTCAAAAAAAGAGGACATTTTTGTACTTTTCGATTCAAAATATAAAAGAAAATATCAAAAAATTTTAATTGGTAAACTTTGTATTGTAGTTTCCTGTTTTAAATTTCTATATTTTTATGTTTATTCTAATTATGCTCAAAGGTGGTTGCCTATTTGAGGGTTGAAAAATTTGATTTTCTTATTGTAAGTCTTTTTTGCTTGAATTATAAGTCAAATATTTTATATGTAAGTCTAAAAGTAAAGAAAATAAATATTTTCAAGTTTTATTAAGGTTTCTTTTCGTACTTTTCTATAAAGAATATCAAAACAAATTAGGAAAATTGGTTAGCAAACACTTTTATATGATCTTTTTATTTCTCTATAATTAAAGGTAAAACTGATTGCAAAGAAACTGCTACTTTTTTATTATGAAACGCTCGTAATTTAGAATTAAATATCACAAATTACTAAATTCTAATTTCACAAATTTGTTTTACATAAAGTTTCCAGTCTTCCCTGTGTTTTGCTAGACATCTGAATTGATTCATTGATATATTAGTTTCGCTGATAATGGTTCTGCGCGTCTTTGTCTTCGGACGCCTTCTTCTTCTTTGTCCTTGTGGATTCCATTTAACACTGCAGGCGGCACCACATCATTGCTCTTTCTTAATATATGACCCAGCCACCCATAATTTCTCTTTTTGCTCTCTACCTTTACTGGCAATTCCTGAGAGCTCTGCTATAAGTGTTCTTTCGAGATCCTCGTTAACCACCATATTTGCTGAATATTCCTGAGGAACTATTAAAAACAGTTTGTAGCGTCTTTAAGTTTGCCTTTGTGGTTGACCAGGTCACACATTCGTACAATAAAATCGATTTGATGTAAATCTTAAAAACCTGGATTTATGTGGGCAAGTGGAAGGAAATTTGATGTCAAATTTTCATTGCGTGAACAATGGAGCAATCCAGAATGCGAGTAGGGAGGTTTGACGGATATTTTCTTTACCTATGGGTCCAAGAATGTAATAGGGTCTGGAGCTGGATGGTACTTAAACGATAGTAATAAGTATCACTATGCTATGGGGGAAATGGCAACTGTTTTTCAAACGGAAGTTTTCGCCATCCTGAAAGTAGCCGAAGAGATAATCGAGAAGAGATGGAGCGGGAAACAGATTGGAGTTTTCAGAGACAGTCCGGCTGCACTGAAGGCCCTGGAGAACGCGAAGCAAACCTCAAAGATTGTTCAAGAATGTAAGAAGAAGCTCAATTCTGTCGCAAGACAAAACAGGCTTGCACTTATATGGGTTCCGGGACACTCCGGTGTTCAAGGAAACGAAATCGCCGACGAATTGGCCAAGCGTGGATCAGCGGTGCCCCCACAGGGGCCAGGGCCAAAAATCGGAATCAGTTCCGCAGGAATCATGAACTGGATCAGCGGCAATATGCATAAAGAACGATGGTCCGGTCTAGAACGCTGCAGAACTGCAAAGTGTTTTGTTACAAGTCCGAACAGAGAACTGTCAAACCTTCTACTAAAACTTAGAAGCAAAGACATTCGGTTGATGGTCGGTATCATTATAGGACACAACCCATGGGGTCAGCATATGACCACCATTGGAATCATCGAGGACCCGGTATGCCTGTCATGCTTGGAGGAGGCGGATAGCACTGAGGACTTTCTCTGTGAGTGTCCTGCCTTTGCTAGAGCACGGCTACGAACTTTGGTTCCGATATCATGAGAATGAGTAATATTCGTTCTCTAAAACTGGAGGATATTTACAGATTTGCCAAAGAATCTGGAAAATTCTCACAAGACTAACTATCTCTATCTCTGTCTCTATTCTTTCCTGTCTCTTTCTTTGATACTATTCTCCTTCCCTCCTCGTCTATCCACCCCCTTTCCAGAGCTTTAACTACAATGGGCTTTTTAGCCTGAGTGTTCTAGGAGCCACCAAATCTCTTGGTCCTCTTTGGCTAGACCTTTTCAAATTTCAATTTCAATTTCGTGGGCAAGTGTATTGAGTTTGTTCTTCACAGTTTAGCCAGTTGTGCTAACACATTTTTGGCCTTTCAGAGACATAGTTCAATATCAATTGCAGTTCCTTCGTCAACGCCGACACTCCTTGCTAGATATTCAAAGTTATCTATCTCTTGTAGAACATTACTTATACATGCACAGGCTAGTTTAATTACTTCCATGCATGCTAATTGTTTTTGTCTTCGCTTTATTAAAGTTGAAGCTGAATTTTCTGGATTAGGCACTGAGTTTGTCGATGGCGGTCTGCATATCTGAATGTTAGCATCATCGGTGTACTCTAGATACCCCAAAATTTGAATGAGCTACCAATTTGGGTGATTGGGTTCTCATCTAGCGCTTCGAATATTGTATCTGATACGAGTATAGATGTATTGTCAAGAAATAAGCGTTGAAATTTTTGGTTTTTTGTGTAGGTAAGTCCGTTTTAGTATACAGAAATTTATTTTCACCCTTTCCGCTAAAAAATTTTATTATAAACAAAATTCAAATTTTTTTTAATCTTTGCATATTTGCTATTTTTTAATTGTACTCAAACGAAAGGGTTCTTACCAAGACACAGGTGTTCTAAATTTGGTTTTATTGGGCAAGACTTTTTTCTTTGAAGTGTAAGTCAAATAATTGTTGTTGCAAGAGAAGACCAAATATGTGCAAAAAAAGAAATTAAATTTGTTTTTCGCAAAAAAGTCTTCTTTTTCTCCTATAGGATTTCTGTGGCACTTTCTGCTACAAAAGTTTACCTCAAAAGAAAATTCGAAAACAATTTTATGGTAAAATTTTTTTTGAGTAGGGTAAGACTCCGTCAGAAAATATGAGATTTGCAAGTGGTCTTTCGATTTTTTTGAAACTTTGGGAAATATTAGTTCTAGGTAAGATACATTCGAGCCTAAAAGGATTTTGAAAAATTTTTAAAATTGAGTCATCTACGCCATGTTGAAAATCGGGACCGTGTTTTTTTTCAAAAATCAATATTTTTTGAACCGTTGGATGGATTTCAATGCAATTTACAGACAATATAGAAACAAATAAGTAGTTTAAATTAGTATTATGTTAAAAAAAAAATTTCGAAATTTTGACCAAAAAAAAGTCACGCACGGTTCGCGCTGCGTTATGTGTTCCTGTATGAAGTGACTGGAGCAGACTGCTGCAGGTCTGTGCGCGTTTTTCTACTCCCGCGCTGCGTAACCGCGAACTTCACGGTGCGCGCTTCCACTAAAATCGCAATATCTCGAGAACTATTATAGACACCATAAATTTTTTTTTTTCAAAATAAAGGTTAAATCATAAGGAATCGTTACGTGTATAACAGAAAATCTAAAAAACTGGCCAAATCAACTAAAAATTGATTAAAAAAATTTTTTTGACTTTTTTTTGGTCAAAATTTCGAAATTTTTTTTTTAACATAATACTAATTTAAACTACTTATTTGTTTCTATATTGTCTGTAAATTGCATTGAAATCCATCCAACGGTTCAAGAAATATTGATTTTTGAAAAAAACACGGTCCCGATTTTCAACATGGCGTAGTGAACTCAATTTTGAAAATTTTTCAAAATCCTTTTAGGCTCGAATGTATCTTACCTAGAACTAATATTTCCCAAAGTTTCAAAGAAATCGAAAGACCACTTGCAAATCTCATATTTTCTGACGGAGTCTTACCCAGTAGTTTTTGTCCAAGTTTTCTTTCTTCTATAGGATGTTTTTACACTTTTCAAGATTTACATTTAACCACAATTTTTTTGTTTTAAATTTTTCAATTTACAGAAATTTATTTTCGCACTTTCCGCTAAAAAAATTTATCTTTTTTTTTCATATTTTGTTTTAAGTCGTTTCATATTTGATATTTTGTAATGGTGCTCAAACAGAAGGGAGCTTGCGAAGATATAAGGAACTCAAACCATTTTTGGCTAATTGTCGGTCTAAGAGAAAACTAAATACATGTTTTCAATAGGAGCTTTTCCGTCCTATCCAATAAAAAATGTAGATTGTAGTTTTGAATATTTTATTTTCATAATTTGTTTTTAATATTTTTTTTCAAATTTCAAGATTTTTAAGAAGAAAAGAAAGAGGTGGCTGCAAAGATAGACTTATACTTACAACATAGATGATTAAGCTTTTAATTTTTTTGGGTACGACGAATTGTTAGTCATATACATAAATGTCGGTTAAAAAATTTTTTTTCGTAACATTTAAATTTTTGGTTATAATTACCATAAACAATTTTTTTGAAATTCAGACATTTGTATTTTTTTTAACTATTTTCCACGAAAAACGTTTTACATATGTATTTAGACCTTTTTCTTTTTACCTATAATAAAAAAAAATATTTTTTTGGAAATTTAGAAATGTTTGTCGGATAAACAAAAAAATTTTTTTTTAACATTTAATTTTTTTTTGGTAATAATTAAAAAATTTTTTTTTTTAAACTCAGACATTTTTAATTTTTGTAAAATCAAAACGATCGCATTTTATTGTATTAAGAAGAAAATTCCTAAAAATATCTATCTAATGAGCATTTGACCAGACTACTACCTCAATTTAGCAAAAAAAAACGTGGTTCCAAATTTAGATTTTTTCTTTTTATCTTAAAAAAAATTTTGGGTTTGGAAATTTAGACATTTTTAATATTTTTTTTCAATTATTATTAAAGAAAAGGGGGGTTAAAAATTGTCGGTATAAGAAAAAATAAAATAAGTGCTTCTATAGGATTTTTTTTACATAATTTTCAGTAAGCAATGTAAAAAAAACAGAAATGTAAAAATTTTTATTCGAAAATTTTTAATTTTTTTTCATCTTGTGATATTTTTAATTTTTTAATTATGCTCAAATGAAAGTTTGGAATTTTTTATCGACTGTTTTTTATCTTGAACGCACTTTACCGCTATGGTGTGGAGCAATCGATTAACTTGCAGTTGTTGGGGAAAAACCAAGTCGAGTTCCGTAAATTTACATTGTCAAATGCACGAAATAATAGTTTGGTTTCCCTCAGACGCGCAATTATTTTACTTCCTATTCGAAGAAAAAGCCTTGCACAAAAAATCAAAAGTTTGAACTCCTATAGATTAGCGACTACTCAGTATTTGATCCCCCTCCCCCCTTGGCAAAATTAAAGCTGCCGCAGAGAATATTTACTAAATTTCAGCAAAATTGAAGAAATCACGCGTTTATTTGGGTAAATTCTTCTAAGTATTGAGTATAGCAATTTAACAGACAAAAGCCCACCTGAATGTGCAGTTAAAGTGAGTTTCGGAATAACTGGAAACATAAACACAAAAAGTAGGTAATTGGTGTGTTTCTCCAAACAACTCTTTCACCAACCACATTTTTAATGCCCACAGCCATTTAGTGTCCAATTTGTGTGTGGTGCTGCTATGGTTGCATCTGTTTTTTTGGTGTATCGTTGCAATAGACACACAGATATACGTACATATATACCCTTACCATTTTCCATTCACTACGTTCAACAACACTAATCACAATGGTTGAGGCGTATGCCAACTCCCTCATATTTGCTGGTCAATTACGGTAGAACACAACAAAATACGAGTATCTTTGCCAAATTGTGGAGCTATCTATGACCAGCTGCACACAAGCACCCGCTTAAAGAATTGAAGTGATTATTGCAAGGCTTAAGCACACTAAGATTCGTTTGAGAAGGACCAACCAATTGGTACATAAGACACCGCTGCTACCTCCCACCGGTTTAACACATGTTCACATGACTAATGGCTGGCAACATATCATACATAGCCACATACTCGTATATATCAAAGTACTTACCTGCTATTTTACGAGCGAGCCTTACTTTTTCATCGTAAGAGTGTTTGTGTAGCAATGGCACAGTGATCATTGGCGGGTCAAATAATGATCAAATAAATGAAAATGAAATAAGCTGTTAATGTAGAGATTATTGCCTTACATGGGCGCCTTATTATCACGCCTTCGCCAAAAGTAATATATTAGATGCCCCATTAACTACTGAATTTTTCGTTGGAAGAAGTGAAGTAATGTACTTTATTAATAAATCAGTACAAATAAAAGGAATTAGTAATAAAAGCATTAATATTTAGTAGGCCCACCCTTTGCTTTGATAACAGCAGCAATCCTCTAGGGCATGTTGCGAACAAGCTTCGCACATTCGGCTGTACTTATGCCACTCCACTAGTGAATTAAAGCATTTTTCGGGCCTGTTTGCGATGTTTCTTTATCTTACTTTTTAAAATAGCCCACATGCGATATCAGGGTTTTAGATCTAGATGCTGTGTTTTGAGGTAAGGAGTATTGTATACTTGGAATTGACCTCTGTCTAAATTAGTGTCGCTGAAAATGCGCGTCAACGAAGGTAAAAGTACCCTCGCAAATGGACACTTCGCCGACGCCATCAGCAGCCATACATCCCCCGATCCTAATGCTGCCTTCCCCATGCTTAACAGTGGGTACCATATAATCTGGATGGTATTCCTCGCCAACCCGTCGCCTCAGGAACGTCACACCAGGTGTACCAAATATCTGTGGGAAAAGGAAATAATAATAATTTTATAAGATTTGTGTTATTTCCTCCAGATTGGGCTAGGGTAAGAATATGTGGTTCTTGAAGTATTAAAGTGATATAAACTAAGCTTACCGAAGTTCGATTCATCAGATCACAGAACATTCAAAAAATCTTCCTGCGTAAAAATGTGCTATCGGAGAGCTCATTCCAAGCACTTTTGCGGTTTTTTCTGAAAGCAACGGCTTCTTTCGTGCTTTGCATTCTTTTAAATTTGCTTCCAGAAGTTTTCTTCTAGTTGTTCGAGCAGTTGTTCGACTTTTTGTGATCCTTGAGATACTCTCGTCTAAGTGTTGGGTCTTCCCGTACACTAGGGAAGCGTTTTCTGTCACTTTTTGATTTATTGTGGTGAGATTTTGTCTCCGCAAATTGCTTAATAGAACATTCGACTTCGCACTGCGAACATCGCACTAAATTGGCAATCTCGACCTGAGATTTTTCTTCCTCACTTAAAATTTAGATTTTCACTCTTTTGTTGTAACAAAGTTCACCTTTTTTAAGCATTTCGATAAAATGAAATATTTTAAGTATGCTTTTAAAAATGTTACTTTTTAGACATTGCCCAGCTTTTCCTATAATACAGGCTCCGGTACTCGAAGTGTAACCAATTAAAAAGGCCATAAATTTAGTTAGGAAACCAACTTTTATTCAATTCAAAGAAAAAAAAGGTGTGAAAATAATATAAAATTAAGAATCTTGGGACGGTCGAGAAACGAATCGCAAGCTGCCCGAATGTGGGATTTTTTCAGCACCTCGAGACTGGGAATTTTTCAATGGCTCAAAGAGAATAATCCTTTGGATACGCATCTGGTGAATTTGTGAGCCATTTTGTGGATGGTATGAAGTTTGGAACGTTGTATTTTAGCTATTCTAGGCTCACTCGAGCTTTGTGAGACGGTGCCGAGGCCTGTTGAAACGTCTATGGTCTGCCACCGAAATGTTTGTCTGCCCATGGCTTCATAGCAACTTTCCCGATAATATTTCGCATTAACCTTGACGACATGCTCGATGAAAACGATTGGAGAGCGCCCATCTGAGGTTACAGCAGCCCAAACCATTACCTGTGGCGGGTGCTGCCTCCTGGTGGCCAATCGATGACTCAAATTCTCGTATGAACAGTCGGCCAATAAACCCTATCGTTTTTTGAGTTAGCGAGTTGCCCAATTTGAAAAATTGTCTCGTCAGAAAACATAATGATCGGAAATTACTCGATTTCGGCCGATTTCGCTCTCTCAAATCTGACTTGTTGCTGCTTGGGTGTGAGATCATGCGCCTTTTGGATCTTGTCAGGTTTGACTTTGAGATAATTTTTCAGTATGCGGCAGATGCTACGGTCAGATATTTTCAGTTCTTCCGCCATTTGATTGGCACTTCGTCGAGGATTTTACTCAATTCGCTTCTTCACATTTTGAACCATTTCACGTGACGTTGCAGTCTTTTGATGACCACCTCCATGACGTTTCGCGATGCTACCAGTGTCATTGTAAGGAGTAATGGTGCGATAAACAAAATCTTTATTTATTTTAAGGCGTTCGAGCTCACGAACAATCGCTGATTGTGATTTTCCATCCAAATATGATATAATGCAATCACACTATTATTCGTAAGATGGATGAGGCAAAGCTTAATACATTTTAGCAAAAAATTCTACGCCGCATTTTTGGCCCGGTGCGGATAGGTCCCGTAAATTATCATCTACATTACTCGTACAACTTTTAATGTCTAGCTCAGCTAAACGACTTCCAAATCGCCGGCTATATAAAGTTTCAACGTATTAAGTGCACTGGACATGTGCTGAGGATGGATTCAAACGAAATTGCAAAAATTATTTACAATAGTAAGCTGTATGTGCCTTATAAATGGGGTCGTCCAAGGAAAACCTGAATTGAAACAGTTAATGATGACGCCAAGATATTTGGACTGAAAAACTGGAGGATATCTGCTGAGGATCGAGATTCTTGGTCGAAGTTATTGAGGTAGGCGAAGGCTCAACCCGGACCGTCACGCCAACAATGATGATGATGGCATTCACTGCGTGAGTGCATAAATTAGTGAAACATAGAAATTTGTTCATACAGGGTGTTCCAAAAAAAATATGTAGATATTTACGTGATTATAAAAAAAAAGTGTATATTTAGATGGTTTACAGATTAAGAAACATGAAAATGAAATATGATAAAAAGCCTTGGAAAAAAAATTGAATTAATTCCTGTATTTAATTTCTAATTTGTTTTGCATGCTTTTTTAAAACAGATACACAAAGTGTTATAATATTCGGTGTTGAACATTAAAGTTAACTTTAGTCAGAAAAAATATACCAGGATATCTCAATGATTAGCGAGGGGATACAGATTGTGGAATGTTTTAAATGATACCTACACCGATTTCGAGAAGCGGACGATGCCAACCGGAATAGCAGTGATTATTTAGATTGTAATCTAAATCTTCAGTGAGGGACCTACAGTTTAAAGTCGATTCCGCACGGCATATTTTTATTTTTTTTTTATGAGGAGCTTTGCCAGGGCAGAACTATATTGGCAAATAAATATTGCCGCCGAACGGCGACGCTATTTGAAAAAACGTTTTCTTTCATTTGATGTTTCTTGCCCGGAACTTCGAACCCGGGCACTACCGAATAGTATGACGCATGAACCCATACGACTACGGTGAAGTTTTTAAGTAAATAGAATTTGCTATCATTACACTGTACTACACAAAAGTGTTGCAAGTTTGTTAGCAGCTTAAATATGCCTTAGTTTTCGCTTTGCATTGCAGTGGTCAATAACAAAATTTCGTATTTGAAAAACAAAAAGAAGTGCTGGAAACAGCAAACTTGACTCGTTACCTTCAGAAACACAAACAGACGTTAACCAGTATGCAAGGTAATAGAGTTTATGATCACAAATTTGTGAATACATGCCCATTAGGGAGGAAAATATCACTTCTTAAATAGCTTTTGGTAGAAAGTTAGTTTTCTATCGCACGAATAAGGGCAAAAATATTATTTGCCTCATCGTATGCTAAGATATCATTAATTTTTGAATAAGCGTAAAATTCAATCTTTTCATATTCAGTTTCTAAAATTATGCCTGTACATGCATGCATACATTTATACAGGGTGTGTGGTGGCAGAATTAGGAATTATAAGTTAAATAATAATAATAATGATTATTACAAAGGAGACTCTCCGATAATCTTAGAGTTAGCCAATTATTTCGCTTACCTGATCATTCCAGTGTATTTCAGGCGGAAGTCACTGCCATAAAATAGGGATTTACGGAAATAAAAGCGCTACAATCTAAAACACACTCATCAAAAACAGTCATAGAATATTTTTAAACTTAAATGACGTATCTAAATACTACAAAATACACCTTATTTGGTGCCAGCCCACAGGAATATAGCAGAGAGCTGCGAGGCAGATGAACTTGCTCGAACCGGTACAACGCTTGATCTCCAAGTGGATAGGGCGCTGATACCCATGCCTATAGCGCTTGTAAGCTACTTCTATACAGGGAAACCATCAACAAGGTAAATACAAGTTGGCAAAACCTCACAACATGCGAACTAAGCGGACAGACATGACCGAAATGGAAGAGTGATCGATCAAAAAGCTTTACAGAGAAGCTATAAGAAAAATGATAGAGGTATTTACTGGTCACTGTTTAATACAAAAGGAGAGGAAAGCTTTGAGTGTAAAAGCTTAGCTATAAGGAGGCTCCGCACTCTTGATACATCATTTTTAACTGATGTAGCGGACATAGCGCATCTAAAACTAACGAAGCTTCGCTCGTTTATTAAAGCTACCGGATGGTTTGAAAATGAACCCTACGAAACGTCGAAGTATGTCATTGCGACAGCCACCCCACCTACCTACCTACAAAGAAAGCAAGTGCGGATTTTAGCTTTTAAAAATAATTCCCTCTAAATGTTGGAACAAATGAAATTTAGCCTCCGTGCCCCGCGCTGGAGAAGTGATGTCGGAATGCCATTAGCCTCACAAATTAAAAATATTCTCTTTTAATGCTGAGATGCTCGCTGAGCCGTTAGATTAAAGCGCTTGGTCGCATTGAATTTCGAAGGGACGAAGTCTCAGACTCTTCATTAATATTTAAAGCACAATGTTTTTTGGAATCCCCAGAGCCGCCGCTTTCTTGCGCACTTACTGACGCAGATTATCAGGCAAGCTTGCAGCGACCGGTTGAATATTTTAATTTGTTCTCGATACCCGTATGCTGGTCCTCGGCCGTTGGCTGTTTGCCACTGAACTTGTTGCC
The DNA here is from genome assembly GCF_027943255.1 of Anastrepha obliqua. NCBI lineage: Eukaryota > Metazoa > Arthropoda > Insecta > Diptera > Tephritidae > Anastrepha > Anastrepha obliqua. The sequence continues at coordinate 56,735,296 of NC_072892.1, read as the reverse complement.
GGAACCTTCGCACCCATGAACGAATCAAATCTTCATTGGGGCATCACGTAAACGTCGAATATTCTAACGTCAATAAAATTTACGACAATTTACTCTTCCAAGATTTTCTTAAGAAACTTAGTAGTTTGTTGAGGACAAGGGAACCATCCATTCGCACTATATCGGACCCAAAATTATACCATCTAAGTCTAGCGAAAGCCGGATAGCGACAGAGCGTTTTATATTAACTTCATCATCCTAACGGTGTACCCGTTGTTGTAAAAGTGATAGTATTGCGTTATCAATCAGAGCCTCGATGCACTCAACTTTTCCTGCTAGGCTTAGCCCTACAATTAGGTCCGGTCCAATGGAACGCCTCAAAGAACTGCAGTTGGCCTTGAATGGTTCAGTTCATTGCACAGAAAAGTGCAGTGTCCCAGCAGCCACTTAAGTTCCAGTTCATTCTGTTTAGCAACGGAGTTTAGCCTCAACTTACATTCCTGAACTCTTTTTGAAGAGGTGCGAACTGCTTGTAAGGGAAGAATTTTCGTACAACTAGGTAAGAAGTTAAAAAAAGATACTGCTTTTACCTTATCCTGTGATTCCCGAATAATATTGAATTGTACTGCGAGGATAGTTTACATCTATGGAAACTCAGTAGGCAAATATGGTCAGATAAATCGTACATCTCACCTTGTCCAGTTTTTTCAGCAACCGCAGTTTAACTTACGAAATCTTTCTGAAAATAAAAACATTTACAAAATAGAAAATTGTACTTCATAAGTGAATACTTTGTGAGTTAAAATGACAAATTTTTAACTATGAAGATGATTTTCTGTTACATGCAAATAAGCGTTTTTACTATCTATTCTAATTTTTACCACTTTTGGCAGCTATAACTGTTTGGAACCGAGCAAATATTGAACCAAATAGGTTTTCAAGATTTTCGTTAAGAAATTCCTGCCCTATACCTTACGAAGGTTTTTTCCATTTCACCTCTAGAGTTTGGTCTGCGTTGAGCTACTTTTTTTCCATGGTGTGCCATAGGCACTCAATCCATTGCGAATCGGGAGAATTTCTTGCCCACGCCATTTGTGATTTTTCGAAGTCTGCAAACTTTTTCTGTATGTGTAATGGCGACTAATGACACTTCGTTTTATCTTTAAACATGAGAATATATCGGTGATTATAATTACGATTCCATGCCAAGCTCCGAGTGAAGACAACAAATGAGCAGAGCTTTTGAATAACCTTGATAATGAAGGTACGAGGGAGCTTCACAAGCTTGTAACAAGGGTATGGGGAGAGGTGTGTCTTCCAATATCTTGGTTATAAGGCGCTGTAGCACCAACTCATAAAGGTGACAAACTTGCGTTTGAGAATTATCGCGTAAATACCCTACTAAACATATGCAACAAGGTGTTCTCAGTATTCAGACCTGCAAGATCTGTAATATACCAAGTTTTTGTGCTCTAGAGTTCAAGCTAGCGTTTGACAGTATCATGCGAGAAAAAATTCTAGAGCTATTTACTATGCTTGGGATCAACGGAAAAATTACTAGACTCGCAATGATGACCTTAATGCTCACAATTTAGCAGGAATGGAGGGAAATATTTAGCACAAGCACTGGAGTGAGGGAGCGTAACAGCTTATCTCTGCTAATATTTATCTTATGTTTGCATCATGCAATTAAAAACTTCACCACCACCGGAAACGTACTCAATCGGTCAAGTTTAATAGTTGCCAAAGCGGACGACATCGCCCTTCTTCCTCGAAGCAAGCTCTACCTCCGAAAACATAGAAAAAATAACTAAGTATATCGTGCTGTCTAGAAACATTTAGAGGAGTATCTCAAAGTCTTTGAGAGAAAGACATTCAGGGGGATATAAACGAAAAAAGTGATTCCATAGTACGAACCAACGAAAAGTTACGGCAATTTATGCATGGCGAGGACATTGTCAAATTCATCAAGTCGCAAAGGCTAAGGTGGATTGTACTTGTTCTAAAAATGGAATACTCGCGGGCTTAAAAACTAACAATGCACCACAAACCTATGCTAACGAGAAGTAAAGGTCGCCTGCGTAGGGGACTCATGGACTGCATAGAAGAAGACCTACGAACGCTCGAAGTAACCAACTGGAAATATCTAGAAAGATACAAAGAGGCCTAGAGATTTTTTTTTTAATTTTATTCAAAAAATAGCAAATTGGATTTATCTGGTTTTTGTTAGCTGCACTTTCGTATAAAATAATGAACATTCACGAAAAGAAGAAAAATAGTCAAGATTGGTAAACATGTTGATAAGCTATCATTTTGCCACGGGACGTACATATATGATAAAAATATTTGCATGCCTGCGCTACCCTGCAAGGAAAACTTTATGTAGTTTAACAAATTTCGCTGTCACATATACCACCAGTTGTCGGAGCGGTGTACACTGCTCCCGATGCTAGTGGATAATTCGGGGGGCTGTCGTTAGCTTCGGTAGGAAGTATGATGTTTTGATCCCACATAGAGATCAATGGTTAGGTCCAGAGAACCTGTTAATGGGATATCAGCACACTTTCTACACCGACTTATTCCAAACCATTGATAGTAGCGGATCTGACTGGTACTTAGACGAAGACACTAAGTACTCCTTACAGGACAGATGGGCACGGTATTCCTTACGGTAGTCTATGCCATCTTAATGTGGCATACTGGCTAATTGAGAAAAAGTGGTGGGGTAGCAGTATTTTAATTTGTAGTGAGAGTCAAGCTGCACTGAAAGCCCTTGCTAACTCACGCTGCTCTACGAAGTTAGTCTGTGAATGTAAGACAAAACTGAAGAGTTGCAACACAACAAAGTTAGTTTTATTTGGGTGCCTGGACATTGTGGTATTACAGGGAACGAGTTAGCTGATAAATTGGCTAATCAAGGCTCTGCAAGTATGCCACTAGGCCCTAAATTCGTTCTAGGTGTCAATTCCGCATCGATTCAACTATGGATTGATGATAAGTTCATGAGGTCTATCCATAGAGGACGTTGGTCTGGGTTGAACTTGTGCAGAGTAGCCAAGTGCTTTGTGAAAGATCCAAACAGGAAAATAGCGACCTTTCTCCTAAAACTCAGCAGAAAGGACATGAGAGTATTGGTGGGTGTAATCGCAGGGCACAACGCCTGTGGTCATCATATGGCTGCCATGGGGGTCGTAGACAGCCCGATATGCCTATCCTGTCTTGAGGATAACGACACTGCAGAGCATTTTCTCTGTAGCTGTGCGTGGTTTTCCAGAATCAGATTTAGGATATTGGGTTCCGATATACTGAGTATGGATAAAGTTCATACTCTTCTTCTTACGGATCTCTTAAGGGGACAGATGCCTGTAAAATTTCGAAAAATTTCATAAAATGTTAATATAATCCATTGAGAATATGTTAAAAAAAAATTTAGAACGCAAATTTAAGTATTTCATATATTATATCGTCAACCGTGACGAGCGTTCGAGCGCTGGGAGAGGTATAGTTACGTTGTATTCAAACTTTAGACGCCTTTTTTCGAATTGGCGTACACGATAACTCGAAAAGTTATTGACCGATCTCCCACATCGTTTTATGACTTATGACTGTTTCAAGTTTTCGAAAATTTTTCGAAAAAATAATTTTTTCGAAGCAAATCCGCCCCAAAATTCATTTTTTTAAGCATTTTATTCTGCGATTTTTTTTATATATATAGAATATATATTAGGGCGGGTCGATTTAAAAATAGCTCATTGCTCTGTGAAAATTGTATTCTAAGGATCAAAATAAGAAACTTTGTCGAAGGAACCATGCCTCTAAAACGAATTCTGATGTCCCCCAATTTGGGTCGAACGAAAAATCCCACTTTGACCCATTTAGAGTGCTCCAATCGAGTCCAAATGTATGACCGACCCCCACTAACTTTGGACGGCCGATCCACCCATGCCAGTCGCACACCCCCTGGAACTCCCCTTGGGGTTCCCTATACAATCATTTCAAAATATCACAGTTTTTGGCCTTTACATGAGAAAATAAACTAACAAGTTCGACCCAAATTGGGGGACATCAGAATTCGTTTTAGAGGTATGGTTCCTTCGGCAAAGTTTCTTATTTTGATCCCTAGAATATGATTTTCACAGAGCAATGGGCCATTTTTTTGCCTCCCCACAAATTGATCCGGCCTAATATATATATATAGAAATTATGACATTAATAAATAAACAAATTTTTGGTTTTTTGTATTCGGGACACTGACGCCGATGCTACAATGCCCGCCGATTGAGAAGCTCCGCTGCACCTTCCTGGAAGAATTGAGTTTACATCCGCCATTTTAAATGATTAAAAGAAAAAGAAAAAAATTTTATATTATTTTAATGTATAAACAAACTGTATGTCAATTTTGAAAAAAATATTTTGACTTCTTCATTTTAAATAATTTTAATGAAAATCAGGGAAAATATGGCCGTTTACAGGTATCTGTCCCCTTAAGATTCGTCCATGAATCCTAGAGATTTGAAAAAAATTGATCTCAAACTAATTTATCCGTCTTACCACTCACTTTTTATCTTTCCTAGCTCTATACTTTCTACTGATATCTATCCGGGTGTAGTATGTTACAATGGTCTCTTGACTGAGTGCTTGGACTTGTCCAACCCCCCACAAATCTAATGTAATCTAATCTAATCTAATGTATGTATGTATGTAAGTAACTGCGTTTAGGACAAAGGTTCACGTTAGCTTAGCAGAGGGTTTTGTTTGATTTGTTATCAAAAGAAATCTTAATGTCTTTTGATACAAAAGAGATTTGGGTCTGCTCAATAGAGGTTTTTGTGTCCATTTAATGAAAAATAACTGTCCGGCCAAGAGAGTGTCCGCTTAAGAGAGAGCAATTTGTTTCGAAATTTATACTTAAAGCTTGGTGTGAAAAAGTGTCCGCCCAAGGGAGATATCCTTGTAATAGAGATGTCCACTAGGAGAGGTTTTACTGTACATGTATTTGGATACAGTGTTGAATGCAGTGGATTTTTCATCTGCAGTTGAAGGAAAGTTTTGCGCCACTTTTGAATTAAAAGGTAAAAAATTAAATTGAGGATTCAAGTATAATCATTTAAGAGCCAATACAAACCTAATAATGCTACCCTTCCCACAATCGAACCTAGTACACACTGAATGATATTCCATTACAATACCCTATCGAAACTGCAACAGTAGCAATACTGGTTACAGTTTTGTTTCTCATTGATATAATTTTCTATATTTAACACTGATTGCAGTGAATGAAAAAAAGTTGCAAAGGTTTGCTAGATCGCGTCTGCTGAATTCAGTATTACATCCGAATTATCGAAAATTGGATAAAGTGGAAAATAATTGCTACTTTCCGGAAATGGTGATGTACAATTCACCATTTCAATACAAGCAAAAGAGAAATAGCCCTACTTTTAATTGTTCTAAAAAAGCATCGTTCAAAAGCGCGCCACTTTGCTACGAGTGGATTTTCCTGCAGAGAATTGCAATCGAACATTCACATACAGATCTATGTATGCAATAAGTCAGAACTTGTTGCTGCTGCCTTTGACTGACCCACTCATGGAGAGTGTGAGTTGATTGGGCTTTAAATCTGTATTATTTACAGTTGATACGTTTGTTGCTTCGTAAATTGTTGTTATAGCTTTTTTTTTGTATCGAAACATTTTATCGTTGTTTTTGTGCTTGCGAAATGATTTCGGTATATCGATGGCACACATTTTGTTTGAGTTAGGGCTTTTAAATATATATACATACGCACATATTTGAGTATGTAGAGTTAGGGTATATGCATACATACATACGTACATATATGAATTGAGCTTTGACTACTGTCCGTACCTTTTGCTTTGGTGTTTACCTGCTTATTGATGACTGTGGTTAAGGATTTGATTAGTTTTCAGTTCAAAGCGAAAATGGCTACGCATCGCCTTTCGTAATGGGGGGAAAGTAGCGTACGCATCAATGGCCAAAGCAAATAATTAATAACGGTACGTCCATTGAGATGAATATTGATTGTTTTTGGAATACCGCAAACAGGCCGGTAGGTAAGCACCCGTATATGCATATACATATATTGCTGGCAGGCACCTAATCTATCGTGGCTTCCCTCCATATTTACGGGCAAACCATATTTATAAATGACGGTATACGGGCATATGTGTATGTACTCTAATATGTAACTACGTTTGTTTGTTAGCATTTTCAAGGTTAGAACTGCGTAAATTTTCTCTTCAAGTACTTGTTTTGTTACTCTTTATTCACACATATTTTTCGCTAGCAGCGAGAGATGATCAGAGTTAGATGCTGGATTCTCAGTTGTCATACAGTTATATATACATACATATATGCTAGTGCAGTCAAACTATGGCCGATAATATTGATAGTGGGTCTTTTTTATGATATATCGATAGCTTTCGATACTATTGCACCAAATTTGTTTCGCTTTTTTGATCCCTATTGAAACTAATTTTAGAACGTATGCATCTCAAGACAGATGATGATCCGTTTCTTTATTGAAAGGTATATATATACTTTCGGCTTCTCTAACTCCTCTTCGCCATCGAACACGGTTTTGTGCAAGAACTCTACTAGTTCATTTCAAGTCTTATTTGAAGACCTCATTTTCGCCTACGTTGAACTGCGCCAGGTGGCTCGTAGTCTGCCTACATTTCGTCCTATCTGTTAGAAGGGACTCCACCGCAGCGCTTGTTTGGCGATGTTATCTTCACTTTTTCTCTGAGTGTGACCGATCCATTTCGATTTTCTTCTGCAGATTTCAGTCGTCACATCGGATTGATTAGCCTTCCTCAGTAATTTAGTGTTAAATATATTTCGAAGTCAGAAAATTTGCATTATGCAACGTAAGCATCGACTAATTAACATGTGGAGACGCCTTGTGACACCTCTTGCGGTGACCTCTCACGTTGTACAACCGTATAGCAGAACGGACTTAACGTATGCATTGAAAGTTACTAAAACTACTAAACATTAAGTTGGGGAATAAGTTTATAGCGTTTTTATATTTTCTTTTATTTTACACCGATTTGTTTGCTGCTTCGCAAAGGGTAAGTATTTATTCGATAGAAGCCTTTGTGCTCTACAAAACTATGTTGTTGTATTTTTGAGCTATTTAATTTTTTATTAGTTTTGAGGTTTAGAGATGGAATACACAGGAGGCAAAAATCAACAATAACGTCAAGAGGTCAAAAGGCTACCGAAGCAGCGCGGGACATTTGCGATGTGTATGGCGAAAGTATCATCGGCGAGTCTACGGCACGGAAATGGCTTGTAAAGTTCAAAAATGGCGACTTTGACATCGATGATACGTCCCGCCGTGGAAGACCTTCTGAATTCGATGAACAACATCTTAAGTCACTTTTGAAGGAGAAGGGTCGGCAAACCAGTCGTGAATTGACGAAAAAAAACTGAGATCATAAAACGATTCTCAATCAATTTTGTTCAATGGTATTTAACGAAAAATTGGGAGCTTGGGTGCCTCACGAGCTCAAAGAACCACAGCGCTTTTTCTACCGCATCGTCAGGGGAGATAAGAAATGGTGCATATACAATAGTGTATAGGAAGCAAAGCAAGGAGTGGGTGGCTCAAAGAGATACGACAAAGCCAAGAGTCAAGCCGGATCTCATTCCAAAGAAGATCATGTGTTTGGGGGGCTGGAAGGGCATGTAGCACTGGGAAAAACTCGAAAAGAATGACACGGCCAACAACGAGCTCTACATTACCCATTTATGTACACCGCGTGAATGAGGTAAAACCATACCCCTTTACGCCAACATGTTGCAGAAGTCGTTCAAACCGCACTCAAAAAGCTCGAATGAAAGGTCGGATCTTGCATCGACCGATTTCCATATTTTCCGCTCCCTGTTAAGCCATATAAAAGGCGTTACCCTCGATAACAAAGAGATCTTTAAAAACTGGCTCAATAACTTCTTTGACACAAGACTAGGCGATTTTTGACGGAATGGGATCAATAAATTGGTCAATAACAACGGCGAATATATAATTGACTAATTTATTGATATAATTATTATTTTTTGTTCAAATGAAAGCCTTCGGTATGAATTTATTATCCACCCCATTACTTCGAATGTTGTTGATCTGCTACTGAATACTGCTTTCATGATTTTCGTTTTAAATTTTATTTTGACTGGTTTTAACTACTTTAAAAAAAACACTCCTCATTGAACGTGTTTTGAAAACCGATGAACAGCTGGTGAAGTTTGGAGTTATACTCGATGCATTGTTCTATGATAATACGGGTTCTAATGTGAATGGGTTATAAAAGTTAGTTATAAAATATCTCATTTCTTATTTGATAACATTTTTTATTCAAGGTGACGCGAAGTCAACTATGGCTGCTGCCGGGTTTGACAAGTAATTTGTTTCTATTCTTCCATCTTCAGTTGAGTCTGAACGAGTTTTCAGCAAGGCAGATTTAAGAGCTGTAAAACAGTTCGGTGCGAAAGAGCAAAGGAGTTGTTGCGCTTGCGCGAACGTGGCGAATTTCCTAACATTGTGTTTTCTGATGAAAAAAATTTCCCAATTGAGCAGTTCATAAACACTCAAAACGATCGTTTTTACTTGACCAAACGCTCATACGAGAATTTGAGCCTACGTATGGCCGCTCGAAGCAATTTCCCATCGCAAGTAATGGTTTGGGCCACAGTGACCGCTGATGGACGCTCTCCAATCGTTTTTATCAAGCCTGGTGTCAAAGTGAATGCGACTTATTATCGGGAAAATGTGTAAGAAGCTGCTTTAGAGCCGTGGACACGCAAATATTTCGGTCGTAGACCATGGACGTTCCAACAGGACTCGGCACCGTCTCATAAAGCTCGCATGAACCAAGAATGGTTAAGAAATCATGTTCCACACTTAATTTCGTCCACACAATCGCTTTCGAATTCGCCAGACGCAAATCCGATGGACTATTCCATCTGGTCCATTTTAGAGAGCAAAGTGAGGACTAAAAAATATGCCAGTATGGATGCGCTGAAAAAAGCGTTTATACGAGAATGGGCCAAAATACCTCAAGATCACATTCGTGCAGCATGAAACTCATTTTTTGACCGTTTGAAGGCTATGTAGGTAGGTAGGTAGGTAGGGTGGTTGTCGTGAGACACACTTAGACCTTCGGCAGGTCCATTGTGATACCACTGGAGCTTATCCTTACTCTACGTGTTCCCTTTCAAACCATCCGGTTGCTTTAATAAACGAGCAGAGCTTCGTTAGTTTTAGATGCGCTATGTCCGCTACATCGGTTAGAAATGCTGTATCGAGAGTGCGCAGCCTTCTCATAGCTAGGCTTTCACACTCACATAAAAGGTGTCTGACTGTTTCCTCTTCTTCTGTATTATGACAGCTTCTACAGAAATCGAAGTAAGGGAGTCCTAACCTTCTAGCGTGGCTGCCTATTAAGCAATGACCAGTTAATACACCTATCATTTTTCTTATAGATTCTCTGTTGAATCTTAGCAAGATCTTCGATCGACCGCTGTTCCAGTTCGGCCATGTCTGTCTGCTTAGTTCGCATGTTGTGAGGTTTTGCCAGATTGTATTTACCTTTTTGATGGTTTCCCTGCCTATAAGTAATTTACAAGTGGCTATAGGCATGGGTATCAGCGCCTTATCCGGTTCGAGATCGAGCGTTGTACCGGCTCTTGCAAGTTCATCCGCTTTACAATTTCCTGGAATGTCCCTGTGGCCTGGTACCCAGATAAGGTGCACCTTGTAGCACTTAGATACGTCATCTAGTAGTTTAAAACATTCTAGAACTGTTTTTGACGAGTGCGTTTTTGATTCCAGCGCTTTTATTGCTGCTTGACTGTCCGATTAAATGAAGATTTCATTTGTGGATAATACTCTCGTTTTTATTTCTTTAAGCCCCTCTTTTATGGCAGTGACTTCCGCCTGAAATACACTGCAATGATCAGGTAAGCGAAATGATTGGCGTACTCCGAGTTTGTCGGAGTAGACCCCTCCACCTACTTTATTATCCAGTTTTGAGCCATCTGTGTAGATGTTTAAGTCATTTATCTTAACAATGAGCCCGTTATCCCATTCCTCTTTGGAAGGAAATACTGTGACGAAGGATTTATTAAAATTAATGTCCTTGGTCCTACAGAAGGCTGAAGCCTATAGTCAAGGCAAAAGGTGATCATATCGAGCTAAAGTGAAAATATGTTAAAATTGTAATCATTTTTGAACAATTTTGTCTTTGAAATCAATAAAAACTAATTTCACACAAAAACGTTATGGTGTTTTAAAAAGTTCATATCGTTCACCCTGTATAAATGACCTGCGGACAAGCTTGAGGGCCGAATCTGTCAATGCGCTAATCTTTTTTTTAATAAATTTAAATGAGATTTGATTGACATAACTTTAATACATACGAATGTACAGACAAAAAATTAAATTGACATAGTCTATACATCGACTATTGAATACTATCGAAGGTCTCAACTATCGATAGTTTGACAGCTCTAATACATACGTGTACATATACATACAAATATGTGTATGGGTAATCGTGCAACACTTCATGAAAGGATAAAATGCTAATTATACTGTGCTTTGTGGCAAGAAAAGTGATTTGAGGCAGAAAAGGAATTAAGCAAATCGATTGCTGTAATGTCTAGGAAGGTACAAAAAGTAGCCAGTGTTTGCGCTTTACAAGTTTCACAAAAATTGTTTTTAAGTAGAGAAAATTGTTTTGTTCTTCTGCCTATTTGAAGACGCGTAGACGAATAGAGTTTGACGCAACTTTGACTAATATGTATGGGAGTTCTCCGAGTAGGATATATGCTGCTTCTTACTATTTTAAATATTACTCTGCATGCGGCGCTGGTGTCCAAGCATTTATAAAATTCCTGTTCATGACTAGGTAAAAATAAAAAATCTTTAAACAAAATTGGCTGCTTAGATAGCGCTTGTGTGGAGATATTTAGAAAAGTCGTATTTCGAACTTGCCACAATATGGGGCATGCCACGCGAACTTGCCACAAAATATGTATTGAAATTATGATCTTCCCATATACCATTACACATATTCCACTAACTCAAAATTCTCCACAAATTAAGTTTTATGTAAGACCTTAACAATTTTTCTGACTCATAAAAGTTTTATGGTGACTTTTTTAATAAGAATTAAAATGTTTGGCATACGAAAATAAAATTCTAAATAAAACTATTCATTTGCCATACGAGTATAAAGATTTTGATTTTTGTTTAAACAAATTTGTGAAATACTCAGGTTTTGAACAACAGTTGGTTTTTCATGAGGAGTTTTTTTATGGCCCAATCACACTTTGAGGTTTGCCCTTGCCTGCGGAGAGGTGACCGCTATTAGAAAGAACTTTTTCTATCCATTGTTGTCCGGGGTTTCAGGTTTGCGTACTTCCGAATCGTAGTCACGCACAAACCCATTGGGTTACGGTCCCTCCGGTAACTTATGTCTGCGAATGTTGCCTTTGTTACATATGACCAGATTTGTAGAGAAAATGAACCATAAAAGAATTTACGCTTTAATATTATTTTGTATTATTTGCGATTCTCTTTTAATTTCCATCAGTGTTCCATATCTACCAAAAATTCGTCTTTGTCACTGAAATAATTTAACTAAAGGGTTCCGCCGCAAATCTCGAATCAAAGTGTCACTTGTTTACAAGGCACACAAATTAAATTTTTTTGCTACGAATAACAATGACAGTAGTAAAAATGTGGCAACATCACGTAGGGCGTGTGGTGACGCAGTGAAGCAAACACCAAAAAAATAAAATAAAAAATAATAATAAATAAACCAAAACAAAGAAGAATGAGCGTTGGCATGTGCATGTTTTGGTGGGTGAGTATTTGGCTGGTTGACATGCGACAAAAGCTGAGTGTCATTCGACATGTTGATGTTATTACGCTGACATTAATGCATTAAATGGGATTACGTGCCCACAAACATAAAACGAGGGGTGATGAAAATTTGCAATAAGTCATAAAAATAACTCGAATAAAAAAAATATAGTATAATAAAAACAAAAGACAATAAAGCCATGAGTGGCGACAAAATAGCAACAAATGTGCATGTAAAAAAACAACAACACGCAGTGGGGGATAAGCAATAGAGCCCATACAAGCGCTTATGTATTTATATACTTATACATATACATCAACATAATACACGCATTTAAGCTAATGTAAAAGTAAAAACCTGCAACAGGAGGAGCAACGCCTTCTGTTGGGGTAAAACAGAATTAAAGAATTTCCCATATGCGCGCATGCAAATAAATACATAAATATATGTATGTATATGTAATGTAAATTTATATGGATATTGTAAATATATACATATTTACATATTTAAATCGAAATAAAATAGGCGTCACGTTATCGTCACATCACTCACGTCGTAAAACGCGCCGCTGGCAGCAAAACCTCAAAACAGTAACGGCAATACGGTAAACCTTTGCGGGGTATCAGTAAACAGCGGCATAAATTTACTGAAGCCGACAGAGTTAATATGGAGAAGAGAAGTGCAATTGCGTGATCTCAGCATCCATTTTTGAGGGGTTTGGTATGTAGATGTTTTGTAGGCATCACTGCGGTGAGACCGTATCACATTCTACAGCCACCTGCAACAACAATAGGCAATTACCTTCTCAGTTTGATTGTCTGCGTTTCCTTTGATCGTCAATTGGCTTTTTATTGAACACGAATAGGGATAAGATAACGTTTGCTTGTTGAATTCGGATAAGTTAAACGTTTCCGCTGAATTTTTTTTCAGCACATACTGGCATATAAAGATATAAATGTGTTGCGCTTATGCCTTCCCTATTGTATTTAACTTTTTCCCACTCGTCACGACTCCAAGCATGCAAAATAATAGGATTGTAAGTGTTTAATAACAAAAAATAAAACAAAAAAAATCCCAAAAGTAAGAAGAGTGCTTACGAGGTAATAAGTCGCATCATTGCACCCGCTAGTGTATATATAGCTTATTCGCAAAATGATACCCAGGTACACAGCATGGCATAAATGCGTTGTTTTTTCTCATATAAACGGGAGGGGATCACATCACTTTTAAAAGGTTGGATGCAATCATCCGAATGTAAAAGGTTTTAATGACCGTGTGACTGTTCGAAAATACTATTAGGTGCGCAACTAAGTTCCCGCCAACAGTGTATACTAACATAACCGAAATGTCACGAACCAAGCTTAGACATATGGTAAACAAACTGTTTCGATACATTAGTGATTTTATTTTGGTATAATATACTTTTGGTTTTGTGAAAATTTCTGACTTTGTGCCGAATAATCGTCATTTGCGGGAAGTGTTGATTTTCCGCTTTCATTTGAAAAAAAACGGCGGATGCTGCTTTAAGTGAAACGATGTACCGAAATTGGTTCGATCGCTTCAAAGACCGTGATTTTAATGTTGACGATCATCCGTGTGAAGGCCAAAAACCTTCCAAGACGCTGAATTGGAGGCATTGCTTAATGAGGATCCGTGTCAAACGCAACAAGAGCTTGCTTCAGTATTAGGAGTTACACGCCAATCCATTTCCAAGCGATTGCATACTTTGAGAATGATTCAGAAACTGAGGACTTGGGTTCCTTATGAGTTAAAACTAAGGTAAGTAGAACGTCGTTTTTTCGCCTGTGAACAACTGTTCCAGCGGAAAAAAAGGAAGGGTTTTCTTCATCGCATCGTGACGGGTGATGAAAAATGGATTCACTACAGCAATCCAAAGAAAAGAAAGTCATTCGTCATTCGTCGCCTCGGCCGAATATTCACGCTGCGAAGGTTATGAATTTGGTGGAACCAAGTTGGTGTTATTTATTATGAACTGTTAAAACCAAGTAAAACCATCACTGGGGATCGGTATCGACTTCAATTGATGCGATTGAGCCGAGCACTGCGCGAGAAGCGGCCGCAATATGCGGAGAGGTATGAAAAAGTGATAAAAAATAGTGAGAGAGGCTTTGACTGTCTATGTTAATAGATAGTAGCAGAGTTGCCACATATATAAATTCACACACATAGTCGTAGTAATAACAATCCTATTTCCATTTCGAACTTTCATTACGATTCCCATTAGCTATCCTCCATCTTTCTAAAATAGGATTGCTTTCCCGAATACCCTTCCGAATTTTATAAACGTCTGAAGAAGAGTTCATCTGAGAAAGAAACTTGAACGGCATCGACGAATAAGTTCTCATTGATCCTACGATCGAAAGACGGGCCGAATATTGGCAGGCCGAAGATTAAGGCTTTTTAGCTTTTTGGCTTTAAGGGCTTTTGTAGGTGACACTTTGGTCGAGATCTTTCCAAAATTGTATTAATAGTCTAATTTGGATCTTGTCTGAATATAAAAGTATAATATATTAGCTACGTAAAAAGAAATATTTTTACAGAAAACGAAGCCGGTAATTCGCTCTGAGGTCGAGGTATTTAAGATTTATCAAAGCACATTTCTCAAATCGAAAGAAATTTCTTTTTCAATTGTACATAAAATAAAGAACGAAACGCTAAATCTATGGCAAGACCGGTGGAGACGCGATACACGCGGCAGATGGACGGATAGGCTAATACAGCGGTCACTACATAATACAGCAGGATCTTCGGTGAAGTAAATTTTTATACAACCCAAATGGTTTCGGGGTACGGGCAGTTCCAGAAATAATTGTTAAAAATAAGGAAATGTAGCCGAAGATGACGCTGAACATTCCTTTTCCCAATGCACGCGTTGGGATCTGGACGCAGGTACATAAGCATAGACGTTGTAATGAGGAAGATGGAACGCCGCCCTGAAATAATGAGAAAGCGGGTCCAGAGTGGGCGATGGTTCCAAACGAGTGGGAGTTTTTAGTCTCCGGACATACCATTGCTGAAATGATGCATTAGGAATTTTGAACCTCTTCTTCCGCGAAAAAAAACACAAAAGCCGATTTTTTTTAAGTGATTTGAGAAGGTTTGAGAATATACCTCGGGATGGATGAAAAAGTGGGGGTAATACTCCTATAGTGAATCAAGTTTATAAGTAGATTTCTTACTCAGCCTGAACTAAAACGAACAAGAGGGTAAAAATACGACTACTTAACTTTCAGGTGAATGAGACCATAATGCATGTTTACATTATTTCATATGTACTTAGTTGTAGTAATAAGATTCTTATTTCCATTTCGAACTTCTCTTTCGATTCTCATTAGAAATCCTGCACCTTTCTAAAATAGGAATATTTTCCCGAATTCGTTTTCGAAACTCTAGAAACGTCTGAAGAAGAGTCCTTCTGAGAAGAAAACTTCAACGTCGCGTATGAACAAGTTCTCATGGATCCTGCAATCGAAAGACGGGCCGAATATTGCCATGCCGAAAATTAATACTCTCTATGGTGGGCTTTTGTTTTTAGTCCTGCCATAAGTTCTGTTACAAGTTAAGTCCGTTATAGTTATGAAATTACACTATTTATTATAATATTTTTAATGAAGTAAATATTAAAAAAAAAATGTAATTTTCATTCGAAATACTGATCATTTGCTTTTACACAAGCCTTCATACGATTAGGGCATTCAGCTATCGCAGCACGCACGGATTCGGATTGACGTCCCTGTTCAAACCAAAGCTCTCCAAATTTCTATGAGGTATTCGCCAGGCCATGTGCTCCAATTCTGACCACAAACTGTTGTCTAATGGATTCGGATCTGAGCTTCCAGACGGCAAATCTTCTGCGGCTATGAACCTAGAAATATTGTGTTTTAGCCACTGCTGAGTGTTTTTTGCCTTAGGGGCTGGTCCGAAATCTTGCTGGAAGATCCAACGCTCTCCATTGAGGAGAGAGTACTGCTCAACTGCTTCAACACCCCTTCTAAGACATCCGTCTGGTACACTTTTGTCACTTTTTCGTGGAAATGCAGAGATGTAACGACTTTAAAAGGCACTCCCCACCAAACTAACATGGAGGCTAGATGGTGGCCACGCTGATCCCACGGAACAATATGTTGTGCGTCTTTAGAAGTTTTTACATAGATTTTGTCATTTTGCTTATTCAATTTCAAGAGTGGAAATTTTATCATATCTAAAAAGAATATTTTCATGGCCCTCGAACGCGCGTCACCGAAGAAGCTGCTTGCATCTCTCGAGTCTAATTTCCTTCAAGCGTGTTTTGAAAAGGTGACCTTTTGAGGGACGGAAGGCTTTCATGTCAGCTCTTTCAGATTATTTCTAATTAGTCTTGATATGGATCTGGTCGATACTTTCATTTCCCTGGACATGATTTTCTGCTTTCTAAGGGGATTTCTGTGAATTCTTTCTTTGCAGCTTTTATGGCTGCACTGGTTCAAACCACTCGAGGGCGCCCACTTCGTTTTTTTCCTGTCACTTCAGAAGCTTGCGAACGATTAATCGTGCGGTAAACAATCATTCTCGAAGTATTAAGTTTTTTGAGTAATTCGTAAATCTCACTTGCTCTTTTACCACATTTATGTAATGTAATCACTGCAATGCGATTTTCCTTAGCTCCTCACTCCATTGTTAACAAGCGAAATTTGAAACGAATCTGAGTATAGTAATTTATGAGTAGACAAAGCATACGAACAAAAGCAAGCATAACGAAATTCTGCAAATTTGTTCTCGCCGTATGCATTCTAAAATGTGTCACATAATTTATGGCGAGTCTAAGTATATTCATCCAAGCAACGACGGAAGCGAGGGCATAATCGGGTATACGATTATGCTTTGTTGTGTGTAAATTTTTACAAAGTTTGATACTTGGATGTATGCTCTTCGTAAGAGAATAGAATGTATTTTCATAAAAAAAATCAAGAAATTTAAATGAGAAACGAATAAAGTGCTAAATGTCTAAATAACTGTCTTAGCTATAGTTATTTAACGCAGTGTAGAACTACCTACGTACGCTATGTAACTCTCAAGCTAAAAAAACTGAAAAATTTGAGAAATAAATATTTCAATAAGTTTAAGTTTTCTCACTCTATCACAGATAAAGATAAATATCTACATTTCTCTAGAGAACTTAAATCTTTAGATAGAAATTTAAAACGAAATTATATTCCTAAGTGCGAAGCGGACATTAAATTAAATCCTAGTTCCTTATGGCGATATGTTAAATTCAGGAAATCATACTCAAGTATTCCTTCTATTGTCTTCTATAACGAAACTCAAGCATATACTTCTATAGATGCAGCCAATCTTTTTGTTCAAATTTTCAAGTGGACTCTGATTAAATTCATGAATGTCACTCGCACACGAATTCCTCAATCAATTTTGGTTCGATAACTGTAATGCTTTGTGATGTTGAAGATGAAATTCGGCAACTCAAAACATCAAAAAAATCGAATACAGATGGGATATCTTCGTATCTTCTTAAAAACTACTCTGCAATCGCCTAACCACTTTTATTAATGAGATCTTGTGATTTAACACCTTGTGACTTTTTTCTTTGAGGCCACGTGAAAGAGAAGGTCTACGCCAACAGCCCAGGGTCGATTCAAGGCCTCAAAAATGGAATTCGTGAGGCTATCGAAGACATAGGGCAGCCACTTTGCAATTCGGTTATGGAAAATTTCACGAAAAGGATATTGTCCTGTAAGCGTGGTCGTGGTGATCATTTGCCTAATGCTATTTGCCACTATTAGTGGCATGCCTTCCTCTTTATAATGAAATAAACATACTATACGTTCATTTATATTGAAAAATAGGATTTTTCTTTGAACATCAAAGTAACACATCTTATTAAAAAGGTAGGTAGGTAGGTAAGATGGCAAGAGTACCCCAGGTACGCTACAAGTAGCACTTACGTGCCGTTTTGATACCATAAAGTGGACCACTACCTGTGAAAGGATTTAGGGAGGAGATAAAACCGTCTACAGCCATCCAGTGCTGTTGATGTAGCGGAGGAGAGAATAGATCCCTTTTCTGGATCTGGAGGATTTCATCAAGTCATCCCCAAAGGGGACGCCGAGGAATCTCAAGCGCCTAGCCGCCAAAGCCGGACATCTGCAGAGAAAGTGTTCCACAGTCTCTTTCTCTGTAGGATCCCCACAGCTTTTGCAATGGGGGTTGTACGGAATTCCAAGCTTCTCCGCGTGAGTGCCGATCACCCAGTGGCCCGTGATCACCGCAATGAGTTTGGAAATTGAGTGGCGGGGGGTTCCCATAAATTACACCATCTCAAAGAAGCTGGGAATACGTAACTACGAAGCAACAGCTTTGGAGGAGCATTTTGAAGGAAGCATTGACGCACCCGGCGTTGTAACGCTATGAAAGAAAGAAAGAAGAATCTCAAAGTATTATTCCGTACGTTGCGTTTATTCGACGGTTTTGTTCGGACTTTGATACATATACTATTAAGTAGTTATCTAAGTCCCTGGTGCGTTCGAAGTTAGAATACGCCGTCTTTATTTGAAGACCATAGTATGCTTGTCATATTAGTAGGCTTGAACGTGTCCAGAAAGCTTTTGTGCGTTATGCTTTGCGTTCTTTACATTTCACTTATCCAATTCCATCCTATAAAAGTCGGTGCTTGCCGATAAATCTAAAATCACTAGATTTTAAAAGGACTATTCTCTCAATTACTGTCCTTTTAGATTTAATAAATGTTGTTATTGACTCCCCATTGCTACTCGAGAAAGTCAATTTCAATATTAATCAGCGAAGTTTACGGAATCATAATTTTTTCTGGTTAGGGATGGTAAGAACTAATTATGCTTCGAATGCTCCGACTTCTAGAACTCTGGGAGATTTTAATTCGGTTTCAAATCATATTGGCCTGGATTTTTCTTCCACAAAGAACCGCTTCACATTGGTGAAATTGAAATTTGAAAAGGTCGAGCCAAGGAGCACCAGGAGATTTGGTGGCTGCTAAAACACTCAGGCTGAAGAGCCCATAGTCAAGGAGGGAAGGAGAAAAGTATCAGAGAAAGAGATAGGAAAGAATAGAGACAGAGATAGAGATAGTTAGTCCTGTGAGAATTTTCCAGATTCTTTGGCAAATCTGTAAATATCCTCCAGTTTTAGAGAACGAATATTACTCATTCTCATGACATCGGAACCAAATACTCGTAGTCGTGCTCTAGCAAAGGCAGGACACTCACAGAGAAAGTGCTCAGTGCTATCCGCCTCCTCCAAGCATGACAGGCATACCGGGTTCTCGATGATTCCAATGGTGGTCATATGCTGACCCCATGGGTTGTGTCCTGTAATAATGCCGACCATCAACCGAATATCTTTCCTTCTAAGTTTTAGTAGAAAGTTTGACAGTTTTCTGTTCGGACTTGTAACAAAACACTTTGCAGTTCTGCAGCGTTCTAGACCGGACCATCGTTCTTTATGTAGATTGCCTACATAATCACTGATCCAATTCTTGATTCCTGCGGGACTGATTCCGATTATTGGCTCTGGCCCCTGTGGGGGCACCGCTGATCCATGGTTGGCCAATTCGTCGGCAATTTCGTTTCCTTGAACACCGGAGTGTCCCGGAACCCATATAAGTGCAAGCCTGTTTTGTCTTGCGACAGAATTAAGCTTCTTCTTACATTCTTGAACAATCTTTGAGGTTTGCTTCGCGTTCTCCAGGGCCTTCAATGCAGCCGGACTATCACTGAAGACTCCAATCTGTTTCCCGCTCCATCTCGTCTCGATTATCCATTCGGCTACTTTAAGGATGGCAAAAACTTCCGTTTGGAGAACAGTTGCCATTCCCCCCATAGCATTGGTACTAAACGAATTGTTGAACTAAATTCTTAGTATCTATAATATTATCTAAAAATTTTCCTCTGTAAATTATAAGAAATGTTATCTTTTTCTTGTACTCATTACAACTGAAACTTTTTAATTATAAGTTTAATTTTACTTTGATTAATTTACTTAGCATTAATCTGTTTTCATAGTTTGTAAGAAATTCTGTATTTTTTAGACTATTAATTGAATAAATAAATAAATAAATTGCTTAACACGAAATATGAGCGTAATGCTCCTATTGCCCCCGTTGTAAGAGAATACAATGAGATCTCGAGCTCAATTCCGCTTGACTTTTCGGTATCTAAGAATGCATTTTATAAATTTCTAAACTCTTTTTTTAAATGTATTTATATAAATATCTGTAGTAATTTATGCTCATATTAGCTTTGGTGTGTTAAAACTATAGGTATGTTTTAAACTTGAAATAAACGAAATAAGAAATGAAAATAGCATACAACATTTTCGCTCTCGATTTGCTCCTCCAGTTCATCATTTCTTCGTAAGCGCAATTCGCCTTGCGTAATTCTGACTGTGCCAAAGAATTCCTGAGAATTTACCTGACAATTGTCCTTTCAAAGATTTGTAGTTTTTTCTTGTTTTTTCACTCAATATCCCTGTTTCGGCTATACTTTTATAGCATAAAACAGGTCGCACTACTGTTTTATACATTGCCGGCTTTCAAGGTTTCTTCATGAGTTTGGATTTGAATAGTTTTGTAGTTGATGCGAATGATTTATTAGCTGCTTGAATTCGTCGGCTGTTGTGCGAGTCGTTGTGTTATCTGCTGTCAGTTTGCAGCTAGGATATGTGAAAGTGTGCTTTCCAATATCAAATGCTTTTGGTAGTATGTTGTTTTTTAGTTTGAAGAGTCTAGGGAGCAGCATGCATTTGGGATTTTTTGTAATAAATCCAAAAAATAACCCATTTTTGAGTGTAAAAAAATGTTTTTTAAGATTTTATTTAATATCCTTAAGACCCGAAGCTTGCGACGTTTTCTCTAGATAAGTGGCATGCATCACTTTCCAAAAAATATTGGTTAAATTATCAACAACGAATTTCATCCTTGCAAACGCATTAAACACCTACAATTTGAAGCAATGACAATCGTATCATTTGCTATCATATAAAGAATACAGTAACTGCAGGAGCTGAAATTGTGTAACAATGTTTGAGAGTTGAAAAAACAAAAAGAGAGCAGGAAAAAAACAACAACAATGAAAATGAATGAAAAAAGACAAACGCAAACAGATGTGATATGGTATCAAAATTGATTTAAGTCACGAGTCGAAAGCAAAAACACAGTTTGCTCAAAAAAGAAAAACCCAAAATAAGAGTGTGGCGCAAAAAGTGGCAAATTGCCAACAAAAGTGTAGCCTTTGGGCACGTACGTACTTAGGTGTATATGTACAAATGTACATATATACTTATATATATGAACAGGCATAACCAAGTAGCTTCTGTTCGAAAAATACCCGACGGGAAGTTGGTAAAATGATTCGATTATTTATTGACCAATTTTATAGCGAACTTCGCAAAGAAGAAGCCAAAATGTTGCAATCAAGTTAGAACACTTACTATGAGAATATTTCAGGAATATAAAAGCCTATAAAGCCCTTACAACTCTTACACTTTGAGTTTAGGTTGAAATGTTTGCCCAGAGAGAGAGCACACTTGGATGAAAATCAAATGCATCCTTTGTGACGATGTCCCAAACTGCGAAGATACGATTTTTCCATACAAAATATATAATATCAACAACAGTTTATTTAAATCCGAGTACTTTTTCGCCAGAAATTGTGTACAGTGCAAGTATTGAGGCTTTCCATTTAAAAAGTAAATGTTTTAAAAATCAAAATAACTCTAAAAGTTTGAATAATATTAAAAAAAGAAAAACAGAAAATACATAATAAAAGCGTGCAACATAAAAATTGTTTTAACGATTATTTGCATTTTTGTTGACTCTTACAAATTTTACTACAGTGGCTCTGTTAACCAGCAGCGACATTCGCATCGATGCAGTTGTTGACGTCAATGGCGTCAATGCTTGTTTAAATTATTATCCGGCTTTGTTTTAGCAACTTTGGCGATTGTTGATATTCTACACATTTTTATAACTGTTGCTATCTCGCGCGTTTTCAATGGGTTTAGTGCGCTTGTAAGTATGCTTTACATGTACGAGTGAGTAATTTTTTCGATGTGTGAAATTCGCTGTGTATTTATTTTTTGTGTTGGCATTTGCTTGTATGTACAAGTGCTTTAGCCCTGCAGTGAATTCAAGTGGCATTCAACTGGTGGTTCTTGTTGAATCTGAAACTAGCTCGTATTATATGCGTTTTTATACAATTAGCAGGTGAGATTTATTAAATAAAAAAATGTCTATGATTTTTTCGGTTCTTTCTTGAAGGGTGTTATCGGTGTGCGGAAAATATCAAAAAGAAATATTAAAAAAAAAAAATATGTTAAAAAATGGTTATCGATATTCTGTAAATTATTATTAATTAAATATTGTAAATAGGAACGTAGTGCAACCTCATATAAATTAATTTTGTGTATATAAATTTCACGTAAATTATAAAAAATTTATTTGTTCCTTTTCTGTTTGTTATTATATTAATCTATCTACTTAAATTTATTTACTTAATCAAATTATAAATATAAACAAACCTTGTATTAGGCTGCTAAGAACTATGGCATTTGGGACAATTTATTTATTACTAGGAGGTTAAGCAAATAAAGTTAAGTCAAATAATGAATATATAAATAATAAATAAATACATATATATTAAAAATTATAATAAAAAATAGCACGTAGCAAAATTATAAAACCATTACATATGGACAAGTAATGACTACAGTGAACTCTCTCTTAAGCGAATACATAAAAGACTGAAAAATTTGCCCGCTTTTGGGAGCTGTCCGCTTGTGAGAAATGTGTAAAAAAAGTTATTAATATGTTATGGGGGATTGACCGCTCAAGAAAAAAATTTTAAAAAATTCTTAAGGAGGAGTCTTTTGGGAGACGGGACATTTGATTTTTTATGATTTTTAATTTCAATTCGTTTTTTATGAAAATGATTTTTCTTTAATAATAAAAGTTTCTTCTGTAAATAAGGAACCTAGTAATCCAAGGTTTAACATTTTGAATGTATAGTAATATATTACGTATATTTACTTGTTAATTTTAATTTGTGTTTTTTTTTGTTGTTTTTTAATATATTTCATTCTATAAATATGGCTCAACCTTCATATTTTGCACAAGGCTTCATAAAAATTTTCATCAAGATTTCAAATCAGAAATTAAAAAAAAATTAAGTGCGCAGTTTCAATCCCATTGAGGTAGTAGACTGGTGAAATACTAAATTAAATTTTTTTTTAAATAAAATGCGATCGTTTGGATTTTATGTACATATGTTATTATTGACATCAAATAGTATACGAAAACATGTTTTTTTACATATTTTTTTTTTGTAGTAGGGAGGCACCAAAGTATATGTATAATCGCGCCCAATTTTTTTTAAAACATGCGTTGATGCGGTTATGCTTAGGTTAGGTTATGGTGGTAGTCAGTCCTTACGACCAAGACCTGAGACCTTATAGGTCCGTTGTCATACGGGAGCCTTGTTTATTTGACTTCATGATACCATTTTGAGGCTCTTATGAAGCGCAGGATTGATCCCATCCCCACGCCAGACAGTTCTATAAGAGAATTAATAAAATGCTTACCTAGACAACCTGCTCTGATTTTAGCTTGGGCAGGACAATTGCAAAGAAAGTGCTCAACTATTTCTTCCTCATCTCTACAACTTCTACAATATTCGTGGGAGAATACTCCTGGTTTCAAGGAATGCCTGCCAAATATCCAATGACCGGTGACACAAGCCACGACTTTCGAGATATCATCTCTTCAGAGGCTAAGCAATTCCTTGGTTTTTTTCTTGTTTATTTGCGGCCATAGTAGCCCAGCTGTTATATATGAATCTTCATTTCTCCATAACCCATGGGCCTCTTGCTCTGCAGTTGCAGAGCAGTACCTTTTCTAGCTAGCTAGGCTTTACAGTTTCCCTGTGCCTCGGAACGCAAATAAGGCTGAACCTGAATACGACGTTAATGTCATTTAGGACTACCTGGCATTCATGTGCAAACTTTGATCTTAGTATAGCCGCATTCATTGATTTAATGGTCACCTGGCTATCCGAGAATATATTTATAGTCGTTTTTGTTACGGCGTGCGTATTTAGCCACTTCTTTTATAGCTAGAACCTCTGTCTGATAGACGCTGCAGTAGTCTGATAGTCGAACGGATAATTCCTTCGAAAATACTGCATAGCAAACCTTATCGTCTAGCTTGGAACCATCTGTATAAAAATTTAATTCCTCACGAGGCTATGAGAGGGCCTTGGTGCCTGCTACTCCCTTCTTGACGGTATACTCGTCCTGACGAGCTTGTCGAAGGTGAGTCTAGAAATAGAACAGTCTATTTCTTATTTGTGACTCTTCAGAACGTGCAAAATACAGGCGTGGCCCAGCCACAGATCTTTCCATAGCGCCATACTTTTGTGCCTAAGCGCCGAGGCGGCGGCCACGTGTTTCCTTACAAGATTTAGTGTAGGCAAATTGATTAGCACTTCCAGCGCTTTGTTCGGGGTAGTCCTTAAAGCACCAGAGATGCATAAAAAAGCTGTCCGTTGGACCTCACTCATGACTTAAGCGTAACTCGCCTTTTGAGCAGATGTCCACCACACAAGTATTCCATACATTAAGTTTGGCCTAACTGCCGAAGTATAGAGCCAATGTGTAACTCGAGGTGTTAACCACTCATTTAATACCGACCGCTTTTATGCAAGTATATAATGCAGCGTTGGATTTTTTTACTCTTTCCTTAACATGAGGTTTCCACGTGAGTTTTCTATCTAATATGAGCTCTAAGTACTTGACATTCTCTCTCAATGTAATCTCATCATCCTTAGCAACCAGCTGGGAGATTATAGGAAGCCTATGTTTCCTCAGTGATTCGCTATAAAGTCCCTTACTTTTAGTCCAGCTCCCAAGCGTGGCTATGTTAGATCGCAGATCGTCCATAAGGGTATTAGGATATTTACCTTAACATCAATTTCTAGATCATCTGCGTATGCAGCGACGTAGAAACCCCTCTCTCCAGGGTCAGCAATAGGGAGTTTATGGTCAAAATCGAGATGGGAGGGGAGAGGAAACTACCTTGAGGTGTGCCTCTGTCTGCTTAGAGTAGTGCTGCCTAATTTAGTCGTTTCCTTTCTTCTGACGAGTATAGCTTCTATCAGGGCAACAACGTGTGGTTCAACTCCAAAGTCTTCTAAATCATCTGTTATAGCGTTCGCCTTTATATTGTTGAAGGCAACCAAGGCAAACTATTTATTTGATACACCTTTTTCCACCAACCCGACCAGCGAGTGTAAGGCGGTTGTACATTTCCCCTTAGTGTAGGCATGCTGCGCCGAGGAGAATTTATTTGTTGGTATAACGCCCCGTATATACTCGCCCATTATTCTCTCTACAATCTTGAGGAGAAAAGACGTAAGAAAGAGTAAGTAAGTAAGAGGGTATGAAAGAGACTTTTGTTTCTCTCCAGCCTAGCGGAATGTGGCCCATGTTAAGGCAACTTCCAATGATAATTTGAATAAACCCGTGATGCGGCGATACAATAAATAAAAATAAATAAAGACAATTAAATTTTAAAATATTGCCTATTTATTTACTTATTTTTAATATCCATTATTTTTTTTTGTAACATTCATGGTAGTTAAGTAAATAAAACA
Organism: Anastrepha obliqua; assembly: GCF_027943255.1. NCBI lineage: Eukaryota > Metazoa > Arthropoda > Insecta > Diptera > Tephritidae > Anastrepha > Anastrepha obliqua. The sequence continues at coordinate 56,709,735 of NC_072892.1, read as the reverse complement.
AAAAAAATTAAAAATCTATTGAATTGTAAAATTTTGCCCATTCATTTATTTGGTTTTTAATTTCCATAATTGTTTTGTAAATGTTTTTTTAAATAAAAATATGGTTCATTCCTTAATATATTGAAGAAGATTTCAATCAGAATTTACAAAAAAATTTGGGCACACATTTTTATAGCCCCTTAAAACTTTTTTTTGAATTTGTTGGTTCAAAAATGAATGAAATTTTTTTTTATTATAACTACTATAATTGAGTAGAAAACTGGATACCCAAAAATTTTCTAAAAAATCTGAATAAAAAAAAAGAGGTTGTCTGTAAAGTCGATTTACTGACGATAGTTTAACGTGATAACGTCATAAGAAAATACTAATTGAATGGTTGCATTTTTCAAAAGAAAATTTTAATTTTATTTGTTTGATAGATATTTTGTATGGATATAGAGATTTTTCATAACATAATATACTTTAACATAACATAACATAACATAACATAACATAACATAACATAACATAACATAACATAACATAACATAACATAACATAACATAACGTCACATAACATAACATAACATAACATAACATAACATAACATAACATAACATAACATAACATAACATAACATAACATAACATAACATAACATAACATAACATAACATAACATCATAATAATCAATAAGAAGGTATATGCAAATACAAATAAGTGAATTTATATATGTACATACATATGCGCATATACATACACATATACGCTCACTTAAGTAGGAGAGAGCAAGATGTCGAACGTTGCCGTTCGTTTGCTTTGTTTGCTTTGTCGTTCGTTCCGCGCTTTCGCTTGCAGTTCATTCAAGGTAACGGCAATGAGCAAGGTAACGACATATGGGAAAGGTAACGGCAATGAGCAAGGTAACACTAATGAGCAAGGTAACGACACATTTTTTCGTGCGTGCAGCCTGTTAAATCGAATTATAAGACGTTATCACGTCAAAATGTAAACTTGCGTTCAAAGTTGACTGAATGTTTAAGAAAAGATTTCCTGATATCCATTTCTTTCTTATACACAACTTAATACATGCAAACATACATTCATACAAATTGATTGATACTGTCATTAATTTCATCCGCATTGAAAGTCAGACTGAATTTTTGAGTTCCTTGGATTTAATTTATCTCAACTCCCTTGAGACAAACAATATCGATGTAACATATTTTTAGAAGCGACTGTAAATGCCAAAGATATGACGAAATATCTAAAAAAACGTACCCTATACTCGGCAATAAATTTTGTTTTTTTTTTCTAAGCAGTTCTACCTAGAAAATAGCAGTATTTCCTTATAAGAAGTTTGCTGACTTCTAGCAAGCTTTAAATTACAGGAATTAGGGTAGTAGAAGCTGAGATTTTGGTTGGTAAGTGCGATGATTAAGGTCAATGAGCCACGAAGCAAAAAGAAAAAAAAAATTGAAGCTGAAGAAAAATAGAAACGAATTCAGTATTGCCTTGCGCCTTGCAAAAACTTAGTATTGTACAGGGGTTGTACGGCAGATTTGTTTGTATCTTCTGGGGTGGTATGGTTAAACTTGAATATTTCGAAAATTAGTAACTTTCATATTCTTCAGCTTGATTGTTTCTGGTAGGCAAATATGCAAAGTTACCCGTTTGGTAAGATTTAATAACAGAAATCTGGTTACTTGACTATCGTATTTACATTTCTGTATTCCTACTCAAAGTTTTCCGTTGTCCTTTAGGAGGTTATTTATCTGAAAAACCTTTTTAATCGCCTTTAAGGCCTGTATCTTTCAAAGCTCACATTCTCTACTTCTTTCTGTTTCTAAATTATATCTAATACACAAATCATTTCGATCGATGAATGTAATTGGCGTAACTCGTAAAAACAATCTGCCTCTCTGGCAGCGATTTTTTCGTAATAACATTAACTCTGGCCTAGAACTTTAATGCGTTTGCTCATTTCGGCGTTTCACTGCTGGGTTGTGTTTGTGTGTACTTGCATGAGTGCTGCATTGATAATTTCATAATTTGAAGGCGTTAACATGGAAAACATCATAAAGTAGCTGCATGCAAAAGTTCATTAAAAACAAAGAAAACCGAAATTAAATACAAACAAATTTTAATGAAATTATTTTATAAGCTTGTTTAAATATTTTCTTTCACTGAAGATATAATATTTTGTAATGTTATTTAATAACGATTTAATTTTAAAATATTTTTGTTTACTTTTCATATTGAAGCATGTAAAGTTGCATATAAATAGCGGGTATTTTTGTTTTTTTATTGATACCGGAGATTGGAAAAAAAAATATTTGCAGGTTAAATAAATATTTTTAAGATTATATTTTGTGTGAAAATTGTATTTGTATATCTTGTATAGTAATAATTAGTTTGCTATTATTGAGCAACACGCAAAACGGTACATTCCACTTGCAGGCAAACATTTAAATTTGCTTATGGATGCATTTATTTGGACCATTAATATTTTCATATTTCTTTCAACTAGGATAATAACCATAAATTATTGTTGCCGAAGATGGCATAAATTAAAAAAAAAAATCCTACAAACAGTGCAGATCGCAATTGCCGAGAATAGGTGATATTCATCACTTAACTGTGAAGAAAGAGGTAGAAGGCCCCTCGAAAGTTTTACTATGCACAATCGGAAATAACAAAACAATCTACTGTAGGCACACTTTTTTTTTGTCGGCACAGACAGCACTCAGACACACTTAAGCCCATTGTACTGCAGTCGAGTTCCCTTTTTAATTTTCTTTATATCTACTCGACCTCCGAAGAAATCGGAGTAGATATTGTGGTGCCAATGAGCCAAGGTGCTCGCTCTTTAATACATCAGTGCCAAAGATCCCAAACCTGATTCGAGCGAAGGCTTGGCAGACGCACTGAAAGTGGTCCGCCGTCTCATCCTCCTCACCACATGCTGTATAGAGTGCACTGTCTGAGATGCCCATGTGCTTTCCCTATAGAAAGTGGCTCGACATCAGTCCAACCGGACTGTTCTTAGTGACATGAGGAACTGCGACAGTCTGTCGGTCAGTTTTGTCCATCTGCAGCCTCCCTCAGCCTGCGAAGCTTGCTTATGGGTTAGAGTAACCCATTTGCTAACCGTGGCTCTGTTGACTGCAGAAGGGAGTGGCTGTGGTAGGTAAGTAGGTGAAATGTTCGAAGTACCACTCTGGCACTCCCAATGGTACCAAGGCGCCATTTTGATACCATTTTGAGACCTCCAACAGCCAAAATCTACAGCCAGCCAGAGTTGTTGATGTATTGGAGAAATTTAAAGAGATTTAGGTTGGCGCACTGCCCCAGGTTGTCGAAGAAAGGAGCGCCCAGTGACCTTAAGTGGCTAGCTGCTAAACACGAACATTCTTCTCCTCTGAAAGTTCTCCATAGCTTCTGTAATGGGGGTTAAATGGTAAACCTATTATAGTTTTTTCTCGTCTTTCCCATTGTTTAATGACCGGTAAACACAGCTAAGAGTTTGGTAATTGTATGGCGAAGAGTCTCCAGACCTTTCTGCAACCTGCGTCCATTCTACTGGGGCTAAAGGGTTTTGAACATAGCAAATGAAGAAATTAAGCTCCATCTTTTCTTTGCGTTCCTGAGAGATAAGTTGTGCGATTCTCCTTTAACAACAGTCAGGGAGATGCCGATGACTTATTAGGAGGTCTCTGAGACTAATTCAGTCGACCCCTCTCGGGCAAACTCATCAGCGATTTCATTTCACCCTATGTGCCTATGTTCTGGAACTCAGGTCACAGAAATGTTTCTTGCACACCCAAGAGATTTGATCTCCTCCTCACAGGAGTTTACTAATTTCGTTTTGCACCATGGCGTCATCAGAGACTTGATCGCGGTTCGACTGTCCGAAAAGTTGTTAAGATTTCCCTCGCTCCTACGTTTCTTAATCATTGTGGATGCCTGTAGGATCGCACATACTTCTGCCTGAAAAACAATAGCAGTATTCGGAAATTTTAAGGAAATAGATAAATTGGCTGATTTAGAGAAAGCCCCTGCTCCGACTCCCGATTGCATCTTGGAGTCGTCAGTGAAGACTGAGGTATGAAAGGATCATATTACTGATAGTACTGATATTACTGGACAACTTGCGCTAGGTTTTCATTGTGTCTCGGCTGCACCATATTTCTATTAATTTGTGGATCACTATGCAAGGAAATTTTGTGGATGTCACTGGAAAGTGGTGATCTGAGTTTGATAGCTGTGAGGTGGTGAAACCGAATACCGTCTCAAAAATTTTTCATCGCGCTATGGTTTTTATAAAATTTCATTCAAAATGTCTTAAGAATGAAATGGGAACAAACAGACGTGTGAAAAAAATTACAAATGACTATTTGTCTGGTCAAAAACATTCTTATCTAAAGTTGTTTAGACTTCTAGGACGGCTACTTGACTTGACGCTTTAGCCATCATAGCCGGTGCATTCCGCGCGATGTATATAAGGTTGAAGCTTTATTTTAACAACTGCTGTTAAATTTTGTGATACAAGTTTAGAATCCTTATCTGTGAATGGAATGAAACCAGTTTAGGATGAAAGTACTAGACTTACATAGTAAATCTCTCAAAATGAATTTTCGAAAAAGTGCAAAAAGCGGTTAAAATACTTAACTGAGCGAAATACCTATGTTAGTCATATACAGTGGAATTCCACGAGAAGTATTTTTCTAAAATATTTTAACCCATTAACTCTCTCAAAATAGGGCCATTTTGACACTTGTTTAGAGAAGTTTGAAAAACAACGCATTTCTAAGGTTGCTAGAGGGTTAAGGTGTTTCAAATATGATTTCCTGGAAAATTTCACTAGGGGTCTTCTCAGAACAAATTTGTATAAAAACAACATCAAATGCTACAGGAACTAAAATAGCAAATAGTTTCGCCATTTCGCCTTAAGATATGCAGTATTTTTTACTCTCTCTTTCACGCAGCTGCTACCTGTACTGGTAATTGCACTTTTAATGCCTTAAAAAGCGTTTGCTTGCTCTTAACTGATGGTTCAAAGTTTTTTGTGTCCGAATTTGCGTACCAGAGTTTCACACCGGTAGAAATTCGTGTTCTTTTGAAACGCTCCATGGACCGATATATTTTTCGACTACTTCATAAGTGTAAAAATGCAGATTTACTATGTCTCATCTATTGAAAAAAATTCTTATTCGGAAATCTGATCTCCATTTCAGTGTTTCTAAGTACGCTTTCATCCTTTTCGCGGCATGAGACCGAGCGTGGAAAATAATTCACAAAATAATACTATGGTCGTTTTTCATCAGTACTCTGCTCAAATGCCTTAATTTCATTTGGTACTGGTCCCAAGTGTTGGCTTCACTTGATTTTAATATAATAGCTCGTAATTTATCACACGCAGTTGGTCCCATTAAGCAAACTTTGAGGACATGCAAATTCGATTTGGCCAATATTGTAGAAAATGCCCAGGGTTTCCTTTACTTCATGATTTTATACGAATCGGATTATTGTAGTACAACCAGAAATGTAGATGTAAAAACTTGGTCTGTTGCAGTTTTTAAAATAACTACTCGCTAGCAAAGAATCGCCTTTCGACTTCATTCGTTCGGCAGTCATTGTCTTTGCTCTAAATCATTTTCATGGACACCTTTTGAACTGAATTTTGAGTCATTCTAATTGTTCTGCCAACTGTTTTTGCATTTGACATGAGTTTTTATCAATTAGTGCTTCGAATTCTGATTTTCAAATTTTCTACCATTCAGAAGCGTTCAAAATTTTCAGCTCAAATATTTTTAAATTAAAATATACTGCCTATAACTCCCTCTTCTTCTTTAAGGGGTTCCTGGGGTCTAGAATTTTCAAAAAATCGATTTTTTTCTAAAGCATAGGAGTTTAAGAATATGCTGTCAAATTTTTCGAAGGATATTCCCAGTATTTTCGATTCTACAGCCGTTTTAGCAGAAGACTTTGAACTCAAATATCTCAAATCAACTTTTTTCGGCCTGGTATTGTTAAAAAAAAAGTATTCAACCGAATCGTCTGAAATTTCAATATGTTGTTCACAACATGAATGGTTATCGTTTGTACTAGAATCATATTTGCATTTCAATTATTCCTTTTTTTTTATTAAAAACTGAAAAAACCTATTTTTAGAGTGTCAATTTTTTTTGTTTTTTTATTCAGGTACGGGACATAGCTATAGTCATACCGATTGAGAGAAAGATTCTGCGGATGATTTTTGGACCTTTGCACGTTGGCAACGGCGAATATCGCACACGATGGAACGATGAGCTGTATGAGCCTTACGACGACATAGACATAGCGCAGCGAATAAAGATCCAGCGGCTACGCTGGCTGGGTCATGTCGTCCGAATCGATACAAACGCTCCGTCTCTGAAAGTATTCGATGCGATACCAGCTGGTGGTGGTAGAGGAAGAGGAAGGCCTCCTTTGCGTTGGAAAGATCAGTTGGAGAAGGACTAGACTTCACTTGGTGTGTCCAACTGGCGCCGGTTAGCATGAGAAAGAAACGACCGCGCTTTGTTAAACTCGGCCAAAATCGCGTAAGCGGTTATCGAGCCAATTAAGAAGAAGAAGTACAGATTTCTACTCATCTGAATTCTACTGATCCCGGAAATCTTTCCTTTCCTCTTAATAACATCTAACCGCCAGACTGGCGGCACCGGCTTTTACGACGACTTTGTGACACCATTGTGGCGGCACCCGAAGGGTTAAAACTCGGAATTTATGGAAACGAATCTGCAATTATGCGTTATGAGAAGTACTGTTTTGATGTACGATTTCTTTGAACCAAAAAACCAACTATGAACCATATTTAGGATGAAAATTTTGACTAAAATTTGTTGAATTTTTTGTTAAATTTGCACAAAGTTTGATGGTTTTTGAAGGAGAATAAAATAAATTTTCACAAAAAAGTTTTTAAAATTGAATAAATTGTCAAAACCTGTCAGTTAGGCAGGTTCTGTAATGGACTTTGTTATGAATTTCATTGAAATTTTTGGGAAATCCCATTGAAATTCTCTCTGAGGTGAATTACAAAACTGGCCATTGAGTTCCAGCGCTATTTATATTAAGGCAGTGTATAGTGAATAAAAACTAGGATATTTTTGTGGTTGAAAAGATACTTTAGAGCAATTACCTTAAATGCTCAACGAAGTGTTTCATATTGTAGAGTTAAAAATAATTATCTGAAATTATAGATGAAATTATACAATAAATTAATAATTAATTTGCCTCTTACAAAAGCCACCTCTTTTGTCATATCGCACTTTTTAGCCTTTATCTGACTGTGACTGTACATTCAGCTCCCTTTCACTGACCTTTGCTGCCTTGCAGTGTAACATGCCTCTGCGCTCATATCACATATACATACTCACTGAATATATGTGTTTATGAAAGTATTGCGTTTGTTTGTTTTTACAGTTCAATAAATGAGTTAATTGCATGGTATGCATGAATAGATGCATCCCTGTAGGAAAATCCATAGATTTTGAATTGACAGTCTTATTGCAAATTGGACGTCTTGCTAACTAATTCGAAATCGTTTTTAAGACTTTTTAGATAAATTTTAATAGTATTTGATATGAAAATTGGAGTTCGCTCGCTATGCAAATTATTTTGTAAAGTTATCGTCTATTCTTAAAAACACAATTTAGTACAATCTTTGCACGAATATTTTGCAGAAGCAAAAGAAAATATTTTCTTAGGAAAATTATAGTAATTTTGAATTACAGTTTTTCTCAATACCTCCTGGGAGAAATACCATTTTGAACCTGGGAAAATTATGGTAACTTTTAGGAAAAATAAAATTTTTGGTGCGAATTTGCATAACTTTATTAATTTTAACTTATAGTGGCAGACTGAAGATTGAATGAAAAACATTTATAGATCGCAAAGAATGCAAGAAAAGTAATTTTTTGGCTTAGAAAATTTTGCTGGAAACAAATTAATTGTATACTTGTGCCCACTATTGCTTAAAAACATTGAAAATTTTTGTGAAATAGTTTTTTCAAACCACACAAATTTAATATTTTTCAGAGAGAACATAAAATATTTTTAAGTCGAAGTGTAGTTCTTCAAGTATTCTATTCTATTATATTTTAATATTTCTCGGATTTGAAAAAATAAGGGTCAAAATCAGCGACATATGTAAGAAATACAGAGTAAAAGGTTGCATAAAGATAAGGGCTACTAAATTCTATTAGAGACTCTTAAAGACATTACTAATGATAAATGTAAATTTATATGAGCTTTTTTTCGAATTATTCAGATCAACATGGGACCAAATTTTTTCAATATATATATAAAAAACCGTATGACGCTGTGAGCTTAGTAATGCCAAGCTATTTCCATCAGAGATAACTCCATCTAGCGAGGAGCCTGCGAGTAAAATGAAACCCTCTAGCTGCCGAAAAAATGTTCATCATATTTTTATTTATTTATTTTGAATAACAATTGTTCTTACTGACTACTTACAACAAAAGTATATTTAATAGAAAAAAATTAAGTTAAGGTAGTAGTCTGGCAACTTACACGTTTTTTGAGGCCATGTTTGGGAAATTTTTTGGAAGGGAAAATAAAATTCAATAGGTTTGATTTTCTGATATGTTATTAAAGGTATCAGAAGGTGTACAAACAAATTTTTTTTTGTTTTTAATGTTTTGATACTATTTTTGTACACTGCAGCAAGCGGCAAAAAAAAAGAGGTACAATGGCTGGCCGGCCTGATTTCGTCACTTGTGGTCATCTGAAACAGAAAAAACAAATTGCTTATTAGTCAGTGTGCTTGTCGTTCTGGCGGGTAGTAAGATCAAATGATTTTGACAAAAAATAACAAAATGGCGGACTTCGTAAGAAAATTGCCTGTTTTTAAGTGAAAATCGGATTAAAAAATGGAAAGTTAGGGACGAAATAAATTAAATCTACTACCCGCCAGAACTATTGATGTGTAGAAAAACATATCTAAACTTCAGCTCAATCCGTTAGATAGAAAATTTGTTTTCACGACGGCCATCCGGAAAAACGTTGTTGTGAGATAAACGCGTTTAAAGTTTTAGCAATTGATTATTTATAGCGCGCGCAAGTACGAGCCGCTCTCATGTATTATATGTGCTATAATTTCATCAATATTTCGAATTTCGGTCTAAAATTTGTACAGTATATTACCAATATATTGCACTTTCAAAATATGTAAAAAACCAAAATTCGAAATTTTCAAAATAAGTTACCAGACTACTACCTTAAATTACAATTATTCTTACTCGCTACATATCACAATAATATGCTTATCAAAAAGTAAAATTATCATATAATAAACGGTTTAATTGAGAAGAAAAACATAGCTTAGGGAAAGCGGTGGTCTAGAATCTTCAAAAAATCATTTTTTTGATATTTATTGTAAGATACTATTACGATATTAAGGATTTAAGGATTTAAGAATATTCCCTGTATTTTCGATTCTATAGCCGTTTTAGCAGGTAGAGTCAGATTCGTCACGCGGTGACATCAATGGTCTCATTATCCACACTCAAAACTTTAAACTGAAAACTTTTTTTTTCGGTCTGGTACTGTTAAAAAAAAAAAACTATTCAGCCGAATCGTCTATCGCCCGTACCGGAGTTATATTAATATTTCATATTTTTTTGATTAAAAAACCGAATAAGAAACCTGGGTTTTAGAGTGTGAAATTTAAAACCGCGCCATTTTGTCAATTTTTTTTTATTCTAGCACGCGACAGTCATACAGTCATACTGATTAATAATTTTTTGGGTTTTTGTGTTTCAGATAAATAGAAAAGCCCAAATGGACAACACCGTCCAGGTAAAATTTTTCGGGAGGGTCAACTTCAGCGCCATTTTTTAAATTATTATGATTAAAAAAAAAATTTTGTTTTCATTTTTGTATGTAAAAGAAGAAGAATTTAAATATCGTTTTTCATTTTTTTTATTGTAAAAAAAATCTTGAAAATACCCTAAATTTTCAAGCTCTACACCAAGGGTTCCTAAATAGAATTTGAGATCTCATTGACTTCAAGAAGAGAACGAGCATCAGGAGCATTGCAGGCATAATTTGTTCTGAAAACCTTCAAATGGAGCAGATGTTTATTACGCAAAGACCTCGTAGGGACCGAAAAGTTAATCATTTCTAGAAGAGAGGAACAGTCCCTCCCTGATAAACTTAGGCAGAAAAGATAGCGACAAAAACAATATTCTACTTTCTAGCTGTTTAAGATTAATTAGAAGCATGCGAAATTTATATGACGGACAGAATTAGAGGAATTTAGGGAAGAGACAGCATATATGCGAATTTCAGCATCTTTGAAAGAATTTGGAAATTTTTGAAGAACATTTAAGCTAGAAATCGCTAGGGGACAAAAGGTCTATGCGTGGCTTATTGCCAACCAGGATAACCTAATGCAGCTACAACCCTTACTTTTAAAACTAGCACTAATCCAAATGGGTCGTAAGCTTACTTTGTGTATTTGTTTTGTTGAAAAATCATTGTCTTAATGACAATTTCAGCAAGCAAGTCTGATTGCATATATGCAGTGTAGGCCAAAGGAACCGAGCAGGCGAAGATTACGTAAAGGCATTCTACGAGCAGACAATCACAAAGTTTTGATTTTTGGGTTATTTTAAAGAAGAAAGTCCATATTTATATTTTTAAAATAGTTTCAACTCTGAAATCAGAAAAAAGCAAGAAAGGAAGGCTAAACTCGCGCACAGTTTAGCAAAATTTCATTGGGGTTGGCTGTTAATTCTTGGAATTCCGAAAACGCATCGGGCAGCTTTACAGCTAGGAGTGAGCTTAATCTTCCTTCATGACTTGTTTTTATGCACATCGATTCTTGGTAACAGTTCTCCAGTTGATTTCTGGGCGCGTGATCTAGTGTTGTTTTGTTTTGTGACGCCCAGTTAACTAAACAATTGTACGCGATCGAAGCGGTAAATGCCAATTACCATACCTTGTGGCTGTCTTCTCTCCACCTTGCGTGAAATCTGCAGATATTTGTTTTTTTTCTGCATTTATTTTGAGTTCCACGGTTAAAAAGTTCGGCCAGGTATTTTTTATTTCTTGTGACTATTGTGATGTCATCGGCATACACAATGGTTAAGTCCTGAGCTGTTAAAGGAATTGTCAAATTTTGCCTCATCTCTAATTGCATAAGGCAGTAATGTAGTAACGAGTTGAAAACGGTTGTAGAGAGAGAGTGTCGCCTTGCTTGACTCCACAGGACATGTGAAAGGGAAGCGAGATCGACTGCTGGACTACTACTTTGCCGGTATTGTTTGTTAGCGTGGCCATAACCAAATTGGCCAGTTAGTTGCTGATGCCCAGTTTTGCAAAAACTTCAGAGAGTCTAAGTTCAGCTCAGGATTTTCAGCTTGCAGTACCAGAATTCAAAAATTTAGATTTAATATAAATAAAGAGTGGGCGAGGATTTTAGCTGTCAGTAATATTTATGACATCAAAAATATTTATGTCGGATCTAAATGAAGTGCTGAGCAATACCTGTACCCACTTAGGGCGAATTTTATTAAGCTCTCACGAATTACAAGAATTTACCCATTTTTCATCGTATCATATTTTGGTTTTTTTTTTGTGTTAATCATTTGTACCGAATTTTAGTAAATTACTTTATTTGTAATAGAAGTGTCAGGGTTTTGCCTCATGAAAGTTACCCTTATATAGGCAGTAAGCGTGGTTATTTACCAATTTTGCTCATTTTTAATGCCAAACTATCCTGCGCACGGGTGCACAGACGGACTGTCGTACAGGCTTACACGGCTAAATCGATTTCTCTCATGATTGTCAGCTTGTTGTTATGTATGTATGTATGATATATCTATCTCAGTTCCATTATGCTGCCACATACAACAGTTAACTGACTCTCTAAATCAAAAAAGCCGAATTTTTTATAATTGGGGTGTCGTAGGTGTCGCATTGTTGTGTGTCAAAAAAATTAATCGGTTCCAAAAATATGTATCTAGGATATTCGTAAGACGTTGTACATGTCATGTTATGTTAGAAGCTAATTGGTTGAGGTTTCAAATCCTCCGAGGATTTATTTAACCATTAATCAAGACAATGCAACCATTACGGTACTTTGTGAAACAAAAATCATACTACAATTTTGATTGAGGCTGTTCCTGCAGAGATGGCACGCAAGATATGTGAAAATAGACATACATAAATGAATTGTTGTTTTTGCTTTTGGCATGAAAGCATTTTAAATTACGATGCCAATCATAAAGCCATGGAAAAAATTCCCAAAGAGTGGAAACTATAGTATGCATCTATGCACTTATGTATGTATGTATGTATGTATGGACAGTTGAAGAGAATGAATTGAATGTTGCCAAAAAAGTATAATTTTTGTTAATTTTAAAAGTGAATTTACGTTATAAAAATACATACGTTTAACAAATGGCATTTTATCTGTGTGTTTTGGTGCAATAATGGAAAATAAAATTCATAAATATTTCTAATTCACAAGGAAAATCGCATTGAGTGAAATATTTGTGGTGAAAGTAAAAAGTTACTGGGGTTGGCAAAAATCCTCGTAGCTAGTTCCTCCCCGTGGGCGCCGACTGGGCAATGGGCACCACTGGCTGCATTGCAGGAGGTTAGGTTTAACCAGGCCTACCTGATTGCAATGTGGACAGGTGATGTCTAGCTAAGATCGATATATGACCACTCCTGTTTCTCCGCGGTGACCAACTCTATATGTTATCCCAAGGGGTGGTCGGGGGGCTAATACAAAGATCATTACTAATGAGGTTCCTGGCGGCTAGGAATAAAACGCTATGGGTTTGAGTTCCCTGAAATAAAAACTCATGTGGAGGTAGACGATGAAATCACACGGGTTGGGATATTAACGCAAACGTCGGTTGGAGAAGAGGCTGCTACCACCGGCGGGCACAGTGAAGACGGAAGCTGTGTCGCCAGCGGCCACACCTCTACTATAACAGGAGCAGGTTATAGTAGTTGTATTGCTACAGCCAACACAAATACAATCGGGAAAAACAAAATCGCTACGCAGCGTGCGGGTGCCATAGTTCAAGTAGACTCAGACCTGGAAAGCACAGCTAGCGTAAATACCTCAGAAGAAGATGCTCTACTTAACTCTCCGGTAAAACTCGATGGTGCGATTTCGGAAGGTACGAAAAGACCTAGAGTAAAGCCAAGTAAGGAGGGGATGAAAGCTAAGTCGCAATACAAAGCAGCGGTCAAGATCGGCGACCGACTTGGTGGCACCGTCAATCTGATGCAAGCAGAAGCGGAAAGACCGGCATGGGCTAGGGAGGAAGTAGAAAAAGGCCGTGCATATTTTGCAACACGTGCTGGATGTGCCGCATCGAACCCAAAGTTCGCCAACAAGGTAGATGACCAAATGGCCTTAAAGAGGCAGCGATTTACAGAAAGCGAAAGGAAGCTGTCAAACACAAAAAGAAGGTGTCAAGGCGACGCTGTAAAGCTAATCGCGAAGCACTCAACCACAGACGGTGAAAAACCATCCACATCTAAAGCAGCGGCACCAGTCAGTGAGGTAGCCAAGAAGCACTTGACCGTGGATCAATAGGTCTATGTGACGGCTTTCAGCCAGCCACGTCAACCTAACCTAACCTAAAAAGTTACTGGAATTTATAAATTCCAAAACCAAAAACAAAAAAAAAAGAAATAAGATTAATTCATCCAATTAGGGATTTAAAAATTATTTAGCTGTTAACTTAGTAAAGAAATCTGGGGGTTTGTAATATTTTACTGCAATTAGAAGGCTTTCCATCGAAAGAAATTTACAAAATACGATTACATAAATATTTAAATAAATAGCAATAATGTAATTTATTAAACGGGTCTTGAGCTCACTAAATAAAAATAATAAAATGAAAAAAAAAATTATATAAATATAATAAATAATTCGGTGTTTGGTCTCATAAAAGGTTTTCTAATAACAGGTGATGCTTTCCATTTCAATTCAACCGGGCTATTCGGGTCATGTTCTTCGATTTCGATGTAACTGAAATATGTTGCTCTCTGGTCAAAATAATGAGACACGTATTTTTTTGTTCGCCCGAAACAAATTTTTTTCAAGAGTTATCGGCAATTTTGTTTTTCGGCTCAAACTCGATTTTTTTTAATTATATAAAAAAAAAATTTTTAAATGCCCATAACTTAGTCAAAAATGAACCGATTTTAATAATTCTGGGTTCAAAATGATCGTAATTACTTACACGAACGATTTCATGTAGAAATAGTTGCAAAAAAGTAGTTGAAATTTTTTTATTTTGCAAAAAACAAAAAGTGCGAAACAGGTTTTTTACTAAAAAATTCATTACTCAAAAACAACTCATTTTAGCTACTGGGCATTCAGCTTAATTGAAGTTTGAGGTGTCCTTTTGATTTGGAAAAAGTTATAAAAAAAAAAAAATATACTTTTTGAAATATTGAATTTCGAAAAAATTTCAATTTTTTTTCTTTTTTGCTAAATAAAAAATTTTCAACTACTTTTTAGCAATTGTTTCTACATGAGGTCGCTTGTGTAAGTAATTACGATCATTTTGAACCCAGAATTATTAAAATCGGTTCATTTTTGACTAAGTTATGGGCATTTAAAAATTTTTTTTCTTATATAATTAAAAAAAATCGAGTTTGAGGCGAAAAACAAAATTGCCGATAACTCTTGAAAAAATTTTTTTTCGGGCGAACAAAAAAATACGTGTCTCATTATTTTGACCAGAGAGCAACATATTTCAGTTACATCGAAATCGAAGAACATGACCCGAATAGCCCTTTTGAATTGAAATGGAAAGCATCAGGTGTTATTTTGAATAGCTCGCTATTTCGGTAGATGTCACTTTTGAAGCTGTCATTTTTTGATATTTGACAAGTAGAAGCTACGCCATTAATAAAAATGGAACGTTGCGCGCTTAAACAACGCACTGAAATTATTAAAATTCACTATAAAAATGGTGAACATTTGGCAGAGACGGTTTTGTAAAACTCGAACATTTTTGGGTCATCGTGAAGCACCTTGTGGGACTGCAATACAGAAATTGGCGAAAAAATCCGAGCTGTTGGGGCAAGTTAGTGATGCTGAGAATAAAACCCGTGCACGTCGCTCAAGAACAGCCGAAAATATTGCTGTTGTAGCCGAAAGTGTTGAAGAAAACCCAGGTTTGTCCATTCCTCGTCGTTCTTTGGAATTAGGGGTTCCACAAACGTCATTACACCCTATTTTGCATAAAGATTTTGGTCTTAAGGCTTATAAAGCCCAGTTAACATAAGAACTGAAGCCAGCCAATCATCAAGAACGTCGTGTATTTGCTGATTGGGTCGTTGAAATGCATGGAAATGATCCGGAATTCCATCGAAAAATCATCTTGAGTGATGAGGGCTATTTCCACCTCAGTGGCTTCGTCAACAAGCAGAATTGTCGGATGTGGAGCTCAGAAAATTCAAGAGTTATTGTTGAAAAGCCTCTCTATTCTCAACGTGTGACTGTTTGGTGCGGTTTACGATCCGGCGGAGTCATAGGACTTTACTTTTTCGAAAATGAAGCTGGAGCAACAGTTACGGTGAATGGGTTGCGCTATCAAGAGATGATTAGCGATTTTTTATGGCCGGAATTGGATGGTATTGATCTGGACAACGTTTAGTTTCAACAAGACGGCGCTACGTGCTACACAAGCAACGAAACCATTGATCTTTTTCAACCAAATGCTATATCAAAACTGTGTAAACTACAAAGGTTGGCGCGCGTAAAGGGGACATGAGAATTACCCCAACTGCTGGCATAGAAGCGCTTTTAAATTTACCACGGCTACATTTAGCAATACAAGAGGAAGCTACTATACAAGCGCTCTCCTTTCATATGAAACAAAAACTGAAACCAGGGGATCTTACTGGACACCTCAATATTTTAAACATGGTTCAACATGCACTATGCACAACCCAGGGGAATGACCACACGGAACCCGTACTCAATTTTATAAAGATATACAAGGTTACCTTCCCGTCTAGAGAAGAGTGGAACACTAACCCAACATGGATAAATGATGATTCACAGAAATGGTACTCAGATGCTTCCAAAACGTTCCAAGGAGTAGGAGCTGGAATAATGGGGCTTAGAGCACACAAATCCCTAACACTAAGTTCTGATACTACAATTTTCCGTGCGGAGCTCTTCGCCATAATGGAAACAGTGGAAATCACATCCAAGAGAGGGTTCGAGAAAGTAAAAATTAAAATACTTTTGGACAGCCAATCGGTTTTCAAAGCCGTGAATAGCTTCACATTTAAGTTAAAAGTCCTAATAGATTGTAACAAAACACTCAACAAACTGGTCACTCATAATCAGGTCTCACTGATTTGGGTACCAGGACATGCGGGACACGAGGGAAATGAGAAGGCAGACGTTTATGCCAAAAAAGGGGCAGAAGGGCTATTTAATTGGCCAACCCCATTTTTCGGCTTTAACAAAAATAATATAAAACAGGAAACCAAAAAATGGATCCAAGCTAAAATCAGGGAACACTGGAACGGTCTTAATCACTCCAAAAAGATTTTGAACTTCAATGCGAACAGAGCAAAGTCTGCTCTAACCCTAGATAAAAAGGGCCTCAGATTACTCTGTGGAGCACTTACAGGTCACTTTTCCTGCAATAAACACTTTAGCACAATAGGATTATCTAGTACAAGATTATGCAGGTTCTGCTGTGATGAAAAAGAGTTCGTGGAACACTATTGTGAAGCATTCGGTCACAGGAGACACATAATCCTGGGCTCGTACCTGCCAGAGGAGGAAGACCTACAATTGCTCCTTCCTGGTTCTATTCCTCGGTATACTATATTAAATAATTACAATTAAGTAATTAGAGGTGCACAATACGGGGTGTGTTCAAAAGGTATCGCGAATTTTCTGTTTTTTCAAAAATTATTTATTTATTCATTAATATCTATTTTGTGCAATCTTCGAATAGTCCAGTCAAAAGAGGATTTAACTTCGTAATTTTAGGAGTATGCGAGTTTATGGTTTTATTATGTAAAGCCCATCACTGTGAACTTAAGTTTGAGTCTTATTTTTCTTAAAATTTTGTCTCACACCATAAGTGTCCTGACTCACCACATCCCTACACTATCTAACCTTTGGGTACCGAGTCACACACAGCCCTAACCCCTAGAAACCACCCCTATCATACCGCGAGCAGGCTTTCCCACAAACTCCAAATTTTCATACTATTAATCCATATATTTCAGGCCCTCAAACCCAAGAAAATTAGTAAGCGACTATATCATGTCTATGTTATCTTAATCGATTTTCAGGTGTAGGAAACATGAAAATTTCAAAATGCGATATCTCTGCGAAAAAAAATGATATTTGAGCAAACAAAACGCCATTTGAAAAAAGAAGGATTGTATTTAAAGATGCCATCCTTTAATTTTGGTGAAAGAAAACATCTGCAAGGCTACATAACCTCAAATATGGGCAAAAATGGTGTTTTTTGCACTTTTAGGTTAGGATATCTCGAAAACCAGAGCTGATAGAGCAATTCTGAGGCCAGATTTGGATTTAGCGCATCATAAACCTTTGGGAATATTTAGTCTGGTTTCTGGGTCTGAATGTTGGTTAAATTTTGTCGGCCTGTGTAATCATGTACGCGCTTCGCTAATGTATTGGTTGCTCCGCTTAGCAGCTCAAAATCATACGACTAAATAAAGATAGCGGAAAAAACTTTTAGACAAAAATGTTCACAAAAGCATGCTCTATAAAAAAGCTCTGATGTATATTTTCCATAAAATCAATAAAAAAAAAAAGTTATTACGCTTTAAAACAATGCATCCCTTAATTTTTCGCGTAATTTTGTTTATAACTTTTTTATTATTAATTTTACAATAAAACGTTTTGAATGAAAGTTGTAGATAATATTATTATCTCCTAAAATTACGAAGTTGGCTATTTTTTTCGTCTCTTTTGACTGGACTAGAAGCACTTCAAAAAATCATTTCGTCGCGCACAAGCAACGATGTGTGAACAGGGGCGTTATCGTGATGCAAGAGCCAATTTTCGTTCTTTCACAAATCCGGGCGTTTCTGGCGGAGTACACGTAATATTGCTTATTGACCGTTTTACCTTGTGGCAAGAACTCTTGATGCACAACGCCCCTGCAATCGAAGAAAACGGTAAGCAAAACTTTTACATTCAACCGAACTTGGCGCGCTCTTTGCGGTCTTTGTTCGTGCGGCAGCTTCCATTGAGATGATTGAACTTTGGTTTCCACGTTATAACCATAAACCCACGATTCGTCACCAGTTATGACCCTCTGGAGCAAATTTGGGTCGTCGCAGACAGAGTCCAATATCTCATTAACAATTTTCATGCGATGCTGCTTTTGGCCGAAATTGAGCAGTTTTGGTACAAATTTTGTGGCGACCCGTCTCATGCCCAAATCATTGAAAAAAATTAAATGGCACGAGCCAATCGATATGTCTAGGTCCTCAGCAACTTCTCTAATGGTGTTTCGACGATTGGCTAATACCATTTTTTTCTCTTCATCAATTTTTTCGCCTGTTGTTGAAGTGCTCGGGCGTCCGGCACGTTTTCGTCATTCACATCTGCTCGGCCTTCTGAGAACATTTTGTACTACCGATAAACGTTGATTTGGTCCAAAGTAGCTTCTCCGTATGACACAGTCAACATTCGGAATGCATCCGCTCACCTAATTTCGTTCTTCAAACAAAATTTTATACAGGTTCTTTGATCCATCTTTTTGAATAGGTAAAAACCGAGCCGAAACACGTGCAAGCAAAGCAGCTGTCAACAATTAACTGAACATTCAAAATGGCCGAACTCGTCGGCATGAGTGAGAGACATGAGTAGTAACATATCACCACAAAAAAATCGAAATTCGAATAGGCGTTACCTGCGAAAATTCAAAATGCGCTAAGCTTTTTGAACACACCACGTAGATCAATCTGATCACAGTGCATAAAGGCCTTTGCCTGACCCTTATAACCATTACCATTATCTTTACCATGTTATGTGGAGTCGCAACCCTCATGACGTAAGCAAATCAGCTCCTAATTGCCGATAAACGGTCTGATGGTGACCACACCTCCACATTTTGTACATCGTGGGAGGTTTTTCGTCCTTCGCAGTATAGTTCAGATCTGGCATCAAGTGTTAATCATCTTTTTATGTATTTGAAAAAACTGGTTGTAAGTGCTTTTGAAAATGAGGTGGTCAAGCTTTCTGCTATTAGATACGATACGTACAAAATCTCTCAGAAAATTATTTTTGTCAAACTTTGCAAAAAAAAAAAAAAAACAATTAAATATTAAGTATGCGCGAATGTTCGTGCAAATTGTGAGTTTACCTGGCTACTTTTGCTTTTTTTACTAATTTTTGTTTTCCGATATTTGTTTCGCTGTTACAATTCTGCGATACTTAGAACTGAGTTGGTATTTGTAGCGTGATATGCTTCATTTTTCAATAATTTCCTGTATGTTACAAAATCAAAATTGTAGCTCGCGGTGAAACGAAAATGCAACATACAGTGAAAACGGAAAAATTCCACCCAATTCATTAGACAACGTTGTATTGTATTTGGATTTGGTATTGTTGCTAAGTATGCGCTTATGGTACAGGTGAGCACGTGGAGGAGCAGTTCCACATACAGAGGCGAGCATAACTGAGTGCATGATGATTTTGTTATTTGTATGTGGGTTTTCGAGTTAAGCATTTTTTTGTATTCTTTTTTTAAATTTCTCTCATTCTTTAACCGCAACTCTAACCACACAAATAAAACTTTACTTTTTAATTTGAAATTTTAGAAAAGCTTCTAATAGTCAGCTTTGTAGTCTATCGAATTTGGATACAATAGCGTACGTTCTAAGGGGGTAAAGAATCAAAATGATTTAAAAAAAAATTGTAGTGAGCGTTACTACGGTTTTTTTTTAATACTTCTGCTCTTCGTTTTCTTCTTCTTCTTCTTTATTTGCCAATTCGATTCCGAATATAGGCGATCATGCAATTTATACAATATATATTACAATTAAATATCGAATCACAAAAATATTTTACGTTTAATATGAATTTGTTATAATTTCATGACAACGGTCTCGATTTCTCGCTCTCTCCAATAAATTTCCTACATTGCCGATTCCAATCCAATGTCTTATATTTCTCAGCCAGGATAGTTGTTTTCTGCCTATGCCTCGTTTGCGTTCTATTTTTCCTTGCAGGATTAGTTTTCTTCTTTTTATGGTGGTTAGTAATTGTCGATCATGCTGAATCCTACGCAGTACTTCAGCATTTGTTACTCTATCTGTCCAGGGTATTCTTAGAATTCTTCTATATATCTACATTTCAAATGCTTCTATTTTATTCATTTCATTGGTTTTAATGGTCCATATCTCCATAGCATACAGAAGTACAGACAGCACGTAACATTTAACGAATCGAATTTTTAATTTAATATTGAAGTCATGATTATTAAGAACCTTTTTGTACTGGAATGCAGCCCTACAAATTTCAATTCGAGCTTTTATTTCTTTTGAAGAATTCCAATTTTCGTTAATCCAGCAACATAAGTATTTGAAATTTTTTACTCTTTTTATGAGCATGTCATTAATTGTTAAGCTTGTGTCAACATAGGTGTTTTTTCTGCTGACAATCATGTATATTTATCTTTATTAATATTGATTTTTGAACCGAAGTTTTTACTGCAACGCGTAACAACATTGACTAGCTCCTGTAGTCCACTTAGACTGTCTGATAAGAGAGTTGTGTCGTCGGCGTATCTGATGTTGTTAATGTTCGTCCCATTTACTTTAATGCCAGTTTCTAATCCTTGGAGTGCGTCTTGAAAGATTCTTTCGGAGAAGATGTTAAATAGTAATGGTGAGAGAATACATCCTTGTCTAACCCCTCTTAGTATAGGTATAGCATCTGTAGTTTCGTTGTTTATGTTAACTTGTGCAGTTTGCTGCCAATAAAGATTGCGTATACATTGAATTTCTTTTGTATCGATCGATATCCATGTTTTGTAGAATCTCAATGAGCTTATCGTGCTGAACAGTGTCAAACGCTTTTTCATAATCTATGAAACACTTAAACGCATCTTTTTGGACGTCTCTGCAATTTTCAACTAACACTTGAATACAAAATAGCGCTTCACGTGTGCCCATGCCTTCTTTAAATCCGAATTGTATTTCTCCCATTGCTGATTCGCATTTCTTGTAAATTCTTTTATAAATAATTAAAAAAAAATTTAATGAATGACTCATCAAGCTTATAAGTCTGTGATTGCAACATTTATTTGCACATTTCTTCTTTAGTAGCGCAATAAAAGTAGATCCAGCCAGTCTTGTGGGTATTTTCCCATGCCGTAAATATAGTTGAAAATAATAGAAAATAAGTACGTCGTCCTTGCATTAAGGGGTTATATACCTTGTGGTCCGGTGAAATTAGCGAAAGTTGGGTTTTTTTTAAAGATATGTAGCAATAATTTTATTGTATAAAAGTTTTTATTATTGGATATTACAATGTTTAAAGAAAAAAGAGGTTGTCTGCAAAGTCGGTTTACTGACGATAGTTTAACGTGATAACGTCATAAGAAAATACTGATTGAATGGTTGCATTTTTCAAAAGAAAATTTTAATTTTATTTGTTTGATAGATATTTTGTATGGATATAGAGAATGAGTTAACATTAACATAACATAATATACTTTAACATAACATAACATAACACAGCATAACACAACACAACACAACACAACATAACATAACATAACATAACATAACATAACATAACATAACATAACATAACATAACATAACATAACATAACATAACATAACATAAC
This sequence comes from Anastrepha obliqua, assembly GCF_027943255.1. Lineage (NCBI taxonomy): Eukaryota > Metazoa > Arthropoda > Insecta > Diptera > Tephritidae > Anastrepha > Anastrepha obliqua. Next base: position 56,687,848 of record NC_072892.1, on the reverse strand, counting down.
ATAACATAACATAACATAACATAACATAACATAACATAACATAACATAACATAACATAACATAACATAACATAACATAACATAACATAACATAACATAACATAACATAACATAACATAACATAACATAACATAACATAACATAACATAACATAACATAACATAACATAACATAACATAACATAACATAACATAACATAACATAACATAACATAACATAACATAACATAACATAACATAACATAACATAACATAACATAACATAACATAACATAACATAACATAACATAACATAACATAACATAACATAACATAACATAACATAACATAACATAACATAACATAACATAACATAACATAACATAACATAACATAACATAACATAACATAACATAACATAACATAACATAACATAACATAACATAACATAACATAACTTAACATAACATAACATAACATAACATAACATAACATAACATAACATAACATAACATAACATAACATAACATAACATAACACAACATAACATAACATAACATTACATAACATAACATAACATAACATAACAAAACATAACATTACATAACATAACAAATTACCCCGTATTAAAGCACTTATCAACAGCTCTCATTTTATACCCATATTGTACATACACAACCAAAGGTTACCCGGGTCCACGTTTTGACCTATATCTCGAGACCCCAGTCACGGAGCGGCATGAAAAATACTCTGTACTAAAGCATTCACCAACAGCTTTCATTTGATACCCATATTGTACATACACGTCCGAAGGTTACCCGGGTCAACGTTTTGACCTATATCTCGAGACCCTATCTACCAATAGGTATTCAAACTATACGGAAATCATCTTCAATACCTACTTAACAATGTGTGTAAGTTTGGTTTAATTCGGTTCAAAGACACGGCGGGTCCACGTTTTGGCATATATTTCGAGACCCTAGTCATCAATAGGTATGAAAAATACTCTGTACTAAAGCATTCACCAACAGCTTTCATTTGATACCCATATTGTACATACACAACCAAAGGTTACCCGGGTCCACGTTTTGACCTATATCTCGAGACCCCAGTCACGGAGCGGCATGAAAAATACTCTGTACTAAAGCATTCACCAACAGCTTCAATTTGATACCAATATTGTACATACACATCCGAAGGTTATCCGGGTCCACGTTTTGACCTATATCTCGAGACCCTATCTACCAATAGGTATTCAAACTATACGGAAATCATCTTCAATACCTACTTAACAATGTGTGTAAGTTTGGTTTAATTCGGTTCAAAGACACGGCGGGTCCACGTTTTGGCATATATTTCGAGACCCTAGTCATCAATAGGTATGAAAATTACCCCGTATTAAAGCACTTATCAACAGCTTTCATTTGATATCCATATTGTACAAACACATTCTAGGGTCCACGTTTTGGTCTCTATCTCGAGACCCTAGTCACGGAACGGATGGAAATACTCTGAACTAAAGCTTTCACCAACAGCTTCCATTTGATACCCATATTGTACATACACATCCGAAGGTTACCCGGGTCCACGTTTTGACCTATATCTCGAGACCATATCTACCAATATGTACCCAAACAATACGGAAACCATCTTCAATACCTCCTTAACAATGTGTGTAAGTTTGGTTTAATTCGGTGCAAAGACACGGCGGGTCCACGTTTTGGCATATATTTCCAGACCCTAGTCATCAATAGGTATGAAAATTACCCCCTATTAAAGCACTTATCAACAGCTTTCATTTGATATCCATATTGTACAAACACATTCTAGGGTCCACGTTTTGGTCTCTATCTCGAGACCCTAGTCACGGAGCGGATGGCAATACTCTGAACTAAAGCATTCACCAACAGCTTCCATTTGATACCCATATTGTACATACACATCCGAAGGTTACCCGGGTCCACGTTTTGACCTATATCTCGAGCCCTATTTCCAAAATAAAATATAATCCATGTTACTCGTGATGTAGCTTTCGAATGGTGAAAGAATTTTTAAAATCGGTCCAGTAGTTTTTGAGCCTATTCATTACAACCAAACAAACAAAGTTTTCCTCTTTATAATATTAGTATAGATATGGTAAATATTACCATACATTTTTTCCTTCAGATATAATAAAGAAATAATAATAATAACATTAAAACAACAGGTATTATTAACAAACTTGGTTTTATTTGAAATTCTTCAAGTAAATCAAAATAATAATAATCAATAAGAAGGCATATGCCTATACAAATACGTGAATTTATATATGTACATATGCGCATATACATACATACATATATACGCTCACTTAAGTAGGGGAGAGCAAGATGTCGAACGTTGCCGTTCGTTTGCTTTGTTTGCTTTGTCGTTCCTTCCGCTCTTTCGCTTGCAGTTCATTCAATGCAATGAGCAAGGTAACTACATATGAGCAAGGTAACACTAATATGAGCAAGGTAACACTAATATGAGCAAGGTAACTACATATGAGCAAGGTAACTACATATGAGCAAGGTAACTACATATGAGCAAGGTAACTACATATGAGCAAGGTAACACTAATATGAGCAAAGTAACACTAATATGAGCAAGGTAACTACATATAAGCAAGGTAACACTAATATGAGCAAGGTAACACTAATATGAGCAAGGTAACTACATATGAGCAAGGTAACTACATATAAGCAAGGTAACTACATATGAGCAAGGTAACTACATATGAGCAAGGTAACACTAATATGAGCAAGGTAACACTAATATGAGCAAGGTAACTACATATAAGCAAGGTAACACTAATATGAGCAAGGTAACTACATATGAGCAAGGTAACTACATATGAGCAAGGTAACTACATATGAGCAAGGTAACTACATATGAGCAAGGTAACACTAATATGAGCAAGGTAACTACATATGAACAGTAATGAGCAAGGTAACGACACATTTTTTCGTGCGTGCAGCCTGTTAAATCGAATTATAAGACGTTATCACGTCAAAAAAAAGGCTTTGTTTGTGTAAAAATATTTAAAAATGGCGGAGTTATGGCGTTTTCCCCCAAGACCCTTTTTTTGGAAGAGGCTTGCGGTGGACGCGATTCAAGTCCACCAAGTCAACTGAAATCAAAAAATTGAAAAGATTTCATTAGTATAGGGTTATATCTTCTTAGTGAACGATCAATATATTAAATATTTTGATTTTTGTGAAAATAGGAACATGTTTTTAAAAAACTCCACTTCTACAGTCCTAAAATTGGCATTAAAAAATTCATATCTGCAAAATAAAAATTTATACATAAAAAGTTGATCGTTCACTAAGAGGCGACATCAATTACGAACAATTTAAAAAAAAAAATTATAAAAATCGGTTGAATACTTTTTTTGCAATCGCGTCCACCGCAAAAGCATTTTTGGAAAAACACGTTTTTGAGATAATCGCGTTTAAAGTTTGAAGCGCCGCATGAGGCCGTACGCTCAGGACGTGACGACGCACAATTTAAAACGCTGTAACTTTCGATCTATTGCTCAGATCTCTATGAAATTTTTGGAAAATGTTCTCAAGGGATTGTACTTTACGATAAAGAAATAAAATTTATTTTGATTTTTTTGAAAAACACAAGGTATATAACCCCTTAACGTAATATAATTATTTCATCTGTTATCCACTTGTTTTTAATTTCATATCGTTTTTTACCTAGATGGTTCAACGAAAGAGTATTAAGTAACGTAAAAGTAATTATGGTCTTGGCAAAATTGAACAATTATAAACAAAACTTAGAAAAATTCAAACAATTCGAAATATTTAATTTGAAATTTTAGAAAAGCTTCCAGTAGGCAGTATGTATATAATACTGGTGTAATAAAGCATAAGTTCTAAGCGACTAAAGAATTCCTTTGATGTCAAAACAAATTTTTAGTGATGGTTCCTGCGGTTTTTGTTAATAATTCTTGACGTTCATAAAAAAAGGATTTGATTCTTTTTAATTCTTGTTTGCAACAGTTTTATGCATTTTCTTTCACTAAAAAATAAGGTGGTGCAAAATTATTCATCCATTTTTGGTTTGTAATAACTTTTTTACTACACCAAAAAAATTACTTTGATTGATGGAATTTTTTGTTTTGACCTTCATGCGCTACATTGCTTTTCTAGTTCACCAGTGTCAAATGTGATTGTTGCCATTTGAAAAATTATAAATATGCCGACAAGTGATTAATTTTGCGCCAGCTTGTATTTATACTCATGTGAAATAAAGTATAAAAAGCCATAAAAAAAATTGAAATCAAAACGAAATTGGAATCTAAACGATTCCACTAGAAACTAAGGTGGCGCAATATGAATGATCCATTTTTCTTTTTGAATAACTTTCTTACTAAATAAAAAAATTACTTTGAGTGATGGACATCTTTATATTGACCTTCGCGCACTCCATTTCAAAGTGTCAAATATGATTGATGTACGAGGCCATTTGCGAAAATTATAAATCTGCCGATAGGGTGATTAATTTTGCGTCACTTTGTGTTTATATGAAATAAAGCACAAAAAGCGGATAGAAAAAAATACTAAAAATTCAAACCATATTTGGCCACTTAAAACTCGCATTAAGTTTACTAAAATGCCATGAGCCATGTTACTGCGTACCGGTAAATTTCCTAAAAATTCTAATTAAAATGTTCAAAATTTATAGAACATTTTCTTGATGTTTTTTCAAATTTTGTAAAAAGTGTCATAATCTGATTTATATGGTATTGCTTATGGAATTGATAATAGTAAAAAATAAAAATTCCAACTCAAAAAACATTGAAAATATAAAAAAAAACAAAAACAAACACCATGCACTCACTTTTGCTCGCCACTGTAAGTGCAAATGCAAAGTACCCGTTCATACAAGAAAATGTGAGCACACCGCATTTACACATTCTTGGTGGATGCAACTGATGGCGAGTCAAATGAGCTGAAAAACATTGTCGGCTGCTGCTATAATTGTTGTTTGCCTCCTGACTGTTTTGCTCTTATTATTGTTTTTGTTGTTAGTATTGTTTAGCGCTGCTGTAGCAACGATTCCACTGTGCGCACAAATTAATTTCATCACTGTCAACTCTGTCTATCTGCCCGTTTGTCTCTCTGATGGTTGAATTCGTTGTATACTCGTACATAGTTGGCAGTTGCCGGCTCATTTCTTACACTCCACAAAATGTTAGCTCTGTTTCATACCTAAAGGGTAAATATTAGGTCCTCGGTTTGCAGGCACTGTTACCATTGGGCAAAGCAGGAGCAAAAATAGTTGCTTTTATTGTAATATCTCCATGTACGTCTCATGAATTTTTGGAGAAATTTGGGGGAATAAAATATTTTTAAAACTAGTTCTATTTACAGGGTTTTCCAATAAGAGGTTTTATTTTTTTATATTCAAAGACAAATACTATTTTTTAATATAAATGATCGGATGTTTATTTCATTATAAAGAGGAAGGTATGCCGTTAATAGTGGAAAATAACATCAGGCAAATGACCACCACGACAATATCCTTTTCATGAAATTTTTCATAACCGAATTGCAAAGTGTCTACGCTAAGTCCTCGATAGCCTTACGTATTCCATCTTTGAGGTCTTGAATCGACTCTGGGCTGTTGGCGTGGACCTTCTCTTTTACGTGGCCCCAAAGAAAAAAGTCACTAGGTATTAAATCACAAGACCAATTGTGATCACCACTTCGAGAAATAACACGGTCCGGAAACTTTTCCCGTAAAAGATCAATGGTTTCGTTGCTTGTGTGGCACGTAGCGCCGTCTTGTTGAAAATAAACGTTGTCCAGATGAATACCATACAATTCAGGTCATAAAAAATCGTTAGTCATCTCTCGATAGCGATAGATAACACCTGTTGTTGGAAAACCCTTTATAAAAAAGTGTATTTTTGAGGCATTTTAAATTGGTCTAGCCCACGAAAATCTTAAGGCTCCTTTTGGTCTAAAATTTCGAAAAAATCGATTTTTTTTTATCTTATGATAGTTTATAATACTTTCAAAAATGTACTTAAAAATTTGTATACTGAAATTCGTTGTAGTTTAGGCGTTAGAGTCCTTTAAAACGCGACCGGTTTGGAGTACGACGTCCAGGGATAAGCGCGTTAACCGTATTTTTCTCGAAACTATTTTTTCGGAGTTGGCGTTAGTAGTTTCTCAAAAAGTACTGAACCGATTTATTTGAATTCTTAATATGTTATTGAGTAGACTTGTGGCTCTCACGGGTAGCAGAATTATAATTTTATAATCAATTTTTCTACTTTTTTGTAAGAGCAAGAACGTGAAAAAATCCTTTTTTTTTTTGTTTTTCCAATAAACAGATAAAATATCTAGAGAAAATATTCTTTTGTAAATCTGCTACCCACCGTAGCGACATATCTCCAGATGAATAATCGACCCAAGTTTTTTTTCAGACGTGCCTAAGCAGCCAAATCAGTTACGCCAGTGGCATGTGTTACGACAGGGAAGCAATTTTTTTTATTATTGTCATTGAAAAAACATTTTTTTTTTGTAAACAAAGAATTGATCTAATGAATAAAAACAAATGTTTTTTTTCAATTTTCAACGCCTTCAATTTTCACGTCCAGAACCAGATAGGCGCCTTAGAGAAAAGGTCGAATTTCGGAGGTATTTATAAATTGTAGGGAATCTTAGAATGGCATACCAACCTACGTATTCTCTAATGGTAATGGTTGTACCAGTTTGGCTAAGGCCTTTATGCCCTGAGACCAGATTGATCTATTTTACGCCACTAAGCGCTTAATTTTAGTTATTTAGTATTGCGAGGAATCGAACCAGCTCGGAACCAGCTAAGAGCGAGCATTTGTAAGCCTACACCCTCTAATATGTACGAGCCGAGGATTTCGTGCCTCCTGTGACCTAATTGATCTCAATTGGTGATTAAGTGTTCTATGAACTCCTCTTCATCACAGCAGAACCTGCATAAACCTATGGTATTGACATTTTTATTGCAGGCAAAATCTAATATCTGGGGCCCTTTTTGTCTAGGGTTAGACCATATTTTACTTTGTTGGTATTCAAACTCAGGTACTTTTTGGAGTGAGTAAGGCCGTTGGTGCCGTTCCAGTATTCTTTCACCTAACATACCCGTTACGATCTACAATGGATGTGTAGGATCAGGGTTATATTGCGAAGAGTTTTCTATCAGTGAATCTTTTAAACTATAGGATGGTTAGAGATAAACAGAATATCATCAACAGGTATCAGCATTCTATCAGACAGCCAAGCTGTCCTACGGCCCTGGATGTATTCCAAATAACATCAAACAGTGTTTTACATTGTCGCTAATCTCTTAATGAGATGACCGAGCAATATCATATCACCTTATACTAGGTTCCAAACCACAGAGATTTACCAGGGAACTGTAGGGCTCTCCAATTTGCAAGAGAAGGTACCTGTATGCCCAACATAAGTCATTTTATGGAGGTACCTCTCGCAACTTGTAAGCTTCTTATTAAAGACGCACTAATCAGTTCTGCGAATCAAAGATGGATTAGCGTCAATACCTGTGAAATTGTTAAGCAAACATGGCCAAGGCTAAATCTACGTCTGTCCAAGAGTATTATAAAACTGAGTAAACTTCAAATGAGGACCTTAGTAGAGGCCCTTGCAGGACATTGTCTCATAGGAAATCATGTAAGGAGATTAGGCGTTTACACGCATGATTTCCGTCGTAGGCTCAGAAATGAGGAGGAGTTGGAAACAGTTCTACACCTGTTTTGCACATGCCCAGCTCTAGCCAGAAACAGGAACCGATATTTAAGGTCCTACTTCTTAACGAATATAGATAATCAATACACTTTAGGTATCAACAACCTTTTACGCTTTGCCAAAAGCTCAGGATGGTTCAATATGGACTGAGAAATGTAGCCCATTTCGTGGTCTAAGTAGCATCGCTGTCTCTATGTGCGATGCGGCTGCCAAACCTAACCTAACCTATTTGGTTTCCTGTTTTAAGTTGTTCTTGTTAAAGCCGAATAATGGCTTTGATCCAATAGATGGCCCTTCCACCCCATTTATGGCATACAAGTCTGCGTTCCTATTTCCTTCGTGTCCCTCATATATCAACACGTGTCTGATCCTTGATCTGCTGTGAGTGGGAGTCTGGTCTTAATTAATTGGACAAGGACGGAAGCAGTCGTCCTTCTCGTCGACCCTGCCTTGTAAGCTCGTCCACTCATCTAATACAATGAATGGGCACTTTACTTGGCTCATCGGGTAAATATTTGCTCTAATCTTCCGTCGCTGTAGCCGCATGGGTTGTGCCTAGTCATGCAGTATGCGTTCAGTAGTGTCTGGGCTTTAAACCCCTGGCAGGAAACACCCAATAATAGACATTTTTTTCTAATACCGGTTGCTCTTCGGCCGGTAGTAACAAACCTCCGAATGGATTTCTGCCTTTAAATAGCTCCTCATAAAAATCCATCCGCTGTTCGGAGTTCGTTTAAGACTGTATGCCCCTCCATTTGTAAAAAAACAACAAGACGCACAACACAGACAAGATGAGGAGCTCGGCCGAATACTCAATAAAGGGCGTATATAATCTTCCTCTTACCTCTCCTCCGCTTTAAGACATTACATAGATATTTACATCTATTATTTCTGGTACTAATCAAAGTTTATGGGCAGGCATGAACATCAAGATCATCCAAATGAAAAGTAAAAAATTATATGAGATGTTTGTGCGATGATATAAATTTCTGTATCAGACGATGGTTAAAGTAGATTTGCCACCGCAAAGGCTGGAAAATAAGTAACGAACCTTTATTATCAGTCTATCTTTCTAGGATCAAGTTGTTTATGCGAACCCACGGCTATTTATTAGAGCACAAAAATATATAATAAGTTGTATGAGAACCACTTTAAGTTAAGCTCAAAGCATTATTCTGAATATTCTGTCCCACACCTCGCCACATATTAGTTCTCAGCTTTGGTTGTCTTGTATTTGAGTTCTAGTGCGGTTACGAAGCCCCACAGTTCGATTTATTCCTGAAAAAATCACTAAAAACACAAGCAGGGAGGGAATACTGTCAAACCTTTCCGGGTAGTGTAGCCATTTAAGTGGATGTTTCAGAGTTTGAAAACCGGTTTGATGTGTTTTTTTTACGAACCAATCTGCTAAATTCTTCTTTCGCTTGCTGGATAATTGCAGCGTTGTCTTTTTTGAAGTGTCTCAGTGAAAGCTGCGAGCCAATTTGAAAACCAACCCTCCCGAAAAATATTCGTTGTCACTCTCTAAAAAATTAACCTTTATTCATTTAAGTGGAGATTGCATAACAGATGGTATAAGGATGGTGGTAAGATTCAGTTAAGCAGATTCTTCTTGACACAGAACTTTTGGATAAACTATTGAAGTACCATAATAGTATAGAATAGTAAAAATACCGAAAAAGGCAATTTCACTGTGTGCAAGAATTGGTGGGGCATAAACTTGCTCAGTATGACGAAGAAAATTGTTGTAAAGATCATAAATAGAAGACTTTCTGAGGGGTGGCAGCCTTTGTTAAGACGAGAATAAGGCAGGCTTTAGGGCAAATCATTTATGCATTGATCATATAAATACTCTCAGGGTTATTACCGAGCAGCTGAAATCAGAGCACCATTGTATCATACTTTATATTTATTGACTTTCGTAAAGCTTTTGATACGATTCACCATGCCAAAATTCACAAGGCTCTTGAGTATAAGGGAGCGTTATGTTGATACAGGCTGGCGGATAATGCATGACCGATTTCTGGGTGGCAGGTTGAGGGTACTAACAGGGTTACACCAATGCTGTGTTCTCTTGCCTCTATCATTGAACGGCGTACTAAACGTCAGATGGGAAAAACTACATTTGGAGGAAGCATCACCTCAGAACGTGGACGATATCTGTCCGATGAACCATACGTACTCGGATATGGCATTCAAACTGAAGCAGTCTAAGAAATAGCTGACAAAGCCGGTTTAGAGCTTAACACCTCAAAAATGAATGTTATGCGCATTGATGCGCGAAATATAAGCAAATTGTTAATGGATGGCGTCGAACTGGAAGATGTGCAATCATTTTGCTAATTGGGCAAGATTTTGTAGGCATCAGGCGGTTCAAGTGAAGGCATGAAAAATCGCATCAAAAAACATCATCGGCATTTGGTTCGCTTCTTCTAGTTCGGAATGCTTCACATATTTCGAAGCGTACGAAAAAATCTTCAATTCAAATGTGAAACTGTATTCTGTATGGATGCGAAACTTGGAATGTCTCAACAGCTGACAAAAGTGTACTGCAAGTCATTATAAATCGTTGCCTGAGGAGAAGTTGGAAAACATTCTCGCTGAACGTTGTCTCAAACACCCGTGCTTCTTGAGATAAAAAGGAAATGGTGCTGGATTTTCCATTTCATACGGAGGGAAAGTGGATACCTAACAAGTAGCCATTCCTTTTATATTTTATGTTATACAGGGTTCCCCATATTCGACGGACCCATCTTTTGACAGCGACGTCAGATAGCTTAATGACATACCGCGTTCGAAGCGTCAGTCCAAGCAGACTTTTACCACGCGAGCGCTCCCAAATTGTTGAAATTTACATTCAACAAAAGAAGTCAAAAGAAGAAGAAGAAAAACAAAATCATCATGACCGATGAGGCTCATTTCTTATTGAATGGGACGGTAAGCAAGCAAAATTGCCGTATTTACGCCACTGAAAATCCTCACGAAATTCAAGAGGTACCTCTTTACCACGAAGAAGTCACTGTTTGGTGCGGCGTTAGTGCGAAAACGATTATTGGACGGTTTTATTCGAAAAGGAGCGTTATCGCGATATGATAACCACTTTTGTAATGCCAATTATTCGTCGAAAGCGTATGAGGCAGTTCTGGTTTCAACAAGATGGCGCTCCATCACACACAGCTCGCACCACAATCGATTTTTTGAAGAAATTGTTTCCTCGTCGTTTAATGTCGAAAAATGGCGATTTTGACTGGCCACCGCGTTCGCCCGATTTAACGCCACCTGACTTCTTCTTGTGGGGATATTTAAAATCAAAGGCCAGAGACCATAGAAGAGCTCAAGAACAACATCCGTGAGGAAAAAGCCGCTATTCCAGCCGAAATGTTAGCTAAAACTATGGAAAATGCTGCAAAACGGGCACAACACGCCGTACAGGCTCAAGGCGGCCATTTAAGAGATATCATATTCAAAAAGTGATGTCAACAAATCTACTTGAACCAAATGATTATTATCGTCAACATCAAAAAAATTGTGTTTTTCTTTGATTAAAAAAAGAAAGCACATGGGCCCGTCGAATATGGGCAACCCAGTAGTCCCGCAGAGCTCTGCTATATGGAAACACTTTTCTTAGATATTTTCAATCAGGATATCGATTTAATATAGGCATCACAACAGGTTTCTATATTTGGCTTCAGTGTACCATTGCTTTCTGCGGTAGGCACTGCAATCTGATCGAACGTATACCCAATCTACTCAAGTTTCAAATAAAGGGTGTTTTTTTAAGAGGTTAGGTTTTCAAGATGAAATAAAACGTATATAATTTAATGTTATGGCCAAGAATTTAGCTTTATTATAAAGATAAGGGTTTGCCATTATGTTTTAAAAATGATTTCGGGCAAGTGGCTGGCTCGAATAAATTCCAGCCGAGCGGGCCAATTTTCGACCACTTTTTGCAGCAATTGGGGCCGTATGTCAGCAATAACGCGCCGAATATTCTCTTCTAAGACGTCAATCGTCTCGGGCTTATCTGCGTAGACAAGCGACTTCACATAGCCCCACAAGAAATAGTCCAGCGGTGTTATATCGCACGATCTTGGAGGCCACGCCACAGGTCCACGGCGCGCGATAATGCGCTCACCAAAAGTTTCCTTCAATAAATCGATTGTTGCGTTGGCTGTATGGCATGTAGCGCCGCCTTGTTGGAACCAAAGGTCGTCCACATCAACATCGTCCAATTCAGGCACGAAAAAGTCATTAATCATGGCTCTAAAGCGCTCTCCATTGACTGTAACATTATGGCCGGCTTCATTTTTAAAGAAATATGGACCAATGATTCCCTCTGCCCATAGAGCACACCAAACAGTGACTTTTTGAGGATGTAACGGCGTCTCAGCAATGGCTTGTGGATTATGTTCACTCCAAATGCGACAATTTTGCTTATTGACATACCCATTCAACCAAAAGTGAGCTTCATCGCTGAACAAAAACCATTATTTTCGAACCGCGCGAACCGAACCATTATTTTCGTAATAAATTTGCACAATTTGCAATCGTTGTTCAGGTGTAAGTCTATTCATTATGAAATGGCAAACCAAACTGAGCATAAATCAAGTGACAGCTGTCAAAAAGACCATCTACGAAAAAAGTAGTGCCAACTTGAAAACGTAACCTCTAAAAAAACACCCTTTAGAACACCTAGGATCTTATTACTACCAGATCTCATGCATATTCTAGTCCCACCACCCCACAATGAATGCTTCGTATTATTAAAAAAATGCTATACACACAATTTTGCATTCACTTATGTATGGCTGTGTGCCCGGTGCTCATGTGCGCAACTTCCACACGTAAAACCTCCCTCAATCTCATTTTCCGGCGCTGCGTGCACTTTGTGTCGATGTTTTGTTCATTTCGAGTTCATCACGCGGTCATGCAGCGATTTGCCATCGCAAAAACCAAATGATGGTAGTTGAATAAACAAGTTGGCAACCAGCCCAGTCGGTTAGACAGTCAATCAGGCACACAGTCAGTTAGCTAGTTCCGTTGAAGCAAAACCGAATATTGGCAACAACATCCGCCAACATCAGCCACCAAATGCACCAAGTGTTATTGTTTGGTTAAATTATCCATTTTGTGATGATGTACACACACACACACATACAAAATTCACGCGCCATGCGGAAACAAAATGAAAAGGCAAACAGTTCACAATTTAGCATGAAAATTGCCCTAAATGAATGAAGTTTTTGTTCATATGTTTAATTAAAAATTTGTTATTGCTGTTTGCCGTTGGCGTGTCGATGTAATCGATCAATATATTCGTGAAATTGTTGTTTGCCTATAAATTAAAGTTACGCATATCGAAATTCTAATTTGAGTCTCGAAAAAAATTCGTGCATATTTTAAAGCGGATGAAAGTGAATTTTATATTAAATTATTAAAAATAATTAGTCAGAAATATTTTATATATCTTAGTGACTCCATGCCAAGTGATCCAAGTATTTTGGATATTATTGTTGAATTTTCTAAAAATTGGTTTACTTGTAGACTTGAGTATAACTGGAAATAAAGCGAATATATTAAAGGTGGTATCGGTAAATGAGGTGATTTGTTTTTCTTTTATTTCGTCGTGTCCATGTGGCTATCAGCACATAGTAAAAGAAGGCGAATTCATTTTTGTTTTCATTTTTTTATATCCTTGTTCACTCTGCTCGGGAGCATAGGGCCTCGACAAGACTCGTCCATCGTACATGGCTCTGGACTATTGTTTTTGCGGCGTCCCATGAGATGTCGGTATCTGCTAGTTTGCGCAGCATCGACCTTCGCCAAATGATCTTTGACCGACCGCGACATCTATTCCCTTGCGGGTTCTAGTCCAGTACCATTCCCGGGGTGCTATCTGGTGGTTTTCTAAGTGTGTGACCTATCCAACGCGACTTTCTTTGTTTCATTTGCCTAAGGATGGGTTTCTCATTCGTTAATCTCCACAATAGGTCGTTGCTAATGGTGTTCGACCAGAATATTCTGCAGATGATTCGGAGGCATTTGTGGACGAAAGATCGTAGCCTCTGTATGATGGTGTTAGAGACCAGCCATGCATCACTTCTGTGCAACACACCTGACTTCACACATGGGCCGTGTACTCGCAGTTTAGAGTGCTTGGAGATTTGTAACTCGCCCATATTGTATGCATTCGTCCGAACGCTGCCCCTGTTTTGTTTAGCCTCTATTTGACGTCTTCATCTACTCCGCCGTCTGCCGTGATAGTGCAGCTGAGCTAGCAAAAGCTTTCCACAAATGCCACCAGACACCTGTCAATTATTATTTTTTTATTTTGTTTTTGTGGTGGTGGAGGTGGCACAAAGCATTGAAAGCCGAAAAGTGTGAGGACTTGCATTTCGGCTCACCCACTAAAAACCCACCCCAGCTCCGTTTCGCTCCCGCAGGATAACCGTTAAGTAGTACTTCACGGGACGGGGGAGCGGCATATTGTATCTTCATGAAGATCTGCGGTGTTGTTCAGTGCGACGCAGTTTGGATATTACTATTTTTGCCATATCACATACAGCGGACCAATGTTCTTTGGACTCTATCATAATATGCACAGCAGTAATTGGCTTCCCCACCCTAGTACTTAGTTTCTCTCTTTCAAACGCAAATCGCGGACAGACAAATAAAACATTTTCTGCGTCTTCTGCAGTTGGTGCACAATGAGAACAGGATGGGCCGTCTTCGTGCTTAAACCTATATAAGTAGGATTTAAAGCACCCATGTCCTGTCACTATTTGGGTCAGATAGTAATCTAACTGTCCATGTTCACGGTTAACCCATTTGGAAATTATGGGAATTAAACGGTTCGTCCAGCGTCCATTGAGGGACGAGCTTCATTTTTCCTGCCATGAACGTATTGTCACTCGTTCTGAAGTAGCTTTTTTTGTAGATTTCAGCATACTTTGTTGCCATTAGATGGATTCGGAGTAGTCTTGCTATAACCATAATGGCGTCTTCCGATACCGTGCGAAACGCGCCGCACACTCTGAGGGCACTTAATCGGTACACTGATTTCATACAGTTCACATATGAGCTGTAATTTGTGGCTTCCGCCCATGCTGGAGTTGCACATAGCAAAATCGATGAGACAACAGTATTAAGTAGTCTCCTACAGATTTGCCTATGATTTGTGACCCTAGAGGTAGATTGAGGCGAAAAACTTCAACGTACATGACGCTCCGAAGCAAGGGTCCCAGGACTGAGCCTTGTGGAACTCCCCCAGTTAATTTTTGCGCTTTTACACCAGCATCGGTTTTATAGCGCAGGGCTCTGTCGGAAAGGCTACAATTCTGGCTACAATTCTACAAATGTACATTGGAATGTGGAAATTATCAAGCGCGATCAGAATTTTGCTCCAATTCGCCGTATTGAAGACGGTTTTAACGTCCAGTGTCGCAATTTGGCAATGCTCCTTGCTACCGTATAGCCATCGAGTACCTTCAGTTGCCTTCTGCGCATTGGTTTTGACTGCAGACACAGCATCTCTTGTTGAACGGGCTTTCCGGAATCCAAATTGTCGGGGTGATAGACCGCCTACATCCTTTTTGGCAGCCTCCAGACGAGCTGCAATCAGATCTTCCAGGATTTTTCCTGTAGTGCCGAGCATGCACAGGAGGCCGTAGCTTGTAGGATCTTCCGCAGGCTTGGATCCTTTTGGTATTAAAACCAATTTCTGCAACTTCCACTGGGTTGGAAATGTACCTTCCCTTAGACATGTATTACAGATCTACAAAAATGTCGGTACGACTTTGAATAGCAACTTTTAAGGCCTTGTTGGGGATTCCATCCGGTCCTGGAGTTTTATTATTTTTGATCCGTTTTATGATCATCAGGAGTTCTCCTTTGTTTGAGCGTGAGTAGTCTGGCCGCCTTCATCCGTGGTCCTCCAGGATCCTCGAGATGTCTGGTTAAACTCCATACGATGCCTCTTTTGTGCATACGATGCCTCATTGTGCTCATAACGTCGTGAAAGAAAAGGGGCGACAGGGGGCAATCTTGCCTTACGCCTTGAGCGATTTGTCTGAGAGTGCCATTTGTAGACCAATCTTTGTTGGTCGCAGGATAGCATAGCAGTTGTGCGTTGAATTGCTTAAGTCTACTCAGTGTGTGAGTTCTTTTTTCGCATTTCAGCATGATTTTGACGTCGCCGGTAATTAGCTCGTGGTGACTGTCTATGTCGGCTCTCCTCTTTCGGCACACGGCATAGGTCGCCCCACTTGTTGAGGTCCAGGTGTATTTATGGGCTTCCTTGTGGGGAAAGATTGAGCAGCCAATGAGAAGCTGAAACGTCTGGCACACATCAATTAACCTATTGCCGTTGTTGTAGTCATCCACGCCCATTGTTTGCTTTAGACCAGAGTTTTGTTACCTCTTTTCGCATTGAATTTGCCCATAAAGAAAGTTATGTCGCCTCTGCGGAATTTAGTTTGGCCGTTAAATGTGTGTAGAACTCGTCTTTGGCAGCACAGTGAGCTATGGTAACGTGCCTATGGGCGTTACTGCGGACGTGTGCTAGAGTTATGCGGTCTGAGATTGGCTTCCAAGAGTGCAAGATGTTACGCATTTCCCTGGAAATTGTTAGGCAAACGCCGTTTTCACCTCGATCATCTTTGTTTTCTATTTTGCCGAGACAATCAATCGCACAAAAAAATGTTCGACTACGTCCACCACCTTTGGTAAATGAGAAAAAAAAATTGAAAGGAATTAATAATTTTTAGATTTACTAAATTTTAAATATTTTCGTATAGGGTTTTTCTAAGTGAAATACATAGGTTCGCTTCTTTTTAACATTTCAAAAAATTTGATTTTAATTTTTTGGAATAAAATATCGTTTTTAAAAAAAAAGTTTGGGAAAAAATCAAGCAAAAACCCCCACATTTTATGTATTCGTTAGATGAGTTCGAATGGTATCGACTTAAAGGAAATCGTCTTGATTGGGGATTGATTGAAGTTCCATTGTATTTCAACATTACATTACGACATTATTGAAAAATCATTAATTTTATTCATTTATTGCAAACGATATTTCTGTAAGTAATAATTTCACGATATTCTGCAACACCTTTTTTAATTTAAAAAATCGAATTATTTTCTGTTGTGTCATTTCAAAACTTGAATTTATGTGAATAGGCCACAAATATTTGAAGCTTTGAAGAAGAGCATTCTGCACGTAATTTCAGAGATAGAGCCCGAACTAGGCTTAAAAGTTATGGAAAATTCGAAAAATATCACATAGCCTTAATAAATTGTAGACCCTCAGCTTTAACACCGATAATAATGTCAGCCTGGGAATCCAACGTACAATCTCTCTTGCCAACAAGTGCTACTTTGAACTAAGTAGGCAACTGAGTAGTAAAGCCCTCTCTCGACGAACAAAACTAACACTCTACAAGACTCTCATCATGCCTGTCCTAACGTGTGGCGCAGAAGCGTGGTCGATGACAACAATCGATTAAACGACGCTTGGAGTGTTTGGGAGAAAGATTCTGCGCAAGATTTTTCGACCTTTGCACGTTGGCAACGGCGAATGTCGCAGGCGATGAGCTGTATGCGCAAGCAGTTATCGCGCCAATTAAGAAGACAAACAAGATCCTCTACTACATGCACGCCATTAAACATTGAAAGAGTTCGCATTAACAATAAGTGTTGAATTTGTATTTTAGCCGGAACTCAAACTTGAATAGTCCTGTGGAGGAAAATAAAAAAAAACAAAAATATTTCAAAGAAGATTTACACACCTTTGCTCTCTGGAGCAGAATTGAGTTTAAAGGTCACGCACACTCGTATCAGATAACTCATTTTACTGGAGAAAATGTACGGAGAGAATATTCATATCTACTTTTTTACACTTATTCACACTGACTCGCACTCACTTATACTAATTAACTGCCGTTAAATTCACACTTTTACATGATTCGTATCAATTTGAGCGAAAAGACAATCGCCAGCAGCTTCGGAACCAACAGCGGTTCAATGCAAGTTCGACAATCACGTGTTGATAATTTACCATACATTTCACGAGCGTGTTTTCGTTCATATTTACAAGCATATTTAATGTTATACGTATTTTATGAGGTCATTCAATATTAAAAGTATACATACGAATAAAAGAATGGAGAACAATAAAATTAAAACCTTTAAGCAGCTACTTAAAACTGTGTAATGCAGTCTTTCTGAAAAAAATCTGTTGGGTAATTATAAAATCGGGTACAAATTGAACAACACGAAAAAGGGAAAGAGAACAACAATAAATTAAATATCACACTTACATACCGAAATTCCGATTCTCGTTAAAATCGATAGTAATTACACATAAGTTGGAAAGTATATTTAATTCATTGCCGAAAGTAAGCTTTGCGTTGGCCACACAATCCTTGTCTCTTTATCTACTTACGAGCACAAATGAAAATATACTTGTAAATATATACTATAAAACTTAGTGTAAGCGCATTGACGAACGGCTCAACGGCTTAATTTTTATCTTCTTTTTTGTTTCTTTCACTCTGCAGGGTGCTGCCAGATGTCTGAAGCATAAAACATAAAATTAAATTAAATTGAGTGGCAATAACAGTATTTCACTGAAAATGTACGAAAATAATTTAAATTTAATATAGAAAAAAATTCTAGAGGGTTGCCACTTTTTGAAAAAGATTACACAAAGGGTATTAAAATAAGATGTTTACATATACAACGTAACAACATTATCATAAAAAAAAACTTGTTTGGAAGAATCCCACATCATCATTTTGGTTAGGGTTGCCAACTACATAAACTACCTTGTGCGATTTGATTTTAAAGTTAAAATATTTGATTATAATTTAATTATTATTTGATTAAAATATTTGATTATAATTCAATTATTATTTGGCACTGTGCACTGCAATCAAATTAGATTTATGTATTGTGAAAAGCTTGCTAAGGTACCTTATTTTTTAAGGTTTTCCAAACATTTTAGCTCATTCTGGTGTTTATTGTTCCATAGTTTATATTGAGGTACGGCAGTACCACTAAGGTGTTGTAGCCGTTGTAGGACATTTACGAAAAAATTTGTTCTGAATCTTCAGTGTCCATTTCACAGAATCGGCAGATGATCCTTTCAGAGAGACCAATTTTGTTAAAAGTCAGTTAAAAGTCTACTCTCCTAAGTGAAAGTAGCTTATCCGAAATTCCTCTGTCCGCCGTTAGGAATTGGTTCGCTTGTCGCTGACCGATAGAGTTTCGCCATTGTTCAACGAATTTCTGCACTTTCCACCTCGTGAGAAGTTCATTGATGTGGCTCTTTGTAAGCCCACATAAAGGTTCACGACCAATTATGATTATTACATATTGCTCGGTATTGCCTGTTGAAGAAATTCGGGGATACATTTTTTATCCTCGGTAAAAAATATGAAGGACATACATGCATATATAACGTCTATCAAAAGTGACGCCAAACATATCGCAAAATTCATGATTGGTTGGTGAAGAAATTTCAAGAAATGCTGCCGCGGATAGAAAATGGACTGGTAATGAATGACCCATTCACGCAATGAATTTTGTATGGCAAACATTTGCCTTACATATCTGCTTCATACTTTTTAAAAAGTGTCGATTGGCAGCCCCAACCAATATTTTTGCCGCAATCCTAATTCAAATCAAAAGATTATGAAATAAATAATAGGTCTATGAATAAGTTCGTGCGGTTTTTAAACGTTTGGAAATGGTTGAATGATCAACTCCCAAAGTTTTTGCAACCTCTTCTTGCGTTTGAGCCGGATCTTGATCGAGCAATTCCTCCAATTCGGTATCCATGAACTTTGGCGGCGCGGCCAAAATCACCACTTTTAAAGCGTGCAAACCACTTCTGGCACGTTCGCTCAGCTAGAGCATGCTCACCATAAACTTCCACCAAGATACGATGACTTTCGGCTGCTTTTTTCTTCATATTAAAGAATTCCCCGCAAAAACACATTATTTGGCACGAAATTCGACATTTTCAAGTGTGGTAAAAATATTGTTGTTTACGCTTCAAATAAAAAACTTATACTGACGTTTGTGCCTTACGATAGTAGCTCTCCAATGAATGTTTGGAAATGTGGATCGATGGAATAATAATCAAGTTACGCCATCTGTTGTAAAACCGCACGAACTTATTCATAGTCCTATTAAAAAAACGAGCTTTGCTTATAGAACCAGTGGATCCTATAATTGAATATAGTTGGACGTCTCACAACTATTTAGCAAATGGTTTTTATACCTGAAATGCAGTTGAAGGTTGGCGACCGATATTAAAAAAAAATTACTTTGCCATCCATCGGTTCTCTTGTTTTTTGATCAATAAACTCAGATTGAACTTAACACTTTGGGGCTCCAATCCTTCCAGTCGAAGTACTCCTATTACGATTGCTTTTTGACAAAGTGAATCTGTCCCGGATATTTCATATTGAAAAGGCAATTAAGAAGTTAGGCGAATGCCACAAAGGCATACAATGGAACTTCAGCGAACACCTTGAACACCTACAATGCCTCGATGACATCTGCCTATTGTTAAGGGGGGAGCCTGTTTTAGAGGCTTCAAAAAATCGATTTTTTTTTTTTGCATAAATGTCTTCCCAAACTATCCAAGAATGTGTCCTAAAATTTTCAGAAGCCAATTCAAAATATTTTCTGAGTTACATAAGAAATTGTGAGCAAGCGTCGAGCAGGTATACGAGCGGCCGGATCGCTTTGACGCGCGATTTCTCGGTTTTTTATTTTTACGATTTTTCCTTATTGGCGAGAAAGATAGGGGAAAAGTTAAACTTTCTACCGAAACGAGATAACATTGATTGTATTCGGAATTAAATTCTCTTCTAGTTGAATCTAAAAAACCTTAAGAAAGTTATGATTAACCCACTTTTTAAACAATCTAAAGTGCATTTGTTTTTCCAAAAAAACTAATTTTTTTTAATTAGCGAAAAATTGTTTAATTTCTCACTTTTTGTTTAATTTTCTTGGTTTAACTAGAAGCAATACTATACCAAACTAAAAACTTTTTGGGCTTTTGGTTTCAGATGAAAATTGCGACCTGCATCTTTCCCGCCGCACGACACATGCGTAGTGTGACATATACAATATTTTAATGAAAAAAATTGAGAAGATTGTTGAAATATATAAGAATAAAACCAGAAAGTTTCGTTTCAATCGAATATTTCTTTCCTTCCCAAAAAAGTCCACGAAAAAATTGATTTTTTGTAGCCTCTAAAGCAGGTTCCACCCTTAAGAAAGCACTCCGACATGCAGACGAAGCTCGATGTTTTGGTGGAAGAATCAAAGAAAGTTGGGCTGAAAATTTATTGGGAAAAACTAAATCGCTTAAAGTAAATATCGCGGATCCAAGCAGTAGCTTTAGCATTATGAAATCCAGCATTCCAAACGTCAAAAACTTCACCTACCTGGGAAGTGGTATTCCTACGAACAGAAATGCAGCAGACGACAAAGCAGAATCGCAAAAAAGCTGCGTATTTTCAACTCAAATGTAAAATTCGTCCTTTTGTATGGCTGTGAAGCCAGGCTCATGACAGACTTGCTCTCAAATAAGCCGCAAGTTTTTGTCAATAAATGATTCATTCGATTGGAACCCACAAGCCAGTAGAAAAAGAGGACACCCTAGGTGCACTTGAAAGAGAACTCTCGAAAAAAAAGTTAAGGCTGCAGGGAAATCATTCAAAGAAGTCAAAGTCATCGGGAAGAATCGTGGTCGTTGGAAGCGTTTTGTAGAGAGGCCCTATGCCCCATCAGGAGGACAGGAATTAAGAGAATTAGGAAGGAAAATGGGGTTGTTACAGTTGTAGGAAAGATGAGTCTTCTCGAAAAGGTCATTTATTGGCTTTATGAAACAATTTTAAAATCATTGTTGGATAGTTAAAACACTGAAAAACTAAAGACTTAGTGATAACAAAACCCATATTTTAACTGCTAATAAAAAATTAGTGATAGTGCAATTTAGTGGTGGTATAAAATGCCCAACCCTGTGTAAAATCGGCAGCAGGCATATAGGATATTTGTTAAATAGCTGGGTAGAGCTCAAGATGCTGCTCTCATTAGAACCAGATCTCACTAAGGACCAAACTCACTCTAGTACTTGAAGGAATGCTAAATTTTAACCCCATGGACATTGCAGAAAAAGCCGCCGCTATTAGTAAAAGAGTTGCGAACTAAAGATTTCGTAAATTCTCTAAAAATTACATGCTGCTTCCTTTGAAACGGGCCAGTGTACAACTGTGCTGAACCCTTATGGATCCTTCAAGACTTTCATTCATACAAGAGAGCATTGTGCGGGCTGCAAGACTTGGGCACTGAATCAAGTGAATATTTCACGGATATTTCGAAGTTCGGAAAAATTTGAGGCGAAGTCTTTTATGAGGAAGATTAAATTTAGCCTTTCTAAGTCGATGTACCCGCTATCAAAGAAACTGACAAGCTGCTGACTAGTGCAATATTATTTAAGAAAATCGGAATTTGTGTATGTACCATATCATGGAGCCGTTGTATGTTATGGCTGGTGAGCAGAGTAGGCTCGATGCGCTTGAAGTGGTTTCTTAAGGCAAAGATCGGACGGGAGTTCATGACTATCTGTGTAAGTAGTTTGAATATGGTTGTTTCGGCTTCGACTTAACTCAGCAAGTCCTTGGTGAAGTCGCAAAGTTTTGCAGCCACTGGTGAAGGCAGTCGATGGAGCTTCTAGCCTTTTTAACTTTCTTTAATGGTTTTGAGTTTAAGAGGGCATTGTTCGTTAGCAATCCATGGGTATGGATATTGCGAGCCATCGGATATTTTGAAAATGATGAGGTCAAATAACTACTTCATATACCTATTACTCCATTGTTCTGATTTTACAAAGCCTAGGTTCAGACATCTGAATATCACTTTTAACCAAATCTCAAGCTTGGATAATAGCTGAAAGTGAAATTTTCTTATTAGCACTCAGTGTTTCACGCGCGATTCTAATGCACCCTTGATTTTAACAATTCCGAAGCATGTCGTATAAACGCGTTTTGTTGCGTACCTTTTATTTTATTGCACGATTTGAGCAAATGTCTGCGATTCTCAACCTGCTTGTCAGACATTTTATTGAAAGTGCAAGCAAGGCAGGTGGGAGTAAAGTTTGAGCTGCAAGGGCTAATGAGAAGCTATATTAAAACGAAGAGAATGAAGAAGCAATCGCTCATCTGATACTCCTCTGATACTGTTCTAAGCTATCCAGAAATAAGCTTTGACATCATGGAATTCTATTTTTAGCCAGACTAAATCAGGTGGGTCGCCGCCGCAACCGAATGAGTTGGTGCGTGACTACCATTCGGAGTTCAGAGAGAACATAGGTTCGAATCTCGGTTAAAGCCCAAAAAGAAGAAAAAGTTTTTAATATTTAGCGGTCGCCCTTCGGCAGGCAATGGCAAACATCCGTGGGTATTTCTGCCATGAAAAACTCCTCTTAAAAGATATCTGCCGTTCGGAGTCGGATTGAAACTGTAGGTCCCTCCATTTGTGGAACAACATCAAGACGCTCGCCACAAATATGAGAGGGAATCGGCCAAGCATCTAAAAAGGGTGGAAGTGCTAATTATATATATATATATACCATATATGTATTAGGGCGGGCTGATTTAAAAATCGCTCATTGCTCTGTGAAAATCGTATTCTAGGGATCAAAATAAGAAACTTTGCCGAAGGAACCATACCTCTAAAACGAATTCTGATGTCCCCCAATTTGGGTCGAACGAAAAATCTCACTTTGACCCATTTAGAGTGCCCCAATCGAGTCCAAATGTATGACCGACCCCCACTAACTTTGAACGGCCGATCCACCCATGCCAGTCGCACACCCCCTGGAGCTCCCGTGGGGGGTTCCCCATACAATCATTTCAAAATATCACCATTTTTGGCCTTTACATGAGAAAAGAAACTAAAATGTGCTACCCAAATTGGGAGACCACAGAATTCGTTTTAGAGGTATGGTTCCTTCGGCAAAGTTTCTTATTTTGTTCCCTAGAATATGATTTTCACAGAGCAATGGCGATTTTTTTGCCTACCCACAAATCGGCCCGGCCTAATATATATATATATATTGTAAATCAGGTGGTACTTGGTACTTAGGATGATGGATTATATTTAATCACTGGGTGGTTCAAAGAATAATAGTTTAGCCAATTATGTTATCATAAGAAGTCTCCGTTTTATCTTAAGAGTGCCGCTGGATCTAGTAGCTGATCTAAATTAACTTAACTGACTATTTTTATGCAAATGGGTAAATGTATTAAATTGTTAATCATTTTATTAAGTTAGGTTAGCCAGATTGCTTGTCTAAGACAAGACACCCGGTGATACTTTTGATACCTTTATTGGATTTCCATCCCCTAACTAAGTTGCTTAAACCATATAGATTTTTATAAGAAGGTAACTAGTGTCTTCAGCGAGACGTTTTCCGACTTTTTCCCGGGTCTTCAAAGAAATAATCGCCAAAATATTTGGCACGGCTCCTTTGAAGTGCACGACATTCACAGAGGAGGTATTGTACCGACTTTTTTACTTCTTCATCTTCATAGTTCCTGCAGAAGTCATTGACAGGTATGCTCATTCTACTGGCTCAAGTGCGAATAGTGCACGTTATAACACCTGTGAGGACGCTGGTAGCTGATCTGGTAGGTCCAAGCAGATATTTTGTCTTTTTAAGATTCAGTTTTGGCTAGAGCGCTTTGGAGACCCTCAGTTATGAGTCAGAGACCACCTCCCATTGGCTTACGCGATTACGCTCAAGCCAATCGCTGTCTACAGTTCATTTAGAGGAATGCTTATGTCTTCTACCACTCGTTGAAGGTCAAGGTCAGAGCCTTTCCTTGCACACTCATCCGCTCTTTCATTTCCTTCCACTCCAGAATAACCGAGGCCCAATAAAGTGTAGTGTTTTGTTGTTGGACAAGCGAGGGCGACTTCCTGCATTTATCTAACATTCGATTCTTTAACATTACTTGTATTAGAAATAGTTCGGTGGATTTTCTTAAAAAAAGACAAAAACAAGTTGTTTGTTATGCTTTGCTTTTAGGAGCAATGTGACTACCATTCGGCAGTGTCCTGATTCAAAACCACAATCTTGAACCACCAAATAAAAGAAAAAGTTGTTTTCTAATAGCGGTCGCCCGCCTCGGGCAATGGCAACCTCTGAGTGTATTTCTGCTATTAAAAAGCTCCTCATACAAATCATTTGCTGTTCGGAAGCGGCGTAAAACTGCCTCCATTTCCATTTCCATTTGTGGTACTAAAAATTGGATGAGGAGCTCCCAAAAAGGCTGTAAGCGCCAATATAAAAATATTTATTTTTATGTGGATTATAACAGCTGAGGTGGATTACAGCGAAATATAAAAAATATATAATACTGTAATTGTCACATAGTAAGCGCCTTAAGCGGCAAACTTATCAGCCGTCATTCGTATATAAAAAACTATATTATTTCAACCATAAGTTTCCGCACTCATATCAATTAAATTGAGCTAAAATATATAAAATCACGCTTACACATTTTCGTATTGTGCACGTAATTTCACTGTCACAGACATATGAATGTGTGTGTATATGATTAAAAACGAATAAACGCACGCAAATTCTTATACTCAACCTTAATTATATTAAAAGCGAAAAGAAATTTCATTCGCAGTACAAATTTCATTCACATAAACGACTTACATAAATCGCTGACTGTAAGCTAAAGTATTGCTCATTTATTATATAAAGCATATGTATGTATGTATGTGTGTATATGAGAGTGCGTGCGTGCTCCGGCGAGTGACTCCATTAAAATGGGTACACAAAACCTGCTTTGCGGCATTAAGTGTGCATACAAGCCATAAATAACTCAAGGAAATAATGTTGCTACGCTTTCTTTTGCCAAAGCTTTTCCACAGATTTTATGCTTTACGCACTAACTGCTAAAGTATAAGTACACTATGTATTTTCAGGCACACATACGCACTATGCAATGATAAATATACACAAGTGTGAAACATCTGTACATTCACACAATCAGCTGTTTCGTATTCGCTTGCACTCGCATGAGTTGATGCTGCATTTTCGGCTTCAGTTCCATCGTTCTCAGCTAAGCCTTTTTTCCAATGGACTTATCACTTTGACCGTTTGGGATTATGGCTGTCATCTTGTAGTGAGAGAAATGAATGAGGTAGGGAGTCTACGTGCACATGTATGAGTGTATATACTCTCGTTTACCAGCTGTTTGCATGTGTGCACTGAACCGTCACACGAGGCCATCAAAAGATTGTTTTTTTTTTTTTTTCGGGATGACGCCCATGAAGAGGAAACTCTCATGAGTACTGCTATACCGGCATAGCAGTATGCACGACTTGTAGCCTCACAGCTACACCTACGTACTAAACACCTCTCCACTCTACCACTCTCCCCGCGGAACTGACCAGGAAGGAATTACCTCACGGGGCTGGTTAGCTCATAGGCTGCTAGTTACTTCGTCTACGAACCTCCGCGCGTCTTAGATCATTGTGGATATATTTTGCATGCGCGCAGATTCGCTTCCAGTTATCGCTCGATTTTAGCATAAAATCTATAATATTTTCTCCGTTTAAAATACCACAAGTTTCGGGAGCATAGCGTGGGCATTGGAACAAGACGTGATCAGCGTCTTCTTCCCTATCCGTGCAGATTGGGCAGTTTGGGGAACTGTCATGGCCGAATCTATGGAGGTATTTTCGAAATACTCCGTGCCCTGAAAGAAATTGGGTTAGGTGGAAGTTTGTTTCCCCATGCTTCCTTTCTAACCACGTCGTAAGGATGGGTATTAGCCCATGCGTCCATCTACCTTTCGGTGATCTGTTCCACCGGTCTTGCCAGTGGGCGATCGAACGACGTCTTTCTTCCTCTGCAATAGTTTTACGACTTGCTCTACTGTCGTGTTCAGATAGCCTTATGTACACTCTCTGCATTTCTTTCGCCAAGATGTCCACGGGGACTAGCCCTGCTATAACGAAGGAAGCATCATCCGAAATTGTACGGAAGCCGCAGATAGTTCGCAAAGCGCTTAGCCGATAGACGGCTGTCAGTTTTTTTGTGAAGCTATTTAAGTTCAGTGCATCAGCCCAGATCGGTGCGGCATACAAAAGAACCGAGCTGACTACCCTGCTATATAGCATTCTTTTGCTGTGGCTAGGTCCGCCATTGTTTGGCATGATTCGCGACAGGCAGGCCTGCACACTCGATGCCTTCTTTACAGCGTACTCCAGGTGTGTTTTGAAGTTTAAACGGCTGTCAACCATCACTCCTAGGTATTTTATAGCAGGTTTTGAAGTAATGGTTACAGACCCAACATTTACACTTATAGTTTCTACTATCTTCCTGCTGCTTATTAGAACTACATCGGTCTTATGCTCAGCTAATTCCAGCTTCATAGACCTTAGCCAGGTCTTGATCCTGCTTACTGATTCGCTTGCGATCCTCTCAATTTCGTGGATATGTTTTGCTACCGTTACCACCGCGATGTCATCCGCGAATCAAAAGATTGTGAGGATATTCATTTGTGAGATCTGTTGCTGTTGTTGCGTTTATATTGTTGACAGTGAAGAGATCTTGAAGGCTGGGGATGCTCGTTTGTGGCGTTCGGTTGGGTGAGTTAAAAATTAGTGTAAATATTTTAAAGTCGGGTTTTACACGTATACGATTTCATAGTTGTAGTAAAATGTAAACTATCAAGAGTTCGTGCAATATTCAATGCTTATTGGACTTCTTCCTTATTGCTTTATACCCGCAAGTGCGATCTTGTACTCTTTGACGAGCTTGCTTAGCTATCTGAAGACACGTAAAATCTTCACTAAATCTGTCCTAAAAAAAAGAAGACCACATTGAACTTGCCATGTTGCATTGCACCTATAGGCGTTGGGGCATCAGTTGAAGTGATGGTATGATCTGACTTAGCTATAGGAATTCCTATATCCCGAGTGTATGTATAGTATGCAGCTCATATACATTTTCAAGATATTAGAGAGAAACTAAAGAGAGGGTATTTGAGTTGATTAACTGTAAATTGCTTGCTAAGATATGGAGCTCAGAGAGAAGTCGCTCCTAAACAACTATAAAATCAAGTAATCACTTTAGAAACTTAATATGAAAAATTCGGGCGACCTAGCCGAATGGGTTGGTGTGAGACTACCATTCAGAGAGTGCATTGGTTTGATTCTCCGTGCATGAAATACCAAAACGATAGAGAGTTTTTTCTAATAGCCGTCGCCCCTTGACAGGTAATGGCCATGAAAAAGCTCCTCATAAAAAATACCTGCCGTTCAGAGTCGGCTTTAGGTAGGAGTCGTCTGTAGGTACTTCCATATGTGGAACAACATCAAGACGCACAAAACGAGTAGGAGCAGAAGCTCGGCCAAATACCCAAAAAGGGCATAGGCGCCAATTATTTCTATATTTTTAGTATGAAAAATGGTGATTTGAGGGAAATTACATGAAAACGCATATTAAATATTATAAACAAAGTTAGGTGCCCCTTTCTCAGAAAGAGTTCACTGTGGGCACTTTTATCGACATAGAGGGACTTTTAAATAAGAATCAGTTTGGATGTGCTGTGGGTTATAACCGAGCTCAGGCTTATACTCGAGTCGGCTTATACACAGAACGCTTAGTGATAGAATGGCCGGGGCAGAATAGAGCGGCGCGTCTTCCTGTCGGTAGGTGAGTAGAGACACTCCGCAAGGCGGTGTTCTCTCAACATTACTCTGGGTTATTGTGTTCAATGACTTGCTTAAGGAGTTAGAGAGCACAGAATGAAAGGTGGCTGCCTACATGAATGACGTGTCACTTATTGTCAGAGGGAAACTTTTAGATTCTCTGTTGGAATTCATGTAGGGTTAAGTAAATGTAGTTTTAGATTGTGGTCGCTCGGTTAATTCTCTGAAAATTCTCTGAAGTTCGTCTTATTTACGAGTAAATATAAAATATCTAGAACATAATTCGCCTCAACAGCGTGCGCTCCGCTCTTCGATAGCGTGAAGTACCTGGGATTCATCCTTGACTAATGACTATCGAGAAGCCCAACGTTGAAGAGTGAATAAGTCGCCTTGTATGGATGCCTCTCACCTAAAGTTATGTTCTGGCTATATAGCATAATTATAAAGCCAATTTTGTTATATGTGTTGAGATGGCAACTCTTAAATAGTCAACGTGTATTCTAGTTATTATAAATTCCTTTTTGTTAAGCTTTTCTTATTTACCTATATATGCACAATATTGAATAAACGTTACTTACTCCGCTTTTATATCTTGAAGAAGAAAGACGCATTTCAACAGGTTATGGGCCCAGGGCCTTTCGATTTTGCGCTTTTGAAAGAAAAAAATTTTTGTGAGGTAAGGACTCAAGATGAGTGTACCTAGTCTTCAAATCGACAAATTAGATGACAGAAACTATGATTCCTGGGAAGTGCAGATGAGGAGTGTGCTCATCCATGGAGGCTACTGGAAGATGGTGTCTGGGAAGTTGACCCATGAGAATGCAGAGGACAAATTGAAGTTTGAAGCCGACGATGAAAAAGCGCTAGCAACAATCTTTTTATGTGTCAAGTCGCCGCAATTGGCACATGTAAAGAAGTGCAAATCTTCTAGAGATGCGTGGGTGAAACTGCAGGAGGTGCATCATCCGAAAGGGCCGTTGCAAAAGGTTTCGCTTTACAAGAGACTGCTGAATTTGACCATGGCGCAAGATGGCAATGTGGTGCAACATATTAATGATTTCACAGAAATTTCAGAAAAGCTGGCTGAAACGGGTATAGAAATTCAGGAGGAGTTGCTTTCCATTATGCTTTTATCCAGTTTACCCAAAGAATTCGAGAACTTCGTGGTGGCTATTGAAACAAGGGACTCCCTACCCAATTTCACCATTTTGAAGCAGAAAGTTCTGGAAGAAGGCAAAAGGAGAAATGAGAACAACGAGAGCGAAGTAGCAACAGGTGAGCATGCGTTTACAGCGAAAAGCGTGAAAAAGAAAAAGTTCGGCAACAACTTCAAAAAGGAGCGAAAAGAATTCAAAGGAAATTGCTTCGTTTGTGGTGAGAAGGGGCATTATGCAAATCAGTGTGAAAAGAAACAGAACAATAAGAACAAAGGACTAGCGATGCTGAGTGCTGCTGAAGTCAAAAGTTGGAAAGAGACAGCATGGTATATCGACAGTGGCGCGACATCACATATGTGTAACGACCGCCGCATGTTCACGCGTTTGGATAAACACGACGAGCAGATTGCACTTGCTGGAGACAACTATATAAAAGCAATAGGCAAAGGAGATATTGTGATTCGTCGTGGAATCGAAATGAAAGATGTGTTGTATTCACCAGAACTACAAGCAAATTTTATTTCTGTAAGCAAAGCTGTAGAGAAAGGGTATACAGTGATATTCGACTCGAGCAAAGCCACAATAAACGACAGATCAGGCGAAGTACTTTTACAAGCCGATAGAAAAGATAGCCTTTTTGTGTTAAGAAATAGCGCAGAAAAAGCATTTGCAGCATGCAATAGTGACATAGCATGGCATAACCGAATGGGACACCTAAACTTCAAAAGTCTGCGGGAGCTAAGCCGTCGAAATATAGTGCGCGATATGCAAGTAAACAGTCGTGGCGATACAGGAAATTGCAGAACTTGCATGCTAAGCAAAATTCATGTACTACCGTTTCCTGATGAGTCTAGTACAAAAACAAAGGATTTGCTACAACTTGTACACTCAGATGTGTGTGGACCCTTCCGAACTAATTCAGTAGGTGGCTCAAAATATTTCGTTACCTTTATTGATGACTTATCACGACGTATTTTCGTGTACTTCATGAAAGCAAAGAATGAAGTTTTTAAATATTTCAAGATATTTAAAGCACAAGTGGAACTTCAAACTGGACATAAAATCAAGGCGATCAGGTCTGACAACGGTCGCGAGTACGTCAATGCAGAATTCGACGCATATCTTCAAACATACGGTATAACAAGGCAGTTGACAGTGGCATATACTCCGCAGCAAAATGGAGTGGCGGAACGCGCGAATCGCACACTGGTCGAGATGGCGCGATCAATGATGGTGCATGCTGGTGTTATTCAATGTTTGTGGGCTGAAGCTATAAATACGGCAGCATATATCAGGAATAGATGCACATCAAATAAGCTGGGAGGCAAAACTCCGTACGAAGTGTGGTGGAACAAAAAGCCCACTGTAAAGCACTTTCGCACGTTTGGTTCTATTGCAGTTGCATTAGACAAGTCGCATAAGAAGTCCAAATTCGAGGCCAAAGGTAGGCAGTACATTATGGTTGGTTACTCAACAACAGCAAAAGCTTATCGCTTATATGATGAAAAGAGTCATAAAGTTATTGAGCACCGAGACGTTTTGTTTGACGAAACTGCTTTTAATAAATGTTTTGATGGCGACAACCCTGAAGAAGAGGTAGATTTAGTGCTACTGAATTGGGAGAAAGAGATAGACACTTTGCAGCAAAGTAAGCATGAAGATGCTTATGATACACCAAACAGTGACATCGATAGCGATTCAAGCGCGCATCAGATGAGCGAAGAGCAAGCAGAGAGAGAAGTGAAAATCGGACAAGGCAGACCCAAACTTCCGCGCACGTGCAAGGTAAGCAGACCGAAAGATCAATTCAATGAATTATACAGCATGGTAGGAGAAGGGGTACCGCAAACCATTGAAGAAGCGCTAACTTCTAAAAATAGTAGAAAATGGAAAAAAGCAATGGAAGACGAATATTTCGCGCTTAAGAAAAACAATACCTGGTCAGTGACAGATTTGCCAGCTGATGGCACAGCCATTCCATGTAAATGGGTGTTTGCATTAAAGAAAGACGAACACGGCAAAATTGTGCGCTACAAAGCACGTCTTGTGGCGAAAGGTTGTAATCAGCGTTATGGAATTGATTACAAAGAAGTATTCTCACCGGTTGCAAGATATTCTACTATTCGACTTATGTTGGCATTAGCAGTGCAACATGAAATGCATCTTCATCAAATAGATGTGAATTCAGCATATTTAAATAGTGAGCTTCAAGACACGATCTACATGCAGCAACCGCAACATTTCGTCGAGGGCGAGTCATCGCAGAAAGTTTTGAAACTCCATAAGGCCATATATGGGTTAAAGCAAAGTGGCAAAGAGTGGAATAGCAAGCTTGATGGTGTGTTAACGCGCATTGGTTTTACTGCATGCGAAAATGAGCCCTGCTTATACAAGGCAAATTTCAACGAGCAGCTTACGTTGGTGCTGGTGTATGTTGATGACCTGATCATAGGGTGCAGAGACAAGGCAGTGGTGATTAAAATAAAACTACAACTGGCAGAACTATTCGAGGTAAGCGATAAAGGTATGTTACAACACTTTTTGGGAATTGAGTTTAGTCGCGATGGAGAAACAGGCGAGATGACTATTTGTCAAGCACAGTACATACGTGAAATGTTGTCACAGTATGGTATGAAAAATTGCAAAGCTGTATCGGTTCCATTAGAGAAGGGATATCAAGTCGATTGTGCAGATGATTGCGAGAAGGCAAATCAAACTGATTATCAGTCCCTTATTGGTGCTCTTATGTATCTGGCCATTACAACGCGTCCTGATATACTGCATTCAGTGTCAAAAATGGCGCAGCGTAATTGTAACCCTCATGTAGAGCATTTTTGCAAACTGAAACATATTCTTAAGTATTTGGCTGGCACTGTAGAAATGAGAATGAAATTCCGTGCAGGCGAGCAGTCCATAAAAGGGTTTGTGGATGCTGACTGGGGAGGTGACGTGTTGGACCGGAAGTCGTATACTGGGTTCATGTTTTTCTACGGCGATTGTCCAATATCTTGGGAGTCGAGAAAGCAACATACGGTTGCACTCAGCAGCACAGAGGCAGAATATATGGCTGCATCAGATGCAACAAAAGAGGCTATATATATGAGGCGATTGTTGGTTGAACTTGGAATTGGTCAAAACGAGCCTGTAGAGCTGTATATCGATAACCAAGGCGCTATGAAATTGGCGCAAAATCCTGTTTATCATAAACGTAGCAAACATATTGACATCAAATTCCATCACATTCGCGAAGCCGTACAGAGGAAGGAAGTTGAGCTGAGATATTGTCCTACAGACGAAATGCTGGCTGATATTTTAACGAAGAATTTAGCCAAGAACAAACATTATAATTTCATGAAATTAATGAATTTTGAATAATTTTTGTAAAACAGTATCCACGTTGAGGAGGAGTGTTGAGATGGCAACTCTTAAATAGTCAACGTGTATTCTAGTTATTATAAATTCCTTTTTGTTAAGCTTTTCTTATTTACCTATATATGCACAATATTGAATAAACGTTACTTACTCCGCTTTTATATCTTGAAGAAGAAAGACGCATTTCAACAACATGGAGTCCTTGTCTGATGGAATTTGCTAGAGAGGTTGATATCAGTTAAGAAGCTGGAGAGGGTATAAAGGTCTGCCCTCATTCAGTGGCTTGCTCTAGCGTTTAATACAATGCTGAATGTGGTATCCGTGGTTATCGCGGTCAAAACTGCCCTGCGCGCAATCAAACTGGGGTGTTCTGGTCACAATCTAGAATTACGGTATGGACACTCCAGTATTCTTAGAAACTTTAAGTTCATCCCCGTGATTCTTGATCAATGTACATCTTTGCTGGATACGAGCGGTACTTTCCCCTTCATAGGAGGAGTGGGCGTAGTGCAACATGTTTAAGGAGAGCTAGAAATAGTATTTTGCTAGTATTTTGGGAGGAGTTCGCCATCAACTTGAAATTTAGGCTGCCGGAGCACTAAGGTGTTTTTCAAGCGCAGGTAGCCGCAATCAAAAAAGTTGTGGATTGGTTGCTTACTTCTGTAATTAATGTAAGGGATAGGCAACTACGCTACCCCGACACTCAAGCGGGAATTGGGGCTGAGGGCCCGTTGATTATAATACGGCAATGCCCGATTTTTCTCTCAACTGCATCTGAAGACTTCGATATTCAGCTCATTTGAGTTCCTCGCCCCAGTGGCATAGCGGCAAGCTGCTGGGCTGATGTGCTAGCTAGACAGGGAACCCTCGAGATGGTTTCACCGCGAATTGAGAAAATTGTGGTTTCCCTCAAAGCCTGGGCTCTGCTCTTGGAAAGATAGGCCTCGTGTCAATTCAACAAGCATGCGCAAATGTGCAAAGTCAAGAGATTCTTCTGGTCATGGGTTGATCGGCGTCGCGCGAGCTAACTTGACAAAGCCGCAGCTCTCGAATATGTCCTTACTGAGCATTGCCTATTAGATATCCATGCGGTGGGACTTGGTATTGCTTCAAGTCCTTTCTGCGGAATCTATTGTATATCTAGAGTGAGGTGGAATTACCTCAGCACCTTTCCCCCTGCTGTCGTGCTCTCACGGGGTTGAAACTCAGACATCTTGGCTATAACTCTAATCTAAAGCTTGCTCTTCCTTTTTCCCCTTATTCGGTACTTCTCCTTTGGTTCCTGCCCGCAGTGTGAATGGTAGCCACGCAAAAACCCATTTGCCAGCGGCTACCTTTAACTTGAGTAACTTAGCTGAGACAGATATCCGAGATGAAATGACTTGAATGTATGAAATCGTGTTTCCTAATGAAGGTACAATGAGAACAATTTTCATTATTTACGAGCAAACACGCAAAAGTTAAGTTTATCAAACTCAGACTGAAGAGCTTGTGGATCTTCAAAATTCCTTATGACCGAGTATATCTTAAGATTGGCAGTATTAGAAAAAATGTGGAAGAGCATTTCCTAACGCTGCCTTGCGGGACCCCTGAGGCACCACAAAAGGCCACAGAGATACGTTTTGATCCACTTAAGAAAATTGGATGCAAATCCTAAGCCAGATAATTTGTATAATATAATTTTGTACGTGACTCTGTCAAAAAAATTTGTAGAGATTGTGTCAATGTAAAGCGTCTCAGCAACAAAGCAGCCTATGCGTCTGAGGCTGCGTTTGAAAAGCAACAAAACTGCCTATGCATAAACTAAAATTTTGTATCATTAAAATTAAAAGCCTTTGAGTTTACCAAACCATACCACACCATACAAATGCATAGTCTAACAAATATTTTTTTCTTCAAATTAATAGCTCCTTTACAACACTTTTTAATTTACACCTGCATACTTTCATCTAAAATCTCACTCCTCCTGCATACGCATTTCTTTTATTGCCAAGTTGGGTTCTTATTTGTTTTTACAATTTTACTACGATGATTTTTCATTTCAAAATGTCTGCCGCTAACCTATGTAACTGTCGCCACTTGTATAGGGGCAAAAAACCTTTAAGCTTTTAAGTTGATCGAAAATTTCTCAGACCGCTCACCATTCCATAGTTCAGCCTACCATTTGTATTTGTGAGTAGCACAGCGATGACTAGGAGCAAGGTGCAGAGAGAGAAAGAGAGATAGGGAAAGACATAGTGCTCCGAAAAAGGATGAGTCAGCAGAATTGTTGTATTATACTTTGTGTATAAATAATTTGACACATTATGATGCAACTTGACAGAGCTGACATACAAACAAACGAATATGCATTCGTAAATTAACACACATACAAATACACGTATCCATGCAAAGTAATGATAAGAAATGGAGAGGTGGGTCAATGAGTAGTTGTTAGTTGTTTGAGAATTAAGTGACAAATGCCCGAAGTTAAGGTGGGTAGACAGTTTACTTACACACGTTGACAACATCCACTCAAACAGAAACAACTGCAATAATGTCTTTGTAGGGGAAGGCCCAACTAGTAAGCAAATATTCTAGTTGAGGAACTGGTATTTAATAAGTGAAGTCATACCAGTTCGATAGTGGCTAGAATTGTACCAGTTATAAAATTACCAATTAGAGCTGTGTGCAAAATAAGTGCTCTTCTACTTGCTGTTTTTATGTTTTCAAATACTTGGTGCAAGTATTTTTTCTACATTCAGTTTTAGAAAAAAAATAAATTTTTAAATATGCAAATTTTTCAAAATAAATTCATACATAAGTATGTCTATTTTCCTAATAGCGGTCGCCTCTCAGCAGACAATGGCAAATCTCCGAGTGTACAGTGAGCGAAATTTGCTTAGCAGCGATCACAGAATGAGAAAAAATAACTGGTTATGTGTCCACCTTTAAAATAGTTTTTGCCTTTTAGAAAGTGTTAGAGAATATTGAGCAGTGAGTACAAATAATAGCCCAAAAAAGAACCCAGCTGTATCAAAATACTCAAGTGTTCGTAATTTGATTATTTTATTTGTTCTGGTGGTAAATTATTTTTTAGTTTTTTTTCGTGACATTCTTTTAAAGTTAAGCTTACTTTATTATTTTATATGACTATTTCCAGGTCGCCGTCGTCGAATGGGTTGGTGCGTGACTACCATTCGGAATTCACAGCGAGAACGTAGGTTCGAATCTCGGTGAAACACCAAATTAAGAAAAACAGTTTTTTAATAGCGGTCGTCCCTCGGTACGCAAACGTCCTAGTGTATTTCTGCCATGAAAAAGATCCTCAAAAAAATATCTGCCGTTCGGAGTCGGCTTGAAACTGTAGGTCCCTCCATTTGTGGAACAACATCAAGACGAACAACACAAATACGAGGAGGAGCTCGACCAAATAGCCAAAAAGGCTGTACGCGCCAATTATATATATATACCTATATATTTCCATTCTCACTTAATAATGGAATTTCTCTCAAAAAATGTAAGAGGAATATAAATTTATATTCCGACGTCAACGCAATTCTATTAAAGAAGAAGCCACTCAAACTCGAAAAATTAGTGCATCACAAATAGTGAAAAATTATAATTTTTAATAGGGAAACGACGATAGCAACAAATTTCGTGTGCAGCCCAAATTATAAAGTGGAAGAAACTTTTAAAAAGGCCCAAACTTAGCCAATTAAAAGTGAAGCAATGTGAAATGAGAGTGATCAGACTAAAATTTGCAGAAGAGCACTTGGGTTGTACTGAAAGCTGGCGCAATATTAATTTCTTAGCTGAAAAGTTTAACATTGATGTCCCTGATGGTTTCAGCTATTACTGGTATGATCTCTGCCAAAATAACCCACCAAAAATGAGTCGGAATTTCGGAGGCGATGCCGTCATGATATGGCGAGAATTTTCTTGCCATGGAAAGCTGAAATTATGCTTTCCAAACCTCAAAAATGAACCCTGAAAATATTTTGAGATGTCAAAAGATGTAGATTAGATTAGATTAGATTTGTGGGGAATTGGACAAGTCCACGCATTCAGTCAGGATACCATTGTAGTGTGAAGTGGGTGGTAAGACGTATAAATTAGTTTGAGGTTATTCTTTCACAAATCTCTTGGAATCATTGATGAAACTTAAGAGATCCGGAAGAGGAAGAGAATGATCTTTATCCATACTTAGTATATCGCAACCCAATATCCGGACAGTAAGAGAGGAAATTCTCTGCAGTGCCGTCATCCTGAAGACAGGATAGGCATATCGGGCTGTGTATGACCCCCATGGCAGCCATATGCTGACCACAGACGTTGTACCCTGAGATTACACCCACCAGTACTATCAGATCCTTTTTGCTTAGTTTTAGGAGAAAGGTCGCTATTTTTCTGTTTGGTTCTTTCAAAAAGCACTTGGCTACTCTGCCCGAGTTCAACCCAGACCAACGTCCTCTATGGGTAGACCTCATGAAGGCATCATCAATCCATAGTTGAATCGATGCGGAATTGACACCTAGAACGAATTCAGGGCCTAGTGGCATACTTGCAGAGCCTTCATTAGCCAATTTATCAGCTAACTCGTTTCCTGTAATACCACTGTGTCATAGGAGTACTTAGTGTCTTCGTCTAAGTACCATCCAGATCCGCAATCATCCCTTGTTTTGGATCCGTCGGTGTCGAGAGTGTGCTGATCTCTCGTTAATAGGTTCTCTGGACTTAACCATTCGTCTCTATTCGGGATCAAAGCATCATACTTCAAGATAGTTGCAGTGTCACCCCTTTCAATGTGGATAGTAACAGGCCTTCCATATTGCGTTTTCTAGTAAAAATACTCAATCTTATTTAGAGCTACCTGCATTTTATTGCATATAGGTAACTTCAAGTGATCGTCCTGAGGTTAAAACGCACACATCATCTGCGTAGGCTTGTAATGCTGACGCACTCGTGCAGAACCGATTCGCAAGATTGAGGCTTGAGAGACTTTCGATTTAGAACCCTCGTCCTAATGCGTTTCTCCACCATACGCTCCAGACCCTTAAGCATAAACGATGTCAGGCTTATAGGTCTGAAACTTTTTGGTCAAGCGAAGTTGTCCTTGCCTGGCTTTGGGACAAATATAACTTTCACCACTTCAATTGTGAAACATAAGCGTGCGCAAGAGAGGCCGTAAAGATTATTTTCATAACCTTCATTAGTTGCTCTCTGCCACGCTTGAGCATGATTGGGTAAATGCCATCGGGTCCTGGGGACTTAAAGTTTTCGAATGACGAGAAGGCGAACCCTATCGTTTCCTCGTTAACTATCCTTGCATTAACCTCGCTGAACTCGTCCGTTGCTCCAGTTCACTGCAGAAGGTCCTATAAGAGTCCAATTAAGGTGATCTAATTTTAAGCACATTGAGCACATTCACTGACTATTTTGAAGAGATCGCGGATACTGAGTTTACATTTCAACAAGTCAATGCTAGTATGCAGACTTGCAGGAAGCCAGCGGGGTTCTTTTCTTCCTGATCGATGCCTCTACTTGACTGACCATCCAGAAGTCCGGATCTAAATCTCATTGAAAGTGTTTTGGGCATAATTGCAAGGGCTGCGTAATCTAAATGATGGCAAGAACTAAAAACATTAATTTTACAGATCTGGACATAAATACATGGAAATCAATAGATCCACTTCCAAATAGAATATTCCAGATTATATTTATATAGGAATGAAAGTTCAACGATATATTAAAAGCACAATTTATGCATATTTTTGATTCAGCAAATGCTTCTCATTTTGCTTTCTGATTTCGAAGTATAAGCCATACAAATTTGTCGTGGTCCCAAATTCATTAGAAATACACCACTTGGTAACCAGCGCGATTTCATCTAGGATTCACTTCTCTTTAATTGTCCCTGAGTTTTTGGAAGCGTGTGTGATTTTCACTGTTTGTGTGCGTATGTCTTACTTTTCATGGATAAATACCCTCGTCAGAGGATTTATAACAATGACGTGCCAGTAAAAATGAAGTTTACATTTTCTGTACTCCATTGTTCTCAGCTCTACTGCTTGAATTTGCTTTTTTCTATTACTTACCTATGCATTTTACGATACTTAAATTAAATAATAGCTGAATTTTGTGCTCACATGACTTGCGGTTGCTCATGTTATTGTTGTTATAAATAAATTACAAGTGACAAGTTGCAACAACTGTGCTCTACCTATGTTAATAAAAGAAGAGCAGTGTAATACAAATGTCGGTTACATTTTAATGTACGAGTGATAAAGAGAAACTCTATGTAAGAGTGTACTCGTGCATATAATCGCATATGTATATATTCTAAAAGCATATTACAATAGTGAAATAGGATTTAAATATATCATAGTAAAAGTGGAGATGAAAATTTAAGCTTCGTTGACATTGCAAAATAAAAATGAGGGGAAAGCTCAAGGGTAGCATGATGCCACAGATCGGATGTATAGTGAGCTTTGTGATGCGTTCATATGGACAAAAAAGCAGCAACAAAAATTCAAAACAAAACTTCAAATAAAGAAAACAATAGTTTCGATGGGGTGCTCATTCGTTGGCTTTAAGCTAAAGATAGTTTGGGCAAACAACAGCACCTGGAAATCAGTCACCTACTTTACCCATGTAAATGTTTAAAGGAAAACAAAGACATGTGAGAAAAAAAAAACATGTTAGATCTCCAGATTCCATTAGAGCATTTTAATGCGTATTCTGAAAATTAACAAAAAAAATAAACAAAAAATAAACAAAAAATCAAAAAAAAAAAAATAAAAAATAAAAAATAAGTCGTAACTTTCGAGAGTCTCTCAGCATGAAGCTGACAGTGGATAGTTTTCTTCGAAATCTGTTAAATTAAAGCATCTTAAATACAGTAACTGTTATTAAAAATTCATTTTTGTATATAAATATGTTAAATATGCAAACATGTTTTATCTCGATTAAATGCAACAATAAAATCTTGACTAACACATGCGTTTTTGCCAAATAGAATATATATTTTTTTTTTTTGAAAATCAGAAAAATCCAATTCTCAGCAAGCGAATTTTCTGCCCTCGCTATGTGCCTGGTGTGGTCTCCGACTGAAACGTTAAGGATTTAATTGATTCAATTATATTGAAAATGTGGTGTCAAAAATGTTTTCATTAAAGACTTTATAAATTGCTTTTAATTGATAGTTTAATAAGTTTTGTATGCTTTTTCAAGGCGTTTTATATACAGGGTGGCGCACGAATCGTGCTACAAAAACAAAACGTAATAACTTTTTTTCTAGTCAATGTATTTAACTTTTTGTGTTTTTATTGTATAGATAATTCAATTTTATTTTATGTAACTAATTAGTTTTGAAAATAATAGAACGTAAATGACCTCCATGCTCATTCACGCATATGCGACACCTGATGAGAAAATTGTTCATTGCGCACTGAAGGGTTGAAGTCGGGATCGCCTCAATTATTGTTGTGATGGACTGCTTCAATTCAGTCAAATTACTTGGTTTTG
This sequence comes from Anastrepha obliqua, assembly GCF_027943255.1. Classification (NCBI taxonomy): domain Eukaryota; kingdom Metazoa; phylum Arthropoda; class Insecta; order Diptera; family Tephritidae; genus Anastrepha; species Anastrepha obliqua. Next base: position 56,647,295 of record NC_072892.1, on the reverse strand, counting down.
TTTTATACACCTCTTGTTTGAGATAACCCCATAAAAAAAAATCTAGTGCAGTGAGGTCAGGTGACCTTGGGGGCCAGCGGAAAGTGGAATTTCTGGATATCAATTTATTTCTAAATTTTCGTTGGAGCTCCTCCATAACCGGTCTGGCTATATGTGCAGTTGCTCCATCTTGCTGGAACCAAATGCTGTTAAAAGGGATACGTCTTCGCCGCAGTTCTGGATAAAAAAACTCCTTCAACATGTTTAAATAACGGTCCCCATTTACAGTCGCTGTTACACCGTTTTCTTCGAAGAAGTATGGCCCGACAATGCACCTTGATGAAACTGCGCACCACACTGTGACTCGTTCTGGGTGCAGTTCCATCTCATGGAGTATTTGCGGATTTGATTGACTCCATATACGGCAATTTTGCTTGTTTACATTGCCGTTTAGATCAAAATGGGCCTCATCAGACATAAACAAGCAATTTATGAAGTTGTTGTCTTCTTCGGCCATTTCAATAATTTTTTGGCAAAATTCCAGGTGAATAGGCAAATCCAGAGGGTTTAATTTGCTTGTGATTCGAACTTTGTACGGAAACAAGTTTAAGTCATCATGAACTATCCGCTGCAATGACCGTCTGCTAACTCCAATTTGCGTCGACAAGTTACGAGTCGAAACTCTTGGATTTGCCTGAATTGACGATGCTACAGCCGCGATTGTGGCTTCGAGCCGAACATGGGGATCTCGATGGTACGGTCTGCGTGCGATGCCGCCAGATTCAGCAAACATGTTCACCAGCCTCATAATGGTCCATCTGCTCGGGGGAGTGCCGCCAAACTCCCTTTGGACGGAAATGATGGACTGCAAAGCATGGTACGGCTGCACTATCCAAATCCTCTTTTCGGTATCCCAAGCCTCCGTTTTTTGTAAATCTAAATACTAATCTGCAAAATAAAAAAAAAAAAAAGCCAATTACTCACACAGAAAAAAAGTTATTACGTTTTGTTTTTGTAGCACGATTCGTGCGCCACCCTGTATATGTCGTTTGCGTTTAGTTGGCTTTTCAAAATTTGCATTTCAATTCTATATCTAAGAGACTTAAGTATCAATTTTAATATAATATTATATATAAAACCATGATTCAATTATACAAGGTTAAGTAAAGTTTGACAACTGATTTCGGATGCTACTTAATCCATTGATGCAATTTGGAAGCAAGGGAAAAAAGGGAATAAGTTTATCCCCTTTCTGAAAATGTAGTAAAAAATTGAAAAAGGTCGTTGTAAGCCATAGAATAACACTGTGGAACAAATTCAGGTTAGCAAAAATTAGGTCCATTCTGAGAGTGGCGGGTGAAAATAGAGGCGAAATTAGAAGACCCGTATCGCGCCGTTTTTTTATGTTAGTTCGAATTTTTTTTTAATCGGCCTTCGAAGTTCGAAATCGGAGCAAAATTGTTTATATGGTTTTTTGGCTATAACTCGTCGACTAATTGATATTTTTTCAATCTGTAAAAGCCAAATTATTGCTAGAGACCTGTGCAACAATTACAATTTTTGAAAAAATTGATTTCGAAAATTTTTGTGGTACTTATGAAACAATATACCGAAAATCGGCTCCGATTTCCAACTTCGAAGGCCGATTAAAAAAAATTCGAACTAACATAAAAAAACAGCGCGATACGGGTCTTCTAATTTCGCCTCTATTTTCACCCGCCACTCTCAGAATGGACCTAATTTTTGCTAACCTGAATTTGTTGCACAGTGTTATTTGACTTTTTTACATTCAGTTTCATGTTCGGAAAATGAATTTTTAGTAAAAATAAACAAATTAAACTATGAAAAGAAGCTATTTTTTTTGTTGCGGTTACACTGTGCAACAAATTCAGGTTAGCAAAAATTAGGTCCATTCTGAGAGTGGCGGGTGAAAATAGAGGCGAAATTAGAAGACCCGTATCGCGCCGTTTTTTTATGTTAGTTCGAATTTTTTTTTAATCGGCCTTCGAAGTTCGAAATCGGAGCAAAATTGTTTATATGGTTTTTTGGCTATAATTCGTCGACTAATTAATATTTTTTCAATCTGTAAAAGCCAAATTATTGCTAGAGACCTGTGCAACAATTACAATTTTTGAAAAAATTGATTTCGAAAATTTTTGTGGTACTTATGAAACAATATACCAAAAATCGGCTCCGATTTCGAACTTCGAAGGCCGATTAAAAAAAAATTCGAACTAACATAAAAAAACGGCGCGATACGGGTCTTCTAATTTCGCCTCTATTTTCACCCGCCACTCTCAGAATGGACCTAATTTTTGCTAACCTGAATTTGTTCCACAGTGTAATTTTATGTTATTTTATAACTGGTACTTAATTATTTATATTTTTAACTTAACCATTCCCATGGATTTGTGTCATATATATATGTATTTTGACCATGCATCGGATTGGAATCTATATGTGCCACTTGTAAACCTACACTGAAGTAATAAATAAAACAAATAGTGGAAACTCTTAACAAGGAAAAACCACTTTTATTTCGTCACGTCCGCTAATCATACATTTGATTTTTTAACGAGATTACCCCCAAAGTTACAAGTATAAAATCTGTGTTAAAAAAGATAAATTTATATATACGCAGAAACTCAAGTAGACGCCCAAACAATAAAAGCGTAGCTCCAATTATAATCAAATTGAGCTCTGCTGCAGATCGCTCTCAACTGCTGAAAGCTGTAGCTAAATTCTGCAAAGATAAGAGACGAGCACTTTCTCTTAGTGATGTCGGCTTCAGTATTGAAGGGAAGCTATTTATCCACGAATGTCTTACAAGAAAAAATCGCGAACTAATGCGTTTGGCTATGCAGTATAAAAAGCAAAAGCGTCGAACGTCTGTTTTCTCTGTTCGTGGGCAAGTGTTTGTTAGAGCTCGACCCCAAACTGATGCTGATGCTTTTTATTTCAATTCAACCGGGCTATTCGGGTCATGTTCTTCGATTTCGATGTAACTGAAATATGTTGCTCTCTGCTCAAAATAATGAGACACGTATTTTTTTGTTCGCCCGAAAAAATTATTTTTCAAGATTTATCGGCAATTTTGTTTTTCGGCTCAAACTCGATTTTTTTTCATTATATAAGAATTTTTTTTTTTAAATGCTCATAACTTAGTCAAAAATGAACCGATTTTAATGATTCTGGGTTCAAAATGATCGTCATTACTTACACGAACGACTTCATGCAGAAACAATTGCAAAAAAGTATTTGAAAATTTTTTATTTTGCAAAAAACAAAAAGGGCGAAACAGGTTTTTTACTCAAAAATTCATTACTCAAAAACAACTCGTTTTAGCTACTGGGCATTCAGCTAATTGAAGTTTGAGGTGTCCTCTTGATTTGGAAAAAGTTATAAAAAAAAAAATAGAAATGACCTCTCAGTGATATTTGATAAATTAGCGGAATTCCACATCTCCTATGAACATATTATTGTGTGTGGTGATTTAAATGTAGACCTTCTTTGTGATAATTTTTCTTCCAGGAGTTTGATAGATAGTTTCCAATCATTAGGAATTTACTTAATCAATGAATATGCTACTCGCTTTGCACCCCACTGCAAACCAAGTCTTTTGGATGTATTTTGCGTCAGTGACAGAGATTACGTCAGTCATATTGATCAGCTTCCTATGGCTGGAGTTTCCGACCACGAGATGATATTCTTATCTTACAACATCCAGTTCAACAGACGCAATCAAGTAAAGTAGATATTTTTTAGAGACTTTAAGCTTATTCAGCATGATCTCTTAAATAAGGAGACTGCCGAGCTTAATTGGAATATGTGTCGGTTATTCACAACAGTGGATGAAAAACTGCAACATTTCAATGCTTTAGTCAGCTATCTAGTTGATAGGTTTGTTCCGATGCGTAAAGTTGAATTAAAACTTGTTAGATTACTCATTGTTCCTCATTTATCATACGCTGAATTAGTATATTGCAGGCTTGATAATAATTCGAAGCAAAAATTGCAAATCGCTTTAAATAATGCAGCGCGTTTCGTGTTTGAAAAAAAAAATCAAATAAATTGAAATTGAAATTGAAAGATGCGAAAGTCTAAGCAAAATGGAATAGGCAAAACAGTATTGCCTGCTAACTTTTTCAGCAAAAGTTTTAGTTTCTACGCTTTTGAGTACTTTTTCTTTAGAATTTGCTCTGAAATAAAAAGTATTTAGCTTTTCCAAGAGGACAACACGGATTTGTTAAGTAGCTTCAAGATGGCTAACACAGGGTGAAATTAGGCTACTTACATCACCTTTAATTATTGCTTCATGATATAAAACCAGTAACCACTTTCAAAAATTTCTTGAGCACAGTATTTTTGAGTACTTTTCATTTGCTAATATTTTACACACTCTTTTCTCATTTTAATTTTCTTTATATCCGACTTTTGATTAATAAAATTTTCTATTATAACTTTCTCAAAATTTTTTTCCATTTCAAAATTTGTAATTTAGTTACTTTTGTTTTGTTTTAACTTTTTGAATAAGTGGTAACTCTACTCAAAGATATTTCTAAATTAGAAGTTTCGCAAATATCTTTCATTTGACATCCATATTGTAACACGCTTTCTCTATTGTGGTGGCGAGTATACATTTTACGTCTTCCTGTATACAATTTTGACATCTCAGGAACCGTTAGTAATATTAAAGCGAAATATAGCTCTAAGCATTTCTCCTTTAATTGGAAAATATGTCTGGATTAAAACGTTTTTAAGGGGGAACCCAGTTTAGACTTATCAAAAAATCGACTTTTTTTATTGCATAAATTGTTAGTATAGCCACTCAAGAATATGTGGTAAAAATTTTAAAGCGAAATTCGCATTATTGCCGATTCTATGAGCACTTAAGTGACTGCCCTTCGGTTCCGCACCGTAGCGCCCGTTAGTTAGAACGACGTTTTTCTCGAAACTACTTTTTTTCAACTGGTGGGCATTCTAGTTCAAAAAGTTATCGACCAATCGTTATACATTTTTTCGGAATATTTTTTATTCAATGCTCAGTCATATGGACCTAATTCTGGGATTATATTATCATTAAAAATATTTTTTTAAGCAAAATAGATGAAAAAATATGGTATGAAAAAATTACTTTGTGTTCAAGCGCTTCAAAGATATGCAATTTTCAATATTCTTTTATCACAATTAGGTTCATATTTTTAGGAAACATGTTGTTAACGAAAAAAAAAAATTGTTGTTGATTACGGAGAAAAATTGCAACTTCTGGAATGCCCACCAGCAAGATGCTCGGATGGCGATCATCCATGGACAACACGCTCTAACGCCATTATTTCCGGCGGAAATGGCTTGAAAGAATTTCAAAGTGTACTTAAAAATATGAGTAAAATACCCTCTAAGTTTAATCAATTTCTGATTATTCCTTCCTTGTTCAAAAAATTCACGAAGAACACCAAAATTTCGGCCTCCTAAACCGGTTTCCCCCCTTAAATGACCTTTGCTTGATAACCATAATGAGATATTTTACTTAAGGGGGGGGTAGGGTCACAAAATCGAAATTTTTTTTCTTCACTCATCTTATAGTAAATCATTTCAAGAATGTTGTGTCAAAATTTTAAGTGGATCGGAGCAGAACTCTCAAAGTTATAGCCTTTGTAGGCACTCTACCTCGAATGCGGAGCATCGATAATTTCTCAGAGTCATTTTTTCAAACGCGTTTTTCCCGAAACGACTTCTTAAAAGTCGGTGCCAATCACAACTCCGAAACTATTCAACCGATTCTTTTCAAATTTGGCACACGTTTTCTAAATCAAAAATACCTCCCCCCTACACTGTTTTTTTTTTTATTTTTTGTTTTTTAAGGTTGTTTTTCACTTACAAATATGGCGAAATTTTTCGCCAAAAATGCTCGTTTTACGTTTTTTTGCCACCAAAACTACAAAAATGAAAAAAAAAAATTTTTATTAATGTAGGGGGGAGCATTACGTCATACTTTAACTGAAAAATTCGACTTTTTTAGTTTCAGATGATTCTACGACGAATGCCGATTGGCACCGCAGAGCACCTCTCGAAAAACATATCTCCAAAAAAACTCTGTCATGGGCTTATTTGTCAATATTTTATTATTAATTTTTTTTTAAAAACTTATTGAAAAGATGTACAATAACATGTAACTGATTTTATTAAAGTATCTTAAGCCATATTTCTGTAAAAAATTCACAAAAAAAGTGTTTTTTTTTTAGCGCTAAACCCTACCTCCCCCTTAACTTACATGATTAATTTATTTTAATTTTTTATATATGTGGCAGCTCTTTTATTTAGCGGGTCAGCTCTTGATTGAACCATCCTTAATCAGCTTCTTTGATACCAACTTTATTTACATTTATTTACATTTATTACTTTATTACTAATTTTTCAGATGGGTGGCAACTCCTTTTATTTATTTTTATTCGATCAGCACCAAACTTCACAGAAACAATGCGACTGAGCATTGCTGAAAATTTCGTCAGAATCATTTCATTCGTTACGAAGTCTATAGGGAGCACACAAACCCACAAGACCTCCTCTTTTATATACATATGTATGCATATAGTAAACTCCTGTTACAGTTAAGTCACTCATATATGTTAAAACTCTGCAACATATCTCCACAACACTATCTCAGCAGCTGAGCGAATAGGCTTGTAAATAAAGAGCGACAGCACACCTCACTACACTGCACTGAAGAGAGAGGCATGTATGCTTTTATAGTTCAGTGTACTCACAACTTGGAAGGCAATTGATTCGAAACACACGAAACAATGACACACACGCCAGGCAATCACATCGAATACAACAATAAATTTATATTTACAAAAATTAGAAAACAGAACCTATGTAATTAAAAGAAGTAGAGTTGTATTTATTCTGAAATTTTTTGCATTCTGTATAATAATAAAAGTACATTTATGTCATACTTTTTATGTTTATTTTTTTACTTTTTATGTAATTAGACATGCAAAAGATGATTGTAAATGATTTTTAGTATATTCAATATATTTATTTTCACAACCAAAATTATAAACTTAATTCTCGGCAAAATCAATTTGAAGAACGAGCTCGGAAGGCTGTAAGTTAATTTTTGTTTCCTGAAAATATTTTTGCTGAGCTGTTTTTACAAAAAAATGGGTTTTAAATGATGGTAATTTAGTTTCCGTTTCAGTGACTAACTCAGATAAAGTTGAAGTTGTATTTGACAGAGCTATGTGGTTATCTATATGTATGTACATATTTATGTAAAGTTAATGTTCTTATGTACGTAATGTTAAGTGCATGCATTTCAAAGCTCTGCAAATTTTAACTTTGTCTCTGGTAAAGGGCTTATACTTTTTATTTATTTTTATTACTTTTATTGCACTTTGTTCATTTTAACAGTTTCAATTTTGAAATGTACATAAGTGATGTTTTGTAAATTGTAAATCAAGAAGAAAATTTTTAAATATTCTAATATTTTCTATTTTATTCTAATTCTATTCTATTCATAAAATTTGTTAAATAAAAATTAAATTCTTAAAAAAAGGTAATTATTCAATCCTTTCAGAAATCAAATGTTTCTGAAGGGAATTTTTGTACTACGCACGAATAGAGAGCAATTTTCCGAGTTTTTAAAAAATTATATTGTAGTAATCAAACACAATACACAAACAACTAGGATATTATCAGAAATAAAAAGCCTAAAGTATGCCCTTCAAACGAGGTATAGGCAAAACCCTTCAAATAGTGAGACGTCTTTTTTTATTGCATATTTGGTATTTATTATTCAAAGTTGTCGATTTTATTTTGGAATTTTTTATAATATAATATATTGGGTGTAAGCAAAATTAATAAAAATATGCTTATAATAGCGGTCGCCCCTCGGCAGGCAATGGCAAACCTCCGAGTGTATTTCTGCCATGAAAAAGCTCCTCATAAAAATATCTGCCGTTCGGAGTCGGCTTATAACTGTAGGTCCCTCCATTTGTGGAACAACATCAATACGCACACCACAAATAGGAGGAGGAGCTCCGCCAAGCACCTAACAGAAGTGTACGCGCCAATTATTTATTTTATTTTTAATATATTGGGTAGTCGAAAAAGTCTTTTCGTATTTCTAATCAAACTTCAACTCATTTTTTTTATATTTACAATGAACTTTATTAAACCTGATGGAAGACGACGCCCTTTCTGCTGATCAGTTCTGGCCGTTTTTTTCGATTGTTTGCTTCAATCTCATCAGTTATTGACAGTAAAGTGTAGAATCAATCGTTCGAGCAGGCTGGAGCAGCTCATAGTGGATGATTCCTTCCCAATCCCACCAAACACACAACATAACCTTTCGAGGCGTCAATCCTGGCTTTGGGCCATTTGTTGAGCTTCACCACCCTTGCACCATGATCTTTTTCGCACATTATTGACGTATTTGATCCACTTTTCGTCTCCTGTTACCATTCGCTTCAGAAATGGTTCGATTTCATTTCGTTTCAGAAAAGAATCGCAGATGTTAATTCGGTCCATTAAATTTTTCACAGACAATTCATGTGGTACCCAAACATCGAGCTTTTTTTTGTAACCAGCCTTTTTTAAATGGTTCAAAACCGTTTGATGATGAATGTTTGGTGCCTGGCCGATCTTTTCCATAATTTCATCGACTTCTTCAACGATAGGTCGACGGGACCGAGGTGCATCTTTCACATCGAAATTCCCAGAACGGAAGCGAGCGAACCATTGTTGTGCTACACGAACTGATACAGCATCGTCTCCGTAAACTTCACAAATTTCATTGGTGGCTTGCGTGGCATTCTTTCCTTTTTTATATTATACAAAAATTTCAAAATATAGCGAATTTCTTCATTATTTTCACTCATTTTTGAACAGCTATAACTTTTTTTCGAATTTAATTTTTTTTGGTTAAATGAAGCTTAAAATGTCAACTTTCTAACACCATATGATATGACACAATGTGATTGGTAGCACTGGAGATAGATGACTCCAACGACATCTATTGACAAAATACGAAAAGACTTTTTCGACTACCCAATTTAATATAATAAATAATTTCATTTATTTATCTATGTACGCACATACTTAACTAAAATTACAATTTTTACCAATAAAATAAACTTACAGCTTTTTCCATTGTAGTATCGCTTTTTTCTATTATTTGAAAAGCAAACAAAAACAAAAGGTAAGGCACAAGCAACGGTCCAACCGAATGAATGTTATTTTCTCGTGTTGTAAGTGTTTTTCTTTTACTGTTACCTCGCTCTGTACTCCAAAGTCTTATATTCCAGAACATATCGCTGAAAATAGTTATAACACCAGTCATTCATGCTTTAAAAGAGAAGAGTGAACTTCATTCCTCTCAACTGTTGCTAACATTTGTTGTCGTGCAAATGTTGATCGTCTGCTAAGCCGAATCAAAGCTAACATCGGTAAGTGCACTGAATCACACTGCGTGCAAGGACTAACGAATGAGCTTGTGCAGGTGTTTATACTGTTATGACAGGTGTGGCTCTCTCATCAGATGACCTAAACAGTGGGTGGTAACAAGCAGATGCTACTTTCGACGTATTGCATCAGGACAATAACGTACGTTGAGCTTAGTGCTCAAACCGCCTCCCGACGAATACTTAACGGTTGTACCGGGGGGATCGGTACTTTGACGTTAGGAGGTTTAGTTCGGGTTAAAGTCCCACACTGACGGGGTTAAGCTTTCGATGCTTCCTCCTCGTAAAAAAAAAAAAAAAACGGTGTTTAATACTTACTTATATATTATATATAAATTAGTGTAAATCTTAATATTGCCAATATCAATACCAATAAGAGGGACTGCAGTGCGCCTGTCGAACGGCATACGATTTTTATAAGAAGCCTTTTCATGACAGAAACACACTAAGATACAGCTTTTTCTGCCATTTGATATCCATAGTGGTTATCGAACACTGCAGTGGCCGAATTATAAATAAATAATAAAAAAAACTATATGATAATAAAATGCCTACGCCTTCTAGTTGGAAAACCAGAATCACCTCAATCGATTATGATTTCTTTTAGACAGAAAATAGTTCAATGTGCTGTCTTTAATACTGCATCATTTCCACTAACCTCGCTACACCCAACACCGATCTTTCTCTACTTTCTTTACTTGCTTCAAGGCGGCTGCCAATGTTTAGAGGCAATCATTTATCAGTGTGTCAAAAATATTTTTGAAGCATAATTCTACTCTGCGCTTACTTGGCACGAAGAAGGGAGTAAATATTGATATATCGCGAAGAGGGACAAAAAAAGTAGCGCAAAAACTCAAAAAGAGTAAAAAGAAAAGAAATTTAACAAAAAGGGAGTCTTTGCTAAATGCACCTTCTATATCTATCATGCAAAACATAAGTACGCATCACCGTTACCGCGCAGTGGCAAATGTGAAATAATAAACTTTTGGCAAAGCATTCGAGGTTGCAAAAAAAAAAAAAAAAATTACTTATGAGCGTGTGCACTGAGCATATTTACATTTAAGGAGCGCTTAGTGGCAGTCCATGCAAATATACTAATTTTTTTAGAGAAAAAATTATACATGGCTACATGGGCCTATGTACCTACATATATTATACATATGTGTTTGCATGGGTATGTGAACTCTACATTTGGCTCAAGTTGAAGATGCGACTTCCAACTGCGACATCCCAACAATCAAAAATGTTCGAAAACGGGAAGAAGTGGTAAAAATTTTATCTCCTATATTCTCTTTGTATTTTTCCCTTTATCATAGCAATAGAAATTGTCCACTACTTCCAAATTATTCGAAGCTATTATTAAAGTACTGTCGGTGGTGTGGTACGGCTGCGAGTGCTGGACAATGACAAGCAAAGACGAAAGAAGCTTAAGAGTTTTCGAGCAAACGCTGCAACAATGAGTTGCTGAGCTTATGCCGGGGAGAGGATGTCCTTAAACACATTAAATTCCAAAAACTTCGATAGTTGGGACACACTGTGCGCATGGAGGACAGCCCCCCTCAAAAATCCCCTTTAACAACAAACTCTCTAACGACCCGGGCCCGAAGACGTCCAAAGTCAACTTAGCTTATCTAAGTCATAGCCAACCTGAAAAAGCTACTCGTTGACCTCATGGTCCGGAAACGAATCGATGTGTGGGACACCAAGAAGAAACACGTCACCATGCTGCGGTGGCAAAGCCGATGTGTCATTGAACCGACTGGCAGATGGGCGGCGAAACTTATTTCATCAATTGACAAATGGGTCCACTTCAGGGAAGTGAACTAGTTCTTAACTCAGTTTCTCTCGGGCCACGGATACTTCCAGAGATACCTATACTGCATGGGCAAGCTAACCGATTCCAAGTGCATATCCTGCAAAGCGCTGAGCGATGACGCTAAACACACGACTTTTAGTTGTAACAGATGGCTCGCGGAAAGAAATGTTCTGAGGGAGCAGATTGGCGACATCGCGCCGACCATTATAATCAGCAAAATGCTTGAACGCGAGGACAGCTGGAATACGGTAAAGAAATACATCGGGAATGTACTACGAAAAAAAAATATTGATCTCGACACAGTGCAACGAAGCGAAGCCGCACAGATAGAGACACAAGAAGACGAGCCTATAGCATGAAAGCTGGCTACAAATATGTTGGACCCAGACGTTGGTGAATAGAATTGGTCCTTTACGGATGCCAGTTTGGGCCCTCCCGAAGTAATATAGAAAGCAGTTCCGGGAAGGGTGTCTCCCCAGAAGGAGAGGAGGGATTGTTTTAGTGGCCCCACCACACGACGCAGTAGACGACGGTCGCTGTAAGTGTGAAGGCATGTTGAACCCTACCACACCCACCAAAACAAAAAAAGAAACCTGGAAAAGCTACGAGTTGTGAGCTGGAAGTCTATTGCTAGGAACTGTGTACATTGGAAGAGGATTGTGGACGAAGCTAAAGCTCACACTGAGCTGTAATCGGTACTTGATGTTTATTATATTAAAGAAAAATTATACTTTGCTACAATGATCCTAATTTCTTCCTACCAGAATGGTTCTGTAACAGGTAGATCCACTGTATCCAACCGTTTTCAGTGAATATTGTTTAGAATCATTTTCGTCTGGACTTTAAGTTGATTACACCTACACTGACTTCTCCAAGGCCTTTGTAACTATGAGTCATATAATTCTTTTGTGGACTCTCTTGGTTTTTACTCGGTTTTCCTTTTATGACTAATATCTTATCTAAGTGAAAGGAGTTGTCTTCTTACAACAGCCACTTCTAGGCTACCTGAGGGTAGTGTTTTCTGCGCCCTACTTTTCTTGTGTAGTCATCGATCCTCCTTGCCTGACTCATTTAACGATAGGCCTAGGAAGCGTGCTGTTTCAAGAGGTTGGGTCCAGAGGGAGAGGGGTGTTAAGTGAGTGGTTTTGAGAGTGCATGTAAAGTGGTGGTTAATATCGTGCGTACTACAATAAAGAATATAATAAAGAATAAGAATAAATAAATAATAGAATAAAGAACGTAATTGAGCCAAAGTTACGCGGGTTTCGCGAGGCAGCTGAAGCTTTTCGTCTGCAATAGGTGGTGGTTGGCCTAACGATAACGGTATTCGGGGTTGGGTGCTTAGGAAGATCGTAAGGGTCTCCCGTCCAGTAGTTGTAGTTGTGCTTTGTCGTGGAACTCGTGAGTGTAGTTAAAGCGATGCATCTTGATACGCCTGGGAGGTGGCTTAGGCTCTAGCAAATGTATGCAGGGGCGATTCGTTCGGTAGCACCCAAGTAGAAATTGATTGCTAAGCATTTTGCTCTGCCCCTTAACTGGGAGCATAGAGTCCTCGTTGTGAAGATGTTGCAAGTGGCCACACACATAGTGGTCCTGATTCCAGTATTTTGATAGGTCTGAAGTTTGTCCACTGTGTATTACTGGTGCCAGGTGAAGACGGGCGCAAAATAATTCAGAACCGGCCGGCTAATTACAACGTGGCTAGCGATTTGAGGACCTTGTTGCGGTTTTGGATCTTAGTGCTAATTGCGATTGTGTGCGCTGAAAAGGAGAGCAAACTATCGAAAGTGACACTCAAGATTTTGGGGTTGTTGTCGGTCGGTGATGGTGTGTCATCAAATATTACTTTTAGATGTCATATGATCTCCTTCGCCCAGATGGTAATGGGAGGCGCCTTGGACTTAGTCGGGGAAAGTTGGAGATTCCTTGCAGTGAAAAAGCGTGGAAAGCTGGCGAGACAAAAGTTTACTATGGAACAAAAGTCATCGATGCCATTGCCCGACGCCATTGTCGAACAATCGTCAGCATAGTTGACCAGTGAGACTTCGGAACTTCGATGTGTAGAAATTAGAAAGTAAGGGCGAAGGACACCACCCAGTGGTACACTTTGCTTTATCCTCCTCTGTTTTGATCTTTGATCTTGAAGAATGACTGACGAATGTCGACTACTCAGATAGTTGCTGAAGTAGCTGACTGTGTCAAAAGCCTTCGACAACGCTACTAAAACAGTCCTCTCGCAGGGGCGATTTTATTAAGCTCGCGGTTGATCTGGGTATTTATGGCGGTGAGTGCTGTGGTAGTACTGTGCACTTGGCAGAATTCATGCTGCTGTGTCGCTGGATGCTGATGTTTCGTGTAGAATGGGAGCAGGAGGACCTTCTTTCTCTACTGGGGAAAGAATAGTAATCAGACGATAGGACTCCTCTTGGTTGGGGGATTTCCCAGGTTTCAGTACTCCTGCTTTCCACTTGTCAGGCATTATGAGAGTGACCATAGACAAGTTGAATACCTTTCTGAGATAACCTACTCCCAATGGACCCAGGTTTTTCAGCATCAGTATGTTAAGTCCATCAGTGCCAATGGCTTTAGAAGCTCTTACGTTTTTGATGTCTACCTGAATCTCATCGCTGGAGAAAGTAAGTGGCGCACGGTCGTTCCGCAGCAGTACGTATGAGGTAGCATTTTACTAGAATAGTATTTTTCACAGATTCGCTGTACGTATTTGAATATAAAATATGTAATCTTCGCTATTAATAAAAATATATGAAAAAATTAAGGGGGTGGAGTTGGGAGTTTCTTTGTCAAAAATGGAATAATCCTTGATACGAAACTACCCTGGAAGGTGCATGTCAAGGAAAAACGTGAAGAGTTGGAATTGAAACTAAAAAATCTTCTTTACCTCAGTAGCAGACACTTTATTCTGTCAACTCGCTACTATATACTGCTCTACAACTAAATTCTTGAACCGGTATGGACATATAGTATTCAGATGCTCAGCTATGAGGATGTTCAAGCGAATCTTGCATTACTATTACTCAACGATTCCAAAATAAAGTTTTGCGCAACATCGTCAATACTTCATACTATGTGAGAAACCTCGACCTCTATCGTGATCTAGGTTTGCTACTCATCACTGACTTGTCGGAAAAGTGTGCCATGGCTCACAGACAACATTTAAGTGCACATGTCGACGTTGAAGCATTGCCTTTGCTCCAACCAAATACTCATCGTCTGTAGCTCAAGCGCTCCAGTAGCAGCTTTACCTTAGGTAAGCATTTATGTATTCATTCTGAACTTATAAATATTGAGGCATCTTATTCTTAAACGTTATTCTGTTTATGCTTACAGATACGTTAGTAAAAAAATTAAAATTAAGGGGTTAGGGGTAGTCAGAGGCCCGAAAAAATGGTGATTTTTAATAATTTTTTTGCTAGTCAGTGCCTTTTTTTTACAAAAATAATAACATAGCATTAATACATGATGTTTCGACTTGACTTTAACAAAATTTCAAAAAAAAAAATATTAAAAAAATAATAATAATAGTTGTAAAAGTTATCATTGTTTGTGTGGAGCCCGTTTCTCCAGAAGCCCCTTGCAGTGATCATCACAAGTCCTTGGAGATTCATCTAAAATCAATCGGACAAGAGATATTATTTTTATTAATAGATAATCTTGTGCCTGATTGAACCTTGTTTCAAAATTTAAGAATATGGCGACCTCAGCAAATATTTTCCAGATTTTTGAGATAAAAACCGACAATTAATTGTAAAAAAAAAATCGAAGTTAAAAAAAAAAATCCTCGATCAGGCATGAGTTTTTTACTGTTTTTCAAAAGCAGTATAAATTTTATTGAAATCTACTTAGCGGTTTTTAAGTTACAGTGATCACCAGCTCAAAAAACATAGTTTTGAGAAAAATGCATTCAAAGTTCTGCTATCGCTCCGGAGCGCCCGAACGCCTTTTGTTAATAACTCGGAAAGTATTGACGGATTCACTTCATATTTTCACACAATATTTTTAAGATATTATACTTTAAGAAATTGCAAAAAAAAAATCCAGTTTTTTGAAAATTTTGACTACCCCTAATCCCTTAAAAATAACAAGAAAATTAAGAAAAAGTAAAACTCCAAAAAAAAAAAATCATTAAAATGCCGAAAAGCACCGAATATATGTGACTCTAAAAAGTGCCACACCAAAATTTTCAACATTGAATAAATCGCAGACTTATTAAATTTTTTTCAAAATGGTTCAGTTTATTTCTTACTACATTCCAGTTTGCAAAAACAAAAATTTAGGAAAATTTAAGACCATGCCCAAATTACTTACTCTTGGCCTTTGAATTACTTTGGATACTACTTGCCAATCGACCCGGCCTAGTGGACAGTTAAGCAGCAATAAAAGCAATAAGCTCATATTGTATGAAGTCCAAAAATGTTCAACGGAGCGGGGAGGCCATAGAAAGGCAAGCCGCAAACAGTAGGCGGCATATCTATTAGATACCTGATCACAAAGGCATTATGGGGAACGAAATAGTAGATGAGATAGCAAAAAGTGCTGTTAGACTACCTTTTGAACAAGAGAACGACATACCTAAACCGCGAAATGCAATATACAATGAAATGGCCGACTACATGAAAAGGCGAGTGGAAGCTAGGTGGACTAATCTGACCACATGCAAAACAGCAAAAGTCATGTGTAGAACTAACGACAAAGAGATAACTCAATTCGTACTTACGCTCTCGCGAAAGGACTGCAGAAATATCATAGGCATGCTTACAGGTCATAATCTATTGGCTGCATATACGTACAAGATAGGGATTGCTAACACGGACAAATGCAGGAAATGCAGAGAGGATGTTAAGGCAACTTTGGAACACCTTCTGTGCGTTTGTCCGGCATTATTAAAAACGCGTTTAAAATGCCTGGGTGCCCCATTGTTTGAGGGTCTGGAGGACGTCTCAAAAGCGGATCTCCCAGCGCTGTTTAGATTCGCCAAAAGCGCTGACATCCTACATGATGTCTTCATTAGGTATTCATAGATGTCGGTCTCCATCTGGTATCGCTAAGGACCAAAAGGTCTATGCGTGGCTTGTTGCCAACCAGGCTAACCTAACCCAATAGCATTGCGATAAATATATGGAGCTGTAAGACAGCAAGACGGTACCATGGAAATCCAATTCGATGCTGGAACTTTTAGCAAAAAACGAAACGGTAATAAGATTTGCAAAATCTCAGAGGATAAGTTGGCTTGGACGCGTGATTAGAATGCTCAATAAGAGAACAACTCGAAAGGCAGTAGAATTACGGCTTATTGGAGGCCAAAGAAGAGGACGCCTCAGAAAAAGATGGCTCGAAGACGTGGAAATTCACCTTGAAAATCGAAACGTGCGGCGGTGGAAGGAAGTAGTCTTAGATAGAGACAGATGGCGCGATGGCTGCGAATGAAGCAATAGTTCATCAAGGACTGTGACGCTAAGAAGAAGAAGTGATTATAGACTATCTACTTACATATATTTTTACCCAACTGCATGTACCTATATCTTAAAAATAAAATGCTGATATCAGCAGTAGGCACACTTCTTTTCCTGAAACTTAAAAAAAAAGAACATTGTGGCGACCACGAGAACCAAATCTTCATTTGCGACGTCACCTTTAAGGTGTTAGGGGTAGTCAGAATTTTCAAAAAATTAGATTTTGGTTTTTTTGTATTTTCTTAAAGTATAATACCTTAAAAATATTGTGTGAAAATTTGAAGTGAATCCCACAAATACTTTTCGAGATATTCAACAATTAACAAAGGACGCTCAGGCGCTCCGGAGCGTTCGTATGCTGAAAAAATGGATGCTGCACGTGTGAAAGTGGCAGATAAGCGTGCTAACGATAAAGTAGAATTTACGTAGGCAACAGCAAATCGATATTTTGGAAGCTGCTATGACGGCTGAGCTATTATATGGCCCAGGAATAGATGACACAGTGTAAGTAATCAAATAATTCGTAGAACTCTACATAAATCGATAGCAAAACTTTAAATGCATTTTTCTCAAAACTATGTTTTTTGAACTGCTGACCACTGTAACTTAAAATCCGCTTGGTAGATTTCAATAAATTTTATACTGCTTTTGGAAAACATAAAAAACTCGTGCTTGATCGAAGGATTTTTTTTTTAATTTTGATTCTGTTAACAATTTGTCGGCGTTTTTCTCGAAAATCTGAAAAATATTTCCTGAGGCCGCCATATTGTTAATTTTGAAAAAAGGTTCTATCAGGCACAAGATTATCTATTAATAAAACTAATTTCTCTTGTCCAATTGATTTTAGATGAATCTCCAAGGACTTGTGAGGATCACTGCAAGGGGCTTCTGGAGAAACGTGCTCCACACAAACAGCGATAACTTTTACAATTATTAATTTTTTTTTTGTTAATTTTGCTAAAGAGAAGTCGAAATATGATGTATTAATGGTATGTTTTTATTTTTGTAAATTCATCAATTGACTAGCAAAAACAATTTTTTGAAAATCATTATTTTTTCGGGCCTCTGACTACTCCGAACCCCTTTGTTTTTTACAGGAATTGCGACAAATCATAGTACGTCAACATTTCGCCCAATTTTGATTATTTTTATTATTATTATTTTTTATTATCTTATGTGGCTACCCCTAATTTTTTATCAAATTATATTTCAATGGCTAACAAAAACCGCGTACATCCAATTTTATAAAAAAGATTGGAAAAATTCCACAAACTTTTCATTCCAATTTTACGACTTTATGTTAGGTTAGCGACTTTTAATTCGAATTTTTATTCCATGGCATGCAGTTACGAGTATTAGCTTTTTGAATTTTAGTATAATGAAATGCAAGATTGAAGTCGCTAAAAAACTCGTTGATTTTTTATTACTTTATAAAAATTGACCGACTTGTTTTTTTATATGGACGCAAGTGCCGGTCGTACGGAAACTATTCCATGAATGTATCGCTCCTGTTAAGCTAAGATTTACTCTAAATGAAACTGTCGTTAAGAGAAATGATCAAGAATAACAGACCAGGGCAGGGGTTGGAAAAGCGCTACCTGTTTTGAAAAGTTTCAAACCTAAAAAATCTACCTGCTCGATGCTTTCGACTGCGCGCGTTGTTACGAGTTTGACGAAAAACTGCTGCATACCAAATCGAGAAGAATGAATATCAATACAATTGTGTCGATAGAGGTTTACTTAGAGCCTGCGGATACTTTGCCACTAAGCATTTATGAAGAAAATTACCAGAGTGTATGCAAATTCATGTGATTTCCTCTTACCAAGCAGACTTTAAGCTTTTACTAAACTAATGAAGATAGTAGGAAAAAACGTATTTTCAAAATTTCAACAAAATACTACATAGTCGCTAAAATTTGTTCACTGGCATTATAAACGTGCTCATATATGTACATGTATTTGTGCATGTAATTCAGTGGTTAGACGGTTGGTTGGTTTGCTGGCAAATATTGCCAACTGCGCGTGGCTGGCAACTGGCATCCAATTGGCAGTATGGCGACTGTTGACTCCTTTGAAAGTGAAAAAACAAACGTTACACATTTTTTTTTGTTGCTTTAAGATTGTTTTTAGTTAAGCATTTGCTGCATGTGATATTTTTAACTTTTTCTGAGCTGTACTGATTTTGCTACCATATCGGCGGTGATATGTCGTAAATTTTTCAACGCATGCAAATGTTGTGGACTTAGTTAAATTTTGCTTTATCAGTATTTATGTTTTGTGGTGCTCGTTTTTAAGGGCCCAACAAAAAGCGGCAATATTTACTTAAAGCAAACTTAACAAACCCTGAAGGAAAACTATTCCGGACTTTAATCCATTCAACAAATACTAGCAGTTTTTAATATAATTATGTGGGGTATGGAGTTTCACCTAACATCTTGAGAACCGGGACTTCGGGGATGATATCTGCATCCTCTCTCGCAAACTCACTGACATGCAAGCGAGGGTGGACAGACTAGTAATGTTGGCACGCATTGTCGGACTGGATGTCAACATCGCCAAAACAAAGGTAATGAGAGTCAACCACAATAAAGCAAGACATGGAACGGTTGGCTGGTGCTCGGTGGAATTTGTTGAAAGCTGCTGCTACCTCGGCATCACTATCACGGCAGACGGCGCTGCAGATGAAGGCTTCAACTGCAAGCTAAACCAAGCAAGTCCGACGTTCGCGCGAATGCGTACAGTATGAGCGAGTTCGCAAATCTCCAGGCGTTCTAAACTGTGAGTATTTAGCTCATATGTGAAGTCAGTATCGTTGTACGGAATTGAAAGTTGGCTGGTCTTTAACATCATCACACCGAGCATACAATCTTTCGTCAACAAATGCCTCCGCATTATCTGCAGAATATTCTGGCCGAAAACCATTAGCAATGACGCGATGTGGAGATTAACAAAGGCGAAACCCATCCTAATGCAAATCAAATGCAGAAAGTGGCAATGGGTGGGTCACCGGCCTGGATAACCACCAGATAGCAACACGAGAATGTCCAGTAGACTGGAGCTCGAGGGAGCAAAGCTCGCGGTCGGCTAAAGGTTACTTTCCCATAGTTAAGTTGCGACAAAGGCACTGACGACGCCTTGGTGCAGATCCAAGTCAAATCGAGTAGATTAAATCTCTCGAGTAACATCTCTCTAACTTGGGTTCCAAGACATAAGAACATAAGGAGAACTGAAGTTGCTGTTGAGAAGGGTTATCTGAATTGGTCTCAGAGACCTTCTACCCAGACATCACACGATCAACATGCGGAAAAGCTAGGTTTATCACTTAAACCCCATTGCAGAAGTTTTGGCGACCTTTCAAAGAAGGATACTGTTGAGCACTGTCTCTGTGGGTTTGACAGCAGAATGATTAATGTCACTCCTCCACTTTCGGCGAAGCCTCCCTTCCTGGAACTCCTTCTTGCATTACAGCGGGAGGTCCCAAGACGGCGTTCACTCCACATAATGGAGGTATTGCATTATTTTTCTGAATATGTCTTAACAGCATTCCAGTTGTTGATTGAAGCACACAGGGCTGGAATCAGATTGTTAACCTGCAACGGGAGTCCAAGTATCATCTCCAATGTCTTACGCTCGTCGCGAAAACGGTCACATTGGAGGATAAAATGCTCTTCATCTTCCATCGTGTTGGAGTAGTGTGGGCAGTAGGGAATATATGCCAGCTTCAAACGGTGGAGATACGACCGAAAGCATCCGTGCCCGCTGATAAATTGTGTTATATAAAAATCAAAGACGCCGTGTCTCCTAATCACCCACGGCGAAATTTCAGGTATAAGACTATGGGTTCAACGCCCGTTGTCTGATAAATTCCATCTACGTTGCCATTCTTCTATGGATTGAATACGTTCTGTAACTTTTTTCTCCTTTGATGGGCTTGCTCACTGCCTGTCAAATCGCGGCGTCAGAGACGGTCCTGAATGTACAAACGACTCTTAGTGTATTATGTCGTAACACCCGAGCTACTTGTCGTACGTCAAATAGTTTAGCTCCTGCCCAAATAGCAGCAACATAGAGAGCAACAGCATATAATATACCACCTTTGGCAGGCCGCGCCTTTTTTCACCTTGCGAAAACCCGATATTTGGCAGAATTCTTGTGAGCGCTCCGTTTACTGCTGCCGCTTCGTAGCCCACAGTAGTTAGATGATGCTTAAAGCTGAGTCGTGCATCAATCAAGACACCCAGTTGCTTAGTTGCCTCTTGCGATAGTATTTCGTGACCGCCAATTCCCTACTTCATCTGCTTCTTTTCCGTTGTCTTCCGTTGTCTGTGCTGCCAGTTTAAGTCCGCACCCCATAGCCAAAGTTGTACTCTTGCTGCTGCATCATTACATTTCTCCTGCAGATTATCTAACCTCTTATCCCTCACTACTAGTGCGATGTCATCGGCATAGCCTACCAATATTGCTTTGTTTGGCAATTGTATCCTTAGCACTTAGCATTCCACAGCGCAGGTTCTAGAACTGATCCTTGCGGAACGCCATCGGAAATATTGTATGTTTTTAATCCGTCGTCTGTATCGTACTTATGCGCATCAGGTACCCAGGAGTGTGAAGTTTTTTAAGAGACTGCAGTATGTTGGGCCACCTCGCCGAATTGGCCGCATTTTTGACGTCTAATGTGATGACTGCACAAAGCTCCATTCGGGTGCGTCCTTCGATGATTTTTTCGCGTTCAATGTTTGTCACCATGCTGATCGTATCTACTGTTGATCTAGTCCGTTTGAGACCATATTGTCTTTCAGACAGGCCAATTGGACACCCCAAGTATTTTTGCAGTCGGCTGCATATAATGCGCTCAAACACCTTGCTTAGTGTGTCGAGCATGCAGAGGGGCTTGTATGCTGAGGCTTGGTGTGGGTAAGAGGATTATCCGTTGCAGCTCCGTTACATATTGGTTTCCTATCACATGGACATTTTCCCGCGCTTTAGCCAATAATTTTTCACTTCAGATTTCCTTTCCTTGTTCTAATAAAAATTTCTCACTGGCCATTACCTGAGAGAACCGAGAAGCTCACGCACATAAATTTCAATTAGCTTTTTGCTCAGCAGCCTGCATCTTACATACAAACGTACATATTTATCGGCACAACATTAAAAAGAGTGCACACTTATAATAAAAAACAATCATTTTGCCTTATCGGCAGCGCATTTATTCCGTTCAATGAACTGCAAAATATTGTTTACCTCATCGGTTTCCTGTTGCCAATAAGCGCGCCAACATACCAAACAGACATAAGCATAAACAAATTCACCGATCCCGATGTCTCTCCAGCATATGGTTGCTTAGCTTATGGAAGACACTTCCTTGCATCAGTGCGTCACAGCGCACACGCTCATTGGCTTTTATCCTTTCTTCGGTGAACTAACCGAATTCTGCTCTTTTTCTATGCTCTGCTCCTTCTTCTTTATTGCCCTCTGCGACATTTTTCCTATCAATTGCAAACTGATGCTCGATACTTTATTTGTGGACTTGTTTTTGTATGTGTGGATGTGCGGGGCATATCTTTGAGCAAATCCTTGCATTTTCTTGTTACGCGCTCCGACATTTGCCTGTTACGCTCTGTTTCGTCGCATCGCTGCTAAATCGCGCGTCGGATTTACTTCCCCATAGCTTTTTGTGCTTTGTTTTTGTTTTGGTTTTTCTTCAGTACATATGGGTATGGTGGCTGTATTTCGTTGTTGGCATTTGTGTTTACTTTATTCATGCCATTGCGTTTCGGATTTGCCAAACATCAGCACACATCCATCTTGCGGGGGGTTTTCTCTGCTCAGCCGTAAATTAGTAACCTTCTTTGCTTGCCGTTTTCTTTCATGTTCGTTTATTTGAAACAAAACGGAGGAAGTTTGATATATATACAAAGGTGTTTACAACAAGAGCCTTGCGAGTTTTTCTATTTCTTTAATAAAAATAAGAACACTAAATATTTTGACGCCACTAAAATAGTTTAGATTATTTAACTTGAATTTAAGTATTTTTATTTTCTTATTAAAATTGTATAAGGAGAAGCTTAATTCTGTTGCAAGACGGAATAAGCTTGTACTTATATGGGCTCCAGAAAACTGCGGAGTTCAAAAGAATGAAATGGACGATGAATTGGTCAATTGTGGATCAGCGGTTATCCCACAGAGAGCAGAGTCAATAATCGGAATAAGTTCTGCAGAAATTAAGAAGTGAATCAGCGATTATATACAAATTTACATAAAGGGCGATGATCCGGTCTGGAACGCTGCAGAACTGCAAAGTATTTTGTGACAAGTCCGAATAGAGAACTGTCGAACTTTCTTCTAAAACTTGGAAGAAAAGACGTTTGGTTCATGGTTGGTATTATTACAGGATACAATCCATGGGGTCAGTATACGATCACCATTGGAATTATTGATTTGCTCGATTTGCCTGCCCTGGTTATAGGAGGCGGGTAGGTAGGTCTAAAGCGCCATTTTGATACCATTATGAGACCTCCAAGAGGCAGATATCTACAGCCAGCCCGAGCTGTTGATGTAATGGAGGAGATTGATGGGATTTAGGTTGGCGCACTGCCCCAGGCTGTCGAAGAAAGGAGCGCCCAGTGACCTCAGTGCTCTAGCTGCCACACCCGGACATTTACAGAGAAAATGTTCTACAGTCTCTTTCATCGAGAGGTCCTCACAGCTTCTGCAATGGAGGTTAAATGGTAACCCTAGCTTTTCCGTATGTATCCCGATCGTCCAGTGACCGGTAAATACAGCTACACAGTTTGGAAATTGAATGGCGAGGAGTCCAAAGGACGTTCCGAGTCCTTCGTATATTGTACTAGGGCCAAAGAGATTTCGAAATAGTACATGAAGAAATGGAGCTTCATCTTTTCTGCGCTTTCCTCAGAAATAATTTGTGCAGTTCCCCTTTAACAACTGTCAGAGGGATGCCGATGACCGGGTAGGAGGTCTCTGAGGCCAATTCAGTCCTCTTTCTGGCAAGCTCAGCAGCAATTTCATTTCCCTCTATGTTCCTATGTCCTGGAACTCTGATAAGAGAATTATTACCTGCACACCCAAGAGATTTGATGTCCTAATTTCGGTCTGCACCATGGCATCGTCAGAGTCTTAATCGCGACTTGACTATCGGAGAGAGAAAATGTTAATATCTCCCTCGCTCCCACGTTCCCTAAACATTTTGCATGCATGCAGGATCGCAAAGACTTCGGCTTGAAAAACACTAGCAGTATTCGGCTTTCGTTTAAAAGAGTTAGATAAATTGGCTGATTTAGAGAAAACCCCTGCTCCAACTCCCGATTCCATCTTGGAACCGTCAGTGAAGACAGAGGTGCAAGCTTCGGTGCAGATTTTCCCCTCGATCCAATCCTGCCTATTTATAAAGATTGTCCTCGTATTACCCTCAAACTCTAGTTTGCGAATAGAGAGATTTTTTCGAAGTTCGGAGAAATACGGTGTTAACTGCCCGAAAATGCTACCATGTTCCTTGAGAGATTGCCTCCAGAGGTTAAACTCTTTTAATCTGATTGCACTCTGCGATGGAAATAACGAAAAAGTCGATGGGAAGTAAGTGCAAAAGGACATTCGAGGCAGCACTGGGGCAAGTTTTACATGCTCCGGTAATACCAATGCATGCAGTCCTTTGCACCCTTCTCAGTTTAGTGTTATTACAGCCCTTCCGAAGAGCTTCCGACCAAACTAGGCATCCATAGGTTAAAATTGGAAAGCCACTGCGTTGTACATCCACTGCGTTGTACATCCACACCACGACCTGTGGCTTGAGTCTTCATTTTTTACCAAACATAGATTTGCAGGAGTAGAAGGCTATACTGGCCTTTTTTGCCCGAATTTTCATGTGTAGCTTCCAATGGAGTTTGGAGTCAAGTATCACTCCAAGATACCTAACCTCCGATGAGAGCGGAAGAATGTGGTTGTTTAATTTGGGAAGACGGGTAGCACTGAGCAGTTCCTCTGTTTGTGTTCTGCCTTTGCTAGAACAAGACTACGAATTTTGGTTTCCGAAGTCTTGAGAATGAGTAATATTCGTTTTCTCAAAGTGTAGGATATTTTCAGATTTACCAAAGAATCTGGTAATCTTTTCGCACACGAGAATAGAAATAGCTGCCTCTGTTTCTATTCTATTCTATCTCTTTTTCTATTACTTCTCTACTTTCCTCCTTAGCTATCTACTCTTTTACTTTTCAGAGCGTTGAATACAATGGGATTTTAGTCTGAGTGTTTTAGGAGTTACCAGTCTGTCGATGCTTTTTGGTTCGACTTTTCCAATTTCATTTCAGACAAATGCGCATGACCGCCAGCAACAAAAAAATTATCAAAATCCTAAGCAGTTTTCCAGCTGTTTGTAACTTGCACTTTATTATAGCCAAATTAAATGGGCTATAAAACTGTATACCTACAATTTTTCTAAAAACTCTGTTAAACAAGTTTGTTAAAAATTTGCTGAATTTTTCAAATTTGCACAAATTTTGATACACGGATTTTAATAGGTTTTATTAGGCTAAGGAAATTCATTTTCCCAAAAAAAGAAGAAATTTTTTAATTAAAAGAGAAACAAATAAATAGTCAAAACAGCTTAATAAGTCATAGTGCTACGGTTATTTAACATAGGATTTAATAATATTTCAAGCCTAAAGTATAGTACTAAGTTCGAGTTCCACGCGAAATTTCGGTAAAAATTCATACAAATTGCATTGCCGTCAAATAAGCTTGAAACTTCGTTAGTATCTCAAGCTAAAGTAGCACTACGTTCACGCCTTGAAAACTCCGCGCAACATGCCAGCAACATGATGCCAGATGCAAGTGAAGCGCCTGAATTCGAATGCTCCAAAGACGAAACGTTTTCGCAAAGAGAGTAAGTAAATCTTCCTTATAGTTTTTGTGTCACTATATATGAGTGTTAATTTCTTCAAAAACATTTTTCTTACCAAAATTTGTAATGGTTTCTGGGCGAAGCTCATAAATTTGACTATTTTTCTCAATTGACAATCAATGTTGCGAGCAACATTTCACGGCTGCGAAGTTAGTAATTGCCTTAAGAGTTAAAGTTCACGATGAAGTTGAACAACGGGAAATGGCGTTGATCAGAGATCAACTAAAACTTATTCACACTTGAATGTATTTAATATTTTTAATTTTATTGCAACTTTTAAATTTTGTAATATTTTTTTAAGTCAGTTTACCCTACTGAAAAATTGGTTAGATTATTTACATATAAAATAGATGGAATTTTTCCAGCCATACTCCAGAATCTAATGGTACTACGGCTAAAAGCGATATATACAGGTTGCTTGAGGTTTAACTATATACCTGAACTTTGGAGAGGGGCAAGCGTTGTTTTCTCACTCTCAAAAGAATACAGGCTCATAAGCTTGATCGTATTCCTCCTGAAGATGCTTAAGAAAATTCTAGACGCCTACATTAGAGAAAATTGGATACCAGACCTTATGTCCAAGTCACAACATGCATATACCAAAGGCAGAGACTGCGTTAAACTCACTTGTGATAAGTATAGAGAAAGACCTAGAGCTTAAAGAATATGCTTTAGGAGTAATTCTAGACGGAATAAAACGAAGCTAAACTCACTAAATCAATATGTGAAGGAACGCTTCAAAATGGTGTTACAACACCACTTCACTGGTTACGCAGTTAATCGACTTTGAAAGAAATTTGAAGGCACAGCATCGAAACTAGTAGCCCATGCAGCTGACATAGCCATAGTAGTGACGGGTAAATATCTTGACACCATAAGCGACATAACGAATAACACACTAGCAACAGCGAATCTATGGGCAACACCGGCAGGCCTGGGTATTAACGCTGATAGTACTGATAGGACATAGTACTTTTTACTAGAAAGTACAAGGTCCCGAATTGGCTCTGCCCGAAGCTGAACGACATGGAAGTGACACTTAAAGACAACGCTACGTACCTTGGAGTAATATTGGATAGCAAATTATCATAGAAGCACAATATATTTGAGAGGAAGAAATAGGTCAGTAACGCACTATATGCAAGTTAACACGCTGCAGTCGCATTTGTTGCGACGCTCCCACGGCTGCTCGCTACACGTGCCGCAGTGTCAGCATATTTAAATTTCACAATACAACGCAACAGGAGACGTTACCTGTTGCACAATTACATTCAATAATGCACCCGTGGGAAGTCAAGGCCAAGTCCGGTCTCAGACAAATTACACAACGACTGCGCCGCAGCTGGGGAATGAAGGTGTAAAGTAAGCGACCGTCACCACGTCCAGTCAGTGGAGTTTGAGACGGGTTCCGGGATAGCTGTATTAGATTAAGCAATTTGTGTAGAATAAAAATAATTGTGAACTATTATATTAAAAGAATTATAAGTGTTTCTTTCCTGGGCAGCTGGCCCTTAATTTTTTTTAGTGTAACGGACCCAAAATCCGTAACTGGCGCCCGAGCAGGGACCCAGGAGTGTTAAAAGTGAGAGTGGATAAAATAAAAGAAAGTGTATTAAATAATAACAAAATATAAATAAAAAATCGATTGGCAAAATTAAAAAAGTGAAAAAGGGTTTTTGATAAACCTGCTCAGCAAAGAATTAAAGGATCATAGGGCGTAAGGCCAAGGAGAGCCACAGTACGCTGAACATACAATAAAGGCGCTGATGAAACTAGAGTGTATCCTTGCGTAAGTTGACTAAAGAATTTCCTTTATATTTTCTTTTAAAGATGGAAGATTTGAGGGCCACGGTAACAAATTTAACGGGGGCAGTTAACGCCCTGCTTGATAAAATGAACACCATCGAAAGACGGGTATCCCGCCTGGACTCAATAAGCTCCAGGATGTTTACACCAACCGCCAATGACCAGACGGAACCCAGTGAAGAGATGGTAGCACAAGCCCCTAAAACGGAAGCCGACATAAGGGACATCAGTCGACTCCCTGACTGTGTCAAGGAGCTGCAGATTTTTGATGGGAATCCTGTCCACTACGTGTCCTGGGTGCACTCGGTAGAAGTCATCCTTTCGGACTTCGAGGTCGTGAGGGGTAAGCCCCTATATCGGGCAATTTTACAGCACATTAGACAAAAGGTGAGGGGTGCTGCTGATTCCGCACTAATTTCGTATAACATTTTCGATAGCAACTGGTCGAAAATCAAAGAGTGCCTTTCTCTGCACTATGCAGATAAAAGGGATATTCGCACCCTTGAGCACCAGTTGCATCAACTTCAGCAAAAGGGAATGAGAATTGATGAATTCTACGCGAAGGTAAATCATCAATTCTCTCTCATTATCAACAAAATAAAAACCGAGTCCTACACGGACGAAACAGTAAGAGTTTTAGTTGAAACTTACCGCAACCGTGCGCTAGACGTATTCATACGCGGGTTGAATGGGGAAATGTCGAGAATGATGCTTATACAGCGTCCTAAAACATTGCCGGAAGCTTACTCGGCATGCTTAGAGATCCAAAACGTCGACTTTAGAAATTTTGCAATTCATTCTTCCACGGCTAGCAATCGTGTGGTGGTGCCCATAAACAACTTACCGAGCACCCCTTACTCCCCAAATAGGTTCAAACCTCCACAATTGCCACCAAAACCTACATGGCACGCTCAAGAGCAGCGGGCACAATACCCAAAAAATTATCGTCCTTTTTCAAGAGATGACATCCAAAGTTCCACGTCGCGTCCGCCAGTTGAGAGGATGGAGGTTGATCCTTCAGTGCAGACACGCAAAGTAAACTATATCAATCGACCCAATCCTTTTAAACGTAGTGCGAGGTCTGAAAATCTTCCACCCATTTGCGAATAAAACTAACAGTTGCGCTGCACTACTTCACAGTGCCACGGGCTTTAGTTATGGACAATGAGCGCGGATTTTTGACACCACTTGTATTAAACTATATTAGATCCTTAGGAATAGAGGTTTACCAAACGCCAACGCAGCGAAGTGAGGCCAATGGTCAAGTCGAGAGATTACATTCCACTCTGATTGAAATATATCGCTGCCTTTGCGTTGAGTTTCCTAGATTAACACCCGAAGAGCGCGTTGCCATAACGGTAGACAGGTACAATAATACAATACATTCGGTAACAAAACGGAAGCCCGCTGATATTTTCCTTAACAGAACTGCGAGAATAAATTACCAAGAATTGACAAACTTTAGGGAACATACTAATGATGACGTAAAAGCCCTTCTATTACACGAACAAGAAAGTAGAAATACAAGACATAATAAAACTCGCTCGCCCCCTCGCAATTTTCATAGTGGTGATGAATTATTTATCGCCAACAAACAAATTAAAAGCAAAAAGAAACCGCTTTATAAAAAAGAAGCTGTCGCTGAAAATAGAAATGCGACTATTATCACGCAAAGTGGGAAAAAATTCCACAAATCAGACATAAGAAATGTCTAGTAATATAAAAAAAATACTAATGTTATCCAAAGTGGGAAATCCCACACACAAATGAGACAAAAAAATGTCAAGAATATTCCAACCAACATTGGTCAAGAGACAAAAAACTCATGCATAGATCCTTAAGTCCCAGGCGTTTGGGTACAAATTTTGTTTGTATTCGATCAAGTCATATTGGTTCAATTCCAGTTTACTCGATGGTTCGAGTGACGACAATCGAAGTGGTTCAACTCCACCAAAAGGCTATGGCTTTAATTGACGTGAAGTCACTCGTGCCATGAGTAGGCCATTTGCAATCATTAACGCTTATGGCTAAAAGGGATAACCGCGAGCCTTCCAATGTCATCTGAGTTTACGTCTGTATTCCTATGGTTAAAGAAAAAAAAAACATAAAAAAAATAAAATTGTGCCATGGCAAACAAAAGCGATGGAAATATGAAAGGTTTAAGACCATAAAAATAAAAGTGCATGAATTGCACACGAATAAACGCTACAAAGCGCAAAAAAACAAAAAACAAAAAAAAAAAAAAAAAACGGGAAAGCATTCCTAAAGAAAAAAATAAAGAATCACTAACTCGCTAACTAAAACTAAAAAACGAAACTAACTTATTAATCTACAGAAACTACTACAATAAAAT
Organism: Anastrepha obliqua; assembly: GCF_027943255.1. NCBI lineage: Eukaryota > Metazoa > Arthropoda > Insecta > Diptera > Tephritidae > Anastrepha > Anastrepha obliqua. The sequence goes on along the minus strand of NC_072892.1, from coordinate 56,617,489 downwards.
TGGTCTAACTTACTAACGTTTACTAATGAAACTAACCATAGTAATAAAATACTAAAAAATAATTGTCAAAGAAAGTTCCACTCTTAACATCACTTCCTGAGTCCTCACGAACTTCCGATAACCCTTAGCCTCCCAGACTCCACTCACTAGTAATAGTATTAGAAATTTAAGGCCTTATTATTAAGTTTGATTGCCAATGAATGGAGAAATGTTTTCGAAGGTTGTAACTACAATAAATTTCAAGTAGCTATAATTAAGTTCAAAATCAATTGCATTCTATTTAATTGGTATTTACGTTTAAATTTCCCTCTGTCGTAATTTCCAACCAAATATGTAAACATTACTTAGTCTAAATTCAATTTATAAAATGGTAAACTGTGTGGAAAATAAAGTAGGATTAAGATAACATTTTGTAATTTAATTTGTAGAATCTGCCTCTGTGCAAACGCACAAGCATATGTTGTATTCAACCTAGATTCCCCTGTTCTAACTGTTCGTGATGGGTACGGCTGGATAATCAACGGACACTTCAAACTGGTCCACATCATCGACTTAATGCGCTACGAGAGGGTTGTAAACCGGCTAGAATATGAAACTGCCAGGATGAACGAGACCGATCCAATCACAGATGTCACCACTTATCAGTTACAAAAAATTCGAACTCAACTTGAGGAGCTGAAGGGTCCTACAGCCAAAAGACCAAAGCGTTCAATCAACTGGATTGGGTCAGCTTGGAAGTGGATTGCTGGCTCACCTGATGCTTTAGATTGGGATGAAATCCTGCGGAGCCAAAATGAAATAATAGACAACAATAACTTACAGTATAAGGTAAACTCTGAAATTTTCAAGAAAACTGAAGAGTTATTACAGGTTGTGAACGGGATTGCAACGGCCACGAACGACGTCCTGGGACGTACTCACCAAGCCAAATTTTCACAGGAGATTCAGCACAAATTGATGATTCTCAAGGATGACGTTAGTGAATTAATACGGGCATGTCAAATGGCCAAAGCAGGCGTAGCAAACAGCAATCTTTTGAATAAAGAGGAAATAAATAGCCTAATAAGCGAAATCGAAGTCCTTCCGTACAGTAACGTCGTCGAAGCCATTGAATATAGTGAACCATCAATCTACACGAACGGCACTCTTCTACTTTACGTGCTGTCCATGCCAAAGGTGGCTCAAACGAGGTTTAATCACTTGATCACGCGCTCTATTTTGAAGGATGGTCATAGAGTTGATCTGAAGTACAAGACAATCTTAATTAATAAACAGCTGACATATGGTATTAAAAATAGCTGTCTCCACCTCGCCACCGCCATGGTCTGCAAGCAGGAAGCCCTAGATTTATTGTCCGAAGATGAATGTCTACCACGTCTACTCAAGGGTGGGCAAACAAGTTGCCGCTACGTAATTGGCACGGAAACAACGGTTGAGGTGCTCAAGGAGGACACAATATTCTTGGATAATTTCAACAGCAGCATATGGTCAGGTAAAATACCTAAACACTTATCTGGCTCTTATATTCTGCAGATGGAGAACGAGACTATTACAATAAATAACCAAACCTACTGGCGTACTAGCAGCTCAGGCGTGCAGGTGCTCCCACCCGTGTTGTCCACCATAACAAATAGAAGCCTGGCAGTGGATCTCAATCTCGTCCACGAGATGACCTCCGGAAACATACGACTCTTGGGTTACCTGAAAGATAAAAACAACTGGTTTGCAACATCCGAAGCCCTAGGACTTATTTTGCTAATGGTCTTCATTTTGCTAATTTGGAGAAAGCTAACAACTGGAGCAAAACTTCCTGAGCTGAATATGTCGATACTGCAATCAAGTTCTCGGAACCGACCAAAAAACGTCACCTCTCCAAATCATGATCTGCGGGACGCAGATCTTTAGAGGGGGAAGAGTTAACACGCTGCAGTCGCATTTGTTGCGACGCTCCCACGGCTGCTCGCTACACGTGCCGCAGTGTCAGCATATTTAAATTTCACAATACAACGCAACAGGAGACGTTACCTGTTGCACAATTACATTCAATAATGCACCCGTGGGAAGTCAAGGCCAAGTCCGGTCTCAGACAAATTACACAACGACTGCGCCGCAGCTGGGGAATGAAGGTGTAAAGTAAGCGACCGTCACCACGTCCAGTCAGTGGAGTTTGAGACGGGTTCCGGGATAGCTGTATTAGATTAAGCAATTTGTGTAGAATAAAAATAATTGTGAACTATTATATTAAAAGAATTATAAGTGTTTCTTTCCTGGGCAGCTGGCCCTTAATTTTTTTTAGTGTAACGGACCCAAAATCCGTAACTTGCATGTAAAAGGATGCTGGAACTACATGGGGTCTCTCTCCTTCCATAATGTACTGGTGCTATTCAGCAATAGTAAAGCCAATATCACTCTATGGTGCTCTAGTGTGGTGGAATGCATTGAGAAAAACGACACACAAAACACCTATGGAAAGTATTCAACGTCTTGGTGCACCCTGCAGATGTATTGAGAACTACGGAGCCAACGGCAGCACTTGAAAGAATAGTCAACCGATTGACATGCGCCAGAATGTCTAGCTGCTAAATCTGCCGTAAGACTTAGCGTAGCAAGTAAGTTTACCTGTAAAATATTCGAGCACAGCTCAATAGGCAGGCATCATTATAAGGCCAATACAGACTATATGACTCGGAAATGCAATTGGATGAGAAAATTCCGAACAATAATAGAAGAATAAGGGTGGAAAAGAGGAATGAAACTTAGCCCCAATACGTTTGAGATATTTAATAACGGCTCGAAAATGTTAGATGGGGCAGGGATCTACTGCGCAGAGCTGGGCAAAAGACAGCCGGTCAAGCTGCCCGATCACTGCAGTGTCTTTCAAGCAGAAGTCTTTCCTGTAAGAAAGGCTGCACCATAAGCAATCGCATAGACATCGAGCAACTCTAAAATAAATATATTAGTTGGCAGTTAAACAGCGATAAATGCAATAAACTCATATGAAATTTCATTCAAAAATGTTCTCAAAAGCAGGGAGGCCATATAGAGATTGGCCGCACACAGAGATGTATTGGGTATTCAGATATAGGGGCATTGCAGGAAATGAAATTGTAGATGAGATTGACAAGCGCGCAGTTTACATATCATTTGAACTAGAAAACGACATATTAAAATCCCTAAAGACTATCTACAATGACATCGTTGCGGACATGAAAAGACGAATGAACAGAAGGTGGAACAACCTAGCCTCTTGCAAAACCACGAAAACCATATGTATGGTAAACAGAATGCAGATAAATAAGCCAGATTCGTACTAGCTCTATCTAGAAAGGAAAGTAGAGCTATCGGAGGTATACTGACATACGAGATGGGATTTGCAAACAACGATACCTGCAGATTTTGCAATGAACTGAAAGAGAGAACACTTTCGGTTCGTGTTCTGCATTAGCTAGAACCCGGATGAAATGCTTAGCAGCTCTAAAATATGAGAAGCCGCAATGTATCTCGGGGTTAGAGTCTCAGACTTTACTTCGATTCGCAAAAGACACAGACTTATTTCAAAATGTTTACTATAGAGAAACGTAAAGGTCTAGCTCTATCTGGAACCACTAAGGGCCAAAAGATTTATGTGATGGCTTTCAGCCAGCCAAGTTAACCTAAACTAACCTTTGCATATAAAGAAAGGCAGAGACAATTTCAAATTAATTTCTGCCAATATTTTATACCGAAAATCTTCCCATTATATTCAACGCATCCGGTAAATAAATAATACGCAACAGAGCGACTCCTACGTTACATTTACAAAGAAATATGTGCTCGTGCAGCTTTCTGCATAGTTGATGCGCATACATGCATACATACATGCACACATACATACATGTAATGTGTGCTCGCAAAATAATATAAATGTATTGCACACTTTTAGGCGAGTAAGCAATAGTATGCTTTTGTATAAGTATACTGGCAACAACATGCAGTCTAGGTACCTGAGTGCTATTTGAATTATTTGCATGAGAGCTTTCTGCCAAACTATGTGCGCATACATACATTAAAATTTGAAATTTAATAAATTTTTCATGATTTCAAGTGAAAAAGGCACACAAAGGCGTTGACGTTGTGATGCATTTTTTAAACTGCTTTATGAATATATAAAATACATGTATGTATGTGTGTATGTATGCAATTCATCCTTTGGAAAGTCTGTTTGCAATTTCGATATTTTTGTACCATTTACACTTCGTGCGCTCTGCTGGTGCAGTTTTTACGTATGTTACATCATCAGTCCGGCTGTCGATCTGTCGGCGCGAGTTCACTTGAATTAATAAGTAGGTGTGCTTGAATATTAATTAACTTAACGAATGAGTTTACTGTGTCGGAAATAAATATGTGCATGCGTTTTTGCAAGTGTCGAATAAAGAACATCAAAAGGTTTGACTCAAATAATAGGAGAAATCCATAGATGAATGCCCAGTGAAATCAAATAATAGAAAGAAAGCGAAGGCAATTTAGCAGTAATTTTAGATATTCGCATAAAACGTGCGTACGTGCATGTGTGTGAAAAAGCTGTGACATAGAGAATTGAAATGAAATAATATTTTATTTCTACTGGACATGTATAACACCGGGCTTCAATTAAATTTCATAGAATGTGCACGAATGAAAATAATTGAAAATCATTGAAAATAAATATTATAATAGCATACGACATGATGAAAATATAGTGAGGAAAAATCGGTGAGAGACAGTTTTGGCAATTTTGATGTCGGCCAATCATTTAACCTTTTTACCATTTAAACACTTTCATGTCCATTGTTTGTTTTGATTTTTTTTTCGTTCGTATAAATTAGAAATCAAAAAATATTTATATATACATTTAATTCTTCTATGCTGTAAAATTCAGGTAAAAACATGATAGTTTCATATTAAAGTTTAATATCTTGCAAATATGTAAAGTGAGTCAAAAATAAACTGGGCCACTTGTTTGTTCTGACTTCAGTCCTTTATAAATGACAACGGTTCAATCAATTTTCAAAAGGCAAAAGCCAATATACATATGTAAATATTCAATTCAGTATTTTATTACAAAAAACGAAAATAATATAACATTTAAATTATTTGGAAATTCTCCTATAAACAAACAATAACTTAATATTTTTGTTTTTGTTTATTTTATTTATTTTTAAGACAACAACTAGTCATGACTGACCAACGAGCTGCTTACATCGAGTAACATAAGATTTTAAAATCAATATATATATTGCGCGTCTTCATGTTGTTCCACAAATGGAGGGACCTACAGTTTCAAGCCGACTCCGAACGGCAGATATTTTTATGAGGAGCTTTTTCATGGCAGAAATACACTGGGAGGTTTGCCAATGCCTGCCGAGGGGCGACCGCTATTAGAAAAATGTTTTTCTTAATTTTGATGTTTTCACCGAGATTCAAATCGACGCTCTCTCTGGGAATTCCGAATGGTTGTCGCGCACCAACCTATTCGGCTACGGCGGCCGATTTATTGAATATTATTGAGCATCAATCGTCTTCTTAGATTGCTAGTATTAAGCAAATTGCTAGCTTCTTGATTTGGGTGTGGGCGAAGCCTTTCCTGGTGAGACGCTGCCAATTTGTTAATTTCTGCGGTGATGGTCGGTACTTTTAAGTCACGATGAAGGTCACTGTTTCTTATGTACCATGGGGCATTTACTATAGTTCGGAGTGTTTTATTTTGGAAGCACTGTATGACTTCTATATTGCTTTTCTTTGCACAACCCCATAGTTGTGCACCATACATCCAGACCGGCTTTAGTATTTGATTGTATTTGCTTGCAGTGAACAGACAGTTGCGAGTTTCTGCTCAGGAGCCAGTGGTGGTTTCGCAATTTCATTTCCAATTCATCTTTTTTCATCTTGATGTGCTCCTTCCATTTAAGTTTCGCGTCCAGTGTCATACCGAGGTATTTTGCTGTATTTGAGTTCGGTACTTGTTTGCCGAATATGCTTATTGAGGGACATGTAATTTTTTTGGTTGTAAAGTTAATATGTGTAAATTTTGAGTTATTCAACGCAATTTTCCATTTAGTCGTCCAAGCCACTATTTCATCCCCCTGTCGATGACAGTTTCTGTGTTGATTTTATTTCTGTGTTGTCAACAGTAAGGATTGCAGTGCCATCTGCAAATGTGGCTATGAATGTATATGTAGAATAAGTATAGAACAGGTCCAAGTATGCTGCCTTGTGGAACCTCTGCTTTGATTGGCTTTAGTTCAGAAAATTCATTTTCATATTTTACTTGAAAAAATCTGTCTTGTAGGTATGACTCTATAATGTCACAGAAGTCAGGTGGAAGAATGCTTCTTAATTTTTTAACTAGACCTGCGTGCCAAACTTTGTCAAAAGCCTTAGCTACGTCTAGAAATATAGCAGAACAAACATGTTGGTTTTCAAAGGATTTTTCAATTTTACTAGTTATTCGATGAATTTGCTCAGTGGTGGAATGTTGAGCGCGAAAGCCAAATTGGTGTTGCAGGATAAGATTCGATCTTTCAATAGAGAGCTGTAAACGTTCCAGTAGTACTTTCTCAAAAAATTTTGAAATCGTCGGTAGTAACGATATTGGCCTGTATGACGTCGATTCGTGCGGCGGTTTGCCTGGTTTAGGTATCATTATGACTACCGCAACTTTCCAGCAGGTGGGTAAATATTTTAGTGCAAAGCAAGCATTAATTATGTCTGTTAATCTACTTATAGCTTTGTTAGTCAGCTTTTTTAGAACCTCTGCAGTGATATTATTAAAGCCTGGTGATTTTTTATTTTTAAGTTCACGTTATATAACGTGTTTTATATCTTGCACTGTGACTTGAGACAATATTTCGTTGCTAGGCACATTTCATTCACTTCTATCTTCTGGCTTGTTAACATGGAAAATGTTTGTGCTTTCTTTGAGCACCATACATGTCACTTTGCATGGACTTTGTGAAACTTTCCCAGCACGATTCTTTTATTTCTTTTATTCTTTTATTTGTTAAATTTTTTTGTTCAATGAAACGTTCTTTTCGTTCGCCTGTTTTTGCTGTCTGGTAGTCCAAAATTGTTTTCTTTTCTGTTTAGTTATCCGTTTTATTTCTTCGATGAACCTGGGGGCTTTGTTCCGTTTAGCCTTAGAAATGTTTACTAGCCGTTTGCCTAGAGCTTCCTCTGATGCTTTCACAATGTTGGATTTAATTTCTTTCCATGCTGCATTCGGATTATCATTTTCACTTCCGTAATTTTTTTAGTAATTTTAGTAAAATCTTAGTACTTTCGGGATCAAGAGCCTTTAGGTTGTTCTTTTCTATTTTTTCTTTCGTTTCTGTTTTTAATGCAGTTATGGCCTCAATTGATCTGACAAGGATTCCAAAAGTTATAGTTTTACCCAATACTTCCAATTTAAATAGAATAAAATCAATTCGTATCTTGAATGTAGTTAGATACAAATATTTACATGTATTTGTGTGTATCGCAGGTTGTGAAATCAAAATTAAAAAAAAGACATTCTCAATCATATTTGCATGCATAAAATAATCTTTTTCACTTGCATAGGTAAAATATTTTTGATTTTGCAATTTTTCCACTATTACCACAAGCACAAAAATAGTGCCAAAAGTTGCATATACATACATACATATGTATTCATGCATTTATGTGCATATGCACATCTAAATGCGAGGAAGAATAAATTCAGCGCGCATTTGAAATATTTTGCAATAATAAAACAGAGAAATATATGAAAATATTTTTTTGTCATTCGTATTGAAATATTTAATGCATTAGCAGCTTCGACGAGCAATGAACGCGATGCCAGATGCAAATAGAAATGTGTACTTGTATATGTATGTTTGTATATATGATGCGTAACAGTTGCAGTATAAATATATTTATGTAAGCGCGTGCAAGCATAAAAATATAAAGACAAACCGTGTGGGAAAATTTGAGTTAGTTAACGTAATAAAATTTACTGTCACTAAAAGCCGATAGTCTTAGCTACTAGCCGGGCACGTAATGTAATATAATTATTCAAAACTATATTTCTAATAAATAAATAAAGACTGCTAGTGCTTATGACTAGTGCACTTGGAAACTAGAGATTGGGTCCAGCGATAACGGAATACGAAGAATACGAACAGGATAAAAAACAGCTGAGGCAAGCTATAAGCCAAAGCAAAAAAGACAAATGGGAAGAGCTAATAAAAGATTTAAACAGTAACCGATGGGGGTTGGGTTACAAACTCTTTATGAAAAAGCTTGGAGCCAAATCTCCTACTGCTGACAGGCAAACCGAAGTGGTAAGCAAAATTGTCGACACACTCTTCCGAACACACTGTGTTGAGAGAGCAGAACTCGAGAATGAAGCAACGGATTCTGTGCCATTCACAGAAGAAGAACTAATAATACAAGTACAAGGTGGCGCAAAAGTAACCTTGCGATGTTTTTTGGCTGTAATTTAAAAACAAAATGAAAAACTTTGATTCTTCTTGTGGATTATTTTTATTTGGTCTTTTAATTTATTTTACATCAAGTCGAGAATATGATGTCATGTAAATGGCCGCCGCCACAGTTGATTGCCATTTGAGCCCTTTTTATGGCATTTTCCATCACTTTGGCCAAAACTTCCGGCGATAGGTCCTCACATTCTTGACGGATATTGTCTTTAAAAGCTGCAAGAGTCTGAGGCTTGTTGACATAAACCCGCGACTTCAAAAAGCCCCACAAAAAGAAGTCTGGAGCGGTCAAATCAGGCGATCTTGTTGGCCAGTGCAAATCGCCAAAACGGGAGATTAGGCGTCCGGGAAATGCATCCTTCAGCATATCGGTTGTGGCACGTGCAGTGTGTGCCGTTGCACTGTCCTGTTGGAACCACATGTTTTCCAGTTCCAATTCATCAAGTTGCGGCAAAAAGAACTCGTTGATCATTGCTCTGTAACGCTCACCATTCACAGTAACCGTTTGGCCCGCGACGTCTTCGAAGAAAAAAGGTCCGATGACTCCTCCAGCGAAAACAGCACACCATACAGTGACTTTGAGCGGGTGTAATGGCTCTTCGTGGGTTACAGGCGGATTTTCAGTGCCCCAGAAGCGTAAATTTTGCTTATTTACGTACCCGTTAAGAGGGAAATGGGCCTCATCACTCATGATTATTATTGATGAAAAATCATCTTCCTCGTGGTGGTGATTAAGGATGTCTTGAGCGTATGTTAGACGCGATTGGCGGTCAGCAGCTAACAGCTGATGCACCGTCTGGACTTTGTACGGAAACATCTTCAAATCTTGTACCAAAATTCGCTGTAAAGACCGTCGACTGATACCCATTTGCGTGGCACGTCGTCTGGTCGATGTCGACGGCGCTTCCATAACATCCTCGGCTACAGCAGCAATATTCTCTGCAGAACGGCTACACCGGGGTCTGCCACGCCTGGCAGAATCTCGTGTTGTGCCAGTCTCTTCAAGGCGAGCGGCTAAACGTCGCAGTGTTTACCAAGTAGGCATTGGATGGCGAGGAAATCTGCGACGAAATTCACGTTGTGCCAAAGTCACCGACCGATTATTGGTCAAATAAATAGGCTGCAATATTCCGCGTTCTGGAGCAATGTAGCGTAACATTGTTTATTAACGTATATTTCGCATGTGTTTACTACACAAATGTCAAAACAGAACTGACATTAGGGGCCAATCGCAAAATCTATAGCATTTTCTGATAGGAGGATTACTTTAGCGCCACCTGTTAGATGCTGCAAACGCAATGAAATGCAATAAAGCGCCAGTACCTGATGGCAAAGTTGCGGAAATATTGAGACAATTGGCAATTAGACGCCCTCTTTTGCTAGTCAACACCCAAGTCTAAGAGAAGCAATTTTTCCAAAAATAGGGAAAACGCAAAAATTAATACTAATCAGTAAGGGAAAGGGAGACCCAACACCAGCGTCCGCTTATAGACCGCTATGTATGCTGGATAGCGCAGGAAAACTCTTTGAGAAACGGATAAAGCGTAGACTTAGCGAACTGTCTGGCAGGCAGCATGGTTTTAGAGCTGGCAGATCTACTTTAGGAGTCACGCAGGACGTAATAGCTAGCGAAGAACAAGCTCAGGCAGGTAATCGAGAATCTAAACGTTTAATATTACTAGCCTTACTGGACCTTAGAAGTGCTTTCAACAGTTGAAGATGGGGCGACATAACTGAATCCATAAATACAAAATTCAACAAATCGAATAACCTACTGAAAATTATTTGGAGCTATCTAAGCAATCGCGTACTCAAAACCCGCGAAAGATGCAAGACAAAACAAATAAAAGCAGGTGCGGCGCAAGAATTAATACTCAGACCTTAACTTGGGAATATAAGTTACGCTGAAATTCTTCGAATAAAGAGGCCTGATGATGTACATGTAATTGGCCACGCAACGACATTGCTGCTGAAATAATTGCTCGAAACACTAAAGAAGCCAAAAGGCAGTTAAATCAAGTGATGATTGGAGTACAGACATGACTAGAGAACCACGGACTAAAACTGGCCACAGAGAAAACAGAGCTAATCCTTCTAATAAGCAGACGTATTCCATTAGAAGTGGCTATGCAAGTACTCGATGCCACTATATCGGCAAAAAGAGTGGTCAAATACCTAGGATTGCAACCAGAAGCAAAACTAACTTACTGGGTGGACATAAATCATGCTGCCACAAGAGCTGCCAAAGTAGGCGGCATGTTAAGTAAGCTCATGGCAAACCTTGGAGGTCCAGCTCAGTGCAAGCGAAAACTTTTAATGGACGCGACGAACTCGATTCTTCTATACGGATGCGAAATATGGGTACATTCGCTAAGAGTGCAATGCCGGCGAAAAACTTTTGCAATCGGTGCAACGCACCTGCGCTCTCAGTGTGGCTTCTTCGTACAGAAGAGTAGCTGAAGCAGATTTTAGTTAGCAGCGGAACCATCTCTATAGATGTTCGAGTACAAGAGCGCAAACGGAGATGCGAGGAGAAAATCTTTGGTATCCCAGGACCATGCTGCTCCGACATTGGAATTCAAACGCTCACACTTTGGCAAGCAAGAAGGAACTCTGAGTAGCACGATTTAAAAAAGTGGATAGAAAGAAAAACGGTGAGGTTAGCTATTACCTCAACAAGTTTTACTCCGGGCATGGGTCCTTTTGTAAGTATTTGTGGCGAATGGGAGAGTATACGTTTTTCAAAACAGGCCACTCTGGATGCAGGGTGAGTCTGTGTTCTTCTTAGAATACCGTCTTGGATCTCTACCTCGAAGCAATGCGGAAGTAGTTCCGGGGTTGAGGAAAAAATCCAAGAGAAGAGGTGGGATGTTTTTAGTGAAATCACCATAAAGGCAAAAACGACAGTAACTATATGATGTGAAGGCATTTGAAACCCAACCTCACCACCAAAAAAAAAAAAAACAAAAAATGCAAAAAGTGTACTTGGAACTCCGAGTCGAAGATGGGAGCAGGTACCTACAGCGCAATTCAATGTGTGTTTTAAAGATATTAAGTTAAAGAGAAATCATTTCATACATACCCGCCTAGACATTAATTTATTTTTTTTTAATTTTGATGAAATTTATGGAAAATATTCCACTGTACAGTAGCGTAAATGGTGCAAATTCTTTGAATTATAAGTCAAATAATTGCGTTTTTTAGAGAAAACAAACTAAATACTTTCTGAAGGATTTTTTCGAAAAAGAATTAAAAAGAAAAAAATAGTTCGAAAATTTTTTTTACTATTTTTCAAATGACAATATTTTATTTTTTCAACTTTGCTCTATGATTCTTTTATTTCTACTTATATTTCTATTTTAATTTCTATTTTTATTTCTATTTCTATTTCTAAGGTTTCATAATCATAAGACACCTTTGGTATACAATTTTTGAACTACCATAAGCTCGCTTTTGCTTCTCGGAGTAGCTTTTATTTGACATCATTGGCATGACAGTTCAATAACAGTTCTGGTGTGAAAGATCACTCTATTTTGTAGAACCGTTATCAGTTTCCAAGAAGCTGCACTTTTGCTAGTCTTTTTGGCCTTTCATAATAAGACACTAATCGAAGGGATAGAAGGTGCTGATTGTTGTTTTGGATGACTTTAATTATATTATAATTTTGGTCAGTTTAACCTAAAATGCCGAGGTGTTCAATATTATCACAAGAGGAGGGTGGAAAAATTTTGGCCTACACGGATTCAGGCTTCTCAATCAAATTACTTGCAAAAAAACAGGCAGAAATCGTTGTGTTCTCCGCCCGTTGGAAGAAAATTATCACTATCAAGCAGAGAACAGCGAGCAATTATAAGAAAAGCTTCTAATTCGACTAAGTCTAGCGCCAACTTGGCCGCTGTGGCTCAAAATAAGGTTTCAGAAACAACAGTTTGGCACACATTACAGAGGTGCAATCATTTAAAAGTATCAAAAATAAGAAAAGGACCACATCTTTTGCCACGGCACAAGCTGACGCGTCTTCAGTTTGCAGAAAAACACCTGGACACCAACTGGGACACATTAAGATATTTGGAATATTTTTAATGTTGCCCAATTTCATATTATTTTTTAAAAAGTTTATATTTTCGGATGAAAAAATGGGGCCTTGATGGGCCATATGGTTTTTTAAATTAATGGAGAAATTCGCGCAAGAGTCCCTCTTATTTTCCAAGCGCAACTTCAGTGGAGGTTCCGTTATGGTTTGGGGTACATTTACATTGAAAGCAACTCTTGATATACAGTTCGCGATGATGTAGCGAATGAATAGTGGGGACTACGAAAACGTTTTGGAAAATAGTCTCCTTCCTTTTATTACCTTTGTTTTTCAGCAAGTCAACGGCCGAATTACCGTAAGCAGGGAAACAAGGCAGTATTTGACCGATTGTTCCATAAAAACTGTGGACTGGCCGGCGAGTTCTCCGGATCTAAACTCAATAGGAAATATTTGGGGTATATTAGTCAGAAGAGTTTACGCCAACAATGGCCAATTTGACAACACCAACGAGTTTAAATACACAATTAAGGCAGAATGGGCTTCTCTAGATGTAAACTTGCTTAAAAAGTTAGCAGAATCGATGAAAAAATATTCTAGACGACAGAAAAAAAAATCGAAAAAGTATAGTTTTGTTTAACGATCACTTTAATTAAACAGTGTCTTAGCATTTTGAAACATCTGAAAATAGGTTTTTGCTAAACATTTTCTTTATGAATTAAAGAAAGTTCTAAATTCTGTAATGAAATAGATAAAATTTGTTACTTTAATCGATGTGTAAAATTTTTATTTTCCTTTGAAATCTATAAATTAAAATACTTTGAAAAATTAGGGGTGTCTTATGATTATGAAGCGCACCTTATTTTTATTTCTATTTCTATTGCAATTTTTATTTATATTTTGACTTAGATTTTTATTTTATTTTCGTTTCTATTTTTATTTTTATTTTATTACCAGGCATATACCTATGAAATGAGACTTTCAGCTATTAGCCCATAGATGTCGTAGGAGTATTTTTAAACCTTCCCAAATGTCTTGTTTTTTTCGTCTGTCATCTGTCAACAATATTCAGTTCGTTGTTTGTTACGTTTCATACAACATTGCATATTTGTCGCTCTTAAAAATTTCGAATTTTGTGCCTTCAAACTACGATTTGCGGACATCGAAAAACAACTTGTGAAATGCTGCTCTCCCGGTTCAAAAGAAAGTCTGTTTTGCATCAAATCGTTATGGGTGATGAAAAATGGGTGCATTTCTCCAATCCCAAGCGTAAATGATCGTATGGTCCGCCTGGCCACACGCCAAAAACAACGGCCAAACCAAATCGCTTCGGCCGCAAGGCAATGCTGTGTGTTTTCTGGGATCAGCGTGGCATGATTTGGTACGAGCTATTAAAACCAAGTGAAACAGTTGACGGTGCACGGCACGCTACCAACGACCATATGGCCGATTTGAACAGAGCTATACACCGAAAACGCCCAGAATATGCCGATCGGCGTCACAAAGAAATTTTACTTGATGACAATGCACCGCCACATCGAACAAGAGCGACCCGGGAATTGGTGGAGACGGACGATTGGGAACAGCTGGTGCATGCGGCTTACTCACCAGACTTGGCGCCTTCCGATTATCATTTGTTTGCATCGATGGGCCACGCACTTTCCGAGCAGCGCTTCAATTCTCACGAAGAAGTCAACAAATGGTTCTATGATTGGTTTGCGGCCAAAGACGGCGAATTTTTTTGGCGCGGCATCCACAAATTGCCTGAGAGATGAGAAAAATGTGTGGCTAGCTATGGCTATTATTTTGAAGATTAAATGTGTAACCATTTTTTGTTAATAAATGTAAATTATGGCGGTGTGTTTAAAAACTATTAATTTGAATACATCTCTCGATTGAAAAATTTGTTCAAACAAATGGATTTGCTTCACAGTTATTGACAAAATAATAGACAAAATAATTGCTTGCTTCAATCATATGCCGAAAAGGTAGGTACTTATAACACCTTTTAACCTCTGTGGCCGGTAGGAATACACTATAAATTATAGAAACTTCACTCGCGAAATTCGTTATCTTTCCCCATCATGCAAAGACTCGTTCTGATGGTTGTTTCCTCACACATCTGACATAGAACTCAACATGCAGAACTACAAGCCAAATACAGTTTCCTACTCTTTCTTTCTTTCTCGCTAGATGAGACCAGCACAGTCCAATCGGTTGATTTCTCTGCAGGACGGTTGTACTAATGCATATACACATACACACATACACACCGATTCATATTTGATGAATAATTTATGAAAATGTGTATTTGTTTGCTGTTTGTTGTTTGTGTATTGCAAATTGCAATGTCATTTAAAATGCAAGTGCACTGTATGCTGTTTACTATCGTATGCACGATTGTTGTTGTTATTATTGTTGGTGCCATTAAATTGGTTTGCAATTTTTTTTGGTTTAATTTAATTTGTATAGCTTGAAATGACGACGATTTTTTAAATTTGCAATTTTTCAAATTACCCACATCTATTTGACTTTCGATTCTTGTATTGCATTTATTTATATTGCACACAATTTAAAGCCGCTTTTCAGCTCGCAATTGCTCTCAATAGCGCTACTTCACACCGATTTAACTTTATGATTTTGCATTAATATTTGATTGCTAGCGATTTTTTGCAACTGTTTGAAATCACTTTGAATTAAAGAAAAAATAAAAATAAAACAAAAATGTTCGTTATTATTTTGTAATATTCCGTATTTTGCTGATGCGACAGCTGCAATTTTAATTAAATGCCATCAGTAAATAAAATTTAATTTTGCAGCGATGCTATGGCGGCGTTTAATTTGGTAAGCGTTATGAGAGCTCAGAAATAGATTTAGTTTAATGGCCAAATATAGTTAATCCGATAAAAGTTTTTCAAATTCAGTTATGGATATACGTGTGTTTGTGTATAGATTTGTTAAGTAGTCTCAAATGGTTGAAAAAAAAATATTTATATACAACTCGTGAAAAAGCTACAGCTCCATAGCTTTTTGTACAGTTTCCACTACTATGCACTTTATTTTTTGCCTCTTTTAATTTTCCTTATTTTTATGTAAAAATAAATGAAATATCGTTTATTTTACAACAAATAAATGAGGGTATGCACTTTATGAAAGACTTACAAAAATTCGACTAATTTTCATCTAAATTTCAAGCGCGTTAACCAAACCTAAAACATAAAATTTGCGCATACAAGTTTGAAGTGGCTAAAAATTCTAATTGATTTTTGATAATTTTTTCCTGTTGATGCGGCACAGTTTCTTCATACAAAAAAAATTATGTGCATTTGTAGATGTAGAAAATGAGAAAAAAAATTTAAAAAATCATCGAAAATTTTGAGCAACTTCAAACTAGCACTTTGGTATGCTAAAATTTAATTGGGTATAAAATTGCGTACTTGAAATTAAAAAAAAAAAATTCGAAATTCCGATGAAAAATTGTTGAACATTTTTAAAAATTTCCTAATATTAAAAAAAAACAAAGTGCGTGTTGGGTAGTACACATAACAGAAGTGAAACTTTCAAGGCAGACAAAGAAAGAGCGAGAGACCGAGAGAGAATGAGAGAGAGAGAGAGAGAGAGAGAGAGGGAGAGAGAGGGAGGGAGAGAGAGAGAGAGAGAGAGAGAGAGAAAGAGTGAAAGAATATATATCTAAATAAATTCACAACATTTGCAGAGAATACAAATAGACAAAATTTACAAAAAAACGGAGAAGGGTCGACCGGTGTAGGTAAACGCCGGATACAAACCGTGGTAACTACGCGCACTATTCCGAGCGTTTATCACCCGCACAAGCGCAGCCATTCCAGGACCGTAGCAGCGGCACAAATTACCGCAAGGCAATACTAATAAATCCGACGCCAGAATGGATAGCACTTTAGCAAGGAAACGGAAATAAGCGCCAAAATGTAGGCAACAAAAAAAATTGCCAAAAAAA
The DNA here is from genome assembly GCF_027943255.1 of Anastrepha obliqua. NCBI lineage: Eukaryota > Metazoa > Arthropoda > Insecta > Diptera > Tephritidae > Anastrepha > Anastrepha obliqua. Next base: position 56,601,009 of record NC_072892.1, on the reverse strand, counting down.
ATTGGGACCAAAAAACGCCCCAAGCCGTTGGCACCGAGGAAATATAAAGCCAACAAGTTTGCACCAACAAACAAGCGCCAAAAATTAGGCAGTGTTATTTCTCACTAGAAATTAGCAACCACAAGGAAAACCTCAGGAAAAATAGCCTTAAGTACATCTAAGATATATATAAGGTATAGCTCTCTCTCTCATTTTCCTCTACGGTAAATCTTTTTTCTCTCTCGCGGAACGGAAATGACCAAAACGTCGCATGACCTTGTAATTTTACTCTCCATTCTTGCTCGTCCATCGACGCCTAAGAAATTTCGCTTCAAAAATGTTCATGATATTTATTTTAGAATGAAATTTTTCGAATTTTTCTAAGCTTTCTAAATTCGAATTCTTCTAAATATTCTGAAAAGTTCGAAATTTGAATGAAAATTTGTTATCTTCTTTCATAATTTCCTCAAAATTTTAAGCCAACATTTTCATGATATTTATTGTATGGGGTTGTTCGGAAAGAAATTGCCGATTTTTTTAAAGGAAAGTAAATACATTTTTATTAACACTTAGAATGAACTTTAATCAATTATATATGTATTTCCATTTCGATATCCTTTTGCCATATTTCCGGCAAATTCATTATTCTGCTCTTCATAGAAACAAATGGTAGTCTGACGGTCCAAGGTTAGGGCTATTTGGCGGATGCATCAAAAGTTCCCAGCCAAACTCTTTCAGTTTTTGGCGAGTGACCAAAGATGTATGCGGTCTAGCGTTGTTCTGATGAAATCTAACACCTTTATGATTGATCAATTCTGGTCGCTTCTTGTTGATGGCTGTTTGTTACTTCTCGTTGGTCCAATTGTTGGCAGTAGACATCCGAATTAATCGTTCGGTTTCTCTGAAGCAGCTCAAAATATACCACACCCTTCCAGTCCCACCAAACGGACAGCATAATCTTCTTTTGGTGAATATCAGCCTTCGAAGTGGTTTGTGGCGCTTCATCATACTTGGACCATGATCGTTTTTGATTGACGTTATTGTAAACAATCCATTTTTCATCACCAGTGACAAACCTCTTCAAAAACGGATCGACTTCGTTGCGTTTAAGATGCATATCACAAGCGGTGATTCGATTTGTTAAATGAATTTCTTTCAATTCATGTGCTACCCAAAGATCCAGCTTTTTAACCGGTTCAAGACTCTTTATATGTATGCTCATGAGCAGTTGGTTTTGGTATACTTAACTTCTCTCCAATCTCACGCAACGTTATATGACGATCCAATTCGATTAAAGCCTTGATAATGTGGCTCATCTTTAAGTGAAAAATCTCCAGAACGGAATTTGATAAACCAATTTCGACATTGACTTTCTTCTACAAATCACGCAATCTTTTTAGCAACCTTCTCTGCGCTTTTTCCTTTATGGAAATAATAAAGTAAAATATGACGAAAATGCTCTTTTGAAGATTCCATATTAAAATTGACGCCAAACAAACAAATATAAACAAAATTGTGCGCATTTTTTATCTGAAGCAAACTAAAAATGACAGCTAATAACTGTCAAAAGAAAAAATTTAAATAAATAATCACAAGCTGTTCAAAACAATTATCGACGCCGACTATATGTAAAATCGGCAATTACTTTCCGGACAACCCAACAGAACAGATTTCTCAAAAAATAGTTCGAAATTTTGATGAAAAATTCTTTAAATTTTTTATAATTTTCCCAAAATGTTCACGATATTTCTTAAATAATGAATTATATAAATGAATGAATTATTATGTATATACTACTGTGGGCAAAAAGTAAGGTGAATTTGGTTGTAAAATGAAAAATCTTTATTTATTCTTGTAAATCAATTTCATCCCCTTCAAAATAATCCCCTCTCGATGAAATACAGTTATGCCAACGATTTTTCCAATCCCCGAAACATGCCAAATAGTCCATTTCCGGTATAGCCATCAGCACCTTCTTCGATTCAGCTTTTATCTCCTCAATCGACTCGAAACGCGTTCCCCGGAGTGGTCTCTTAAGTTTTGGGAATAGCCAGAAGTCACACGAAGCCAAATCAGGAGATTACGGTGGTTGCGAAACGATATGCGTGGTCTTTGTACCACTTATAAACATTTTTCTGTGACATGGTTGAATCACCAAATGCCTTCTGTAACATGCTAAACGTTTCCACAGCCGAAATTTCATTCCGCAAACAAAATTTGATGGCACTTCTCTGCTCAATCAAATCAGATATTGTAAAAATCGAAAAATGCACTCTTGGTCGTTTGGTAAACACAAGCGTAAATATATTACTGATAATGACATTCACATGAAAGTTGGCCCAGATGTTATTAACAGTGCTGCCAACTCATGAAAAAAATAACTAGAGCGAAATTTTAATCCCGCGAAGTTTGACAAATAAATTCACCTTACTTTTTGCCCGCAGTAGTATATATGCTCATCAATCATCTTAACATAATATCGATACCAAACCGCATCAACCATCACTCTCACTCTGAGTGGCAGAGCATTAAGGCTTCATTTATATGCAATATGTTTAAATACCAAAAAAAAAAATAACACTAACAATAACGAGTATATACAAATATTTAACGAATGCGCTGAACCTTATAAGTCAGAGTGGGAATTTATATATACCGACGGCTTCAAATCCGATAACCACACCACGTTTGCAGTCACAAGCGACCAGAATACGACCATAAAAGTTGGCGCCCTGCAACAGTACTGCTCTATATACACAGCAGAGACAGCGGCACTGTATGGAGCGGTTTCCCTCGTCTCGCGATCAGAAAAAAAAATGTATAATATAATTTGCACAGACAGTAAATCGGCAATAGAGGCTCTTCTAAACCAGAGGAATAATTCAATCCTGATAAACAATATTCGCGATATCCTATATCGCTGCAAAAGCACAATAAAAATTATGTGGGTTCCGGGTCACGCTGGTATCCGAGGCAATTACCTAGTAGAGGAGCGGGCTAAAGAAGCAGCCAGAGAACCGCTGGAACTGTTTACGTATATTACAACGAAAGATATTCGTAAGCATGCGGCAAAATACTTCGCTGCTAAACATAATATAGAGTGGAGAAACTACCAACATCATTACAAAGAACATAACCCTACTGGTTTGAAGCCTTACTACCCACCAAAATGTTTATGCAGAGATTTAAGAACGTTTACTCGCCTTAGAATAGGCCACACTATAAAAACACATTGCCACCTTTTAAATGGTTCCGACAGTCCGAACTGCTCACAATGTAACTCAAGCTCCCTAACTGTTATTCACATCTTAGATGAATGTCCTGGCTTGGACCGATTCAGAAAAATTTTATTCGGAAATCTTCAACCATCCAACCTTCTTAAAGCTACCACCTAAGAAAACATCAGTGCCATTAACAAATATCTTAAACTATGTAATATTACAGACATTTATATATATTTCCATAGACATAAGGTATTATTATAATATAATATCAGTTTGTAAACCAATTTTATATGTAACGTAAGCCGAAGACCTTAGCAGCCAGTGCTTATTATCTCATTGTATCAACTATTTATAGCTGGTTCTCTTGTAAATAAAGTAAATATATATATATTATATGTATATATAAATGAGAATTAAAACAATTACAGAAATTAGTCAAAAGTGGTGAAAATTGTGAGCTACTATAAATTTTTCATTCGCGGCTTTAGGTAAAAAAGATATTTTTAACATAAGAATTAGTGGAAAAATATTTTGTTAAAAAAAAATGGCAAAACCACAAACAGCAATAAATCACAGCATACAAAATGTTCAAATAGATTAGAAATATTTATATTAATGTTTTATACCAAATTTTTAAATCTTATTTTATACTAAATTTAAATTTTATGCTACTATACCTATAAATCTATATCTCAATGAGCTTCGACGCCAGTTAATTCACCATCACAAATGGTAACAGTGACTCAAGAGAACATCCAGGATGCCTTTAGTATTTTTCAACTCTTTTTATATGCTGCATTTGATTCACTTTGCGTCAGTTCAAAATTTAGACAAGTGAAATACTCCTGATGAGGATAGCATTCGGAATATAACAGCAACAAAAGTCTACAATTCGTCTTTGAAAGAATTCAAAGATAGTTGGAAGCTTTTACATTTTAAGAGCGGAACATGATTTTGGCACTTCTGCAAGATGTTAATGTATCTAACAAAGATTTTATCTTCAATGTCCGCATTGCTTTGTCCAGCGACGTTTATTCGAAGGTTGCAGAGAGAAGTAGCTGTGAACGGCTTTGGTCGATACAAAGCTTGCCCCAATTTGGCTAGCATGCCCGACCGCTCCCTCCATTCATTTCTTTTATATCCCGCACATGCTAAATAGTTACTTGAGAAATATCTCTGTGATGTCTCAAACTTCTTAATACTTACTTAGCGCCGTCCACCCTAACAAGGCATCATTGAGCATTATAAACCTTCTAAAAACTATGCGTAACTAATATCGCAAGGATGCTTATGAGATATCCCCTGGCCCAACATTTTCTAACATCCACATACGTCAACTATTTAGCTTGCACATCATGAGCAATATCTGTGCAGGTGTCGCGTGTACGAAAGCGAGTGAACCAGTGTAGCCGCCTGAAAACTGCATCACTTCCATTTTGACAAAATTTGTTGAATATACTCTAGCTCACTGTCGAATAAATTATGCAAAAGGGGGAGGAAGTATTGAGCGGTGCCGAGATATAGAACATTTTAATTTTTTTGCCCAAGTTTTTTCTTTGAATTGTAAGCCAAATATTTGTCAGCATAAGAGAAAATAAAATAAAGGTTTTCTTTAAATTTTTTTTTCATAATTTTCGATATGAAATGTAATGTATTTTTTTTTAGAAGCGCAATGAAAGTTAGGAGTAATAGAATTTTTAAAATTATTTATAGAATTTCAAAATTTTCTTGTGAAGTATTTTTTGTTTTCTACTTTTTCGAATGTTCACATTTTATTAGGTGCGTAACTAAGTCCCCGCTGTTTGTCAAAGATGCCAGCAGTGTGTGCTAGTCGATTCTAACATAACCTAAACGTTATAAACCAAGCTTAGACAAACTGCTTCGACACATTAGTGATTTTGTTTTGGTATCATATATCAGGTCAGTCCATAAGTTCGTGCGTTTTTTAAAGGTGGTTTTAAAATTAATAAAAAAGAAGTTTAAAGTATTTATATTTATATTTATTTTTATTTATTTTTATATTTATATTATTTATATTTTCCGTCATTATATACAATGTCTTTCCAACGTTTAGGCAAATCTTTAATTCCCTGCTCAAAAAATTGTTTGTGCTTGGGGCCAAAATACGTTTCGATATCCCTTTTTATAGCTTCTTTTGAGAAGTAGTTCTTGTTACTCATATAGGAAAAGGTGATAATCACAAGGTGCAATATCCGGAGAGTATGGTGGATGCGGCATTAGCTCACATCCGAGCTCGTTCAGCTTGCCTAATGTTTGCCTTGCGGTATGAGGTCTTGCGAGGTCGTGGTGAAACAAAACTTTGCGTCTATTCATTAAATATGGCCAATTTTTATTTAAGTGCCTCATTCAGGTTTAATAGCTGATGGGAATAATAATCAGCAGTTATCGTCTTGTTTGGTTCCAGAAGTTCATAATAAACAGTACCGGCAATATCCCATAAAATAGACAGGATAATATTCTTGGGCTGAAGGCCATCTCTAGGGATCGGTTCTGGTGTTTCATCTTTATCTAACCATTGGCGTTTGCCATCAGGATTATTGTAAAGGACCCATTTTTCATCACCAGTAACGATACGGTTCAAAAAACTTTCATTTTCAAGCCGTTGAAGCTGATGCGAACACACATTCACTCTCTGCTGAAAGTTGGCGACGGAAAGTCTATGCGGAACCCATTTTTGCACCTTTGAAACCTTTCCCAACTGAGCCAGGTGCCTGTGAACTGGCGACTATCAAATTTGGCTCACCTTCCACGAGTTCGAGCAAGACGTCGGAGTTAAAGACTTCAGGACGACCAGCGCGCGGGGCATCTTCCACGTCGCAGTTACCACTTCGGAATTTTGAAAACCACTTTTACGCAGTCCTTACACCCACGGCATCCTCTCCGTGAGCAGTGTTTATTTCTGCAGCAGTAGTTGTTGCATTTTTACCACTTTTACAAAATAAAATATGCCTCTGATCTGATTAAAATCACTTGTTGAATGCGAAATATATCAAAGAAAATATAAATAGTTCCGTTATATTCTGCGCATAATTTTTTGTATGCAAAAATCATACAAAAGTGAAATGATGGGTAAAACACGCACGAACTTATGGACTGAATGATCCTTTTGGTTTTGTGAAAATGTCTGATTTTGTGCCGAATAATCGTTATTTGCGGGAAGTGTTGATTTTCCTCTTTCATTCGAAAAAAACGGCGGCTGAAGCGCATCGAGAGCTACAAAAAGCTTACGGAGATGCTGCTTTAAGTGAAACAACATGCCGGGATCGGTTCCGTCGCTTCAAAGACGGCGATTTTAATGTTGGCGGCCGTCCGCGTGAAGGAAGACCAAAAACTTTAGAAGACGCTGAATTGGATGCATTGCTCAATGAGGATCCGTGTCAAACGCAAGAAGAGCTTGCTTCAGTATTAGGAGTTACCCGCCAATCCATTTCCAAGCGATTGCATGCTTTGGGAATGATTCAGAAACAGAGGACTTGGATTCCTTATGAGTTAAAACCAAAGGATGTTGAACATGGTTTTTTTGCCACATTTTTGGAATTAGCATCATTGAGTTGCTCAGTGTTCTTTGCGAAATAGCTGGCAGTCCTGCTTCGGCTAAAATTACCTTTATTGGGGACTTGGGGAAAGCGCGGATACTTCTCCTGGCTGCAGCGCGATATGGTGTTTGTAGGCGTTTGATGTGTCTACTGGCGTAGTGTTCGTATATTGTGAGTCCGAAATCGGTTTTAGAAAGTATTATGGCTTTTGTTATATTGACAAGAGTTCTTATATGTACTAGACAATGTTTAGATGAGAGGTATTTTACAATATTAAGTCTAGAGAATAAGCTTAGTCTAACTTATTCACAATGACCTTTGAAAGTATAATATAATATATTTTTGATGTTTTATGATGAGGCACCAACTACAGTCAGACTAAGAGTCAAAATGTGACGCATTGGTTATGGTGGTAGCTAATATGACACCCAAATATGTGCTCTTCCCATTACCCTCAATTATCTAGTGAAGTGAATTTTTTTAATTTTTACGACTTGCTAGCACTTAAAAAGTTCGGTAACAAAATAGAAAAAAAAAAATAAATTTGATATATCTTGTAACTGCAGTGCTCCTTAAGTTCAGCGTATCGTAATTGAAACCGTTTTGCGCGACCCCAGTGGCAATAATTTTTGGCATATTGACAGGTGTTAACAGTCTTACACCTTTTTATAAGCAATTTCCGTTTACTTTCAATTTTAATACCCCATCAATATTCAAAAGTTTCATTAAATTTTCTTTTTTCTTCTTTCCTGTTTTTTTTCTCCTTTTTTCATTTTATCTCTTTCCGCTCCCGAATACCAAAGACTTTAAGTATATTTCGTCGTCATTGCCAAGGCGCTTGTATTTTTAGTAGTTGGTTAGCTCATTAATTTAAACAAAGGTGGGTGGGCTTTGATCTTTACGACCACAAACCGATGAGCAATTAAGCAACTTTTGCATGGCAGAGTGGTAAAGTGATATACTTGCAAGGGGGCGGAGGGTGGATACGCTTTAAAAGCGCATTGAATAATGTTAAAAATGAGCTCCATGGGAAATGAGAGAAAAAATCCAGACAATGCTTTATTTACACTTGGTTACAAAATTAAATGCGTGGAACATCTGGTAAGTGCCCGTATGTACATATGTATACGTGAACGTCTGCGCGTATGCTTGAAGGTAGCAGTGCGTAAGTTTAGACATATCTTAGGGCTTTCGAACTCAGCAAAACATCAAAAAAGCAGCTTAAGTGCGTCTTGCCGACACCCTTTTCAGAAAACATGCAGACATATTACACAAAAAAAAAAATGTGTACTCGTACACATACATATACATAAACGTATAATACTCACAGGTACATGCGAGTGTGCACGTACACAACATATGTACGTATGTATGTGCGAATCTCAAAATATTATTTTGCCCCTGTTCATCTTTTGTAGCTCACAAACTTTCAACCTAAAAATGTCTTTAAAGAAGGAAATCATTAAAATCTAAGCAGATCATGGAAGGCCGTAATGACAACGAGAAGGAAGTCATTAAAAAATGTTTATATTGTATTTTGAATGTGGGCTCAGAAAATTTGTTGCCAAGCAAGTACGAGTAAATGTCTGTTGGCATTTGTAAAGTTGTTGGGGTTTTTACAAAAAAATACCTACATTTTCGGGAAGCCGCAATTTGACGAAGTTTTTATGCAGCCTTCGCTGTCTTTTTATTTATTCTTATTGCTTTTCCATCTACACATCTATGTGTGTACATAAATTATATGTAACTATATATGTAAAGGATGGTTAAGTTTCAAGGGCCGGTGTTGATTTTGAATGAACTACAATTTTTTTAAGAAATTATTGTCACTTCTCTTTATTGTGACAATACTGGTATAGCTCAATTACACGTAGAATAAAATATTCGCCAAATGGCCGCCGAGGCCTCGGCTTCACACATCCATTCGATGGTCCAAATTTTCGATGACGCTAAGACATAATTGAGGTTCTATGCCGTTAATGCGCCGAATTATCTCTTCCTTTAGCTCTTGAATTGTTGCTGGCTTATCGACGCATTTACACCTTTTCTTTGAAATAACCCCAAAGAAAGAAGTTCAACGGTGTCATTCAACATCGGCCCACCTTTTATAATAAAACTGTTGCTGTTTTTGAAGTAAAACTTCTTAGGCGTCGATGGACAAGCGACAATGGAGAGTAAAATTTCAAGGCCATGCAACGTTTTGGGCATTTTCGTTCCGCGAGAGAGAAAAAAGATGTAACGTAGAGGGAAAGGAGAGAGAGAGCTATAACTTATATACTTCTTAGATACACTTTAGGCTATTTTTCCTAAGTTTTTCCTTCTGGTTGCTAATTTCTAGTTAGAAATAACACTGCCTAATTTTTGGCGCTTGTTTGTTGGTGCAAACTTGTAGGAAATATATATTTTTGGTGCCTACTATTTGGCGTTATATTTCCTTGGTGCCAACGGTTTGGGGCGTTTTTTGGTCCCAATTTTTTGGCGTTTTTTTGTTGCCTACTTTTTGGCGCTTATTTCCTTTTCCTGGCTAGTGCTTGTGCGTACTATAAAGTGCTATCTATTTCGGCGTCGGATTTATTGGTATTGCCCTACGACAATTTGTGCCGCTACTGCGGTTCTGGAATTGCTGCGTTTGTGCGCTCGGAGTATTGCGCGTTGTTGTTTTTTTTTTTTTGTTTTGAATCCGAAGGGGGAATCTTTCATAGATACCGTCAGCATAGGCGGCATGCACGATTCATACTGAATGCTAAAGGTGCACCTCATTCGGGACCACGCACAGTCAGTATTACTACTAAACTGGACGTGCGAAACAGTACACCTACGTACTAAACCCTAACTCCGACCTCTATAGCTTTAGTGTGTCCTGCGGTACCGCCATTTAAACATTGCCTCGCAGGGCCAAGCTGGCCAGTATGGCTCTTCGTATTTGTTTCTTTCTTTGTCTACCCTTCATTAATGGCTTGTCTTCTTTGTTTACTGCGTTCCCATTCCTTTTTCCTCAGTCCCTATAGCGCCTTTGCGGACCATTCTCTCATCTTGGCCCACACCAACTTCGATTGCAGCGTGTGATTTACAATGTTGCTTTTCCTCTCTCATTTTTTCAGTGGACATTCTTTCAGATGTGTATCTCGGGCAGGAGAAGACATGTTCCGTGTTCTCACTACTGTTGCCACAGAACGAGCAGTCTGCTGCGTCTTCGTGGCCGAGTCTTTGAAGATACTCTCTATAGCATCCATGTCCCGTCAAGAACTGTGTCAGGTAAAAATCTGTGTCACCATGTCCTCTCTTAACCCAAGCCTGTACGCTTCTGATAAGCTTATGCGTCCATCTTCCTTTTGTCGCTAGGTCCCAGCGATTTTGCCACTCAGTTATGCTCCCCAGTCTTTCTTCTTTACGCTCTTCCGCCGTTAATCTCCCGTTTAGGCTTTTGGTTTTGTCGTACACTCTACCCAGTTCAGAGGCCATTATATCTGGTGGCATGATACCTGATATGACACATACTGCTTCAAACGACACTGTCCTGAAAGTACATGCAACTCTAAGGGCACTTAGTCTAAAACCATTTCCGCTTTCTTCCCGCATGCTTTTTTAATGTGCTCCTTGAAGCTTAGTCGAGCATCGATCATTATACCCAAATACATATCTTAATGCCGCTTGTGTCGTGACGTTAAACCCATCAATGTTTAGTGTGGTCATTTCTAATTTTTTTCTACTCGTAATGAGGATTGCTTCTGTTTTTTGCCCTGCTAGCTGGAGTTTAACTGCTGTTAGCCATTGTTTGACCTTTGTTGTTGCCTCGCTGCAGATACTCTGAATCTGAGGGATTGTTTTGGCGACTATGGTCAACGCAATGCCGTCTGCGTATTCTATTATTTGCACTTCCCTCGGTATTGGGAGTTGCAGTACGCCATCATATAGTACATTCCATAGGATCGTGCCCAGTACAGATCCCTGCGGAGTAGTGCGCGTTGCTGCCCGGTTTGTGTCCAGCGTTTACCTACACCGGTCGACCCTTCTCCGTTTTTTGTAAATTTTGTCTATTTGTATTCTCTGCAAATGTTGTGAATTTATTTAGATATATATTCTTTCTCTCTCTCTCTCTCTCTCTCTCTCATTCTCTCTCGGGTCACTCCCTCTTTCTTTGTCTGCCTTGAAAGTTTCACATCTGTTATGTGTACTACGCTACACGCACTTTGTTTTTGATGTGCGCATCACGCAAAAACTACTGAACTGGTTTAGATGCGTTTTGGAAGGATTGTAAAGAAATACACAGAGAAGATTCTTTTCAGAAAATGCCCGAACTTTGGCTTCGGCTTCGGTCACTAAATTTAAATACGGTTTCAGCCAAAAAATAGTCGAACTTCGGCCGGACTTTTTTGAAATTTTTGTTAAAAAATTTAATCAACTTTTGTTTTTGAAAAATTCTTTGAATATTGGCATCAGTAACCACATTTCTTTTTAATTGCTTCGAAATACATACATACATATCAAATGTAGAAATGTAGTCAACTAATGAGTGGTTTTTTAAGAGCTCCAGAACTTAAAATGATAATAAAAAAACAGAAATAGTTTTGGGATGATTTTTTGTATCTGAGAGATAATTTAACCTGGTAGATAATTTCATGGCGTTTATTTTTAGACTATGATATCGCGCGTTTGTCCACAGCGGCTATGAGTTATATGGTCCATTCGATCAGTCTGACTACTTTTTCCAATAAAGCTGAGCGTATGGCGTTAGTGTCAGCATAAACCAATGACTTAACTTAGCTCCCTAAAAGTGGTCCAGAGGTGTTAAATCGAACGTGGAAGTCGATGAGCAGGAAACTTGTGGAAAGAAAATTTCACCAAATTGATTTTGCAATAAAATCTGTTAAATCAGGTCCATCTCTATGCAGATAATCGGTCTGCGAAATCAGCTCAGAGGCTAAAAACAACCGAAAAGCTTAACTATAGAACCTTCGCATATAGGCAATGCCACAGTCAACTCGGACTATATGGTTCCAGTTGTGAGTTTTGGAACACCACTAGAGACCATCATAGAAGAAGATGGATGGCGTAAAGGCTTGGTTCCAAGGAGTAACACCTTCAATGTATTCACTGATGAATCAAAAAGGGCAGAGGGGGTTGACGCTGGCGAATATTGTGCGGAATTAAGCTTCAATAAGGCGTTTAAGAAGAAGAAGAAGAACTATTGCCCTGTGTTTCAAGCTGAGATATTTGCTGTAAGGGAAGCCGCAGAACTCGTATGTACAGACGCAACAATTAACTGCGCCATAAACTTCTACGTGAATAGCCAAGCGGCTATAAAAGCGATAAAATCATACTGTGTATCATCCAAAAATGTCCATGAATGCAAGAAAGCAATCAGCAAGCGCGCCCGTAACCACAGGCTTTGTGTTTATTGGGTCCTTGGGCATAAAGACATAGAGGGAAACGAGACAGTGAATGGAATAGCTAAAGAAGGTGCGAGACTTGCAGGGGATTAAATAAGCCAGATACTTAAACCCCTGCGCATAATCCAAAAAGAACTAGAGCAACGCATGCTAAGAAAGGCAAAAGGCAAATGGCTTAGCTTAACCAATTGCAAAGTTGCTATGATCATGGGTAAACACACGCATATGGTGAGAAGTATACTAAATTGGTTATATCATTCGATAGAAGGAAGTCTAGAACTCTAGTTGGTATACTAACAGGGCACTGTCTAGTTGTAGCACACGAGTGCAGGCTAAATTTAATCCTTAACGACGATTGCAGGAAATGCAATGAGCCGAGTACAAGAGAAACCTTAGAGCTTCTTCTATACTACCGTCTGACTCTCTCGAAAACTAGATTATGCTACCTGGGTGTTTACAGCTTTGAGAGGCTAGAATCTATCTCTGAACTGGAGCTCGACCGACTTCTAAAATTCGGGAACAGTACGCGCAAATTGAGTGATGCATAGTTTCGCTAAATAGGACTCTGATCTGGTATCGCTATGGACCGAAATGGTCTCTGCGTGACTGCGTCCAGCCAGTATTATCTAACCTAACTTTTTCATGGCAAAAATACCATTAGGTATGCCATTGTCTGTCGTGGTATTTGGTATTTAGTTTTATGCTCAGAGTTTCGAGCCTGTACACTTCCGAATGGAAGTCAAGCACCAACCTATTCGACTACGGTGACCACCAATTTTCAAGGTTGGTAAAATTAAAGTTCAATTTACAATTAAAATTCATGTGATGGTTCCAAAAGTATTCTCTTATCTCGGACTGCAGACATGTCAGATGGATAAATGCTATCCAAGGTTAGGAGGCGAGATGTTTATTGACCATCCCACCCACTCATGTGCTCATATTAGTTTGATTTCCCCAGGCTTACCTGCCTGATGATATATCTAAGCAAACCGATGCTACAGCCCAGCCTTTTATAGATGTAGCCAAGTCCAAACAGATTTAGATACCTCAGAAGTGGTCAAATCTGACATACAAAATTTTTACATTTTTAAAATTAATTGTAATTGAGTGATACACCAACACCTGCTTACTAGAGAGGTGCGTTTGGTAAAGGAAATGAAACTGAAGACGTTTCATTCCCACCGTGGCAATGCAAGCTTTCACGCAAATCGACTCAATGAAGTGAATGCTTGAGCATTAAAATTATCGAATTGATGAGTTATTCGCCCCAATTCGTTATTATTGCATCCAAATTTTTTTTCTTATTCTCCGCCATTTTTCGACTACTGAGGCAGACATTTTTGAACTTAAGGCATACACATGTTTAGGAATTACTTGAATCTATGAGGCAGTATTACTTTGAAAGGTGCGTAGGGAAAAGTTTGAGCTGGTCACTAACCACGCGCGGAAGAGTTTGTCTCTCGTTGCCCTTTTGGCTGTTGATTACAACCCTATCTGGCATAAGTGGTGAGTGAATGGTAGACCATTAAGGTAAACACATTGATCACGCCCTACGTCTGATGTCCTCAACAATCGTGTTTGATTATAAACATTTATTTTTATTTTCTATCTCAAAACTACCTTCGCAATAGGTTGGCTATAATTTCATTAAAGTCCTCCACTTAAAGCTAACAATAACTAATAATATTTTATCTCGACTTTCGTAATATATGAATTCCCAAGAGCATTGATACATACACAAACAATTTCGCTGAAGTGTTGCAATGAAAATGTTAGTATCTCAACACGTTTCGTTTATCTTGAAGTGATGAAAGCAAGTCTGCCATTTTGTATGTAGTTTTATTGCTTTTAGTAACAATACGCGCTAGTATAGTCGCCCTGCTGATAAAAGGTGTCGCTGTGACACATTATTTATTCTCAGCTCATTTCGAAACTCACACTACCATAGCCACCACTTAACTTAGCTACCAATCAGACAATCAAACACAAACACATTCTCACACTCATTACTCCACCAATGGCGTGAGTGGATATCAGCAGCTATACTGCAACGCAGTTGTGTGGAGGGGAAATGGTAACTTAACTGTTGGACCTTTTGTTATTGTTTTTGCTACGAGTATATATTCGGCATCGTAAATAAACGCAACTCAATAAATTGTTATTTTAGTTGAAAGTATTAAGGCACTTTGCCTGTCTAACTGTTGATATTGACTTTTTTTAGCAAACACGTTTGCGTGTATGAACTGTGGGTACGTATGTATGAATGGGTGTGTGATTTTATATCACGCATATGTGAATTCTGGTGTAAGAGTGTGAACGAGTGGTAGTCTAGCAATGACTGTGACAAATTGTTAACAAATTCTGGTCACGTAAATCACATATACTTATATGTATATATCTACTAGAAAGAGAGCAGAAAGTGTTTGTGATGATATGAACCCTATAGAGAGAAAAATGAATTTAAAGTGCAATGGTCAACGGTTATTTATGCAATAGACGGCCACTCTTTGTAAAAAATTGTAATAAATTTATTTAAATATTTATTCAAATATTTATTTATTTTAAGTACATATATACTATTTCACAAGGTAACTCCAGGTAACAACACAATATATATTTTGCCTTGCAAAAATCTGTTGAAAATATGCGGGTTGAAATTCCTGGGCGGAAAGCTGGGCTGGATATCCAAATGTCTTTGGGCCTCGTTTTCAGTTGCTAGTACGCAAATACAGTAGATTTTCTGTTACTTCGTTCATATTAAAGGATTTCAATTAAAAACAATGCTTGTTGCTCACACCTCGTGAAAAACGATTGCACATCTATATTTTGACTAGTCTTGACTAGTTCTTTTTTTTTTGTTTTGGATGCTCATTATTTTTGTATAAAAGTACAGCTCTTTGTCTAACGAAAATGCAGCTTTAAAATTTAACACAGAAATTAGTAAGATTCCAAAAGGTATACTTAGGCATATCTACGACTTTATTTTTATATGGAGCAAATGCTCATTCGAGGAAAAAAAAATTATAAAAAATCAAAGAAATTTTCCAGCAAATTCAAACTTGCTCTTTGTTATACTAAAATTATAGCATACCAAGAATTTTTTAGAGATTACAATTAAATAGTTTCGTGCTTTGCGTGCGATTATAAGTTCGTGGAATTTTGTGAAAGTTATGCATAATATTACAAAATTGAATTTATATGGTTTCTGTTAAGCAAAGAACTAGAAAAATAATGAAATTTAAATAGACAAATTATGAAAATTAAACAAAAAAAAAAAAAAAAAGCAAAAACTTCACAACTGGTCAAACGTCGATGTGCTATCAATTGTATTATTGAGCTATTGGGTTATACGAGTATTTTGATATCACATTTTTTCCCAAACACTACAACTTTTGCTAAAGTGGAAAATTTGAACCGGAAAATTCAATCGGCTGTCGATTTACAAAGGATTATCTTAGTTTGGGGTGTTTGGCCGTAGATGGTTTTAGTGATCGATGTCTCGTAAGGAAGCCATCAAACAATTTAAAGTTTATGCTCCTTGTCAAGGCAACATTTTACACTATAAAATTCTTTTGCTGTTTTTTGTGTGCTCTATTCAGTTGTGAGTTACAGGGCGTTAACAATGGAAGTCAACAAAGAGAAAATTCGGTACATTTTAAAGTTTGCCTTTGATAATGCCGAAAATGTAAGCCAGGCCGCAAAAATTGTGAATGGTGCCGTTACCGTAATAACTAATTACGTGCCATTTTAGTTTCGTCGATTCAGGCAATTTTGATATTAAAGAATTTCGATAATGTCGATAAAATCTCAAAAATAATCGATGTTGATCGGCCTATTAGTAGTTGTGGCATCGCACAGGAGCTTAAAATAAAAAATAAAAATTAAGGTTTTCTTTTTCCCCAAACTAATATTAAGAAATATCTTTCAAAACTTTTAGTCTTCTTAAATCTACCATTTTGATTTTTGAAATCAAGTTCATGCTCAATATGGGAAAGCTGCTAAAAATATTGAGTCACTGTCCGCCATTTTTAGTTTTGAACTCCAAAATTATTTAAAAAAAAAATTCTTAAAATTTGGCATATAATCTGCGTAAGTGTATCGAGTTTCAATGAGGTTAAACTTTTTTCGCAAGCACAGGCAGTTATTTTTAATTTTCGGTGTTTGAATTCAATATCTCAATCAACAACTTCGGGAGGGTTAGTATATTAAATATAATAAAATTCCGCTGATCACTTCAAATTTTGAGCAATTCTTTTTAACCATAGTGACATTAGGTCCGTTCAAATCAAGAAACTTTAAAAGCCAAATGGCTGCAAATGCAGTTATTTCCAACAGCTTATTCTGGCACTATAAATATTTGCGCAGCTCTTAGTATTAATTGCCAAAAAAATAAAAGTACGATTTTTGGACTTGTCCAGCTTACTGCTGGGTTATCAGATGCCATAACACGTGTATGAGTTTCTTTTCGCCTATTATTAAATTTTAACAAAACATTACGAACCGTATAATATGAAGTAAATGTGTATGGGCTTACAAAAATACACGAACTCGTATGTATGTTAGTGTACACTGAAGGTATATGGCACAAATGTAGGCGAATTTAACTACCATACATGCATACACACACACATAGAACATACAATTACTCACTTAGCCCAGCTCATATATCAATGGCGCATTGCTGCTCCAGTTTTTCTTGATTCAGTACGAGTTGACACCCGGACGACAATATTTCGGTTGTTACTTTTTACTCGTGTGCCGAATTGCTTGGTTGAAATAAAATGCAAACAAAAAAATCTGCTAAACGTAGTAATATTGAGTTGAGAAAAGGCTGCTTCACACGTGCCCACTCACAAACACACACACATTTGCACTTGTTTGCGGATCAACTCACAAATCGCACGTAAAAAGCCAATCCATCCAAATCACAATGTTCGAGAAAAAACGAAAAACGAGGTACCGCAGATGGAAAAGTGTAGGCCGTCTTGAGCCATCCAAAAGTAGGCAACATATAAATTGAGGCGAAATATTTGCTGGTGTCGTATGTTTTTGCAAACGATTAGATATACATCACAATTTGTTTCGGGGGTTTTCTTTTTTGTGGAAATAGCAGAAGGTTACAAAATTTCATGTTGTAAAACGAAGATATTTAAAAAGTCGTGTTCTAAAATTTATATAACAATTCAGCTAGTTGGCACTAGAGCCTTTTTATACCTAGATGAACCATTAATCACATTCTTAGTTTAAGGGGAGCAGCTCCTCCAGCACTTAAAAAATTTCCATTTGATTTTTTTTTGCTCTAAAAATTTTTCTTTTCTTCTTTCTTTTCAATGTTTTAAGCTTAATAGAAAGCCTAAAAAGCCCGTATAAAGTGAGTGAAGTGATAAGCGTCGAACGAAAAATGAGTAAAAACCCAAAGTTTAATCGCATTTTTCTCGAAATAGGCTTTTTCCGCGCTGTCGAATATAACTCAAAAAGTAATCAAGATATTAACTTAAGCAGTTAGGGGTAGTCAGAGGCCCGAAAAAATGATGATTTTCAATATTTTTTTTTTGCTAGTCAATTGATTTTTTTACATGAATAAAAACATTTCATTAATACATCATATTTCGACTTCTCTTTAGCAAAATTTACAAAAAAAAATTGATATTTGTAAAAGTTATCGCTGTTTGTGTGGAGCCCGTTACTCCAGAAGACCCTTACGGTGATCATCACAAGTCCTTGGAGATTCATCTAAAATCAATCGGACAAGAGAAATTAGTTTTTTTAATACAGGGTGGCGCACGAATCGTGCTACAAAAACAAAACGTAATAACTTTTTTTCTAATCAATGTATTTAACTTTTTGTTTTTTTATAGTATAGATAATTCAATTTTATTTTATGTAACTAATTAGTTTTGAGAATAATAGAACGTAAATGGCCTCCATGTTCATTCACGCATATGCGACACCTGATGAGAAAATTGTTCATTGCGCACTGAAGGGTTGAAGTCGGGATCGCCTCAATTATTTTTGTGATAGACTGCTTCAATTCAGTTTGAGATAACCCCATAAAAAAAATCTGGTGCAGTGAGGTCAGGTGACCTTGGGGGCCAGCGGAAAGTGGAATTTCTGGATATCAATTTATTTCTAAATTTTCGTTGGAGCTCCTCCATAACCGGTCTGGCTATATGTGCAGTTGCTCCATCTTGCTGGAACCAAATGCTGTTAAAAGGGATACGTCTTCGCCGCAGTTCTGGATAAAAAAACTCCTTTAACATATTTAAATAACGGTCCCCATTTACAGTCGCTGTTACACCGTTTTCTTCGAAGAAGTATGGCCTGACAATGCACCTTGATGAAACTGCGCACCACAGTGTGACTCTTTCTGGGTGCAGTTCCATCTCATGGAATATTTGTGGATTTGATTAAGGGGTTAGGGGTAGTCAGAGGCCCGAAAAAATGATGATTTTCACGAATTTTGTTTTGCTACTTAATTAATTTATTTAACAAAAATAAAAACATAGCATAAAAACATCATGTTTTAACTTGACTTCACCAAAATTTCAAAAAAAAAAATTAATAATTGCAAAAGTTATCGCTGTTTGTGTGAAGCCCGTTTCTCCAGAAGTCCCTTGCGGTGAACATCACAAGTCCTTGCAGATTCATCTAAAACCAATCGGACAAGAAAAATTAGTTTTATTAATAGATAATCTTGTGCCTGATCGAAGCCTTTTTTTTCAAAATGAACAAAATGGCGGCCTCAGAAAATTTTTTCCAGATTTTAGAAAAAAAAACCAACAGTTAATTATTAAAAAAAATCGAAATTTTTGAAAAAAAAAAAATCCTTCGATCAGGCACAAGTTTTTTATGTTTTTCAAAAGCTGTATAAATTTTATTGAAATCTACGTAGCGGTTTTTAAGTTACAGTGTTCACCAGTTTGAAAAACATAGTTTTGAGAAAAACGCATTTAAAGTTTTGCTATCGGCTCCGGAGCGGCCGAGCGCCCTTTGTTAATTGTTGAATAACTTGAAAAGTATTTGTCGGATTCACTTCAAATTTTTACACAGTATTTTTAAAACATGATACTTTAAGAAAATGCAAAAAAAAAAAATCGATTTTTTGAAAATTCTGACTACCCCTAACCCCTTAACTCCATATACGGCAATTTTGCTTGTTTACATTGCCGTTTAGATCAAAATGGGCCTCATCAGACATAAATAAGCAATTTATGAAGTTGTTGTCTTCTTCGGCCATTTCAATAATTTTTTGGCAAAATTCCAGGCGAATAGGCAAATCCAGAGGGTTTAATTTGCTTGTGATTTGAACTTTGTACGGAAACAAGTTTAAGTCATCATGAACTATCCGCTGCAATGACCGTCTGCTAACTCCAATTTGCGCCGACAAGTTACGAGTCGAAACTCTTGGATTTGCCTGAATTGACGATGCTACAGCCGCGATTGTGGCTTCGACCCGAACATGGGGATCGTGCGATGCTTCCAGATTCAGCAAACATGTTCACCAGCCTCATAATGGTCCATCTGCTCGGGGGAGTGCCGCCAAACTCCCGCCTAAATTCCCTTTGGACGGAAATGATGGACTGCAAAGCATGGTACCGCTGCACTATCCAAATCCTCTTTTCGGTATCCCAAGCCTCCATTTTTCGAAATCTAAATACTAATCTGCAAAATAAAAAAAAAAGCCGATTACTCATACAGAAAAAAAGTTATTACGTTTTGTTTTTGTAGCACGATTCGTGCGCCACCCTATAGATAATCTTGTGCCTGATAGAACCTTTTTCCAAAATTAACAATATGACAGCCTCATGAAATATTTTTCAGATTTTCGAGAAAAAACCGGGAATTAATTGTTTAAAAAAATGGAGTTTTTTGAAAAAAAATCTTTCGATCAGGCACGAGTTTTTTATGTTTTCAAAAGCAGTATAAATTTCATTGAAATCTACCAAGCAGGTTTTAAGTTACAGTGATCAGCAGTTCAAAAAACATAGTTTTGAGAAAAATGCATTTAAAGTTTTGCAGCTGTTAGCAGCTACTTGCTCTCGGACGCTCCGGAACGCCCGAGCGCGCTTTGTTAATTCTTCAATAACTCGGAAAGTATTTGTCGGATTCCCATGAAAATTTCCCATAATATTTTTACGATTTCATAACTTAGGAAAATGCAAAAAAATCCAATTTGTATTGTAACTACACCTAACCCCTTAAAAATTTACAGAGATATTCTTTAACATAATGGACTTTGCATGCACCCCAAATTTTATTTAATTGTCATTAAAAATATGGTTTTGATCAATTTTTTTTATAAAAAAAAGTGTAATTTTTTCCTTTACACTTCAAATTTTAATTTTTCTTTTTTTTTCGTTAAAATAGAGCAAAGCGTGACTTATTTTAATGAAAAAATTTTGTCTGGTAGATTTCAGTTGATTGCAAGAGGCTGTACATTCCACGGCGCAAATTAAAGTAGCCACGTGTGAGCAGCTGTTTTTTTTTTTTTTTTTTTTTTTT
This sequence comes from Anastrepha obliqua, assembly GCF_027943255.1. NCBI lineage: Eukaryota > Metazoa > Arthropoda > Insecta > Diptera > Tephritidae > Anastrepha > Anastrepha obliqua. The sequence goes on along the minus strand of NC_072892.1, from coordinate 56,580,357 downwards.
TTTTTATTTTTATTATATATTCATTTAAGCATGAAAATTAGTATGTAATTTATTTTCATATAATAAATACTAAAGGGTGTAACAGGTGTTATGGATTAATGGATTGCGCTATCGAGAGATGATTGGCGATTTTTTATGGCCGGAATTGGATGGTATTGACCCGGATAACGTTTATTTTTAACAAGTCGGCGCTACGTGCCACACAAGCCACGAAACCATTGATATTTTACGGGAGAAGTTTCCGGACCGTGTTATTTCTCGGAGAGGTCATCTCAATTGGCCACTGATTTGAAAACTTGTGGCTTTTTTCTTTGGGGCCACGGAACACAGAAGGTCTTCGCCAACAGCCCAGGGTCGATTCAAGACCTCAAAGATGGAATTCGTGAGGCTATCGATGGCATAGGGCAGCCACTTCGGTTATGGAAAATTTCATGAAAAGGATATTGTCCTATAAGCGTGGTCGTGGTGGTCATTTGCCTGATGTTATTTTTCACTATTAACGGCATACCTTCCTCTTTATAATGAAATAAACATCCGATCATTTATATTAAAAAATAGCATTTTTCTTTGAATATCAAACACCTCTTATTGGAAAACCCTTTATTAGTTTTTTGCAAAAAATGAATGAAAAACGCGTTGTCTTCCCGCTAATAATGGAAAAGCATTTCTTGCAAGACTTCTGCAATTTTAAATTTAAATTTAAATAAATAATATTACATATTATTATTACTTCGTCTTTAGGAGTAACCACACACTTACGACATGAAAGGTATGAATTCATACCATTAAAAAAATATCAAAAAAATGGAGTGAAACTCAAAACTATGGCAGATTTTGCAGATGAAAATTGAGTGAAAAAATTCGGATAAAAAATTAAAAAAAAAAAAAAATCTTTCAATTTATGCATTAAAACAGTAAAACTTCATTCATAAATCCATTGCTGGCATGCCGATACTGTTTTGTTATATGCACCGAGTTATATGTGTGCCAAAAATTCGGAAATTATTTTCAAGCAAATTTAAAAAAAATAAATCGACTTATGCGTATAGCATTTCCAAAGACATTTTCAACTATAATAATATAGAAATTTGTTTTAACTTTTCATTATTCTAACTTTGATAAAGCCACCAAAGAATAAAGAAAATTTTACTAGAATTTTTTTTATTAAAAATTAAGTTTGGCCATTTTTTTGTTTGGGGGAAAAGAAATCCATTTTTTGTGCGTAAAATTTTGCCCAAATAGCTTAAAACTGTTTTATGGTCGACCTTAAGCTCCACGACAATTATATACGTAAAATTAATTTATTTAATTCACTTCCTACAATTCTTGTTAACAAGAAATGTATCAAGGATCAATAGATTTCGAGACAAAAATCTCTGAAAAAACGATTTCTCAAAAGCAATAATTGGCAAAAAAATCCGAATTTTGCAAAACCGTGTGACACACTTTAAATGCACTCAAAGACAACAAAATTACCAAGTGCCAAGCAAATCTGAAATTCCAAAGTCCACCGGCAAATGGAGCGCCACATGTAGTTTTCCAACCTAACCACCTTAATGCTCAGCTCATCCTTACCCCATCTGCACACATAGCAGACTCCCAACCTGTCCTTTTCTCATACTTCCTCATGTCTTCCAGCCGTTGTCCCCTCAATTTTTACACACACTCGGCTATCCCAATACGTTCACGCTTCCGGCCGAACGGTTATTATAACTGGTAGCTCATCAAATGCTCGCGGCAGCGCCCTACATTTTTTTTCACACCATCACCAAACTATAGGCACTAACAACCGCCTGCAGGTGTCAAATGCCCTCTGGCAAATGGTAAGCAAAAAATGAGCAACATATGAACCACGTTAGTTTGTTTTTGTATGAAGCTACTACTACTACGAGTATAAGGCTTCAGGGATTCACTATAGCAACATGTGAAAAACTACACGTACGACTAACTATCCATATGCAGGTATTTGTATTAGTGCCCGTCTAGTAATTTTCACGTTTTCGCTGGCAACGCTGTAATTTGGACCAACGCCTTAGGCGTACCGTTTTGAGAGCGAGTGTGAGCTGGCAAAGCATGTAATAGACAGCGAAGTATGTAATAGCCAGGGCAGAGTATGCAACCAGTCAGGCGATTCGAGGCAATAAAGCTTGTTGAAAGCCTTGGTTTTTGCTTTTTTGTTGCGTACTTTTAGGCGATGTGCTCTTCTTTTAGAAATAGGTGTGCTCTTGTTTGTTTTTTTTTTTTGTGTGTTACTTGCGCACAGATAGCCTTGGTTTTTATTTGTTTGTGCTCAGAGGCCTTTCGATGTGGCATGCTGGCATAATTTCGCGGATTACATGATGCTGCATCGTACGCGGTACAATGAATTCGGTCAATTTCTTGGTTGCTTTTGTTCTCACTGCCTCTGTGGAACGATTTTCAGTTTTTTTGCTCTTCTAAGTTTGTTGGTAATTTTTTTTTTTTGTAATATTTTTCGCACGTTTTTGAGTCATGCATCACTTGTTTGAGTTGTTTTTTTTGTAATTTCACTCGCGATTTCTCTTGCCCTGCAATGGCAAAATGAAAAGTGGAAATCATTTAAAAACTGTCAAGCCAAATTCGTTCGTGGATATGAAGTGCGTATATCTCACGGCAACATACCTTTATTGCAACATCTATCTTTCAGTAGGTATGTGTGTATATGACTTGAGTGCATCTTTTTGCCAAAATATGCGTGAATTCCTCGTAAGAAATAAAATACAACCCTAAAGGCAAATAATTTGAAAAAAATCACTGGCAAAAAGTTTGGAAAATTATCCTATTTTATATATATATATATTTTCTCATGTAGAAATTAGGGCCTTCCACGAGTGTTTGATTATGTGAGTCTATCAGAATTTAATTATCTGAGTTTATCAAGAATTCTTATTAAATATTGAAAATATTAACTTTAAATATCAAATAAAGAAAGTTATTCAAAAAAAGTCATATCAAATGAAAGTCATTAAATGCTTCTAAGGGGCGCTATTTCCAGCAATATTTGATTTGTTATAGTGACCAATAAGGAATATCCTGGGTAACCGGAAAAGTCTGAAGGCTTAGAGATACAGCCAGCTCAGAAAACCAGAACAATGAATACCCACGAAGAACTTGCAGTTTAATTAGAAATTATTTAGAAACCATTTAAAATCTTCTGAATGATTAAATAGCCAGGAAAAAGGAATCCATGCGAACTATTACCGCGACCGTTCAAAAGTGATACATCAGTAAAGAAACTATTCCTGCACCGAACTGTGATAAAAGAGGTTATTATACATCACGATAATCAACACCGGAAAAGCTTGTACACAGATCGGTCCAAGCTTGCGGATAGTAGGACTGGTGCAAATATTTTTGGGCTGAATTTTAAAGATCGATACCTATTGGCGGTTAACCCACAATCTTTTATGTAGAGATGTATGGCTTAGAAATTCGTGGCAGAGATTGCCTTCAAAGAGGTATCACTTTGTAGTAAATCTGCATTTTGTCAGACAGGCTGGTAGTCTTCTGTTATGTGCAATGCCATTTCATATAATAATATCTAAACTGTTTGTGGAAAGCTTTACTGTACTCAATACCCTGGGAGCAATGACTGATTACTAGCACATGAATGGCAGGACCTCAACGAGTTCGACTGTGCCGTACGAAATTAGGTACCATGTAAAATCTTATATACTAAACATCTTTTATGAGCTAACTAAAGCCTAAAATAATTTAACAATAAAACCTTCTAGAAAAGCATCAACAAACCTTCTAGAAGAGCATCAATTAGGCTATGAATCCTATAGTAAAGGTTTGAATAGTATCGGCCATATATTTATAGGGTGAACGCTATGAAGTGTTACCAACTTCACACTGCTTGCATCTGTAAAACAGCACATGACATCAACGTCAAAATTGTTCTAATCACAGTTTAATATATTGTTTATAAGCCATCAAAAGCATTTGCGTCTCAGTTTTGTTGAATTTTTTTTTTCTGTGATAGAATTCAAACGTAATAGTGTGATTGCGTTATGTTTGGCTGGAAAATCTCAACCAGCCATTGTTCGTGAGCTCAGTCACCTCAAAGTGAATAAAATGTTTTTGTATCGCACAATAAAACGTTACAATGATACTGGTAGCATTGCAAAATGCTATGGAGGTGGACCAAAAAAAAGCCGCAACAACGCCAGAAATGGTTCGGAAAGTGAAGGCTCGACTTGAACGAAATCCACGTCGAAGTGGAAGAAAAATGGCCAAAGATCTCAAAATATCGCAACACAGCATTCGACGCATATTGAAAACTGAGCTCAAGGTCAAGGCTTACAGGTTCCAAAAAGCACACGATCTTTCACCCCAGAAAAAAAAAGTTCGGTGCGAAAGAGCAAAGGAGTTGTTGCGATTGCACGAACGTGGCGAATTTCCTAACATTGTGTTTTCTGATGAAAAAAATTTCCGAATTGAGCAGTTCAAAAACACTCAAAACGATCGTTTTTACTTGACCGAACGCTCATACGAGAATTTGAGCCTACGTATGGCCGCTAGCAGCAATTTCCCATTGCAAGTAATGGTTTGGGCCGCAGTGACCGCTGATGGACGCCCTCCAATCGTTTTTATCGAGCCTGGTGTCAAAGTGAATGCGACTTATTATGGAGAAAATGTTTTAGAAGCTGCTTTAGAGCCGTGGACACGCAAACATTTCGGTCGTAGACCATGGACGTGAACCACTTCATTTCGTCCTCACAAACGCTTTCGAATTCGCCAGACGCAAATCCAATGATCTGGTCTATTTTGGAAAGCAGTATGGATGCTGTGAATTATACGAGAATGGGCCAAAATACCTCAAGATCACATTCGTGCAGCATGCAACTAATTTTTTGACCGTTTGAAGGCTATAGTCAAGGCAAAGGGTGGTCATATCGAGTGGTGTTTTGAATAGGTAATACTTCATATCGTTCACCCGGTATATACGTAGAAAAAAATGAACAGTGCATCAAAAGTTGTCAAAGAAATTTAAAATTTTTTTCTCAAAATCCCACAAGACTCATACAGAAAAATGTCACTAAAAAGACCCATCGCGAGTAATAAATAAGTTTAAGGAAAATGTTAGTGTTAATCCGAGCAAGAGTAATAATAGGAAAAAAGTCTTCTGGTCAAAATTATAAAACGGAGAAGGTGGCGGACATGCAGCAAAAAAATCCCAATCTAAAAGAAAAGAAGCCTAATAGCAGATTGTTCTCAGCCAGTCAATTGTATGGTGAGTCAAAATTAATGCTTAAACTCTTAATGAGTTTTAACGTTCAAAAAATACCGGATCGTAGTACAGAAAGGAAAAATGATAAAAAAATATGAGCCCAATAATTTATTCCACAAAAATTCGATTGCTGGCTACTGGAAGAAGAAATATATAAATATGTATAATTTTTTTCAGCTTTCAAGCCATGAATTTTACGACGCAGATATTAAGGAAATATTGAGGACAAGTTGAGAACTAAAAGAAGTTTAGAAAACAACAGTTCCCAAAAGAGTCTCTCATTTGGCAGACAACTTCTAGTTGTGGCAAATAAAGCAAAGCTTTCATAATATCTGAAACTCTTTATGCAGAAATTTTTGAAGAAAATTGCTTACAAAAAAGACTTTTAGCATTCAGAGTTAGCCTAATATCTGAAATTGTGTTAGCCTGGTCTGGTGTCACGCCAGTACACTACAGGCTTTGGAATAGTACGAGAAGAACAATAAAGAAGTTGTACTCCGAGAGGTAAACAAAATTAATTGTACTAAGCTCTGTCAAATTTAGTGATATTTAACTATGGTGAAAATGAAGTTAAAGACAACGAAGCAGATCTCAAAAGAGGTCAACGATTTTTGCCTGAAGTGGTTATTTGTTAGTTATTAGATTACCGAAGATTGGAGATCAAGGCTTTAATCATAAAAGTTCTAGAAAAAAGGTAAAGTTGTACATAGAAAATGTAAATATTTTTGAAAAGATCTCAATCTTAATTCGCTGCACTATGGCTATGTCTTCGTAAAGCTCATACAGCTCATGGCTCCATTACGCATACGATGCTCGCCGTTGCTAGCGTGCGATGAAGAAATACTACCATTGATAAAGTTCAGGTCAGAGAAATACTTTGAATTCATGAAAGAGGCACACAAGATTTTCCAGGCCACACTGCCAAATCTTAGTTATTGCAAGATGGCCTAGAAAATAGCCCCCAGGACCTCAGAATCAGATGAAAATTTTGAAGAAAATTATTCTGGAAAATTGTCGCGTAACTATTGAGCAGGATAACGCGGAGGGAGTTGGAGTATCGGTCGGCTCATGACATGCAATTTTTAAAGAATGTTTTGGGCTTGAGGTGTTTCTCAGTGAAGAATTTTGAAAAAACAATTCATGGCTTTTGCATCACGATAATGCATCAGTTTACTCAGCGTTGGCTGTGAGAGATTTTTTGAACTAAGCCAATATCAGCCACGACCCCAGCCAATATTCACCATATTTGGCTCGCTGCAACTTTTTCCTTTTCCTAGAATTGAAGAGGCTTATTAAAAGACGGAGATTTGCAATGACAGAGGAGATAAAGACGGGAAGTCCTTGCTATAGCCTCAAGGCAATACCAAGAAGTGTTTGTTAGAATGTTTCAGTATATGTATTATATCTGAGGTGATTGCTTCGAAGAGCACCAATAAACTACTACTAATAAACGAATATTGAATGATGAATGAATAAATGATGAGCAAATTAATATTTTTTGAGAAAAATAAAAAGTCACCTTGGATTCGAAGCAAACATCAGCTATCAAGTGGCTAATTGAAAAGTTAAACAGCATAAAAGCGTGTATTTCCTTACATGGTCGTGTGCCAAATCGAAACATAACTGCATTCCAGAGCGTGTTTTTTCTTTCTATTATTCATACATACGCACATATGTACGTGTGAACCCAAAAAATCACTTTGTTTCTTGCACGACCTGAATTGCTTCTGTCAAAATGCATATTTACTTTGTATACGTTAACGTGAGAACTCGCACTTTTTCTTCCTCTATCCCTCAATCCTCCTATCCGTCTATTCTTCTATCTCTCTATCCCTCTCTATTTGTTTTTCTCTTTCCACGCGACCTGCAGGGCGTATGAGCGACATTTCGCATATGCAAGCACTTTCCTCGCGCTGCTTTGCTTCTACAGAAAACCAACGAAAAAAATGGTGTTAATGAAAATTTCCATACAACATCAGGCATATGAGTTGTTTGCTTTGTTGCTTTTTGTTCTTCTTACAATCAATGTTTTTGTTGTAGTTTTCATCGTGTCATGACAGTAGCAATAATGGCTGAGAAGCAAATGCTCACATGCCGAAAAAAATTGTACAAAGTTCGGAAAAGTTTTGAAAGTTCACATTTCATATGAGTTTCCTGATTTCGTACGCGTTTGTTGTACACTATTACTCCGATTTTTGTTTTTTTTTTGTTTTTGTGCTTTTTGCTATGGTTGCTGTTGCTTTATAATGCATGTAGTATGCAGATGTTGCGCACATTTAATATGCTTGCGCCTATTGTTGTTTTCTTTTTGACAACACACGCACGACGTGTAGGTACTTCATTTTAAGCGACAGTCAATCCTTTGCGTTTGGGTCACACACCAATCATCTGCTCGAAATTCACTTTTCGTTTTGGTTATGTTTTGCTTTTATTTGCATTTGATTTAACTGCATTGCTTATGTTTGTTGTTGGAACTTTTTCATTGTTACCACTGGTAATAAATCACCATCACATGTGCATACCTATGTTTGCATGTATATGTATGTATAGTAAATATTTTTTTTCTGCCACACTTTTTACTCATATGCGCCGTGCTGCTCATTTATTGTCTGTTTTTATTTTAACGCGTTTGCTGTTGCATGCCGTTGGCTCGTTGCCATAATTGCCAATTTTGACACATTTTTGGCGGATTAAAGTGGATTTATTTAAAAACAATACAATCACCTGAGGGCAAATAAAGAACTCCCTTTTTCATGCAGCTCGTTCTTTTTGTTTTAATTTTGTAAATACACTTTTTTTAATGATCTCTTTCTCTTATCTTCTATAAGCAAATTTAAGTGCGATTCTCTTTTCTAGTAGTGGTTTTTTGTTAAGAACTGGTAAAATTCAATATCTCTTTTGATGAGTTTTAAGTGAAAAATCGGCAAGTAACTGAAATAAGTTGTATTTCGACCAAGTAAAGGAAAAGAATTCATAAATTTATCGATTTTGCTCAATTTTGGATAAGTTTGGACCGTATGAGCATCTAATAGTGCCTGGTATAAAAAAGTTAATCGAAATAACGGGTGATTTTTTAGCTATTATCTCTTTAAACAGTTGGTTTAAACAGCTGACGCACGTTTCGTGTTTTGTTTCATTGTCAAACATATTCAGTTTGGTCTATAATTTAACCATGAACCGTCTTACAAACCAACAACGCTCGCAAATCATTGAATTTTATTATAAAAATGCGTGTGCTGTTAAGAAAGTTTATCGCGCGCTTCTTCCATTTTATGGGCAGTTTAATTGACCCACTGAAGCGACTATTCGAGTTATTGTAACTAAATTTAGAACCAAATTTACATTATTGAACATCAAACCACCAACACGCTTACGTAGAGTGCGAACTCAAGAAAATATCCCACCTGTATCGGCCTGTGTTAATGATGACCATCAATTATCGATTCGTCGCCGTTCGCAGCAATTGGGTCTCTGTTACTCAACAACATGGAAATTTTTGCGAAAGGATTTAGGTGTGAAGCCTTCCAAAATACTGCTGGTGCAGGAATTGAAGCCGAACGACCTACCGCAACGCAGAATTTTTGGTTAATGGGCTCTTGGAAAGTTGGCCGAATATCCACTTTTTCATCGAAAAATTGTTTTCAGCGACGATGCTCATTTTTGGATCAATGGGTACGTAAATAAGCAGAATTGTCGCTTTTGGAGTGAAGATCAGCCAAAAGAATTGCAAGAGCTAGAAATGTCTCCAGAAAAGGTCACAGTTTGGTGCGGTTTATGGGCTGGAGATATCATTGGACCGTACTTCTTCAAAGATGCTGCGAATCGTAACGTAACTGAATGGTGAGCGCTACCGTGAAATGATATCCAACTTTTCTTTGCCCAAAATGCAAGAGTTTGACATGTGGTTTCAGCAAGACGGTGCCACATGCCACACAGCACGCGTAACAATGGACTTGCTGAGAGGCGAGTTCGGTGATCATTTTACTTCACGTTCGGGACCTGTCAATTGGCCACCCAGATCGTGCGATATAACGCCTTTAGATTATTTTTTGTGGGGCTATGTTAAAGCTCATGTCAGACAAGCCTGCTTCAATTAACGCATTGGAAGACAACATTAAAGCATTTATATGTGAGATACTGGCCGAAACAATGGAAAGAGTATGCCAAAATTGGGCTAAGCGGATGGAACATTTGAAGCGCAGTCGCGGTCAACAATTGCATGAAATAATCTTCAAACATTAAATTACATGGACTGTACTATCGATTTAAATAAAAATTTCATGAATTTTTCTGAGTTTAACGTGTGTTTTTTTGAAAAACTTTCCTGCAGCTCTTATTAAATCACCCTTTACTAGCAAACTACCTGAATAACAAAATACACAGATTAAAATTTTAGTGTAATTTTACATAAGGAGGTCTGGCTCAGAAAACTGAAATGTTGCCTTTGATGTCTGTTATAAGAGGCCTCTCATAAGACGCACCTAAAAGTAGGTTTAGTCCGATTTACTAACACATTTTAACGATATTCACATTGTTCCATCTTTCTTTAATCACAATTTTAACGATTTGTGTATTCGGTAACCCAGTTCATAACGACAATCGACAAGACAAACTCAGCCGTTTGGTTAACATGTCAAGAATCGGAAGCTAAATGACAACAATTTTTTGTGGTTAAATTTAACGAGAAATCAAGAATTAGTAGTTTGAATTATAACTGTGTAATTATATTAAGTGGTCAGGGGTGGTCAGAGGCCCGAAAAGCTAATGAGTTTCAATAATTTTTGTTTGCTAGTCAATTGCTTTATTTTACAAGAATAAACGAATAGCATTAATACATCATGTTTCGACTTAACTTAAAAAAAAAAAACAAAAAAAAAAATGATTAATTGTAAAAGTTATCGCGGTTTGTGTAGCCCGTTTCTCCAGAAGTCCCTTGCGGTGATCATCACAAGTGCTTGGAGATTCAACTAAAATCAATTGGACAAGGGAGATTAGTTGTATTAATAGTTTATCTTGTGCCTGATCGAAGGTTTTTTTTCAAAATTGACAATGGCGGCCTCAGGAAATATTTTCCAGATTATCGCCTCGAGAGTAGCCAAAGATCCGTCAGATAGTGAATCGACGTTTCCTCCACGATGTGGACAAACCTTTCCATTTGATTGCACGGAAGTTCCAAACATTATTTCTATTAACTCCGGGCTTTACCGGGCACCTAATTTCTCAGCTTAACAGTCATCTTCGAAATTCCAGAATAACAGTGATTTTGACTGAAAAACAGGTAAATCTTCAGGTACCCTTCAAGATAATTCTAAATTCTGTCTTTATATTGCTAGGTTCCAGTTGCCCTACTCGTAATTGAGCAATGGGCAATAGCCATGAGCCAGTCGTCCGTTAGGCGTAGCATACATCGCATAATACATAGATGCTATCCACCGCTCCACGTTTTGCGCAAAGGTGAGATTTCCTTTAACTCAACTGGAGCAGCAATAAAATTTTTAATCGAATTGCTGAGCTGGCGCGGCTCCTTTCAAAAGCTGTTGATGATATCCTAAAGCATTATTAATCAAAAAGCAGTATTCAGTAAATATTAATTTCAAACAAACAATGATTTTATTTTACTTATCTTGGGCAAATATAATCGAAAAAAAAACTGCAACATTTAATTTAACAGCTTGGCTAGTATGTCTTCCAGTTGTTCTTCTAAGCGTTGTTCGCACATTTTGATATTTAGTTTGACAAAGATGCCACTCTTTATCAGTTTGAATAAAAACAAGGTGACAGCTGTTTAGTGTTAGTTAACATAAGTTTGTGATTAGCAAAATCGTTAGTGCAAACGGCAAATATTGTAGACAAAAACAACAATTGTCGAATCGTTAAACGTTAGGGAATCGCACTGCAGGTCTCACTATTTTTATCCAAATTATAAGCAAAAAATTATATTATATAAATTAAATGCCTACCTAGAGAACGCCTGCAGGGTTTTCCCGTGTTGTGTGACTTCTGGGTCCATCCTGTTCAAAATAAATACCGTCTATTAATACGTTCACACATAAGTACCATAGATTATCTACTTTTTCGTTCTTAACTCTAAATCTGTGATTAAAAAGCGCGTTTAACCATACAAAATTTCTCTCCCGAAATCCGGGATTATAAAATAATCTTAGTTTATAAAGACACTTTTTTGCAATTATTTTTACGATTGTAAGGAGAAACGTCAAAATAAAAACTAAATAAAATGGACGTCGGCAAAGCAAACAGGAATGTAGACATAATTATAATCAAATGTTTGTTAAATATTAATAGGTCTATGAATAAGTTCGTGCGGTTTTTTTTCGAAATTTGAATTTCGGATCATTCCCATGGCTTTTAAACGTTTGGAAATGGTTGATTGATCAACTCCCAAAGTTTTTGCAACCTCTTCTTGCGTTTGAGCCGGATCTTGATCGAGCAATTCCTCCAATTCGGTATCCATGAACTTTGGCGGCGCGGCCAAAATCACCACTTTTAAAGCGTGCAAACCACTTCTGGCACGTTCGCTCAGCTAGAGCATGCTCACCATAAACTTCCACCAAGATACGATGACTTTCGGCTGCTTTTTTCTTCATATTAAAGAATTCCCCGCAAAAACACATTATTTGGCACGAAATTCGACATTTTCAAGTGTGGTAAAAATATTGTTGTTTACGCTTCAAATAAAAAACTTATACTGACGTTTGTGCCTTACGACAGTAGCTCTCCAATGAATGTTTGGAAATGTGGATCGATGGAATAATAATCAAGTTACGCCATCTGTTGTAAAACCGCACGAACTTATCCATAGACCAATAGGAGTTACATATGTCCAGAATTTTCAAAAAATCGATTTTTTACAGATTATTATTCTTTATAGTTCTAGGCGCATTTCTGTGGGAGTCGACTGTAAAAATTCCTCATAGATACAAAGTTATAGTAGAAAATGTAACTACCCGACGAGAGTTTCATGCGCACAGGTAGCTGTCCTTCATTTGAGACAACGAAAATGCACTTGAAAGCTTAAACTCGTTTTTCTCGAAACTACTTTTTGCGGCACGATGCAGACCGTGTGCAGACTACGTTAGGTTGGCATGGTTGCCAAAGGAATGAGCACACTTGGACGAAGATTCGTCCTTTGTAATACCATTATGAAGGAGGTGAGGTGAAAGACAAAGACCGATGGGATACAGGGAGAGGGCGGGGAGAGGTGGTGCTGGGATGGTTAGGAGCGTGTGGACTACGACCGACGACTATGCTCCGTTTGCGTCAACCGCTTTGTGCTGCTGATGAAATTCATCAGAATGTGAGTGCCAGCTATATCATCAGGCGCAGCAAAGAAGTAGCCCGCCAGAGCAGGGCATCTAAGGAGAAGGTGCTGAGATGATTCCACCTCATTCTCAAGTTCCTATAGGGGGATCTTATTGGACGAGTTTCAGTGAGAGAGAACTGAATATATCTATGGTCCGAGAAGGAGTGAGCACCATCCAAGTGGAGATTCGGTTTATCAGTGAAGAAGAAGCCAGTGAGGTCAAGCACCTCTTCTCTGGCTGCGGTAATAAAAGTGGGGTCCTTACCCCTGTTACATATAAACAAGTGCTCGATGCAGACTAATACAGATTTTAATATTTGTTATGCTTTTTTTTAATATTCGAAGTGTTCTCTATAGTCTGTCGAGACGGATTTTTGATATTTTTTGACATTTATGACGTAAAACGCATACTTTTTATTTAAAATGCTGTAAATTTAAAAATTTTTCGAAATTGGAAAATCCGGCATACTATAACTACAACTTCGTTTTTTTTTCAAGAATTTTGAAGAATTTTCTTACTTTGTGAAAATAATACATAATTAAGAATCAATTTACTTTTGCTCGATATGACCACATCTTGTCTTGACTATGGCCTTGAGATGGTCCAGAAACGAATCGCAAACTGCCCGAATGTGATTTGCAGGTCTTTTGGCCTAGTGAGTCTTTTAGTTCGGACCTTGCTCTCCTAAATGTACCAAAGAGAATAATCAATCAGATTCGCGTTTGGTGAATTTAACAGTCATTGTGTGGACGTTATGAAGTTCGGAACGTTATTTTTTAGCCATTCTTGGTTCATCCGAGCTTTGTGAGACGGTGCCGAGTCCTGTTGAAACGTCCATGGTCTGCCACCGAAATGTTTATCTGCTCACGGCTTCAAAGCAACTTCTAGAATACTCGAACATTTTTGCCATATATTGGTTTCGGATTTGAATAATTTGATTTAATAAGAACTGCTAATAAAAATACCTGATATACTCTCAATCGCTTACGTGTGTTCATAGACGCTTTGGCCTGTTCCTGCTTATTATAAAATGTAATATAATATCGAATTTCGCATGCGTATTACTTCAGACCGCTCGCACGAAGTGGGCTAAAAGACATAATGGCTTTTAAACGTCCACACTATTAGGCATTATATTTGGTTAGAAAATCACAACCAGCGATTGTTCATGAGCTCGAGCACTTTAAAGTAAATAAAGTTTTTGTTTATCGCACCATTACTCATTACAATGACGTTGGTAGCATCGCGAAACGTCATGGAGGGGGTCATTAAATGGATGCAACGTCACGAGAAAGTGTCGATCAAATGGCGAAAGAACTGAAAATATATGACCGTAGCATCCGTTGCATACTGAGAAATGATCTCAAAGTCAAGCCCTATAAGATCCAAAAGACGAATGATATCATACCAAAACAGCAACAAGTCAGACTTGAGAGAGCGAAAGTGTTGTTTCGCTTGGCCGAAAGCGCTGGGAGGCCAAAATTTCGTTATAACAATTGCTTCAATTATTGTTGTTTTAATATAAGTTAATACAACAACAAAAGTCAATACTCTTTTCAAGCACAAGTTGAAATTTATCAACCATGGCCCAAGAGTTTTGATTTTATTTATTTATTGTTTTTTATTATTATTTTTTTATTGATCTTCGGGACACGAGTAGTGAATCCGCCTTAAAACTTTAAAATTAATTAAAGCAAGAGTTTATGAGCGTCTGATATAATTGTTTTTTTCTCTTTTCATATGGTATAGTGGGAGGAATATAGTTCCTGGCAACCGGCGTAACTCCGTGGCGCCTCTATTTTCGCTTTTGCTCGAAAAAGGCAAGTTATTTTGTCTGCACTGACTAGACAAAGTAGTTGAACAGCATCAAGTTGCACGTAATCGGTGGTCATTAAGGGGGTATTTTAGTGTAGAAGTTTGAAAAAATCGAAAATTTTTTTCCATATTTTCAAAGTTTAGACATGTATGAATATGTCATTAGGAGGATTTTTTAAATTCCTATTATATCATAAGTTACAGTCTTTTTGGTGACATGGCATCGGTTCCAATCCGACTGCTTCTGAAAGCTTTCAACGCTAAAACTACTTTATTACAGGTGGTGGAAGGATATCTCGAGTTTAAATGGACTGGTTTACTTCAAATACATGTTCCTTAATATTCCTTCTTTGGATGACTCTAGCTCGAAACTATAATTTTTCCTTAGTATTTTAAAAAAATTCGGAATTGCTGAAAAAATATACAAAGAAAACATTTTTTTTCAGACAGCCGCCATATTGTGAAAAGTTTTTTTTTAACTTGTCCAATACTAATCCGATAGCGGCATCTTTAATATTTAAGAATCCGTTTGGTTTTTATTTTCCAGATCACCAGGACGGTTGGAACCATACACGCCAAGACACCCTCTTGTTTTGGACCCCCTACTTTGACTGCGCATAATTTTATTTATTTATTTATTTATTTATTTATTCATCAATTAAAGTATAACTTAAATAGATTACTAATATTAAAGCTTAAATATAATATATAATAACAATACTGTGAGATACATTAATCACAATTCAAAAAGTGTATCTCCAGATTAAGTCGTGATTTGAAAGTCTCTCGTGAGTTAGAGAATATATCCAAATGTTTGCATAATTGGTTAGACTGTCTTATACAACGTGCAAGCGGTTCATTTCGACTAAAATTGGTCTTGTGATAAGGTAAATAGAACATATTGTTGAGTCTTAGGTTACGAGTGGGACAATTAAAGAGTATTAGCTCCAGCAAGAAGTGACATTTGATATGATTCGTAACTATGTCTCTTATAAACATTACCGATGAAGTTTTTCTCCGCATTTCTAAAGTTGGCAATGCTAACAAAAGACATCTACTTTTGTATGCAGGCAAACTGCAAGGCCAACGAAGTGACTGAATAGCAAATCGAGTGAAACGTTTTTGAACCTTCTCAATTCTTAAGGATGAACCCTTATAGAATGTATCCCAAATGATGCTGCAATATTCGAGGTTTGATCTCACAAGAGAAAAATACAAATTTTTCAGCGTAGAGATATCCTGGAACTCCCTTGAATTCCTTATTACAAATCCAAGCATAGACCTAGACTTGGCAATCATAAAGTCTATATGTTTGGAAAACGACATTCTAGATGTAAATATGACCCCCAGGTCTTTCTTTTCGTAAATTTTTGTTAGGGTGGTAGTGCCCAACTTGTAAACGAAATCAATCGGAACTTTTCGTCTACTGAATGACATGTGCTGGCATTTACCAGCATTAAGAGGTAAGGAGTTATCATCACACCAAGCTTCCAATCTGGCTAAGTCTTCCTGAAGTCTTATGCAGTCAGTTACGTTCTCTACCCGACTGTAAATTTTCAGGTCATCTGCATACATCAGACAACGTGATGTCTCGAAAACGTCTGGAATGTCATTAACAAACATTAAGAACAATAGTGGCCCAAGATGGCTACCTTGAGGTACGCCTGAGGTAACTTTGATGGCATCAGATTTTATGTTATTTATACGAACGAATTGAGTTCTATCTGTTAGATAAGATGCAAGCCACTTGAGTAAGCTAGGATGAAGACCAAATGAACCCTGCTTTTTAAGTAGGATACTATGGCTGACTCGATCAAACGCTTTCGAAAAATCGGTGAATATGACATCGCATTGTTGGCCTGTTTCAAATTGGTTTAAGACATAATTTGTAAATAATCCTAAATTCGTAACAGTAGATCTACTCTTAACAAAGCCGTGCTGATTAGGCGATATGAGATTTGAAATTTGGAAGAAAATCAAATCATAAACTAGCTTTTCAAAGAGTTTAGGTATGCAAGAGATTTTGCAGATAGGGCGATAATTTTGAACTTCCGACTTACTTCCAGACTTATGTATCGGTATGATAAACGATTTTTTCCAATTACGTAAAAACTCACCAGAAGCTAGTGATTTATTGAAGATAATTGTTAATGGTTTTGCTAGCGATGTAGCACAGTTTTTTAATAATATAGGAGGGAAGCCATCTTCTCCAGGAGTTGGGTCATTTGCCAAAGCCGATAGGCTCCTGAGTACATCATTAGATGAGAGCTGGAAACCTTTATATATTCGTGAGCTGTTAAAAGAGATATCTTCTTTTCCGGTGTCGGATTGACGAACATAAACAGATCGAAAAAAATCTGCAAAAAGATTACTAATTTTTTGAATGTCCGACAACGTTTCCCCCAAATAATGCATTTTTTCTGGAATTCCTGTGGTTTTCTTTTTACCGTTAATGAACTGCCAAAAAGATTTACAATTTTCTTTGATACCACTCTCTACTTTAGAAATGTAGTTCTGATATAAAAATTTGTTCAGAACATCGAATTCTTTTTGCAAACGACTGTACGCTTCATAAAGTTTTGCGTTATTTTTAGATTTGCGGTATAATTTGTATGCTTTGGTTTTTTTATTGTTAAGATTAATGAGCCTAGAATTATACCAGGCCGGTTTGGACTGATTTTTTGCAGACACTATTGGAACAAACATATGAATTGCCCTTTCTAGTCTTCCTACGAAATCATCATACATCTGTGATAGTACGGGTTTGTTTAAGACAGTTTCCCAATCTACCAAATCCAATGACCGCGATATCTGGTTGAAATTGGCTTTATAGAAGTTATAATTTATGCAATTATTAATAACTGATTTGATATAGCTTATATATTTAAAACGTACACATAACGCTCAGAGAACGTTAAATATAGAGAATTCTCACGAGCTACGAATAGTGTGAATTGTCAAAAATGAAGTGAAACCGCGAACACTATTTCACCTCGCTTAACTCGACAGCGGGGAAGTTCTTAACAGACCTGATTACAGTGAATTATGTACAAGTACATTGGCTCTGCTCAGTTTTTGGTTTCTGTATGAAATCAAATTGACAAATGCCGACGGCATTTTGCAAGGCATTTGCTTGTGCATTTTTATGTTCCCTTGATAAACGAAAATTTATTCAATTTATATTTTCAAACAAATACAACCAAAATCCTATATTTAAAATCAAAGTAACTTTAATGCACATATTTTGTTGTGTGAGTTTTAGTAAATTTGATGAAAATTTTTACTGATTTTTCGAGTCGAAATTAATTTTAGACAAAAATTCAAAGAGCATATTGGTATATTGATGAATATATGTACATATATGTATGTCAATATATGTATATATACATATATTTTGTTAGTTATATTTGTGCAAAAGTTCAACGGCATCTTCAATTCTTATAGTGCTAGAAATGTATGTATGTGCACACGCACTGCAGCAACAATGACCTACCTCACGACGCATTGCCTTATCATATTTATGTGCATTTGAATATGCATTTTTTGGTCCTGTGCCAAACGAGAGTTTTTTAAATTTACCTATGTATATTACAGGGAATAATTCATATATGTATGCATTTTATAGATAGTACCAAACTTTGAAATTTAAAATAAATAAAATAAAACTTCAAAGAAACGTATTTGCATACATATATGGGACAACTAAGTTCTATTGCATCTTTAATAAATATAGTGTTGCACGCATACATATGTATGCACTGAAGCAACATGACCTACCTCACGAGCCTCGCCTTATCATATTTCATGCAATAATTAGGGAGTAAATATTCGAATTATCGAATTCCTGCAAATGCTAAAAGAACTTCTTCTGCATATGCATCGACGTATGTGCATGTGCGTATATGCACACTTGATGCCCTAACTATATCTATCTATGTACATTCAATTGATCAATCAATAAATTCTGTATACAAAACGCTTCATTACCAGGCACACAGGAAGATGGCATATGCAAATATAAATATTGAATTCAAGCAAAACAATGCTTATTAATATACACATATGCATGTACATACAACCGCACACACAGGGCATTCGCTTTATTCCTCAAAATGCGTATGTCGTTCAAAGCTAAAATTCTATGCCCAGCGACTACAAGAACAAAATGCAGTCATAGACGCAGGCGTAGCGGCCATCATTCTAGTTGCCATAGCGCTGAACAGTCGCGGCGGCGCCGAACAGTTTCAACTATTGTTCTGTGCAACAAAAACTCATCTTCAAAAAATTCATTGATAAATTCGAGCTCATAGTTCTAAGAGCAAGAACTTTCATTCATAAAACGAGCCGCCCATATGCCAATTTTCTCGACAATTTGAAATTAGTCAATATTGGAATATTTCGCGAAGAATTATTTGCCAATATTTGATAAATCTTCAATTTTTGTCAAGTCGAGTGCCCGCGGCATCGTACATATGTATGCAAAAATATATGTATGTAAATATGTCGTTCTAAATGCTCGACAGCCGCAGCTGATGTGCGTCAAGTGCGCGCATGAGCATACAGTAAGTTGCAGAAGAAAACAAGTAGCTTAAAAAAAAGGTCTGATTCAGTATTAAAATGTACTAAGATAAAATTTGGAAACAATTATTTTATGTTAACTGATAGTAGGCAAATAGTTAATTAGTAGATTACTTTACGTATGTAGTTTTTCAATGATAAAAAGTGCACAAAACATATGCATATATCTGCAGTTAGAAACTTACTCTGAAATCAGAGCATTTGAAGATGCCTGTAACATTTCAAGCTTACTGTACATACAATGCTGTGCCAATGAATGTGCGCTGCGCCATGAGTGCGCGCTGGATTTCTTGCGAAGTTTTACCGTTTTATCTTGAGCTGTGGCTGGTGAGCACACATACACACAGCATATACATATGCGCAAATGTATATAAATTCACAAATGTATATAAATTCACAAATTTACATTTGCATATGCCATCTTCCTGTGCGCCTGGTAATGAAGCGTTTGCTATAGAGGATTTTGATTCAGTTGAAGGTAATTCAACAAAGTTTTACAGACACCAGACAGACAGACATAACATATGTACATAATTTGGATGATTTGGAGAAATTCAAATATATAGGTCATATTAAAAAGCTACCTAACATTCTTTGCTTCTAATCACCAACAAATTCTTATCGACTGCTGCTAAATTTACATAATTCAGCCCCTCACTGTTAATTTTTGTTGAAAAATCTGTCTATGGTGAATTGTCTTCGCGAGACGAGTACCCCTCGAAAATGAACACTTTCCAGTCATTAAGACTTCTCTATTCATTAACGTTCTCTGTAACGCTTTATGGTGTATGGAGTTAGGAAGAGGGGGTGAAGAGAGCGACTCGACATCGGACTTTAGATCATTGCTTATGAATACTAAATCGAGTAAGCGATTCATATCATTGTGTACTCTGTTAATCTGGCAGAGGTTATATTCGGCAAAAGTGTCAAGTACCTCACATTCACTCTCGCTTGATACTCCATATGGTACTAATTTCTTAGCATCATCGTCGAAACACCAATTAACATTGGTTAAGTTGAAGTCACCCAAAATAATTATGTGTTGACCGCCAGTTAGACTATCCAGTATTGTACAACAATTAATTACATGCTTTTTATATAATTCAATTGGGCTTGAAGGCGGTATATAACTTACACTAATGTATAATTCATTCGATTTTCCTAAATTAATTTTAATTATTATTTGATCAACATCAAAATATCCGTTGTCGGAACTCATACTTGATGACAAAGTGATTTGTGTACTGGGTAGCCTCGAACTTACAGCAACAAGTACGCCACCACCTTTAGAGAGACCAGTAGTGCGGGAGCATCTGTCTTTACGAAATACATTATACAGTTGACAGTCAAATATTTCTGCTGTATAATGGCATTCAGAAAGCCAAGTCTCTGTTAAAACTATGATATCATAGACAGATGAAGAGGAGAAAAACAACAATGGTAGCATTTTGGTTCTTATGCCGCCAGCATTCTGATAATACAGGAGAAAGTCTGCCGTATTTGATAACTTATTAACGTCGGTACACGTTAGGTGTGCGGCGGTTTCGTCTCTTCTCTTTGAAAATTTTTAAACGGACGCACTTTTATATTCTCTTGCCAAAGAGAAGCGTCGGAAATCTTGTTATAATTTTTTTCAGACACACCAAGCTTAAATGATACTCTCTTTAGTCCTTTAAGTTCGACGTCTTTCTTTACTAGCATATAACAAGAAAGGTCGCTCTTATCGATCGCTGCGTGGTTGTGTACATATTCGATTATGCTTTCAGCGGTTACTGTGGGGTTGAAATATGACAAATGTACCCACTTCATAGCTACAATTACATCTAGTTCACGGTTTGCATTGCAGCCAACAACAGTGTTTTTCGGTTTACGTTTTGGATTTTTGTTCTTAGCACCAACAGTTGTGAACATTTCATCATTAACCGACTGCTGCTGCGAATCAGCAAGAGAAGGGTTATCCGACGGCACTGCTTGATTGCTTAGTGATAGCAACGACGTAAGCAGCGCTGGAGAGTGCATAGCATGTTTTTGTTTTTCTAATGTTTTAGATTGTTTGGCATTAGGCGGAGCAGCGAGAAGGAGCTTATTGCAAACCTTAGCATTTCGTACGGTATTGACTGGAGAGTCGGCAGCGGCTGCAGCAGCGGCAGCATAAGAGGTAGATGGAGCAGAAGAGATAGATGGTGGTGTTGAGTTAGAAACAAGTACTGCATCTTTGTTTTTTGTTGTTGCAGAATTATTGTTGTGTAGTACATGTAAATTGTTGTGAAGGGCTTTTATATCATTAGCCAAAGCGGGAATAGTAGCAGCGACATCGAGATCGCAAAGTTTGTGACGAACGGCTTTTACCTCAAACTGTAGTTCTTCTACCTTTTTAACTAATATAGATTTCTTATGTCGGTTTGCAAAGAGCTAATTACAGCTATCATTTTCTCCTGAGCATATCTAAGAGATTTAATTTCGTCGAAAACAGCTTGCAGGTTGATTTCTTGCTTGCTGCACTCCCCTGATGGATTCGGGCTTACGGGTACCGAAGTAGCTGGAAGCGATGAAATATTGATGGTCTCAGAAATATTTTCATTGTTGTTGTCTGCATCTATTGGCGGAGAAACTGAGCGAGGCGACAGTAGGATCGAATTACGGCGCGCTTTTGTGCATTGTTTACAACAATACTGCTTATTTATTTTCAGCAGGTACTCAATGTCAGCAGGCAATAAATTTTCACAAGTAAGATGGTAAAATTCACTGCACTTAACATACTGGATTTTTTTGTTTGGCTGCCCACGGTCAACCTTTTGACCGCATATGCATGGCATTGTGGATAAAAAAGTGTCCAAGTAAAACGATAGGTTAAATCGAGTCACTGTCGCACGAACGATTAGGTATATTACCAATAAACTTAGTTAACGCGGGAGGTCGGAAAAACACGTCCGTTTACGTTCAACGTTGAATGAGATCTTGTCCATTAAAATTTTTTTGGTTAGTTTTTAATGTTTAATGTTTCCTTTTGTACAGGGCTTCAAAAACCGGGCGAAATTCATGCCTCTACTCTAGAATACCCCCTTAAATATCGCGCGCATCGTAAATAGCAGATAATACCACCGGATCAAAACTCCTAAAAAACTGTATCCATTCAAAAATATTGCTTGTTCATAATGCGACTTAACTAGAAATGACACACCTCACTGAAGATGATTTTCTTTTCGAAGTTGGAAGGCGCACTAATTTTGATTATAAATTTTAACAAAACCAATGGCGGCGGCGTTGTATGTGACTACCATTCGGAGTACGTAGGTTCGATTCTACGTGCATGAAACATCAAAATTGAGAAAAAGTTGTGTCTAATAGCAGTCGCCCTTCAGCAAGCAATCGCAAACCTCCCAGAGTATTTCTGCCAGGAAAAAGCTCTTCATTAAAGCTCGTTGTAGACATTAAATTTATAAATTTTTCAAATATAATAGTTGAGAGCCTTATTTTGAATAAAAATAGTGAAACCAGAGGGAATCTAAATTTATACATGTTTTATTTTAAGACAACATCTAGGCACGTCTTTTGAGATTTCCTTTAAAGAGTTCTACACATCTCAAAATGTGCACTACATATACACTTCCAAGCAATTGGCTGAAGCTATAGAACTTCCGTGACTCCTCAACAGCTCTACGCATTGTTAACTTTAATACTATATAAACAGATTTAGTTCATAGTTAAATCAACCAAACAATTCCTGTCTGATAGCTAGCCAGGTTCAATGACCCCTTATTTGCTGCGTTTACAAAAATCGCATCTACTCTAAATTCAGTGACAGAGCTGAATGTTTTACAATATATTCATTTTATTTCAGTTCACAAATCGACAAGTCTGAAATCGCATTAATTTTTTTTCGCAAGAAAACAAAAAAAAATTATCACAGCAACTCACATTAGTAGAGTCTCAATTGTCGAAGGGCAAATCAACACCCATACCCATAGAAATACTTGCACTAATACACACATATTTGCGAGTAAAGTTTACAAAAAAATTGGCCGACAGCTGCAGTGGGAAAATAACGAAAAAAAACAACACAAATGTTATCGAATATAACAAAAAGAATGTTGACAACTGCAACTGCAATTTCTTTGATTAGGGTTGGCGTGTAAAAATTTTCAGCGCGAGTCGTTGACACCGTGAAAATATGCAAAAGAGACGAATGTGTTTGTGTGGCTGTGCAGCATGGAAATATGTGTGTATGTTCTTTTGCTGAGTAGAATTTTCGGGGGTGTGCCACATATTTCTTTTCGTACAACATTACTTTAAAAAATAACAAAAATGGGAGGATATTTTTGGGTACCCAAGTTGGTATTGACAGCTTTCACGCCCGATTTGAATATGTGCGAAATGCGACGCTTCTCTATTTGGGAGAACAGAAAAAACAGAAAAAAAAACTGGAACGGAGAGTAGTATTCGTAGTTGTTGTCATTTGTTGTTGGCAGTGTTACACGTGCCACTTAGGGAAACCATTCCGTTGTTGCATGTCAACGATTAGTTTTTCCTGTTCGCATTGATTTGCGACGTTTTGGATTTCTGTTGGAACTGGATTACATGCAAGAAAGCTGCTCTTAGGAATAGTTGTGTAAGAATGGTGAAGAGCCCGACTAAGGGAATAGGAAATATTAAATATAATTTCGGTGACTCATTTTCTTGTTACTGATAACCATAGGTATTATAACGGTTATCATGAAAATCGGTTGTAAAACCACAAAGCTAACTGTAAATGTCTTGGCTATACATGACTGTGACTACAACCTTTCAACAGTTATTATTTTACGGTTTTGAATGAACAATAAAATTCTAAATATTGTAGAAAAGTTTTGAATACCAGGTAGATACCTATGAAATGAGACTTTCAGCTATTGGTCTATAGATGTCGCTAGGAGTATTTCTAAACCTTCCCAAATGTCTTGTTTTTTTCGTCTGTCATCTATCTACAATATTCAGTGCATTTTTTGTTACGTTTCATACAACAATGCATTTTTGGTCGCTCTTAAAAATGTCGAATTTCGTGCCTTCAAACTACGATTTGCGGACATCGTTGATTTTCTGTTATCAATTGAAGAAAAACGCTTCTCACGCTCATCAAATGCTTTTAGAAGCTTATGGTGGACATGCTCTAAGTAGAGCACAGTGCTTCATGAGGTTTGAAAAATTCCGAAGTGGGGATTCTAGCGTGGAGAACGAGGACCGTGACCGGCCACCGAAAAAGTTTGAGGACGCCGAATTGCAAGCATAGTTGGATGAAGATAATGGTCAAACGCAAGAACTGATGGCAGAGCAGTTGGGAATGACTCAAAGAACCTTTTCCAAACGTTTGAAAAACATGGGCATGATTTTAAAGCTCGGAAGATGGGTACCACATGATCTGACAATGTGACAGTGCACCGCCACATCGAACAAGAGTGACCCGGGAATTGGTGGAGATGGACGATTGGGAACCGCTGGCGCTCATGGCTTACTCACCAGACTTGGCGCCTTCCGATTATCATTTGTTTGCACCAATGGGCCCCGTACTTTCCGAGCAGCGCTTCAATTCTAACGAAAAAGCCAAAAAAATGGCTCGATGATTGGTTTGCGGCCAAAGACGGCGAATTTTTTTTTTCGCGGCATCCACAAATTGCCTGAGAGATGGGAAAAATATGTCGCTAGCGATGGCTATTATTTTGAAGATTGAATTTGTAACCATTTTTTTGTTAATAAACGTTTGAAATTCAAAAAAAGTTTCATGTCAATATAGATATAGATAATATATATATAGCACTCACTAGAGGACTAACGAAAATTTGTTAAGTTGAGCTGAAAAAGGCATGTAAAAGTATATTTAATTGAATACTTCTAATAAACTTCCGGGTATCGAGTACACCCAACTCTTTTTACACTGCATGTAAAAAACAAAAATCTGATAAAATGAAAAAACCCTAAATATTTTCCCAAAACCGTGCAAAATAATTATAAAACAAAAACAATTCAATTTTAATAAAAAAAAATGTAAATTAGTGTGTAGTGAAAATCCGATCCATAAGAACAAATTGAAATTGAAAGTACAAAAAAATTCAGTTTTGAAACTACTCATCGCTACTAATAACAAGCGTGCGCGTTAATTACGGACTAGACCAAAAATGCTACTATTAGTAGATGTGTCAGATGTGTCTAGCCCTTCTCTCCGGTTTTCAAATTCAATTTTCGTTGTAACAAAGTCTGTTCATAGTCATTGTTTTTTGCTTTCTCGAGTTGTTTATTCAATGGAGCCCAAAATTGATGAAATTAAGTTTATCCAATACATTTTCAATATTTTAAATTTATTAAAGGAAAATTTATGAAAATATTTTCAATGTTCCATAATTTTAGGCTATATTACATTTTTTTAAGACGAGCACCATTTAAATAAACAGTGTGCCAGTTCATAAAAGAAAAATTAGAGCTCGCGGGGCTTTTAATATAATGGAAAATTTTATTCTGGAGAGAGCCAATTGATTTTCACAATGCATTCATGTGCAGATCCAGCAAAGCTTGCAAAATTCGCACTTTTAGCTCCTACACCACTGAATATTCACGACCATTTAGTTAGACAGCCTTTGAAATTAAGCCCCAATCGTTCTCTGTGGCCCGGACTTCTAGCTGCCCAGTCAACAATTTAGTGGCAGCAATTTAGCAGAAAATACATTTTTGACTTTCCAGAAAAGTGGATATTGAGATTGTTGAAATGTAAACTCATGGTTCGGTTTGTCTTCCAAATAGTGAATGAGAACATCATCCAACACCAAAAAGGTCGGTGTACATTTGTTTCTGAGTTAATTTTTTGTTGCAATAGAGCATATGATGATTTCGGCTTGGAAAAAAATGCTCCCCAAATCATTACGAAGCCACCTACAAAAGTGCTTCTAATTTTATGTGGAACATTCTGACAAAGATGACGGCAGTTATAACTGAAACAACCGGGGTCAGTTTACCTGAACTTTTTCCATTCAAAAATAATACAGGACCAGCTTCTAGTTCCAAGACGTAGGCCGCAAATAAGTGGAGGACTTCTACCAAACACCTAACAGTGTACGCGCCAATTATTAATATATTGGATATGGTACCCTCGTAAAAGAGGTGTGGCTGCTGATACTATTTTTGCGTTCGCTCTTGTAATATACTGGTGATTTGAAAGTGTATATGTGAGATATCGACCGCAGTAGTGGACATTCGTTTAAAGCGTAAAGATCCGTTTTTATCTGATGTCAAAAATGTCTACGTTCGTCCCGAAAAACAGCATTTGCGAGAAGTCATGCTGGAATGGTCCCGGAACGAGGTCACTGGGTAACTGGATGCACATCAATTAAAGGGGAGGGATATCTAGAGAGGTTTGGTGGCGTGTGAGATGTTTCTTGAATGGGAGAAAATAAAATGGTTTCTGCATCGCATCCTTACAGGCGCTGATAAATTGATCAATTATGATAACCAGGTCCATCGATAGCGAAAAAAAATATGCATGCTTCAAAGGCTATGCTGTGCATCTGGTGGGATCAGAAGGGTGTCATCTATTATGAACCCTTATACCATCTGAAACCATCACTGCAGCTAATGCGTTTGAATCTTGCTCTCAAAGAAAAGCGGCCGGAATGGTCGGTAGGCATGACACACTAATTTTGCTGCATGACAACACCAGGCCACACGTTGCTAAATCGCTCCAGAAATATTTAGAGGGACCGAATTGGGAAATTGGGAAATCTTGCCATCCCTGCCATATTCCCCAGACATGGCATCTTCGGTTCACTTTTTACGAGAGCATCGCTAACTAGCTCAATGAATGGATCAAGTCAAAAGAAGTCGAATTTTTCGTCAGAGGAATCCGTATGCTGCGTGAAGGATGGAGAAAAGTTGTAGGTTACATTGGCACATACTTCACATGATATCATATTTTATTTCTTTGTTTAAATAATTCGTTGCTTTGGCTAGGAAACGACGTAAACTTATTCCCTTCCCATAGCTAACAATTCATATAAGGTTTCTTCCACTTTACACATATTTTATTTCGAATATATGATACAATTTTTTGAATATTTCGGGACTAGTATGTAAGCCCCGAAAATCGGGTGGGCTTTTTTCCCACGGAGAGTAAACAGCATATGTGACACTTTTATATATAATATTAAAAGTTATTATGATTAGAAAAGTGTATATTTTTATTCATATGTAATATGTAAGAACTTATGCAAATAACATTTTTAAAATTTTTTTCAGTTAAATCAGTAATTTTTTTTTTAAATTACTTCATATAAACTACATTCAAGGTCAAGTTTTCGTTATTGCCCATTTGAACTCGTATATTTTCCCAGGATCTAACCCGGCTTAACGCAACATAAAGTTGGCCGTGAGCAAGGCAATCCTCCTTTAAATGAAGCCCCACCCTTGATAATTTTTGCCCCCTGGGCCTTATTTATTGTTATGGCGAAGGCTATTATAATGGGAAATTGGCGGCGCTTCAACGTAAAAGGAAGTGTGGTTTCGCTCGGCTGCAAATTTATACGAGGCAATAGAAATCGCCTTCCCTGAGCCTCTCCGCATAACACTTCCGCGTGCAAACAATTCGGATGCATTTGTTTTATGATAAGTCATGTGCCATTCACCAATTCTTCTGCTGGGCTTAAATTGCGAATCAATATTATCACTGTTCTAATTTTCAATTGAAGCTTATGCGGCGGAGTTCCACTAAAATTGAGGGAGTGTAAAAATTCCACAGGGAATCTTACCTGATCTTGTGAATCTTGTGAAACAATCGTATCAGCGCTGAGATATTTGCGCTCTTGACCAGGTAGCATATCGACTATACTCGAGTTTATGATGGCACATTGATCATTTTTTGGACATAATATGGCTCGGTCTTTTAAATTATCGATTTTTATTATTCCATTATTTGGTTGGAAAACCCAGTCAATGAGATTTCCGTTTTTTAAAAGAATTTGATCAGGAATTTTTACTCTTGATGCATTGTCTTGCCCTTCGCCGTGTCCTATGCGCGAAAGAAAATTACAATAGTCGGGTTCTTGATTACGCATAAACATAAGAAATTTCCATAAAGAGCAACGCTTTAAACAATTACCAACTATGCCAGTTCGCGTACTTCTCGGTATCACAGGCAAAACTTGCCTAAAGTCTCCACCCAGAATAATAATTTTCCCACCAAAAGGCGTCTCATTTTGGTGAATATCGCGCAAAAGATTAAAGAGTTCTTTGCCCAAGCAATGCTGTGCTCATTAGAAAGAGAGCTAAACAAAGCAAACGTACTCATATATATGCGTATATTTGTGTGTCATCCCTCTTTGCATAGACATCGCTGTTATCAACATGAAAATTTTGATAACTTTACACGCAAATATTTCATGAACAAATTAACCAATTTTAATTTTTATAATTTTCCGGAAATATGCTCATCAAAACCTTCTTTTGATATATATTTCATATCTGTACATATTGTAGTTTAGTCAGAATAAGCGCCATGTTTTAAAATAATACTATAGATATCTTTGCATTTGTCATACATTTTGTAGGAGAAATGTCATATATTTGTTGACTTCAATCTACAGAAAATGTTCTTACAGACAAATTCACTTTATGATTTATGATAAACAGATCAAGCCTAAATTTTACAATATTTGCATTGAAGTTAATGGCGTTAAAATAATTGTTACAGCTTTCGGATATCTTTCTAAAAATAATTTTCTATCGATTCATGAATATAACCGTTTAAAAATGATCTTCGAATTGGACGAAAAAGGCCAGCCTCGGATACCTAACCGAAGGTTTTAAGAAGAAATGTTCAGCGGAGGGTCAAATGCGTAATTGGTGGTAATATTCGGAAGGCTAAATACACAATTAATTCTTCGACTGTAAAGTGAAGTATGACTTTAAAATTGGCTCAATGACTCCTTGCAATTGATATAACCATCAGTGATATTATATACAAAGATTGTTGAGGAATATATTTGTCTATCATGTAATGACTGTAAATCAAGTAATTTACGTCGTTACTTATATAGGGGCAGAATTATCTTGCCAGCTCGCTTTAATGAACGCTATTTTTGTAAACATTTTTGGTAATTTTTCAATTTTCCTCGAAAAAACCTCAAAGTACGGGTTCCATATTAATGAATAGTACTCAATGCGAGAACGTATTAAAGTAACGAAAAGAGATTTCAATGTTTGAGGGTTGTTGTTGTTGTACTAGGAAAAAAATCCCCATACGTACGAGTAGTGTTGCTGAAGTGACAGTCCTTGGCCACAAATATAGTAAATCCGGGTCGTTCCGGTAACGTACAACCGACTATTGGAGGAACGCCTTCTGCAAAGTTTGAGGTTCCCTAAACTCATTGGAATTTCTTCTGATGAAACCAAACATGCATGCTTTGGATGTCACATAATAAATGTACTTGCTGAGTAAGAGTTTAGCATCAAAAATAACACTAATATAACATTTTTCATTTCCCACTTTCGACTTAGGATACAGGTGTTTAATTTATGGTTAACAGAAAAGATTTCTTCATTTATTTATTTAGTAAGTCAAGGAAAGACTCAGAAAGTCCTTTGGACTTCTCGGCATTCAATTTTCAAACTAGTAGCTGTGTTTACCGGTCACTGGACAATCGGCACACACGCGGAAAAGCTAGGGTTACCATTTAACCCCCATTGCAGAAGCTGTGGGGACCTTTCAGAGAAGGAGACTTTAGAGCATTTTCTCTGCAAATATCCGGGTTTAGCAGCTAGATGATTAAGGTTACTGGGCTTTCTTCGACAGCCTGGGGCAGTGCGCCAACCTAAATCCATTCAATCTTCTCCATTACATCAACAGCTCTGGCTAGCTATAGATATCTGCCTGTTGGAAGTCTTCAATCAGATCGTATGAATGAGACAGGATTCGTACAGTTTAAAAACTTTTAAGTCATCTGCATCTAAAATAAACTCGGAGAAATGAAGACATTCAGATATGTCATTAATGAAAATTACAAAGAACAAAGGGCGCAAAATATTGCCCTGAGGGACTACAGAAGAAGCAATAAAGGGATCGGAAGATACATTATTTACAACAACTACACATTCACGATTGAAAATGTACGACTTTATCCATTTGAGGAAAGTAGAGTGAAACCCCAAGACTTATTAATTTAGAGATTAAAGTTGAGTGGCACACTTCATCGAAGGTCTTGAAAAAATCCGTATAAACTGCATCAATTTGACGAATATTATTGAAAGCCGATGTTTTAGCTACAAATACTATAGAATAGTTTCTAAACGCACTTACACTCAATTTGTAGCTAAAACGAGATTAGAGCAGTTCGATCTGCCGGAGAAAAATCCCTGCTGGTAGTGCGATTTAATCTTATTTGTGTAATGCAATAACTTCTTTCGTGTTATGTGATCAAATAACTCAGCAATAGTGCTCTGCTTGACAATAGGCCTATAGCTACAGACAACGTTACGATCACTGATTTATTTACTGGTTCAATCAAGCAAACTTTCCATGAATCGATCAAAGTTCCGTTATTAAAACACATTTTGAAAATCAGTATTGAAGGATAAGCCAGAAGGTCGGCGCAGGTTTTAAAAAGATTTTAAAAAGACCTTAAGATTCTAAAGCGCTAGATCCACATCCTCATTACCACCCTCAAAGCAACTGAGAGTGTGTAAGGGTGAAGTTGTTAGGGTAGTAAGTAATGTGGTATTATATCTTTCATACACTTTCTGAAAAAAAAAATCGAGAGAATAAGTCACATGAATTTTCTGTATTATTGGAGAAATTCCACCATAGCGGGAAAACTAGTAGTTTTTCTTATGGTTTCAAAGAAATGGCAGAAACTAGAGGGATTGCACTTAAGTCTCGTTTCAATAGATGGCATACGAGTATATTGTGTGAATAAAAAATTGTGAAAGGAGATGAAATTTTACTTCAACTTAAGAAACTGCGCGTAGTCTTCTTTAGAATTACTGAGTTTAAACATTTTGAAAGCTTTGTTTTTTCTTTTTTTTTAAGTTCCTAGGTAGTTTAGCGTAAGTAGTGCACTTAGCGTAAGTTAGTGCACCTCTGCCAATCCAAGAGGTTGTGGGTTCTTACATTCCAAATTTACCTACTTTCCCTGTTTCTAAAAAACAAAAAAAATAGTTCATCCAATTCCATTCTTCAACTCCATCCTCTTATCCTTTCCATCCTTACTCCCGCACAATAGTCTGCGCATTATTTGCATTGAGACTGCTAAAACGAGCAAAGAAACAAAGGCTAAATGCACAGTTACACATTGCATCTACGGCGCCAGTAACAGGGGGCGGGCGACCGCGGTAAAAGCGCAGACACATGAAATTTAGCGAAGTCCTCAACCATCTGTGCGATCCTTCTGCCAGAAAAATGTGAGACACAGATGGCGCCCCAAGCAGTAAGAAGACGTTGTTCCTAAGCAATGACAGGTGGGATTACCACTACTTAGGACTGATAGCGGTAGGCTAATCACCTACCCTGTCAGAAATCAAAAACAGGTTAACGAAACAAACGCAAGACTGAGTTTTGTCGAGGCCCTATTCTCCCGAGTGGAGTAAACAAGGAAAAAAAACCTAGAATTAGGCCATGATGGTTTATTGTTGGCTACAGATTTTTTACCTTTTGTAAGTTCATATAAAGGCTCAGGACTAATTAATGGCATGTTTGCAACAAAAGGCTAGATTGCCGATCATGTAGTTTCCCTCATAGCCCTCACGTCCAGAAATCCAATACTTTGTTGAACATCTGTAACATTTTGAGATGATTCAGGCGGTTATATACCATTTTTGAGGTGTTTACTGCTCATAGATTTTCAAATCCGTTTGACTATCTGAAAGTATGTAAATGCGGGTTCCCTCACTTTCTTCCCTCACTTCCTTACACATATCTCGATGACATGCGTTTCTGCCTGGAAGATTTTTTGGCAAAAACACATTATAATCGATTTTTTTAATATAAGCGCATTGATTCCCGCCCTCTGTTATATATGTATATATATATATACTATATATAGGTATACCCGTTCTCGGTGTTTGGCCGAGCTTCTCCTTCTATTTGTGGTGCGCGTCTTGATGTTGACTGCGAACGGTAGGTATTATTTTTATTAGCAGCTTTTTCATGGCAGAAATACACTCGGAGGTTCGCCATTGCCTGCCGAGGGGTGACCGCTTTTAGAAAAAACTTTTTCTTCATTTTGTTCTTTTATCGAGATTCGAACCTACGTTCTCTCTGAACTCCGAATAGTAGTCACGCACGAACCCATTCAGCTACGGCGGCCGCCCCTGTTTTACCATTCACTTATTCGACCTATCAGAAAACCATATCTGTGAGCCAGGTTTGAAGGTGATATAATTACTTTTCCAGGTTGTACGCTAGTTAATGAAAATTTTAAAGTTCCTGAAGATAATGGGTTGGGGTGATAATGTACCAACCCTATAAAAACATGAGTATATCGAAAGTCTTCTAAGATCTTTAAGTGCACTTTCATATGCCCACTTTTTAGATTGGATGTGCCTTTTAATCTTAAAAAGTTCATTTACCGCCTTTCATTGCTTAACTTTTGGCCATCCTGCTGGATTAGTAAGTGTCCAATAAGTTATTCTGGGGCTCAGTCCCTATATGTTTTTCCAAAAATCCTTGTATAGGCAAATAATGCTCTTTTGGCTTTTGTAGTAACTTTCTCAAAATG
The DNA here is from genome assembly GCF_027943255.1 of Anastrepha obliqua. Taxonomy (NCBI): domain Eukaryota; kingdom Metazoa; phylum Arthropoda; class Insecta; order Diptera; family Tephritidae; genus Anastrepha; species Anastrepha obliqua. The sequence goes on along the minus strand of NC_072892.1, from coordinate 56,547,664 downwards.
AGAGTTCTAAGTGAGCATTCCATGAAGATTGATGTCAAGATAGTTCGGTTCTGTGAAGAGTTGTTTCATTTAGCAAAAATGTTTACACTGTTTTACTCGCATTTCCTTTGACATCTCATTTTTAAGCAACTGTTTTGTCATTCAGTTCTTATTTCGCTATCAGATACTTTAAGAACGCTGAAGATTAGAATTAAGTTAAATAATTTAATAACAAATCCAATTTACACAGAAAAAAAATGTTGCTGAAAAGAACTTCCTCAGAAAAGTGCTTTGGACTAATTTACGGTTACTGAACACGAAAACTTTAAGTTCACTAACCTAGAATTAAATCTTGGCGGTCTATTGGTTACAGATTTTGTTTTCGTTACTGGTTTTTTTGCTATTCGCTCAAATTCTGCTGATATTTTTCTCTATTACAATAACAACAATGTTTAAATTAATCACATCAACTGTTATGTTTTCCTCCCGTGATTTTCTTTTGGATTGCGGCTCATTTCGAAGACTTCGCTCACTGTACATGCATTTTTATGTATTTGAAAAATAATGTGCCACATGCAGAGCGGCAATAGCATCACTTGACAGAGACATTTGGCAAAGTAGACAACTTCAAACTGCAGCAGTTGTTAGAAACCAATTGCAAACGTTGCTTGAGGAAATGAAATTCGTAAGCGAGAGACTGAATATGTACAAGTGTGTATGTGTGTATGACATACTGGCAGGATAACGAGAAAAACTGCCAGACAGACAGGGGCATAGATTGGTTTTGAAACTGGAAAACGGTACACTGCTAAGAAGGTGGCAAAGCGTGAGTGCAACTGATGAAATAGGCAAATCACGTAAAGCGAGAGTGCATATACATACACATGTACAATATTTATACTTACCCCTTGCACACAACAGATGTGGGTGTTTATATTAGATAAGTTTATTCGCTTGCCGGTCGCAGAGTTATCATCAATGTTGGCACGCACGTTTGATGTGCTTGAACTCAGTTGAGACTGGAAGAATGAAAATGCGCCAACAAATATCATCCATATACCTCAGCTATGCACAGCGGTTGCAACAATGCTGGCGGTAATAAAATAGCTGGCAATAACAAACAACGAGCAAATGATAGAGAGAGGTGAGAAAGGTAGAGGAGAGAGTGGTAAAGGGTAAACACGTCGACAGCAGCGTATAATAAGCTGCAGACAATGTGCGCACACCTCAATGCATCTTGACAGTTTAATGGTATACACCAAGCCACCACCAAACACGAGTTACCATTGCTGCCGACATCGCGCACTACACTGCGTATGGGTAACCGAGCAACTGAAAGCATCGTCATGATTGCCATCGTTAACGTTTGAAAAACTCGTATAATTCTAAAAGACGCACGACGTCGACAATATCATGAATTGTTGTATTGTTGCAAATGCAAAGAAAAATTAATATAGCTACTTGTCGCTACTCGTAGCGTGGGAAGATACCTACTACATACATAAAATATCCGACTCTATGCACAACCAGCCAGCAAACAACAAAAATCTACACAAAGCAAGCGAGTGACATTTTGCAATCAGCTATGCGTAAACGAGCGTCACAGCTGACGTTCCTTTAGTGAGGTGCTTGCTTACTTTGCCGCTTTATGCTGATGCTTCTTATCCATGGCGGCTGCTGCAGCTGCTTTCACATGTCATGCATGGTAATACTTAAAAGCCCCTGTGCTCCCGTCATTCCAGCTGCTGCACATGCATACCTACATGTATGTATGCGTGTGCTTTCCAGCCCCGCTGGTGATAAAGAGATGACAGCGGTAGACGTGAGCGACCAAAATGGCACACCACATGCCACATACAAATGGTACTCGCGCATATTCAACTTGTGCTTGTTCACGCTGCTTTGGCAGCTACAGCGGAGTTATGCGAAGTAATAGACAACCAGTTAGAAGTTGGTTGAAATTTTGTTGAAAATATTGCCATTAAGCGAATGCGAATTATGCTATGAATTGGCATATTTATAGGCATCATTGAGTGCTTAAGGTAATACCGATATTAGCAGTTTGATCGAGGCATAGCGTATATGGAAGGATAAAAATGAAAATCGAGAATGAGAAACGCAGGCAGTACGAAGGCTTAAGTATTAATTCGCATGGATAATTCAGCAGTTGAATGCAGCAGCCAGCTGATAAGGGAGTCACTCTTGGCTTAGATAAATATTGCGCAGAACTTTAAAAATTGTGCGCATTAATAGCCTGACCCCTGGAGTTTTAACTGCAGTTTGCGTTCAGCTACAGCTAAGCAGCGCTTTTAAATACTTACGCTTCCTTTTGATTGTTGTCGTTTTAGAGCTTGCAAACTCTCTTCCAGAACTGAGTTAACTCAATTTACTAAATGGTTGCTAATATCGAATTTACATTGAGCACAAATTTGTGATTTGAAATGAGTTATTTATTATTATTATAATTATTATTATCTTCATTAGTATTTATTATTATTATCTTCATTATATTAGGCAAAGTCTGCTGAGGTAACCTATATATCGGGTTTTTCAGTAAGAGCGCTTCAACTTTTGAACTTTTTGAATAAAACACAAACGGTTTGACTTTTTTAACTAATTTTTTTTTTATTATCGAGTTTGAACACACATTTAAGTATGAAATTCGATTTCTTTTGCATGACCACCGCGTGCACGTTTTACGAAGTCCAATCGTTGAACCCAATTTTCAACCACTCTTTTGCATAAATCGGCCGAAATTCCAGCAATTTCACGTTCAATATTGGCTCTGAGCTCACAAATCGTCGCCGGCTTGTTACTGTAGACCAATGACTTCACATAACCCCAAAACGGGACGGCTTGTTAAATGGACCGTAAAATGGCCGTAATGCTCTTAAAGTAGCAGCAACAGAACGATTATTTTCATAAAAAATTTGCACGATTTGCAATCGTTGCTCAAGTGTGTAGCGTTCCATGATGAAATGTATACTAATGAAGTTTACAAATGACAAGCGAAAAATAAAAAATATTGCGTCGTTCGCCCTCCCTATCGGAAAAAAGTTGAAGCGCACCTATTGAATAACCCTATACAAGGTGAAGTCCTGGCTTCATAAAAATGTATTTGATGGCACCATCTTTTTGGTGAGTTATTGCGTTGGAAGTTACATCCCTAGCCGACTTCCAGGGAAAGCTTGGTGCCATTCGGTTTAGTAGAAGCGAAGTTATTGCGTCTAAAGTGTCAGTATATTTGTGTCATCGGTACAAAAATTAGTTTGGAACAAAGAGCTAGTATTAAATTTTGTTCTAAAATCTGTAAAACGTTTACCAAAACATTTGAATTGATGAAAAAAGTTTATGGTAATGATTGTCTATTGCGCTCTAAAGTACATGAATGGTTTATACGTATCAGAGATGGTTGTGAGGACATAAATGACAATGAGCATACGGACCACCCAAATTCAGTAAACACCGAAAACTCCATCGAGCCGAAATCATCGTGGAAATTCATGGAACTGGAGTTGAATATCTCAAAAACAAGGGTTTCTCGCATTTGAACTGATCATTTGGACTTACGAAAGGTCTGTGCACGTTTCATTCCGCACAAGTTAACTGAGGACCAAAAATTATTCAGAATTCAACATTCGCAAGACTTCATTAAAGAGGCGAGAAAAGGCGAGAACTTCCTTTACAACATTGTATCTGGTGATGAAAGATGGTGTTTCCACCATGAACCTGAAACTAAACGGCAAAGTGCAGAATGGAAGGCCCCAGATGAGCCACCACCCGAAAAATCGCGCTTGGAGAAGTCAAAAATCAAAACGATGTCATTTGTTTTTACGATTCCAAGGAAATTGTTCACAAGGAGTTTGTGCCAATGGGCCAAACCGTCAATGCAATGTTATATTTTGGCGTTTGGAAGCGTTTTGTTGTATCGCATTCATCGAATTCGCCCTGAATACCGCGAAGGAGGAAGCTGGCGCTTATTGCATGATAATTCACCACCTCATCGATTCACTCTTGTGAATAATTTTTTGACTAGAAATCACGTTTTAATCATCAATCATTAACCGTATTTGCCTGATATGGCTCTCTGTGGCTTTTAGCTATTCGAAAAATTGCATTTGGCCGTGAAAGGAAAACGTTTCTCGTCCATCCAAAAGACTTGCACCGACATCCTGAAGGACATTCCGGTCAATGACCTGAAACACTCTTTCGAAAAGCTTTTAGAACGCGCAAAACAGTGTATCGAAGCCAGAGAGTACTATTTTCAGTAAATAAACTCGAAGTTGACAAAACAAACTCCTGTCGTTTCTATTTTAACTCATCCTTTTTTCTTTTGGACTTCACTTTGAATTTCTTGTTTGGCCTTTTATTACATACATGGCAGGGCATATACCTTATCCAAAAAGGGATAGAGAAACGAACTGAATGGGTCTGGTGGTGCACGAGAGCAAAACGAAGTATCTCCTATCATCGAACAATCAGTGGGCGCACTCGCATATTGGCGCCCACGTCATTGTTGACAGTTATGATTTCGAGGTTGTAAGAGACTTCGTTTATTTAGGAACCAGCATTAATACCGATACAATATCAACCTTGAAATCTAATGGAGAATCCCTCTTGTTTTGAACTAAATATTCAATTGAGCAGTAAAGTTCTCTTTCGACGAACAAAACTAACACTACAAGGCTCTCATCATGCCCGTCCTCACGTATGGCACAGAAGCTTAGACGATGACAACATCCGATGAAGCGACGATTGGAATGTTTGAGGGAAAGATTCTGCGGAAGATTTTTGGGCCTGTTCACGTTGGCGACGGCGAATACCGCAGGCGATGGAACAACAACAAAGCTCGGCTACGTTGGCTGAGTCATATCGTCCGAATCTCTAAATGTATTCGATGCGGTACCAGCTGGTGGTATCAGAGGAAAGGGAAGTCCTCCTCTGCGTTTGAGAGATCAGGTGGCGAAGGATTTGTCTTCACTTGGTATATTCCACTGTTATCGGTTAGCACGAGAAAGAAATAATTGGTGCGCTTTGTTAAATTCGGTCAAAATCGCATAAGTGGTTATTGCGCCAATCAAGAGAAGAAGTTACACGCTGGGTATCACTAAGTGAAATTCAAATATTAAAGAAATATTTTTCTTTGCTTGATTTTAAACATACATAAGTAAAAAAAGGAAAGAAAAAAAAATAATAATATAGAATGAAAATTTTTAAATGAATTTAGTTTTTAGTTCAGTATATTTCCACTCAATTTCAATACCCTTATTCCACGGATATTCCAATAATTTTATACAATTACTGTAATGGTTTTTCGGCAGGTCTGCAAAATATTGTTCCTGGGCTCTTTGCTGAATTGGTAACAAATGCACTCCTGCTTTCCGAACAGCCATTTGATAAGTGATTCCCCATGTGAAATATGTAGTAGTTCTTCATTTTGAACTAGTGCATCTGCAATTTTATGCTTAATCAAAATTGAATATTAAAAAACAATATCAGAGACTTTATCAATATACACATCAACGATTTTTAAAGTTGTTGCACTTTTTGGACGCCCACCACAGGGTTCTACTTCAGCGCCTGAGCGACCACTTTTGATCATTAAAACCCATCAATTAGTTGAAAATAAAGGACCTGATTTGAGAAATCACTCTCATAATTTATTTAGGAATTCCTGTTGCTGGTAAGCTTATTAAAACAAGAACTGTTTTTCTACATAAATATTTGACTCCAACACCTTCCAGTGGCTCAATTTTATTGTAATATATTTCATACATTTTTACTTAATAATATTCTGAATATCAAACTAATCGGAGTATAAAGAGATTAGCTTATATTCTATTTTCCAGCTCTTTTGTTTGCATTAATTTCAATTAACTTTTCTTTATAGATTTCATTCTTCAAAAACAATATAAACGAAGTTTCGAATTTTGTGTAAGATTATTTAAATATTCATCGAATTTGCATCGAAATTACACACTTTTACTCAGAAGTTTTAGTAAATTTTATAAAAAAATCTTAGTATGCAGTTTTATAGCTCATTTAATTCTAGAATAACAAAGTGCAAGTTTCAAGCGATTACGAAATACTGTTAGTTTTGAGATTTTTTTTATTGACGGTGCGTTGCTTTTTCTTCCTGATAAACAACTCGAGCAGCAGCTCAGCGATAAAAAAATTGTCAAAAATCAATGGTATTTTCCAGTCACCTGAAACCTTCACTTTGTTATAATAAAATTCTATGAGCTATAAAATTGCATATCAAAGAGTATTCTAGAAATTAATTGTTAAAAAATTAAGGGGACAGATACCTGTAAAATTGCGAAAAAAAATGTTTTTTCTTAAAATGTTAATGTAATCCTTAAAAAATATGTCAAGCAATTTTTAGAACGTAAATTTAAGTATTTTTTATATTATGGATCGTCAACCGTGACGACTCTAGCCTTTGCATTCGAGCGCTGGCAGAGGTACAGATACGTTGCCGACTGTAGATGCTTTTTCTCAAAACTATATTTTTCGAATTGGCGTACATGATAACTCGAAAAGTTATTGACCGATCTCCCTGAAATTTTGCACACATATTTTTTATGATATTACTTTCTATGTGTTCCCAGTTTTCGAAAATTTTTCAAAAAAACAATTTTTTCGAAGCAAAAATAGTAGGAAAATTCGCCTCAAAATAAATATTTTTAAGCATTTTATTCGGCGAATTTTTTCCCCCATTTTTGTTTAATTCATAGAAATTATAACATTATTAAACAAAAAAATTTTTGGTTGTTTGTGTTCAGGTCACTGACGCCGATGCTACAATGCCCGCCGATTGAGAAGCCCCGCTGCGACATTCCTGGAAGAAATTAGTGCACATCCGCCATTTTAAATGATTAAAATAAAAATAAAAGAATTTATATAATTTAACTGTATGCCAATTTTGAAAAAAATATATTGAGTTCTTCATTCTAAATAATTTTAATGAAAGTCAGGGAAAATATGGCCGTTTACAGGTATCTGGCCCCTTAAGGGCTTTCATGAAATTTTGAAAATTTTTAAAAACTTTGGTTGTATGGTTTCTGTTGTAGTATAAACCATATTCTTGTAAAACAAACATACATATATATACAGTACATATCTACAGGTATATAGGAAGATATATATGTATAAATTATAACTGGAAATGCAATAGAAAGTAGTATTACAAATACACAACACTAAAATGAAATTACCAAAGCGAAGTGAATAGGGTGACAAAAAAAGCGTGACGAAGGAAACGCTAAAACAGAGAGTCAGCGAGGAAATCATTTAATTTATGTTGACATGCAGTAATTGCGACTTAAGCGACTCAAGTGACTGGCATTTTAAATAAACCAGCAAGAGATTTTAATTAACACCAAGTAATTAACTACGCGGGCAGCTAAGTAGGGAAGTGCATAAGTAACTAGAAAAAGTGTCGAGTATGCCTCGCAACAGCTCGAAAAGGACACGCGAAATAAGTAGTAAATGAAAATGAGTACAAATATTTACAAAATAAAAAAATAATTGATTGAAAAGTCAAAGCGTTAAACGCGGGTGCACATAAGCACGTCATGGTGGCTGAGTGATAGTTGACGCCTAGACAACCACTTTATTTGGCTATAAATTAGAGCTGCTCCAAAATGTGAGTTGATTGCGCGGTTAGTTAATTGTTACGTAGATGGTGAGGAAATTGAAAAGGGTACAAGGAATATGCTTGAAAATTTGGGAAACAGGAGTGATTTAGATTTCAGCTGACTAATTTCGTATACACAAAGTCGATAGAAAATATCTTTGATTTGATTTCCTTCTTTTATTTTTTTCTTATACTCGGGTGACTTTTTTTCTAACTTGAAATTTAATTAAACAAATTGTTTTTAATATAAATGTTAATGTTAATATAAATGGAATTTAATTTAAATAAACATTCTTTTTCAAAGTATTTTCTTTTTAATATTATTTTTACCCTTACATCATTATAGGTAGACTCACCATTTTGGGTAGTCAATCCTTTAATGAATTGGAAGATCTTAGTTTTGTCGAGATTAAGGGTCTTCTAAAAAATGTGAAAAGTACACAGTGGTTTTAGGAGAGATAAAGACAAGTTCTCCATGCGGCATCACACTGGGCTGTGAGCCTGAGCGTGTTCCACAGTGGACAACCGCTTCAACCCAACCCCACCCTCCAGCATTAGAAGTACTACTAAATATTTCTAGACTAATGCATATAAGAAATTGGGGGAAAATATAAATTTTTTTTAATTATAAAAAATAATACATTCAAGTACATAAATAAATTATTTATATAAAGTTATAGAGTTAATGGCAATGAAATTAGTTGACGAGTGAGTGGCGTGATGTAGATTTCAGCTTACCCATTTTGTATTCATACCTAATGTTTTTGACTTGATTTCCTTCATCTATTAATTACATTTTTTTGTTTGAAATTTTGTTTGAGCTAAATTATATTTTTAATTTTTTTTTTATTTCTAAAGCTTAAGTGCTATAAGAACTAAATCTCTCTTAGAGGAATACCGAAAAATAATAATAATATATTTTTTAATCAAGTAATACTACATAAATAGAGGTGTATAAAATAATGCATTTATATGAAGTTAAAGTTGAAAAATTGACAGATTACCAAATTTTACGTTGCAAATCGTTTAAAGTTTTCGGGTTTAGTGATTTTACTGAATTTTGGGGTATTTTTGAAGTTATGACCAAATCCTTATGTGATGAGATTTTGGATTCAGCGACATTAGTGTGAAAGACAAAATTGAAATTTTAACTCTTATAAGAGAAAGAATTTGTCTGTCCGGGGATTAGCCAGTAGGTAAGTTTTGCTAATCAAATTTTGCAAACATAATTTTTCCAGATAAAAAAAAAAATAATTCCGTACATTTGTATAAAGTCATCACTGTATAACGCTGACGCGACAGGCTATTTCTTCAGAGCATTATCAAACAAAATTTAGCTTTAAACGATTAGGTATACCGTTGGTCCTACACAGCCATTGTAAGGCCAATACTAACATATGCGGAACTAGTTTGGTGGCCTACAACAGAAAAGAAATACAAAAAAACTAAGCTGAACAAGATACAGAAACAGCGTGTATCATAACTACAGGAGCGCTCAATGTACTAACTTATCTACCATTAGATTTACACATTAAAACAGTCGCTACTTGCAGCGCGGTGAGGCTCAGAGACATAGGAAGCTGGACAACAAGGTCGCACGGTCACAGTAAGATCCTCCTACAGGGCCCCTCATTGCTCAAAAACAGATCAGACTATATAGTGATTGGAAGATACCATATCAAAATCTATACCGATGATTCTAAGATGAACTGTGGTGTGGGAGCTGGCTTCCATTCGGAGCCGCTCAACCTATCTCAGTCAATTCGTCTTCCTGACTATGCCAGAGTGTTCCAGGCAGAACTGTTGGCGATCAGAGAAGCATGCAAATCACTAAAACTCTACAACGAAGTTGGTGCAAGAGTAGCTGTCTTCTCAGACAGTCAAGCAGCTATAAAGGCCTTAGACTCCAACTCCATTTCATCCAAACTAGTCCTACAGTGTTGAGAGGAGCTGAAAAGGCTTAGTCATTGGCTTGAAACCACTTTGATATGGGTTGCCGGTCACAGGAACATACGGGGTAATGAGATAGCGGATGAGCTAGCAAGAAAAGGTTCGACACTAGACTTTAGGGGTGGAAGTCTCCACCCCACTGAACACAAAGAAAGCATCAATTGCGTCACACTATCATGCTTTAGCCGAAAGAAGATGGAAGCAATTAACTACCTACATGTATTACAACAAAAAACACATTACCGTCATACAAAATCCAAAGGACGAATGATCTGTTAGGATGCTCTCGGCCAAACATCTCATGCATTACTGTAACCCTTACAGGCCATTGGAAAGTAGGGGATCATACAGCTAGACTGAACCTACCCTTCAATCCCATCTGCAGAAGCTGTCGAGCGGAAGGAGCGAAGGAAAGTCTTTTCTACTACTTATGTGAATGTCCAGGGCTAGCTAGGGCACGACTATATAAAGAATTTGCTGCTATACTTGGACCTCACTAAATGGATCTGACTTAGAATAAAAACAAAAACCATCATCACACGAGGACAGTGGTAGTAAAACGGTGCTGGTCACTAATTAGGATGATTTCAGTGGAAATACTCAACCATTTCAACAACAACAACAACAACAACAACAACAACAACAACAACAACAACATACCGTACAGGTGAATTATCAAAGCAATAAAAAAACAATTGTTATTGGTAAAGCTGCTCGTCCAAGAGTGTTTGCGCCAGTTACTTTAAAGAACTTTCTGTAAATTGGCAATCAAATAAGAAGGCATGGCTGACACGTGAAGTGATGACACAATAGCTGATGGAATGACCGAGAAATGGAGTTGCAAAACAGCAAAATACTATTATTTCTGAACAAAGCAACATCTCACTTTCGTGATATGCGTTCAAAGGATATCAACATAATTTTTCTACCTGGTAATATAAGTAAATGTGCCAGCCTTTAAATCAAGGAGTGATTCGAAACTTTAAAATTTATTATGGCAAACTTCAAGTTAAGCATATCTTGGTGAGCTTAGAGACTGGATCGTTTAAAAAAAATATAAAAGTCTATATTTATAGAAATGTCCCAACTGAATTCAAGCCCGAAGATCATTTGGCACTGGTAACACTGCTTTCGTTATTTAAATTTTTAAAAATCTTTTTGGAATCGATAAGTAATGCATAATACATGGACCCAACATCTGAATTTCAGGTTGTACATACTGTCAAAAAAGTGCCGGTAATTGTTCAATAAAATGCAACATAATTGTTTAATAATCAAAATTTATTTTGTCGCGTTCAAAATAGGCTCCATTCGCAGTAATACGCATATGCCAACGATTAGTCCAGTCATCAAAGCACCTTTCAAATGAGTTTGAAGAGATCTTCTTCAGCTCCTTCAGCGAATTCTTCTCAAGGGGTTACATGGGTTTCGTCGGGTAAAAAGAGGCCTATTTTCAATATTTTTTTTTCTATGTAAAAAATTATTTATTTAATTCAAACTTTTTTCTGTCTTATAGATACATATTTAAAGAATAATTTCTGAAATTTTCAAAAAAAAAAAAATTAAAACTCCTCCATTGTGACGTCATTTCCGGTGACCCCTCGAAAAAAGGTGCGTCCGCGTTTTCAGCATAATTCCTGACAGGCTCAAAATAAGTGTTTTAGTTAAGACCATAAACTCGTGCTTGAACGAAGGAAAGAAAAAAAAGTAAAAATTTGAATCTTGGCAAACATTTTTCCAAGAATGAAAATTTCGATCAAATTTGCTTGACATTTTGTTTTTTTTAAATAATTGTAATTGAAAAAAAAACAAAATCTTTCGTTCAAGCACAAGTAAATTGTATTTCAAACACCTGTGTAATATTTCATCAAGATCGGTTGAGTAGTTTTAGAGAACATTTGACAACCGACTTGGAAAACACGGTTCCAAGAAAAACGCCTTTAAAGTTTTGAGTAACAATAAAAGTGGCTTGGAGCGCACACATTCCAAAGGCTGTATCTCCTGTATTATTCGGATCGACTTGAAAATTTTGGACCATATTCAGGAGATGTTGTAGAAATTAATAAGGAAAAAAAAAATCGATTTTTTGAACCAACGAAACCCATGTAACCTCTTAATGTCATCTATCAACTGAAAGCGACGTCCGCGGAGGGGTAATTTAAGTTTTGAGAAAAGGGAAAGGAAAAAGTCACAGGGTGATGAAGCCGGTGAATGCGGTGAATACGGTGGTTGTACGTTGATATTTGCAGAGTTTTTGGTCAAAAAAGTGTTCACAATATGAGCCTTGTGAGACGGTGCGCTATGATGATGCAAGATCCATGCGTTTTCTTTCCACAAATTGGGTCGTTTCCTACGCGCATTCTCTCTCAAACGTCGCATAACTTCCAAATAATATTCTTTATTTACCATAGAACCATTTGGAATGAATTCTGAATGTACAAAACCACCTGATTATAATCAAAGAAGACGAGTAGCATGACTTTCACTTTTCACAGGCTTTGACGTGATTTTTTGGGTTTCGGCTCATGTGAATAGCGCAATTTAGCCGCCTGTTGGCTGGTTTGCATGCCAAACTCATACTTCCACATCTCATCACTTGGTTTTATGCGCTGGATAAACGATGCTTCCGAATTCACATGCGCAAGCATGTCTTCAGCCCCCTTCGCCAATGAATTTTTTGAAAGAAATTCAACTCTCTTGGAACGAGTCGAGCAGCCCCGCGTCTCATGCCCAATTGATGTAAAATTGGTGTAAAATGTTGCAAATTGATTCGTGAGACACGCTAAGGTCACGAGCTACCTCCTTCCAACTTAAGTGATGGTTTTTCAGCACCGCTTCCTTGACTTTGTCGACCTTTTCATTCGTTGAAGACGTTGATGGGCGACCAGATCGGGGAAAATCTTCGACGATTTTTCGGCTCTCTGCAAAAGCCTTATACAACTATAGACCCGTGTTTTTGATAAAGCACACTCGCCATAGGTTTTCGGCAACATTTTCAATGTTTCGGCATACGAAATCCCGTTCAAAACACCAAATTCAAAACAAAGTCTTTGTTCGATATTTTTATCCATAGTGAAAATCGCAGATCACACTTCCGGTTGACTTATATAATTAAATGCCAAACACAAGCTAATTGACAGATCGCGCTCAAACTCTGCGACACTATAGAGGACAGTTGTGCCAACATTCAAACAAAAAAAGTTGGGCATATGTGTAACGCGCGCTTTTTAAATGAACAATTCCCGATATTTTTTTGACAGAATGTATTTTGCTACTGATGAAAACATATAAACCATTGACGATAATAGTACTAACACAGTTTCAAACTTAAAGCAATTTTTCAGCCATAATTTAACTGCTTTGTTAAATTGTTAAAAAAGATGGAAAGCCAAAATTAACTTAGTATATTTTATTTTATGTAGTTTATGGACTGAAAAGTTTTTGATGGATTCTTATTTTCGTGAAATATGAAAATGAAATGAAATATGCACTTTTGAAAAAATACATATACGTTTTTGTGTGAATGATATAATATCAATAAATTTTATTTAAATAAAAAAAAGTATGCAATTAATTAAAAAATTAAAAAGTTACAAAAAAGCGAACACCTCTCTTGGGCGGACAAAAGTTGAGTGACCACCCAAGGAACGTTTCACTGTAGTACTTAGCCAGATTTTCAGCACGGATTTTTTTATGTGACAATGTGAAACGATTAAGACTGGGATGGCTACCAGATTCAACTTCGAAGGTTTAAAAATTGTACTTCCTAGAAATCGATTTGCCCTAATGTCCATAAGTGTAAGTGCGCGCAATGAATTCATACCAAATGTGTTAAAATTAGCTTGAATACAACTTTGTTCCACACTTATCCTAACCCTTTTGAGTTTTCATCTTTCGCCACCCCCCATAAAATTGTCTGCTAACATTTTTTGTGAAATATTTTAACCTTTTTATTGTTTTTTTCACGACCTCTCATTGTAGGGTTAGAGAGTTGCCATCTGGTATTAAAAAAATTCTTGTTAAATTCTACTGCAGAAGTCTAGGATAGAAATTTTATTTGAAGTCCTTTTATAATTATATTTTTCAAAAATTAATTGCATTTTCGGCCAAAGTTTTAAAACTTTAACCCCAGAAAAGTGGAACTTAATTATTGGCCTTTGTTCCTGTTCTGTAATATTTTTGTAAAATTGTTAGACTGCGTAGTATTATTATCATAATTAATATTAGGTAATAATGCCCTGAGCCCTCTGATGTGCTTGACCGCAAGCTTAAAATTTGAAGCGTTAATTCATTCTGATTATTTTACAAACAAAAAAAAAATCATACATACACACCTTCTTAGTAGAAATAGTTTCTACTTACAACGCAGAAGAGCTTATATTTTAACCTTTAATCAATCTTTATCGTTTCTTCTAAGCGTTTATACAAACGAGTATATTTGTATATGTGTGTCTGCATACGAGTATACTTCAGGGAATCCTTTTGCTTTTGCTGTGACTGCTTTTACGTAAAAAAATACTGTCATAAACCGCATCAAATCAGTTGGGTTCACTCATTTTCTCGCTATTATTTATTTTCACTCGCTTCAAATGCTTTTCCGACTCTCAACCAAGCATTACATTTGTCAAAGTACGAGTACTACACAAGTGTGTACTGTATATACATACATGCATTAAGGCGAGTCACTAGGTATGGAATGATTTTTTTCGATGTTATTTCTAGCAGATTCGGATTCTACATGAAATACTAAGAAAAGAAGTCCAATAGAGCATAGCTCTAAAGTCAATTTCGAACTTTAAAATTTTAAGAGACGCTACCTCTAATTAATACGAAAAGTTAGAGGGAGTTTTGGCAGTGAAGATGTAAAGTAGAGAAAATTTCACCACCTGTTGGAAGAAAAAAGGAGCTTAGATATTACGGAATAAATAAATAAATAATTGTAAAAAAGCTTATATTTAGAAAAAAATATTAAAAATAAATTTTCAAAATATTGTAAAATTTTAATTGTTTTTGGTAGAGGTAGAGGTAGAAAACGTTGAAAAAATACACCTCTTTTTCGAGTGAAAAGTGGCTAAAACCGAAATAATTCTAAAAAATGTTTTAATTGTAAAAAACAGTTTATGATTAGAAAAAAATGCTAAAGAAAATTTTTGGAAATATTGTAAAATTTGTAAATAAGATTTTGAAAACTCTATGACCTCAATACGATAGAAACAGAACACTTAAGGTGTTGGGAATCCCCCGCCATTCAATTTCCAAACTCACTGTGGTGTTTACTGGTAACTGAGTGATCGGTTCTCATGCGGAGAAGCTTGGAGTTCCGTACAATCGCTATTGCAGAAGCTGTGGGGATCCTGCAGAGAAAGATACTGTTGAACAAATCTCTGTAAATGTTCGGCCCTGGCGACTAGGCGCTCGAGATTCCTTAGCGTGCCCTTTGAGGATGACGTGAAGAAATTCTCCAGCCTAGATCCCTTTTCTCTCCTCCACTACATCAATAGCACTGGATGGCTGTAGGCGGTTTTCTCTTTCCTAAATCTTTTCACAGGTGGTGGTCCACATTATGGTATTAAAACGGCACGTAAGTGCTAATTGAAGTGAACTTGGAGTACTCTTGCCATCTTACCTACCGACTTAAAATTTTATTTCTTTTCGCTAGAGGTAGAAGAAAGTACAATAAATAAATTTTTTTTTTTGAGCGTGAAAAAGAGCTAACACCGAAATAATTGGAAATGCGTTGTTAATTGTAAAAAAAAGTTTATGAATGGAAAAAAGTGTTGAAACGAATTTTCGATTTTGCAAAGTTTAATGTAAAATTTTTGTAGACGCAGAAGAAAGTACAAAAAATACATCTCTTGATGAGAGAGAAAAGGAGTTAAGCCCGAAATAAATTTGAAAAATTTTATGATAAGGAAAATATATTATATATACATTTTCGACGTATTGTAAACTTGTAATTGTTTTCGGTTGAGGTAAAAGAAGTACAAAAAATATATCGCCTATTGAAGGTAAAAAATTATAAAAAAAGGTTAAAAATTAATATTGGAAATGTTGAAAAATATAATTGTTTTTGGCTTTTTTTGTAAGATGTAATTTGATTTACCGATATATTAATACCATAGATAAACTATATATAGTACAATAAATATTAAAACAAAAAACAAGAACCAAAAAAATTACTGAACCAAAAAAACCCACGGCGCGGTATATATTAAAAAAAAGTGCGTATAGCATAATATACATAACAGAAGTGAAACTTTCAAGGCTGACAAAGAAAGAGGGAGAGACCCGAAAGAGAGAGAGCCCCAGAAAAATAATAAGAGAGAGAGAGAGAGAGAGAGAGAGAGAATGCGAGAGGGAGAGATAATGAGAGAATATATATCTAAATAAATTTAAAACATTTGCAGAGAATACAAATAGACAAAATTTACAAAAAAACGGAGAAGGGTCGACCGGTGTAGGTAAACTCCGGACACCAAGCATGGGAACAACGTCGAGCGTTTATCACCCGCACAAACGCAGGCAACGGCACAAATTACCGCAAGGCAATACCAATAAATCCGACGCCAGAATGAATAGCACTTTATAGTACGCACAAGCACTAGACAGGAAACGGAAATAAGCGCCAAAAAAATTCGGACCAAAAAACGGCCTAAACAGTAGGCACCAAGGAAACATAAGGCAAAAAAGTAGGCACCAAAAATATATTTCCTACAAGTTTGCACCAACAAACAAGCGCCAAAAATTAGGCAGTGTTATTTCTCACTAGAAATTAGCAACCACAAAGAAAAACTCAGGAAAAATAGCCTAAAGTGTATCTAAGATATATAAAAGGAATAGCTCTCTCTCTCCTTTTCCTCTATTTTATATCTTTTTTCTCCCTAGCGGAACGAAAATGCCCAAAACGTTGCATGACCTTGAAATTTTACTCTCCCTTC
The DNA here is from genome assembly GCF_027943255.1 of Anastrepha obliqua. NCBI lineage: Eukaryota > Metazoa > Arthropoda > Insecta > Diptera > Tephritidae > Anastrepha > Anastrepha obliqua. Next base: position 56,531,158 of record NC_072892.1, on the reverse strand, counting down.
TCGCTCATCCATCGACGCCTAAGAACTTTCACTTCAAAAATATTGTAATATTCATATTAAATACTTTAATTAATATTAATCTTCATACTAACTTCGTAATAATGGTATTAACAACCTCAACACTGACTTGGTCACGTCAACAAGAGGGCCTCTGAGAATCATAGTGAGTCGCAGTGCATTGAGCAAAATTTTCGAAGAATACCATGCTCCGTTCATTATGGGTTCTGTTCCAAATTCGACTGTTTTTATCTAAAACATTTATGTTACCAACCTTATGGTATAGATGTGAATTGTATGCCAATTGTGATAGTCTCTGTTGTAGTAAACTTAGTGTCCTCTACATACATCGTCAGACACGTGACTGTCATGATCATATATCAGCTTTTACTTTAAAAATATTTTCTACAAAATTTTATGATTTATTTAAAGTGAAATTCGTAATGCTGCTTCACAAAGTCATTAACTCTCGTGAGCCCAAATACTTGGCAGAGCGAATTCAGATCGGCCCGATCACTTGACCTTAGTATGAAATACAGTTGCCTTGTATTTGAACGACAGTTCTTCGCTTTTGCTGTTCGTTGTTTTTCCCTAAATCACTTCTATTTTGAATGTTATGTTAAAACTTTTAGAATTAAACTCAAACACTGTAAAACACTGTTTGTTTAATATAAAAAAAAAAAAAAAAAAATAAAAATTAATAAATAAATAAATATAAATAAATTAAAAGAAAGCTTCTTTTTAAATTTTGGCGGTACAAATTTACCTTACAACTTTGCGCAAGTTCATATATTCTTGGAATTCTGTGCGGCATCCGAATCTGTTTGGAACGAAGTCGAAAAAAAATTGACCCACCCTAATATACACACGCACATATAAAAATATATGATACCTATTTACGTGCATGTGTGCATTTACGGCTTTCCCGCTGCTGTTGTCCATTTGTTGTGGACCATTTCACTACTTCGTTAACATGATTCGATTTTTATTGCGTGCAAGGACTCGCTCCATTTACTTTTAGTACGAGCATCTCAAGGCAGACTCGCACACAAATGCACACACACTCATACCCATATCTTAGCAAACAGTTAGCTGGGTGCTAAGTTTTTGCAAAGTGTAAAGGCGATTGAACGCACTGAATTAAGGATTCTCGATTTTTTACTATCACATCAGTTGATTTTCTATTTTATACTTTCTGTTCATTTGGTTTGCGTGTTTGGTTTTTGTCCTTTGAGATGTGCCTGTTTGCTGCTCTTTTACTTTGGCCTCTTGCAAAGGTCTGCTAGTAGGTTTGTATGCACGAGAACTATTGGCGGTAAGAAATTTAAGTGAAAAGTTGTGTTCTTTGTTTTCTTCAGGTTTTCTATTGTTACAATTGCTTTGGTTCTCTGCTGACGCTTTGTTGTTATTGTTGTATTTTTCTTGCTCTATTTCAGTTTCTATTTATTTTTATCTTATCTTATTTTCTATCGATTATTCAGCCATGACCAAAGAAAACACAGAGTGAAAAAGTTTGCTGAAATAAGGTGTGGGAATTTAAAAAGTTTGTTCAGAATTAGTGTGAGCTTTTGTATAATAATTTCCTGTGCCGGAAATGAATGACAAGAAATTCAGAATCTTTTAGCGTATAGTTAATATCAAAGCTCTAAGATAGTGAGTATTTAAAGTATCTTTGAGTGAAGCTCAGTGATTACTTTTTAATGCGCGATCAAGTTTGTTCTCCAGCTGTTTTCTCCATTGGTTGCATTAGTTGGTGAACAAATACTTATTTGATATAATCTCAAAACTTCACTGAATGTTGTGCAACAAAAACAACATGTTATTCCAGCCATCTTATAAGTCAATGTGCCACAGCTCGAGCCACTAATAATTTGCTGCTGATCCTCAACAAGCTAGAATTTCGCACCACTTCCAACCCCCAGAAGAAATTCAAAAGAAATTGAGAAGAAATTCGAAGAAACTCGTTATGGTGAAATTCAAAACACAATGTGTCATTTTTATGTAAACTGTTTATTTTTAATGGCAGAATTTTATTTCTATATTACATTTATTCATATCCGATTCAAATGAAATGGGCGCCATTTTTTTCGTAGGATTTTGCCAATTTTGAAAGTGGTACCCGTCCATATTGGTAAACAAATTTGACCACCTCATTTCCTTAACCCTTTCTGAATACCAATTTTATACCAGCAAGAAAATTTTGCAAATGTTTGAAAAGGTCATAATCGGCTCACGGCGATTTTACCATGATCTTTTCGGTTATTCAGCCGAGAGTCAAAATCAAAACCAAAAATGATGAACATTTTGTTTTTGTGCTATTGCTATCACCTTGAATAGATCCGTCTTGATCCGCAAAAATACTAATCATCAAAATATTTAGTAAATATTTCATTGCACTCAATTCTGATTGTCCTAAGAGGATTGTAATTTGTTTTTCAAATATGCATTAAAAAAGCTAATTAAGTAACCATCACACAACTTTGAGCTTTTCAGTTAATGAGATATTTAAAATTTCAAAACTAATTTTTGTACTAAGCAAATGTACAATAACCCATTGGCAAATTTCATTATTTCGTGTATAAGTATAAAATTTGTGCCAAGTAAAGAGCCCTCACAGACAGAGCAACATTACTTTCTTTTAAGATATAAGATTGAAGCGTGATTTTATTTGTGAATTCCATTTGTAAAGGTGGTAAAAGTAAACTTGAGCCCATCATCATTCGCTAGACCGGATCGCTTTGCTAGGAATACAATCAGATTGATATAAAGAAATTCTTAAGAGCTGTGAAAGCCAGATGAAGTTGTTAATATTTGTAAAAAATATTGGTAACAATTGATTGATTTCCACCTTTTACTGCTTAAAATGTAATCAAAATGTGAAAAACAAAGCAACCAAATATAATTTTTCATTCGTGAAAATGAGCCACCACATGCGTCCACACCGATTTACAATACATTTAAAGTACCCAACTGAGTAGTCCCAGGCCATTCACGCTGTTCATTCTGTTCAGGGCCCGCCATTTATCGTTACGCATTTGAACTAGGTATTATTTGAAGAATGGTAACACTTAGCTGTCATCTGATTTGACAGAAAATTAGTTTTATTCTTCCGCTGAACGAAAATGGTTGTGTATATACTCAAAGAACGCTGGGAAATATTGCGACATTACTTTGTAAATCATGGTAATGTTGCAGAATGTATACGAAAATTACATACGGCAATGGGAAGAAGAAAAGCACCGAATGAAGCGTATGTGTGTTACTTTGCGAAAAAAGTAAGAGAAACTGGGTTGCTTATTGACAAACAACGCGTGACCGACCAAAAACCGTGCGTACACCCGAAAATACTGCTGATGTGGCCGAGAGTGTTCGTGAATCAACAGGATCATCAGTTCACCGTCGTTCTCAACAATTGGACATTTCAGAGACATCATTGAGACGATGATGAGATGGGATCGTGCATGGCTAGCCGAGGCAGCGATATGAATGAAGTTGTGTTCCATCATTAACCGGAAGGATTGTACTTCAAAATAAAAAGAACAGTTTGGAAAAATATTAAGTAGTTCCTTTTTTATAGCATTTTTAATTCCGTAAAGTTATATGGCGGACCCTATATAACCCTTCATATTTGACTAGTAATTATTTATTTCAGGTGAAAATATAAAGAGGTGACATCGTAAATGGTTCGACCCATAACAGGATGTTTTATCAGCAAAATTATTATTAAATAAAATATAAAAATATGAAAAAATTAAAAAAAAAATCTTTGACTTGAAAGTGTATGAAATGCATATTTTTCGTTTAAAACTCGTTTATATTCGTATGACCCAAGGCGTATTTATTGAAGGTGCTGGCACTAGACCAATAACAATGTTCTGCACGTTTGATTGTCCAAGCAAAGTATTGAGAAACTAGAAAACAAATAGTGAATTCGCCTTGTTTTATTCGGAGCTGATAGCCACATGGACACGGTGAAAGAAAAAAGTGCATGTAGCTTAGTACATATAAGAGAAGTGAAACTTTCAAGGCAGACAAAAAAAGAGGGAGAGACCGATGAGAGAATGAGAGAGAGAGAGAGAGAAAGAATATATATCTAAATAAATTCACAACATTTGCAGTGAATACAAAAAGACAAAATTTACAAAAAACGGAGAAGGGTCGACCGGTGTAGGTAAACGCCGGACACAAACCATGGTAACAACGCGCACTACTCTGAGCGTTTATCACCCGCACAAACGCAGCGATTCCAGGACCGTAGCACCGGCACAAATTACCGCAAGGCAATACCAAAAAATCCGACGCCGGATTGGATAGCACTTTATAGTACACACAAACACTAGCCAGGAAACGGAAATAAGCGCTAAAAAGAAGGCGCCAAAAAATTGGGACCAAAAAACGCCATAAATAGTAGGCACCAAGGAAATATAAGGCCAGAAAGTAGGCACCAAAAATATATTTTCTACAAGTTTGCACCAAAAAACAAGCGTCAAAAATTAGGCAGTGTTATTTATCACTAGAAATTAGCAACCACAAGAAAAAACTCAGGAGAAATAGCGTAAAGTGTATCTAAGATATATATAAGGTCTCTCTCTCCTTTTCCTCTACATTATATCTTTTTTCTCTCTCGCGGAATGAAAATGCCCAAAACGTTGCATGGCCTTGAAATTTTACTCTCCATTTTCGCTCGTCCATCGACGCCTAAGTAGTTTCAAAAAGAACACAGCTGATTTACCAACACCACCTTAAACGAAAATAATTTTTTTATGGTAAACAAATTGTTTACTTATTTGTCACCTATGACATCAGGAAAAAAAAGAGAATATAAGTAAATAAAAAAATAAAGTGTTTGGCGTTATGTTTGCCTAAAAATTTTTCATTTATCCGCAACACAAATTTTTTGTTTATGAATGCAAAATTACACATCTGCACAATTTTTGAAAAACTATAATATATTACAATGGCTGGTCATAAAAGGAAAGAAAACCTATTATGATATTCGGAAAATATCTGGTTATTATCCAACTTAACGCAATTTTTTGAGAATATTTAACTTTTCAATTTATAATAAAACTACACGCGAATACTCGAAATTTTTTTATATGGAAAAAAACGCCCAACACCGTCAACAAAAAATGTTATAACAAGTTAACTGAGTTTTTGAGTTACTTCAAACATGCCATTTATTATACAAAAATTCAATGGACTGATGCAAAATAGCAGACTCCAAATATTTTTTAAAAACTCTGATGAAGAAATGAGAAATTTTTATGAAAAGTAAAAAAAATTTTTTTTTTTAATTTGCACAAATTTTGAAACTGTTGGGCTTTTTAGAAAAATGACCTATATTTTCATAAACAAATAATTTAAAATAAATACAAAATATAAACTGTCAAAGCTTCACAATAAGTCCCGGTGCGATAGCTATTTAATGCTTTATATATATATGGCAAGTGGTTAAGTCAAGATAACCTGAGAGGCACGAAAAACTGTGAAAAAAAAATTTCAAAAATGTCGTTCGATGCTTTTTATTGAAACTATGACTTTTTTCTATTGAGGGTCTCCCGTCAGTTGGCCAAGTAGAACGAGTTGAAAGCATGAAATATCAGATGATAGAACAATTTTGTTTCTAATAGCGCTCGCTTTTCAGCAGACAATGGCAAACCTCCAAGTGCATTTCTGCAATGAAAAATCTTCTCATAAAAAACCATCTGCCATTCGCAGGCTGCATAAAATTTTATGTGCCTCCATTTGTGGAAAAACAATGCGCACCACAAATTAGGAATGATGCAAAATTAAAGGACAATTTATAATTTTTTCAAGTGGGGTTGCATGTCAATCATATTTGACACTTCTGAATTTGTGAAAAATAAGCAACAGAGTGTAAATTTTTTTACCAATAATCGGTGGTGGGCGATGGTGTTGGCACAGCGTGAATATCAAAGACGATTTCCTAAACGTGTCACGCCAACTGTGCATATATCCGGCTTAGCTGCTTGACTCGAGCAGACTAGAACTACGCGAGACCTTGCAGGATGTGGCCGCCACAACTGATTGTTCAGCTGTATTGCGATTACAGCTGCCGATGTCGCTGAGAATGAAGAAACATCAACAAGACGATGGGCCACGCAATTGGGCTCTCTAGACGACTTCTTACTGCAGGAATTGGATGAGCAAAGCTTGGTGAACATATGGCTGCAGCAAGACGCCGCAATAGTCTCGCGTAATCTCGCATTTTATTGATTTGGTGTGGCTAGCAAGATCGCTCGACTTAAACATTCCTAACCTTTTTACTTGAGACTATTGTATGTCGTGGGTTTCTGTAAATAAGTCTTAGAGAATCACGAAAATTTCACCTATTTTCACAATTTGTCATTAAAAATTAAAAAACCGATATTTCAATTTTTCGTGCTTAGTACCACATCTATTGAGCGTACGAAAAAAAAATTTATTTATTTTAAAAACAATATTTACTATTATAAAAATGCCGCGAAAGATGACCCTCTCACAAAATCGGACCGGGAGGGCGTAGGTGATTTTGAGACTTCAACTAATCTGAAACACCAAATTCAAGAAAATTCTTATTCAGAAAGGGTGCAGCTATGTTCGGAACTAGAATACATTGAAAAAATTAAAAATTCACAAAATGGTGCGCTTTTGAAAAAAATGTTCGTAGAATCGAGTCTTTTTTATTAGTTTTTTAATGTAGAGAATAGGAAATTATTTATATAAAATTATAATTCTAGTTCCGACGATAGCCATACTTGCTGGGAACAACGTATTCAAATTTCAAGTGATTCGATTGAACATTTTTTTTTTCATCCTCAACGTGCCGAAAGAAGTCGTTTCGAGATAAATGAGTTTAAAGTTTGAGGTGCAGGAGCGCGCGGACCGCAATCTACCTAATTAATGGGCTGCAGAAGCCATTAATATATTCTTAAGATACTAAACTTTCGAAATACCAAAAAAAAAACGATTTTTTTTTAATTTCTAGACAACTAGGCCCCGTTAAGGATACTATTCGAGAGGAATGCGACCAGTTATCGCCGAAAATCTTGCGGAAAGTCATGAAAAATGCGATAAAATGGGCACAAAGGTGTATCAAAACTAGAGGTAGCTACTTGACGAATATCATATTTTCTAACAGAAAACACTTTAAAGGTCCAAATAAAGATTTTCATCCCTTAAAATCATTATTTTTTTTCTTTTGTGAAAAAGTTAAAAAAACGGAATTAGATGATTGATTTCGCGCCACCTAGTATATTTATAAAAAATTATAACAGAAAACTATCGAATACCATCAATGATCTCACTTATCGATAGTTTGACAGCTCTAGTGTACCAAGAATGCCATATAAATATTTTCTTTTCGGGACATTGACAATATATCGCAGACAATTCTTTCTATATTTTGTTTTTTGACGTGATAACGTCTTATAATTCGATGTAGGCTGCACGCCCCCAAAATGCGTTGTTACCTTGCTTGAATGTTATATTATGTTATGTTATGTTATGTTATGTTGTGTTATGTTATGTTATGTTATGTTATGTTATGTTATGTTATGTTATGTTATGTTATGTTATGTTATGTTATGTTATGTTATGTTATGTTATGTTATGTTATGTTATGTTATGTTATGTTATGTTATGTTATGTTATGTTATGTTATGTTATGTTATGTTATGTTATGTTATGTTGCGTTTATAATTTATGATTAGTGACGGCTAGTTGTTAATAATACCTGTTGTTTTAATGTTTTTATTATAATAATATATATATATATATATATTATATACATATATTAGTATACAACATATCTTATAAGGTATGTGGTAAATATTAAAATACATTTGTTCCTTCATTTATAATAATAAATATATATATTATTATAAAATACATTTGTTCCTTCATTTATAATAATAAATATATATATTATTATAATATATATATTATATTTATTATTATAAATGAAGGAACAAATGTATTTTAATATTTACCACATACCTTATAAGATATGTTGTATACTAATATATGTATATAAACATGCATACATATATATACTTTGGTGCAATTTATAAAATATATATTACATATGTCCCGTGCCAATACATACAGGGTTTGATTGAAAAGTAATGAGCCTTATTTTTTTAAGCAGTTTTATTAAACCTTTTGGCTTATACAACTAATATCCACTGCAGGAAACATTTTTTATACTCATCCGCCGGAATCGCGTTCAATTCGGGTGTCACAGTTTTTTGGATCGCCTCGATGGAGTCAAAACGTCAATTCCATTCCAATCCCCTTTAACTCCTTCTCTATATCCATACAAAATATCTATCAAACAAATAAAACTAAAATTTTGTTTTGAAAAATCCAACCATCCCATCAGTATTTTCTTATGACGTTGTCAGGTTAATCTATCGTCAGTAAACCGACTTTACAGACAACCTCTCTTTTTTTTAATTTTACAGTAAGTTAAAACAACATAATCTAGGAAAAGTTTAAATTTTTCCAGATGATTAGTGTAGAGAATAGTGACAATTGTAGTTAAATATTTACATCATTATTCTAATTTTAAAATATGTGTTTATATGGAGAAACCCACTAAATGACAAGTAAATAATCAACTTATTTTCATAAAATTCTTGTTTCTTAAACCAAATCAAGTTGAGAAAAAAAAAACGAATTTAGCAACCACAACTTTAATGCCAACTCACACGCGCTACTGGTATTTGAATTTTAATTGCATTGGCAGCTTTAAAACCAGCAAAGCGTGCATTTTGCAATTGAATACCCGGAACTCTGTGCGCGTGGGTATGCTGCTGTTGGTAGTGTTTAAAAGTGCATAAATTTTCACGTAACTTATCCATGTAGGTTTGTATGCAAATAAGGATTCATACATGTGTGAATGTGTGAATGCGCATGTATGGCTGTGCTGTCCTTCTGCATCTGCAACTGTCTATTTGCACTAATTAATTTGCAGCAAAAGTAATGCTGAAAAAAACGGGTCAGCTAAATGAAGACAAATATAGTAGAGGAAGAGTGTTCGCAGTAAATAGTAAAAAACTATGTTCATATGTGAGAATGTGGTATGTAAGAATACTTGCAACGACATCTAATTAAATATATCCGCAATGACACTTTGAGGCAAAAAATTGCAAAACAAGAAAAAAAACAGAACTACAGCAAACGGAAAGATTCGTTTAGAGGCTGGGGGCAGCTGTGCTGAAGTTGCTATGCGAAATGAGAAGAGCAGACCGGATGTCAGAGCGAGTTAGCGGAAGTGATGGCTTAGAAGTTGTTGGGTATTTTTTAAATATGTCAGCGTGTTGCTCCGTATGAGTAAAAATAATCCAGCTGGAAGTTATTTTCCGTAGTACAACGAAGAGTAAGTTTTGCAACAAGTTTGTTGCCAGTAGACAATCTATTGACTTGTTAGTGTGAAACACAGCTGGTATCTTCATTAAAGGGTTCGAAGGCTTCAGTTTTAAGTTGGAGACATTATTTGTAAAAACTGTTGTACAATATATAATACATATACAGTTAGTAACAGAAGTAAGTATACACCGGACACGTTTTCAATTTCCCCCCAATCGATTCCTTCAAACAACCTAAGTTATAACAAAATTGTGTTTTATTTACATGAATGAAATACAAAAATCATCAGCGGAGCTAAGATATCCATAGCCAAATCTAATCATTTACATATATGCAACAGACATACTTCCAAAAGCTTTTTCGTAAACACAGAAGATACACACATAAAAAATGTTACATCATTTAAAGTATTAGGTATATTTCTTAACAACAAATACAACTGGAATGATCACACAAACTATTTGCACAAATCACTACAAAACAGACTTAATATAATAAAATGTTTAAGCAACATCAGACTTGAAAGTAATACAAATGCACTACTTAATATTGTGAGAGCTACCATTCTCTCGAAAATCGATTATGGATTATCTCTATACGGTGCTACATCACAAACAAATCTTTCAAAAATTTCATCTATATACCATTCTGCGATTCGTCTGGCGTTAGGCGCTTTTCGCACCACTCCCATCCTCAACATTCTCGCCGAAGCGGGATTTCCGCTAATAAAAGATAGAATCAGTTATATATCTGGACGAACGGCAATCAAACTAACAAAATGATGACCCTGTCTTAAAATCAAATAGTAAAAAACAGGCTGAAACTAAAACGAAAATCACATAAAAAACCAGCAATAGAAAGGCTAATAGAGATAGCGAAACACCTTGACATGCCGTTGGAAAACAATATCACCTCCAACATGAAGAATCCTCCATGGACACTACCGACGAACAACATTCTACTACAGTTAACACAATATAAAAAAGAAATAACTCCGGTGTCCGTATTTCTGCAAAACTTTCAACGCATACGCAACAATTACCATAATTGGTCCACACTATATACTCACGGCTCGAAAAATGAAGATGTACTCGTCTTCAGCATTGTTAAAGAAAATGCAACACTATCTTCCACCTTATTACCATATTATGCATCCGTTTTCACAGCCGAAGCAACTGCCATCTATAACGCCTGAAAATAGCAGAAAAAAACGGAGGAAAATGGCTTATCTGCAGTGACTCACTATCAACTTTGACTTCAATAAAAAATATAAACAACAACGATATATTGATATCTCAAATCAGAGATACGCTAATTTCAAACCCTGAAAAAATAAAGTTGTTTTGGATCCCTAGCCATATTGGAATACAGTAGGTTCTGTTTTTATGCGGCTTTTTTTATGCCGTTTTGAAATAGTGCGGTTTTTTTTTAAATTACAAAATGCATGTCGACCTATCGGGAATTGTACATATAAACAAGATTCTAAACCAGCTAAGCAAAAACTCATCACAGATTACATCAGAAATGCTAACCCTACAAGTATGGAAGATATATAAAGATATAATTTTCAAAGATACAATATTTTGTTTATGCGATTTTATTTAATTATTTCAGATTCATGCGGTCTATGGAACGTATCTATAGTAATAATATGGGACTAGTGCCCTTTTTTATGCGATTTTATTACATTATTTCAGATTTATGCGGTTTTAGCATTTGAAACGTATCTATAGTTTTACTATAGAACTAGTAGCTTTTTTTATGTTGGTTTTTTTATGCTGTTTCTTGCGGAACGTATCTACCGCATAAAAACAGAACCTACTGTACGTGGAAACACCTTAGCAGACGCAGCAGCAAAACTTGCCACTAAGTCGCCGTTACACACAATATACAGTTTTAACAAGGTCGACCTAAAAAACGCAACTAACAAAGCAAATCGACAACAAATGTTACGACGATGGCAAAACATAAACCATTATTATAAATGCATTAATCCAAGCTTCAACCCTCCAATCTTCCCAGCAACAACCACAAGGCGAAACACGATTATTTATACCCGTTTTCGGCTTGGACATACACGCCTGACCCACAGCAACCTCTTTCAAAACAACAACCTACAAAACCACGTTTGTCAATTCTGCAACGAAGAGACACTTTCTATCCAACACATCGTTACAAATTGTGAAGCATTACATTCAATAAGACAATCAATATCAAGCCACACAATAGAAGAACTTCTGTCCGAAGTTAACGCAGAAAACATTATAAGTTGTATACACTTTATTTACAAAATTAATTTGTATTTTGAAATCTAATTTATACACGAATATTATTATATAAATATTTATGTTACGTAAAGCTGATGGCCTAGTCGCTAATGCTTTTTAATTTATTGTGATTGTAATTCATTACTTTTCCAACTTTCAAATAAAAAAAAAAATCATATTTAATCCAAATAATGACAAAATTTTAAAAAGGAACAAAATTATAGCTTTCATGTCTCAAAAGTAAGTATACAGTTCATAACATTATTAATTTGTGAAATCAAAAACATAATTAAAATCAAATCCTAGTATTTGGTAGGATAACCATTAGACTTTACAATCGCTTTAAGTCGTGATGGCATTGATTTCACCAAGTTTTTAGTTACTGCTGGTGGTATTTTATTCCATTCCTCTTGAAGGACGTTTTTCAGTTGTTCCTTATTTCTAATCGGATGTTTACGGATGTCGCTTTAAATGTTCCCATAAATGTTCTATGGGGTTGGTATCTGGGGACTGTGGCGGTGTTTTCAGCTGTTTTCGCACAATTTATAACAGCCACTCTCGTACAATGTTGGATGTGTGCTTTGGGTCATTATTCTGCAGCTTTCTTTTAAATTATTTTTCAAAATATTTAAATATCCATATCGGTCCATAATATTTTCGATAAATACCAAGTTCCCAACCCTGTTCGCAGCCATACATCCCCAAACCATGCTTCACAGTGCCGGTCATATTGTTTGGATCCAATTCCACGTTATCTTTTCTCCAAACTTTTTCACGGCCATCAGATCCACAGATACTGAACTTACACTCATCAGAAAATATGAATTGGTTCCAAAACGTTTGGTCATAGTTTTCATGATCTTTTGCGAATGAAATCCGTTTACTCCGATTGACACTACTCACGAAGGGCTTTTTCCTAACAGTGAGCCCATGATAACTAGCACTATGCAAAACTCGGCGAATAGTTTAGGTGCTAAATTGTTTTCCAGGCTCATTTTTAAAGTCAGATTTCAATTTGGGGCACTTACTTTGGGGTTTGTCCTGATTTTCCGTACGACTAAGCTTTTTTCTCTGGGGCTTAAGAGCGGCGGACGCCCACAATGCTCATTATTAGTGGTGCTTCCCGCACTTTTATATTTATTCACAATATTTTGAATATCATCAAACGAGCGATTTCTCGCAATGATTTATATTCCTTGTGTAATTTTATAGTCAGTTTTTTTAAATCATCAGAAAGCTCTTTTCCTCTTGGTGCCATTACTAAAAATGTCGCAAAAATTAATACAAAACGTACTTCCCTAAATTTTTATACTCACTTTGATTATTTCCTTTTAATAATATAGTTTTAACTTTTTTAATCAATGCGTAAAAATAAATGTTATGCTAACTGAACAATCGTTTGCTGTATACTAACTTTTGTGACATAAATTTCGCTGGCATCAAAGACAAAGCAAAGCGTAGATAACGGTACCTAAAATGTACAGCTAAATTAAGGCGCATATGAAAGCTTATCCCAGTACACAATTACCATGTGTAAAATATTTTGATTACATATTAAGGAAAGCGTTAGCGTCAAACAGTTCCATAAATCAGGCTCCTGTATACTTATTTATGTTACTAACTGTACATAGGGTTAATGGAAAAGGGGCTGCAAATCTACTACGGACGAATCGTATGAGCAGACTAAAGGAAATAATGAAAGATTAAAAATCAGTGAGGCCCGCCTCTTTCGATTGTTTAAAATATGCCACGTTCTAAGCAAGTAGTGTTTTCAACGGAAGCTTCGTTATGCCCGATTCAGCTGCCCGCTGATCCTATTCAGTTAAATTATTCTTCGAGTATTATGTCTTTTTGGATAACTCAAAAATATGCTAGTTTAAAAAAAATAATTTGAGTACACGATAGAGAGAATAATAAGATGGCATCTATCACGGTCCTATTACTTTGGTGTGGGCAATTTGACAGTACCAGGTCATTTTTGTGATATCATACTAGCCAAATTAGTGATCAGTGTTACCAGATTACCATTTCAGTAACTTGAATAAGCTTTTTTTTTTAAAATGATTGCCATGTATGATATTTATTTGTACGTAAAAAGAAGGGAGGAGAGGACGAAGAAAAAAAGTCGTTCAATTTGGGACTGGTTTAAAAGGCGACCTGAGTTTTCACATTAAATATAATTTATGTTTTCGCACTTTTTAACTTAGCGTTTTTGTCTAATTCTTTCTATTTTATATTAAAATTTGCAACGATTTTAATTCACATTTCTGTTCTTATATTTTTGGCTCTTATTTTTTCACAATGATGGCTGGCTTTTGAACAAATCCATAAGTTCCACAATTAATTGCTTAATGCTGCCATTTGTCCACTCATGGTCTATACTCACCTCGCCTTATAAACCAGTCCTGCACCCAACGACTTAAATGACTTTATTTACTTTTTCTCTCCTCTCTTATTTTTACGCATGTTCCGCGTTCACTTAGCAACGAACAACGCCAAAATAAAATCGTCAACAAATCCGGCGAAATGAGTATCAACCGATCGTTTTGATTTGCTTCCCGCCTGTAGTCTGCTTTGCTTGTGTGGGACATTTGTTCGCTTCATTTAAATTTTTTTGTTTGTTCTTCTTCCCCTTCAAGCAACAAAATCTTTCTCTCGCAAGCGCAGTGTTGCCTTGTTTTGGATATAAAAAACACAAAAATACCCATTTAAACAAAAAAACCCCAATTTTTATTGAGTTAATTAAAGAGCTTTGCATGCGTGACAAATTGCCTTTAAAATGTGCGTTTTTTTAAGAGGAAAACAGAGTTTTGAAAATCCAGCCTTGTAAGAAAAACTAATTTTAATTCGATTTCTTTTTCTAAAAAAAGTTCGATACAACTTTTTTGCTATATTTGAGTTTATGTAACAAGATAAGGCACTCCTTTCTTCAAAAGGTCGTGATGATTTCTTCAATATTATCTGGTATTTTTTTGTGTTTTTTACTATATGTATAGAGGTGTATAGCTTTAATTCGTATTCAGTAAATTCAAAGCCTGTTTAAAACGTATAAAAAGGCTTTAAGTGTTATGAAAAGTTGAGAGAAGTAGATACAATATTCTTGCGTAACATCAAAAGAAGCAAAAATGAGACTTGAACTTTTAAACTTCTTTTCAAATTTTCAATAGCTCTAAAATTTAATTTTTTAATTTTTTTTTAATTATATAAGTTTTTTTTTTACTTTACAATTTTGGTAGCTTTAAAAAAAGCAACTAACACCAAACTCAAAACTTTTCGCATTTTGGGTATAAAAAGGCACTAAATTTATTGCGAAGAGCAAAAGGTTGCTAACACTACACAACTAGGTTAGTGTAACGCCACGCACTTTCTGATGGGCGCAATCTTGTTTCTATCATTCTTTATCTGAGGATGTTTTTCTTCTTTTTTCAATGCTGTGAAATAGAAAACTCTTAGTGAAAGATCGTAAATTCAAAGCTTTATCTGGTAGTCTTAACTGTCAGAAAATGGTTCAAATTTTATTGATAATTTCTATTAATTTATTAATTAATTGAAAAACGATAAAAAAACCTTGAGCTTGCATTGAAAAAAATTGACGTAAGCAAAATAGATGTTGTTTTTTGAATAATTTTTATAACCGAATATCTGCGGTTTAGTTCCAGACAAATTATATCAAATAACCAAATTTATTAGAAATCATCTAAATAATAACATCTTTACGTAACCATGACGACATTCTCGGCAGCGGCGACTTCAAAATTTATTGACAGGTTTGTGCTGTGTGAAACCAGTTCTGCGTTCTTCTTCTTTTTTTATTGGCGTGATAACCGCTGATGCGATTTTGGCCCAGTTCAACAAAGCGCGCTAGTCGTTTTTTCTCGTGCCAACCGGCGGCAGTTAGACACATCAAGTGAAACCAAGTTCTTCTCCAACTGATTTTTTCAACGCAGATGATGACTTCCTCTTGCTCTGTTACCATCAGCTGGTATCGCATCATACTGGCTCTTGATTTGCTGCGCTATGTCTATGTCGTCGTAAAGCTCATAGAGCTCTTCGTTCCATCGTCTGCGATATTCGCCGTTGCCAACGTACAAAGGTCCAAAAACCTTCTACAGAATCTTTCTCTCAAGCACTCCAAGGGACCTCATCGGATGTTGTCATCGTCCAAGCTTCTGCGCCATACGATAGAACGGGCATGATGAGAGCCTTGTAGTGTCAGTTTTATTCATCGAGAGAGGACTTAACTACTCAATTACCTGCTTAGTCCAAAGTAGCACTTGTTGGCTAGGGATTCTCCGTTGAATTTCAAGGTTGACATTACTATCGGTGTTAATGCCGAATAAATACCGCCTTAAAAAAAAGGCTTATTTTTCAAGGAATCTGATTTGAATTCACACAGGTCACCATTTTCGAGGTCAATGAATGTTGACGGAATGTTGACTTCAGTTTCTCAAAGTATATATGGAGGTGGGTTTCTTTTATGCTGTATAATAAATATCTTCTTTGAGGACAGTTAGCAATACGACCTGAATGATCTATAGTACTGTGCCACTTCATGGATTCAGAGTGTTTCTCTGAGCCTAACTTTTTCAATAAGTTTACGTATTTGTTTTATTTTATTGAGTTTTATTTCATAGTTATAGTTTTTTTTATACTAGAGCTCCTCCTCCTATTTGTGGTGTGCGTCTTGTAGAGGAACGTACAGCTGACTTAAGCAGACAGCTGATACCCATATTAATACCAACGAGTAGGTATAAGTTCGCAAACGCCAATGGTTAGATAAAGATGAAACACCAGAACCGACCCCTAAGAGATGGCCTTCACCCCAAGAAGATTCTCTTGTCTATTTGGTGAGATATGGGCGGATTTAATTATTATAAACTTCTGGAACCAAACCAGACGGTAACTGCTGAATATTATTCCCATCAGCTATCATACCTGAATGAGGCACTTAACAAAAGTCGACCGTCTTTAGTGATTAGGCGCGAAGTTTTGTTTTACCACGACAACGCAAGACCTCGTAGGTCTTCGCAAGGCAAACATTAGGCAAGCTGAACGAGCTCGGATGGGAGCCAATGCCGCATCCACCATACTCTCCGGATATTGCACCTTGTGACTATCACCTTTTCCGTGAACTTCCCCACATGAGCAACAAGAACTACTCCTCAAAAGAAGCTATTAAAAGGGATATCGAAGCGTATTTTGGCTCCAAGGACAAACAATTTTTTGAGCAGGGAATTAAAAATTTACCTAAACGTTGGGAAGACATTGTAAATAATGAAAGAAAATATATTATTGATTAATAAATACTTACATATCTTTTCATTAATTTTAAAACAGCCTTTAAAAACGCACGAACTTATGGACGGACCTGATATTTAAAACCATTTTTTTTAAGTTTAGTCCCTTGAGACTTTAAAATCCTTAAAAACGTAAATTGATAAGGAAATGAAAAATTGATTATTCTATATAAAAATCTATAGCTTCACTTGCATATTCAAATATAATAAATTGAAAACTTTCAAGGAATTTTTCCCAATATTTTTTTTTTTTGGGTTACGACATTCTTGCGGCAAATGAACGATATGTTCTTATTTGCATATACAGCTATAATACAAAACTTTTTGTTAAGCTTTAAAAAAATTTACCTCAGTCTTCGGTTATTTATGTAAATGGTTATGGCATTCACTCTGTAAATTCGATAAATTCTCTTTGAGTTTCGTAACGCCATTGCTACCATTCAGTACCAACTTAAACAATTTGTATTCAAAGGACCATTTATGTGACCTTTTCTATTTTCTATTTTCAATTTCAATTATTTTATATATGGAAGTATTTATGCAAACTATGCGGTACAGGATCGTCAGGGTAAATTCGAATTGGTGAATTTAAAAATAAAATCCATGGAAATGTACTCAATCTGCTAACCAAACTGACGCTGGTGTAAGACAGCGCTGCATTTTGTCACCGGTTCTTTTCTTTGTTGCGATTTCAATGCGGAGTCTTGAAGCTCTGGATTTTACCTATGACATCGTAGTACTCTCTCAACGCAAATCGGATATGAAAAGCACGTTGAACGACCTTGTGAAACGCTCTAGTCCTGCTGGATTTGAAGTCAATGTTAAGAAGATTCTTCAATATTGGAGAGGAAAATATTGAAAAAGTAAATATTTTTCAATATGTTGGAAGTCAATTTACCGCAGATATATGATATATCTACAAGATTGCAAAAAGTATGAAGTGTATTCGCTATTCTCCGCAATAAAATTTTCAAGTATTTGTGAACCACTGCCTAAGGCGCATTCTACGTATTTTATGACCAAACAATTGGATATTTAACGCTGAATTTCATAGGCGTTGCCATCAATAACCTATTGCAAAAGAAATAGGAGAGCGCAATTAGAGGTGGATTGCCAATAATTTGCGCAAAGGCGGCATTGAGTAAATCCTGGTGGACTATACACTCCCGCCATTACAACGTGCACGACCCTCCCACCCTCAAGGGAAGAGAGGGACCGAGGTGATGTAAGACAGGGCGTATATAGTATGTATATAGAGATGACTCAAAGGTCGAGGGCAGAACAGACGGTGGTGTATATTCTGAATATTTGGGAATCTTCCTTATTTTTCGGCTCTCCGACTACTGTACTGTCTTTCAGGTTGAACTGATGACATTACTGAAAGCCGCGGCACTGTAACAGTATGATGCGATAGCTGGACACGATATCTGCATATTCTCTGAAAGCCAAACGGCGATAAAATCCCTCACAAAGCAGTTGACAATCTTCAAGGTAGCCATTAAATGCCGCACATCTTTTAATGAGACCACTGAATGCTTTCACCTAAAGTTAATATGCGTCCCTGGGCATTGCGACATCGAGCTTAACTGCAGAGCCGATGAACTAGCGTGACTCGATACCAAATTGACTGATAAGTACACAGACGATGACATAACCCTTGCAAACATACAACCCTACAAGACAGCTGACTATCATATAAGTACTCATATTATCATCATCACTATCCTCATCCAACTACACATTTTTGTTCTAGCCATGGGAAAGTTCAGAGAGTTTCCCTTTGTCGGTGTGCTATTCTATCTCTCTTTTACCAATAGCAATTTCTTATAACTGAAAAATATATCTACTATGCAACTTCTCATTTTTGTTCTCAACAAGTAATCAGCACTGATGGGTCAAACTACTCATTTTCGTCATCAAAAAGTAATCAGCACAAACTGCTCAATATCTCCTCATTTCCGTTAAAAAGTAATCAGGCTGAGGAGTTTCGTTAAAATGTTTTATTTAGAAATTATAAAATTTATAATTTTACGGAGATCCGAACTCACGAATTTTCAACCTTTAGCCAAGCATCTACTAATTGGGCTATGGCAACCTTACAACAACGACAGCCAAATTTCACACTATAACTTTTTTCAGAGCAGCCACATTATAAGCTTACAAATGAGTTGCCTCGGCGTTTAAAGTATATTACAGTAGATATATTTTTCACTTATATGAAATTGCTATTGATAAAAGAGGGATAGAATTCACACCGAACAGGGGAAAAGAATATCAAATGAAATATTTGGTTTTCCCATAAAAAATTTTGTATATGCTATTCTGATAATGCGCATGTATTAGAGACTAATAAAATACTTTTAAATGTGTTAGAATTTTTGTCGAAAGTGCTCAGCACTGTCTTGTAGGGAAGTTGCTTGTTTTTGAGGAAATTGTAAGAGCAGACAACAAAAGACGGCGTAGTGAAACCACTTGAAGAATAGTCCGATAATTGTGGCCGAACGCCAAACGCACACTGATCTTTGTTAATATATAACGGGGCACTGCCTAATAACCAGGCACGCCTAAAGAATGGGTGGATGTGCAAACACATGACTTCTGTTATAAATGAGGAAAGTATGATTTCGGATCTTCTGTGCTAGTGTCCTGCTCTATCCAGACGTAGATTTACTATTTACTAGACACTTTTTTAATAAATTGGAAGATCTCAGTTCTGCAGAAATCAGGAATATTCTAAGATTGTTTAAAATAACACACTGGATTAAGGAAAGATAAGGACAAGTTCCCCACGTGTCATCACAATGAACTATGACCCTGAGTGTGTCTCACAGAACAACTGCTTCAACCTAACCTAGCCGAACCTATGCTGATGCCTAAGGAATGATGGTGCTGATGAAATGTACTTAAAAATAATTATATTCGCATGTTTGGTATATTGGGGCAATTGGAAATGCTTCGACATATTTTCGGTCAGCACAAAAAACTTCTCCAAAGCACCTAAATCTTATGCGTGCAGTGAACCTTATTTATCCATTGATATATGACGCTTTGCGTTGACTTTTGCTTCAACTACGCCCTGCATATAAAGGGTTTTCCAATAAGGGGTCTTATTTTGATATTCAAAGAAAAATGCTATTTTTTAATATAAATTATCGGATGTTTATTTCATTATAAAGAGGAAGGTATGCCGTTAATAGTGGAAAATAACATCAGGCAAATGACCACCACGATCACGCTTACAGGGCAATATCCTTTTCATGAAATTTTCCATAACCGAATTGCAAAGTGGCTGCCCGATGTCCACGATAGCCTCACGAATTCTATCTTTGAGGTCTTGAATCGACCCTGGGCTGTTGGCGTTAATCTTATCTTTCATGTGGCATCAACGAAAAAAGTCACAAGGTGTTAAATTACAAGATCTCGGTGGCCAATTGTGATCATCTCTTCGAGAGATAAAACGGTCCGGAAACTTTTCCCGTAAAAGATCAATGGTTTTATTGCTCGTGTTTGGCATGTAGCGCCGTCTTGTTGAAAATAAACGTTGTCCAGATCAATACCACCCAATTCCGGCCATAAAAAATCATTAATAATCTCTCGATAGCGATAGATAATACCTGTTATTGGAAAACCCTTTATTGCAATAATCGAGAGGTAAGCAAGTTTGCTGAGAAGACAAACCTGAGTCTTACTTGCCTTATCCACAATTGCCAGCGGCTTTAGCATCGTCCTACACTTGTCTTCTTTTTGTAGCCAAACTATTCAAGATTTCCGCAAGGCTTCTTTCGGCGAAAAACGATTTCACTATAGCAGCATTTCCAACCCTGCTCTCGACTCATTAGCTACTACTTTACTCTACCGTCAATCAGCAATTAATGCACTAAAAAATTGCCCCTTTATCAGCAGTTTCGGCCCAAGTACTTTTACACCAGATTTCCCTATATGTTTTCCGGATTTACCGTGACGGCTCTGTAAATGCAAATATTTATCATATAAATGTCATTGCTATTCCTGCGAAACTTCATCTTGTCGACATAAATATTCATGTGCATGTATCTTTGTAGCAGTAACGGTGCTGCACTGATTGCTATCGTTTCCAATTTATTTCGAGCAAAAGTAGCTGAATTGAAAATTTTTAATGAGCTCAAAATTGTAAGTTGTGAGCAAAGAAGAAACAAAAAGCCGGTAATAGAGAAAAAGTAAAAAAGCAAAATGCAGAAAAAAGGCTGTAAAAACCAATCTTGCGACAGTTGTGTGCAGGAAAAGAAATATAAAAAATATATGAGATGCATGTATAAATTGAAAATATATAAAGTAATTGAAACAAATATGACAGGAAATGAAGAGTATACGGCGACATGTCCGTGCACTCGCAATCATTTCCTTTCTATATATTTCATATATGGGATGTCGATGTATGAGTGCACATACGTAGTAAATATATTTTTGTATGAAAGGTAATTTAATGCTCACATGCATAGCTAACCATTAGCTTTTTCATAACGGTTAACTTTTAATTGGTTTCAAAGTCATGCAGAACTCAATCGAATACAATATTTATGGAATATTAATTTTATAAAAAAAAACAAAAAAAAAAAATCAGATCGTACATACTTTCTACATTGTGGAGTTTAAGTTGTTTTGTTTTGGCATGCATTCATCTGCATATATTTTTGATACATGGGATATATATATATTATATGAAATTCCATAAAGGACGATCAGATTGGAGTAACTTTTCCCAATAAGATTTTTTTTGACAGATCTCGAGTGACTACTATCAAACTAAATTAATAATTTTATTCCGTATTCATTGGCAATTCATCATGGAAAGATTTACGCCTAAACAAGGTTTACAAATCATACAGTTGTATTACGAAAATCGACGCTTTGACAAAAGTTTTCATCGGGCGTTCGGGCCAATTTACGACGTACATAACCGTTCAGCGATGAGTCGATTTCCCCCCAGTCGATAAGCAAACTTATCCTATTAGGCTGAAGAGTAATCTGAAGCCATTCAAGAGCATCCATTACATCCATTGAAAACAACCTCATATTTCTTCAAAGGCGAGGCTGGCGCCAATGTAAGAGTGAATGGCGAACTCTATCACACCATGACAAACGATTTTTTGGTGTTGGAAATTGAGGCCCGTGATCTGCACAACATTTGGTTCTAACAAGATGGCGCTACTTGCCATACAGCCCGTGAAACAATGGATTTACTGCGTCGTCGATTTGGTGAGCAATTTAACTCTCGTCTCGGACCAGTGAATTGGCCACAAAAATTGTATGATATCACACCTTTGTACATTCATTTGTGGAGGTTTGTAAAGTCTAAATCCTTTGCGGGTAAACCAGCTTCGATTGAGGCATTGGAAGCCAACTTTACTAATTCACGAGATACCCACCGAAGCTCTTCAGCGCGTCATTCAAAATTGGTGCTTACTGGTAGCCGAATTATGACGCAGTTGCGACCAACATATGAAAGGGATTATCTTTCAAAAATAAATCTCATGAATGGTTCTACACAAAAATAATAAAAATAGCCCAATAAATTTTAATTTTCGTTGTTTCATTTAAATTTAAAATCCCATATCCCTAAATTGAGCACCCTTTATATAGCATATGCTATTTATTTATTGTTTGTTTTTTTATATTAATTTTTTAATGTTTATACTCGAATGAATATATTATTATTTGAACTGTTAACAATCCCAGCGCTAGCTAGCTGGTGTGAGAGGACTTGGTCAAATGCGTCATAGAAAAATCTTTAAAAAGTTGTAGATCTTGAAGATGTTACCATCCGTTTCAATCATCCAGATTCCTTAGCAGTTGAAAGGGGAGGTAGGTGGGTAGTGCTAGCTTATCTGTGAAAAGATCTCACTTAGACCTTAGACCTTAGACTAGGGTGCATTGTGTTACCAGTGCTATGCATTTGGAGTAGAAGGTATAATTTTATGTAATTCTTAATGCACATCTTCAAGAAAGTAATTTGCACTCTCGGGTCAATGATGGTGCATTGGAAACTGCTCAGAGAATGCCTGGCTTCATTTTCGATTGCATCCGAATTCTTCAACATTAGGCTCATCTGGGTTCCTGGTCATAGCGACATTGCGTGAGGCGGATGAGGTGGCCAGACAAGGGACAAGTGAAGTGATTTCCCTGCGAAGGGAGAGGATTGGGACTCCCTCGGTCTGCTCCTAGGCAAGTACACAAATCAGTAAGGTCGCGAAATCCTGGCTATGTGTGGATCGGAGGTGCTCAAGTGATCTTCTGAGGTCGTGGGTGTTCTCACAGGACAATATCTGCGAGATGTGCATGTTGTGAGACTTGGAATTACCTCGAGTGTTTTTTGAGTCGGATGTATGGAGGATGAAGTGAAATCATCGCAACACCTTCTCCTTAGTTGCTCACGCGGGGCTAAGATTGAGGCATCGTGACTCCTACTTCTTTACGACGCCTGCTGATATAGTACAAGCCATTAAAAATCTGATCCGCAACAGAGTCACCCTTCATAATCCACACTTAACCCATCTCTCTAACCACCACACCCCGACCTCTCTCCGCCCTCTCCTTTAGTCCCACCAGTCTTCCTCCGCCTTACTTCTTTCGCAATGGTATCACAAAGGATGAATTCGTTTTCTTCGTCCAAGCGTGCCTACTCCTTTTATCAGCAATACCCTTGAAGGATGGAACATATTTTGATCCTTGGCACATTTGTCGAGTCCTACAAAGAGCAGGGCAGTAGCAAAGTATGTGTTCCAAAGAACTTCTAGCACTCGCTTCATTGCATGTGTTACGCACATCGCTCTGGACTAATCTCATTTTGGCTGCGTGAGACAGTGCCCCGTCAGTACTCCAACCAATATCTTGAAGTTTTTTCTAGAAAGTGATAGAATAAAGTTTGTAGTTCTCGTATTCCAACTCCTTAGCATAATTTTGGTAGTCTTGTACGAGATTGAATGTTTCCATATCTACTGTGTTTCCAGAGCAAATTCCTCATTTAGTTTTGTTTTCAGAAAGGAGAGTGATGGGTATATGTCTGACGCCCTCAATCTCGGCGAGCGAATACCTGCCTTAGCGAGCTCATCGGCTCTCTCATTCCCTCCTTTTCCTTTGTGTCCTGATGCCCAATAAATAGTGACCTGCTCATTTCTGTAGAGTTCATCCATTGTGGATATGTCCGAGTTAGTTTAAGGAGCCATAATTGATATAATAGCCGCTTGGCTATCAATAAAAATGTTTGTTCGAGTATTAGATGAGTTAATTTCAAAGCCAATTCAGCTGCTTTTGTTGCTGCTTATCTTTGATGAAATTAGCAGCAAATGAACGACGGGTCAATGAATCCACCTAAAGATACGTACGTCAAATGTGACCGACTCCAAGCCAAGCCAAGAAGCACAGTCTTGGTGAACATAGAACTGATTTCAGTTATAGACACAGAACGCTGCCTATATGAGGAAGAGGAACAGTCGATCTCGCACATTCTGTGCCATTATTCTGACTTTCCAGACTTAGATTTACTATTTTTGGTATAAAATTTTTTAATGAATTGGGGGAGCTCAGGCCTGCGGAAATCTGAAATATTCTAGGATTTTTGAAAACCACACATTGGTTACCCTACGCGGTATCACAATGGGCTATGAGTCTGAGTGTATCACCCAGGGGACAACCGCTTCAACCTAACCTAATTACTGCTTGCGTCGCCTGTTTGCTGATTAGGCGCATTTAGATTTATTAGAAAAAAGTAGTCAAAAAATGGACTGATCGAATGGACCATGTAACACATAGCAACAGCGGACATACGTATATACGGATATTATATTAAAAAAAGAAATGCCATGAAATGATCTACCAGATTATAATAAAATGCATTCCAATAATATTTCTGATAATTCCTCTTAAAAAACACCCCTTTAAAGGAGCGCAAAATTAATCGAACTATCGGAAGATAGTTTAAAAATGTACGTCCCAAGTCAATCATATATGACATTTGTGAAGTGGACTGCTGCAGTATACAAACAGACAAGCTGTGGACCAAATTTCTTTAACTCAGAATACTCACTTTTATTTTGCAGAAAATTAGATAATTAAATATGCGCCAATTTGTGCTAGAGCTTTTGCGATGAACTAGATTTTTATAAACAATTAACGAAGAAGGTTTTGCATGGAAAATAATGCGAAT
Source organism: Anastrepha obliqua (assembly GCF_027943255.1). Classification (NCBI taxonomy): domain Eukaryota; kingdom Metazoa; phylum Arthropoda; class Insecta; order Diptera; family Tephritidae; genus Anastrepha; species Anastrepha obliqua. Next base: position 56,506,040 of record NC_072892.1, on the reverse strand, counting down.
ATTGTAAAAATTTAAGGTGATATACAGGGTAGGCCATTTAAAGCGGGCCCATCTGGCAACCCTATAACTTTTGACAGGAACGTCAGATCGACTAATGACATAGCGCGTTGGAAGCGTCAGTCCAAGACAATTTTTACCATGGAGCAGTACACTCCAAAAGAACGCGCTGAAATAATTCAGCTTTACATCCAAAATAACTTCTCAATTGTGAAAACTCAACGTGCGTTTAAAAAAAAAAAATAAAGTTAAAAGTGCGCCATCCAAAAGCACTTTACAGCGTTTATACGCAAAATTTATTAACCACGGTAGTCTCAGCAATACCAGCCACGCATCCAGACAACGTACACGACGTTCTGCTGAAAATATCGAGGCTGTACGAGCCAGTGTTGAGGAGGCTCCGCGAACATCGAGTTATCGTCGTTCTCAGGATTTTGTTATGCCAATCATCGAAGAAAATGACATGGAAGGCTACTGGTTCCAACAGGACGGGGCCACATGCCACACTTCACGCGCTACAATCGATTTTTTGAAGCCATTGTTCCCTGGAAGGTTGATTTCGAAAAATGGTGATTTTCCGTGGCCACCGAGATCACCAGATTTGACGCCACCGGACTTTTATTTGTGGGGTTATCTGAAATCCAAGGTATACATCAACAAGCCAAGGACTCTAACTCAACTTAAAAACAATATCCGACGCGAAATCGCCGCCATACCGGCCGAAATATTGGCCAAAACGATGGAAAACGCCGAAAAAAGGACACATTTGGCCATCAAGGCCAGAGGCAAACATTTGAAGGATATCATTTTCAAAAACTAGCTGGAACAAATCTCCTTGAATCAAAATAAATGATTTTTCATATCAACACAAAAAAAAATGTTTTTTTCAATGTTTTTTTTCAGAAACAAATGGGCCCGCTTTAAATGGCCTACCCTGTATATTAGTTATGTGAGCATAGGTATAAACCAAAAATACGTGCATCGAAACACAAGTTAAGAGTACCAACTGGCAGGGCTTACTCTTAGTTCACTGAATTGGCCTCCATGGTTTTACGAAGACGAACACATACCAACTTTCAGCCAGGTCGGTCTATTGCTTTATGTGTTGGCATTCGTTTGAATCGAGGAAGTCGAATTATTTTCGTTTTCCATCACGACATTCCAACAAACTAGCTCATGCCTCAGAAGTTTTGATGGCAAAATCAATGTAAATAGTATTACAACTCATTTCATATCCCCCCTATTCTTCAAAGTTGTTTCCCTCGGATCCCTCAGACTGCTATTTCTTCACCAATTTTTGAAGAAATGGCTGGAGGGAACAATATTTTATTCAAGCGAAGAGATGATCGCAGAAACGAATGACTATTTTTCAGACTTTGACGAATCCAATTATTTGGAGGCGATGAACAAATTAGAACAGCATTGGGCGAAGGGCTCTGGGCTCTGCCTAAAAGCAGACTGTGTCGAAAACAAGAAAGGTTTACCCCAACCAACTAAATGGTTTTTATTTTTCCGCGGAGTTTTCAAACGACTCTCGTTTATAAGACCTGAACGAGTGTGTAAAGAACAGTCTCATAAAATGAAATGTTGACATTTTCGCAAAATTTTTCTATTTTTCACTAATGGCAGCGTGTTTTACATTTTTTTTGTGGGCAGAACAAATTTTAAACGCTAAAAGCAATTCGAAGTTTTTCAAGAATTGTAAACTTCAGCCGCAGCAAATACGCAGTGCACGCCGAATTTTAAATCAGAATCCTTGTTTAGCCAAAATGTTTAATAAAATGTTTTAAATAGTCTAGCCGAAAAATCTTTTAAACATTTTAAAAGGTTTCAATTTACCAGCCAGAAGCACAACAAATGCCAGCCATTTTAAAGAATGATAAAATCCCCAAGGATGCAGCATGGCAGGGAACGTATGGCCACAGTTTAATGTCTGTTCAGAGCACTTAATAAATTATTTAAGGTAAAAAATGGACAAAGAAAAAAATTAATACCATAAAACCCAAGAGGAAATAGTAGACGTTGGAGTAAAGGGTTGCAACTTGCAATAAATGGTCAACCGAAAGGATATCAGAACGAGCACATACACACACACACGCGCGCATGAGTACCACACACTCACAAAGAACGTAAAGCGAAACCGCAACAAATACAAAGCCAAGCAGAAGAAAAAGGGGGGGGGAAATATAAGTATATATAATATATATGTGTGTGTGTGCGCGTATATGTATACGTATTAAAAGGCAGCAATTGATAAAAAATGAAGGCAAGAAAATGAAAAATATTAACGGTCAGCAAGAAGTACCTATATGTATGTGTGCAGCAGTAAAATAGAGAAGCGATTGGCAGTAACAACAATAAAATACAATAAAAAGCTGCAATGTGTTGAAGATTTATGTGAGTCGAAAGGTGGATTTATATATATATTTGTATGTATACATAAACATACATACGTATGCAGGCAAAGAGATCACAAGCATTGAGCGTACACATACATACACATATTTTCGTTGGTATTGTATATCACTTAAGTGCACATACGCCGGTAAGTATGCTTTTACCCTTTTAAATGTCCACTTGGTGTTGGCTTTGCGGCAAAGGTGTGTGTCGAACAAATGAGTAAATATAAAAATAACTGCTATAGACCAGATACCTGGGGAGCCAACAGCAGTGAATGAATGTCGCCAAAGAGTAGACAAAAATTTATTCATTCAATACAAAAAAAAAAAAAAAAATCAGTTAAGCGGAGTAAAAATTTATATATTTTTTTAAATTGCGAGAAATGGCAAAAGCAAAGTAAAATCTAGGCAAATAAGCGACTGACCTTAAAGGCTTAAGAAATTGCCCTCAGACAGTACTTGAAATGAAATATTTACTCATAAAATTGTTGCATTCTTTGTAAATATTTACATGGATGAGTGTGCGTTAGCTCTTTGTAATGTTCAATAGGCTCTTTGGCGGCGTTTTAATTGTATTAAAAAATATATATATTTTTATTACTCTTCTTTAGTGCTCTTAAATAAACAGTCAGCGCACGCGCATATCGTCACCCACGTTACTGTTGACACTTGTGATTTCGAGGTTGTAAGAGACTTCGTTTATTTAGGAACCAGCATTAACAGCGATAGTAAAGTCAGCCTTGCAGTCCAATGGAAATTTCTCGTGCCAAGAGGTGCTCTTTGAACTAAGTAGGCAAATGAGTAGTAAAATTCTATCTCGAAGAAGAAAACTAACACTCTATAAGGCTCTCATCATGGCCGTCGTAACATTTGGCGCGGAGGCCTGGATGATGACAATAACCGATGAGGCGTCACTTGGTGTATTTGAAAGAAAGATGCCGCGGATACTGCAGCGAATAAAGATCGGCTACATTGGCTGGGTCAACTCGTCCGAATGGATACAAACGCTCCGGCTGTGAAAATATTCGAAGTGGTACCAGCTGGTGTTGGCAGAAGAACGTGAAGATTTCCTCTGCGTTGGAAAGATCAGGTGGAGAATGACTTGGCCTCACCTGGTGTTTCCAATTGCCGCTGGTTAGCACGAGAAAGGAATGGCTCGGCCAAAATCGCTTAAGCGGTTATCGCGTCAATCAAGAAGCAGAATAATTTATATGTAAACATAGTTCTCATCATACCAAAAGCATGAATATGTAAATTTTCTAATTTTGAGTCTATGGATTAACTTGATTAACCTTCGGATGTTCTATGTTATACAAAAACGCAAAATACCAGGCGTTAAAGGAGACCACAGATATTTTTTTACACCAGAAACCAAATCTTCGAACTTCACGCGAGCAATCAACTTTGAAGCTTGATTTCTCGACTTTGTATTTTAACAAATTTATGTTTCCTACATGAGGAGGGATGATATGCAAGGGTTAACGAATTTGTAAAGAGTTAAGTAACAGCGTCGTTTGTATTTGACAGAAGCAGAAAAAGCCATTTAAAAAGAATTGAGTTACAACCAAGGCGGATGTATTAATGGTGGTATCATTAAATCAGTTGATTTTTTTTATTCCGCCGTGTCCATGTGGCCCAGAATAAAGCAAGGCGAATTCATTCATTGTTTTCTGCTTTACTTTGACAATCAAATGTAGAAAACATTGTTTTTGGTCTAGTGCCACCACCTTTAATGAGTGCACTTTTCTTGCAACATAAAATTTTTCTGTAATAGATCAGAATTCTTTGGAGTAAAAGCAAAACCTGCTGAGGTCAAATTGGATACCTCATCGCGAGCGCAAAGATATCTAACGAAATTACCCGCATTTCAGCTATTCGAAAGATTTGAAACTATTACTTAATTCAGCTCCCACCAACCTGAGAACAAAACACAAAATCCACTGCAGTTCTTGTAGGTTACCTAAAATCTCATTAATCATAAATGCCATAAAGGGATGAACTCCATAATTTGAAAAATTTTGCAAAACAATCTAAAACATATCCTGCAAGCGAATTCACTAGCACAGAAACTCCGTGCGGCCATTACGCCGTTAGCACATTTTGGTGAAACTCTCGTACCATCTGCACCTGTTGCAGTAACAGAGACTTGATGCGTCGCAATGTATATACGGTTTTGCGCAAAGTTTTGTTCATTGATTTCAGCGAGCGACGTATCTGGTTGTGGCGTTGATGACCACCACGCCCCCCGTGTCCTCGATGTCTGCGCCGTCGACGACTGCGACTGCGTCTGTTGTGCTGCGTTTGCTGTTGCAAATAATTTTGAGTTACAAGTTCCATCGCTTCGGCGAGGGCTAATTGGTTGAGTACATTATTCGTGTTGTTGCTGAGCTCGCTATTAGGCGTAGCTATTATGCCCTGCTGGGGTGCAAGGAGCAAGGGTGAGCTTTCGCCGTCAATGCCATCTCCGCCGCCTGTCACATTACCGCTGCAGGCTCTGTCCACTTGTGGTGTTTCTACTCCCTCAGCTCTGTTAACTTCAGCTATTGGGTTATGAAGAACATTACCAGCCATCGTATCGAAAATACTTGAATGTGCATTGTCGGAAAACTCGGAAATGGTGCAGGATTGTATTTGTCCGCTTTCCAGACGATTCGTGCGACTTCTTGGGTGATTGTGGTTGTGTCTTATATGTATGTCATCAAAGTGCATCAGTTCGTTTTCGACGATGCTATTGTTATTGTAATTGTTGTGTTCGTACTGCAAAATCACAGCGTCATCGATGTTATGCGTGACACGAGAATCGGCAGCAACAGCGGCAGCTAACGATCGGATTTCATGCACCACGTTCGCATTGTTGTTGGTGGCTGTGGTATCATTTACAAAATTGGTATTCTCCAAATTGAGATCAACCACAACCAGTTCGTTGGCAGTATTTGTTGGCTGCTCACTCGTCTCTGCGTGCATTTCAGCGTTATTGTTTTCACGTTCCATCTGCTGGCAACATTGCTGCCGTGGCTGCTGCGCTTGCATTGCGGCACTGATCTCCTTCGGCGGCGGCATCGCTTCTACGTCGAATAAGTTTCCGCTTGGCGTTTGTGTGTGGGCTCAAATATCGGTTTCAGGAACGCCTGTTTATATGAAAATTTTGATAAATCAGCAGAAAATATATACAAACATATGTATGTATTTATAAAATATAAACTAGAAAATGAATCCGAAACCAGTGCGTCAGCAGCTTTGTCGTTTATTATTTATTTTTGCTTATTTGACAAGAGAATTTTTTTGAAATTTAACTGAAAATCTGTCAGTTGGTGGTAATGTTTTGTTTATTTTTATAACCACTTACACAAAGATTTATTTGTTAAAATTTCTGTATAAATGTAAGATTGTAAGGCGTACGAGGTGTGTTCAAAAAATAATGTCAAGGCTTCACAAATCGTCGAACACGTAAAACACTTGTCTTCTTTATGCCTCTCATAAGCAAACTGAACACAGTGAACATATCTTCGAGACGAGTGTACCAATACAAAAAAAAAAAATAATAATAATCGAGGGTCGAACGTCTTTGCCGCAGACAGTCAGAGCATGACTTCACTCTCTAAGATTTTACTCCTTTGGAAGTCTGGCTCTTGGAATATGCAGCCATTCAAAATATCGCAATGCTTATTAGAGCGACGAAGTGGTTTCACCAGATATGGAATCAAAGAAGGAAACATAAGTCCAAGCAAGTGGTATCACAATGGGCCTCCAAGTCCAAGTATGGTAGCAATCACCGTAAGCCAACCTATCCTAGCTTAATCTAGGTGTTTTTTTTTTTGTTTTGGACATAAAGGGTTTAAACAACTGGTAGGCACAGGCCGCTTTTTTTTAATAGTACTTGTATTTTTCTTAAATAATATATTTCTTTAGCATTTGAATGGATTTCCTTCACAAAAAAACCTAAGTGTTTGGCCGAGCTCCTCTTCTTATTGTGGCGTGCGTCTTACTCTTGCTCCACAAATTGATGTTTAATGCACGGATATTCGAACCTACGCACTTCTAAATGGCTGTTACACATCAACAGAAACGGCTACGGCTGCCACCGAACTGAACTGAATTACTTTTACAAATATCTAGGTGCAATATTTTCATTTTTCCAAACAATGCACACAAACTTCCATTTGTCCGCCGATGATTTGAATGCTTTGAAACTATTACATTTTAAAATTGTTTAAGAGCACATTTTCTTCTGGCTTGGCGCGAGAACTGCTTATGCGATTTTAGCCGAATTCAACACAGCGCTCCAAGCATTTCTATCTCGTGCTGAGCGGCGCCAATTGGACACGGCAAGGGGAGCCAAGCCCTTCTTCACCTAATCTTTCCAACGCAGAGGAGACCTACACCTTGTTCTGCTACCACCAGCTGGTACCGCATCGAATACTTTCAGAGACGGAGCGTTTGTATCCATTCGGACGAGATGACCCAGCCAACGTAGCCACTGGATCTTTATTCGCTACGCTATGTCTATGTCCTCGTAAAGCTCATCGTTCCATCGCCTGCGGTATTCGCCGTCGCCAACGCGCAAAGACGGCAACAAAAAGAAATTGTTAGGTGCCAAGTCAGGCCATTAATTTGATCTTTTGAGTGTTCAAAAACTCTCTTGTGAAAGTCGATACGTGAATACGAATCATTGTCTTTGTGAAGGATGATTCGTCTTCGGCGTTTAACTTTCCCAATGTTCCGGAAACTTCTGGCAAACAAATGGTTGTGCACCACTTATTGTAGAATTTATTGTTTTAAGTTTCTCTAGTGGTACATTTTTAACATGATCAGATTTTCTAGTTTGTGCGAAAAAACATGAAAAACAATTTGCTCTGAGCTGCTTCTTCGCGAACAACCTTTGTTGGATAAAGTTTGTCTGGAAAATCCATCCTGTGCATTGCTCGTCAGCTGTAAAGACCATGATTCAATAATAAAAGGTTTGCTCTGTAAACAACTTTCTCGTTCCCTCTTGACAAACCAAGAGAAAAAATGGAGGAAAAGTAAAATTTGTACTTCAGAAAAAACATTTCATTTTCAGAATGGTGTGCTTACAACTCATTCAAGAGTTTGCATCGGTATGTCCAGGACTAGTATTACATGAAATACATACTGACATATCGCTTAAGACAGGACAGGATAGGAGCATTGGGGCAATCAAAGATCGATACATTTATGGGGAATTTAAAAAGCTTTAGTTCTTATTATATGAGGATTTAAAAGGAATTCATGTTTTGCAAACCGTCTGCACTTCCCAATGAGTTAGAACAGGGACAATAATTGAATAGTCTCGAACCGATCGATAACATTGCAGGCTTCATTATAAGGAAGTAGTGATTGACGAAACTTGTTTTTAGTGAGCCTGCCTTCACATGGGTGGATGAAGTGTCCAGAGGAGGCTAGCAAGGCCCGGTACCAGCTTTCTGAGTATTGCTAAAAAATTGAAGCTAGTATTCAAAGGTTTTAACGGTATAACTTTTCAGTATGCAGTGGCTACTGAAGCTTTTTTCAAAAAAAAAAAAAAACGACAAGAAGCTTTTTTCAAAAAAAAAGAGAATGCAGGAATATAGTTAGTAATGTAAGAATAATTGTGAATTGGAGGACAAAACTCCAAAATTACTTTGGCAAAACGTAGTAAAGTAAGGTGCGAATATAGGGTGGGCCATGTAAAATTTGCTTTTTGAATCGGCTATAAAAAAAAACTAATCAATATTTTTTCAAACTTTTTTTTTATTTTGAAGATTGAACAGTGTCATTTATGAATGAAAGATAATATCGTTCAAATGACTGCGACGAGTGGCTTTACAGTAGGCCATTCGATCAACCCAATTTTTAACCACATTTTCGATTGCTTGGGCTCTAATTTCATGAATGGCAACTTCGATGTCGTGGCTTAAAGCATCAATCGTCTCTGGATGGTTCGCATAGCATTTGTCCTTAACGGCTCCCCACAAAAAATAGTCCAACCGGCTTAAATCACAGCTTCGAGGCGGCCAATTGATTTCGGAATTTCGGCTGATTATTCGGTTTTCAAAAACGGTAGCCAAAAGTTCGATTTTAACTTTGGCAGTGTGACAAGTGGCACCGTCCTGTTGAAACCAAATGTCGTCCATGTCATTCTCTTCAATTTTTGGAAACAAAAACTCGTTGAGCATGTCACGGTAACGCTCGCCATTTACTGTAACCGCGGCTCCTCGCTCATTTTCGAAAAAAAATGGCCCGATGATGCCGCCAGACCAAAAACCGCACCAAACAGTGACTCGTTGTGGATGAATTTGCTTCTCTACAGTAACGTGTGCATTTTCTGAGCCCCTAATCCGACAATTTTGCTTATTGACGTAGCCACCGATGTGAAAATCAGAAAAGAGGAGGAGGACTAACCACTTTGGAAATAGGTTTTCAATATTTCCCAATTGTGTTCAAGCGTATAGCGTCCCATTTCGTAAATGTCAAACCTTTAAGTAAATTATGAACACATTTGACATGTCATTTGTGTTACCATTCTCAAAAAAATAGGTGGTTCAAAAAGCAAACGCTATATGGCCCACCCTATATGTTGAAAGTTGCTTTTAGATAATTAAGTTTATGATGAATCTCTTTCTGCTATGAAATAATTCATTATGACCTTATTTTGCTTAGGTAACACAACATCTTCATATTGGCGAAACTTTGCAACTTCGCGATCGGGTTTAAATTTAAAAAATAGTTCACAAAATATAATTTTGGATTAAGTGTAAGCATAGGTATTAATATCAGACTTGACCATTTCCGCTAATAACTTATATTTGCAGCATATGAAAATTCATGCTCATAAATATGGACATACATACATACATATATGAAATATGTGAATTTGTATTGTCCATAAAATATGTTATTTATATTCAAATATTAATTTAAATTTATTTTTTAAGTTATTCGCAGTTTTTTCCATTTAAGTAAAAAAATACTTTTCTGCTAGTGAGCAAACCTTTAATAATTCCATCATAGTCATAGACGGGCTGAATTTCTTTCCTTTACTTCAAAAGTCCTTTTCGGGCAACTGCCAAATTATGCGGTATCCAACGAACGAAAATCTTCAATTGACACACAGCATCAAGTTTTTCTGGCACAACAACCAATTTTGTACGGCCTTCATGAAATTCATCTTACAAGGATTGATGGACATCGATGGAGCTCACCAGCGTTTCACAGCTAATAGCGTTTCACAGTGGCTAAGTGTGGCACTTCAACGTCAAAAATCGAAGTAATCCATGTCAAAGTAATCCCGATAATCCAGGTCGGAAATCGTAATAAACCATTTCGGAAAAAATTCAAAATTTCTATCTTTTGGGCGAGATGAATTTTTCAGCTATGTAACTGAGCAACGTAGTGTTGGAAAGGCGCAAAATATAAAAAGCAAGCTGATGTTTACAGCGAATAATGCCTTTCTGTTTTTCGGAATTCTATGATTATCGGTCATAAGATTGACAAAAATAATATCCTTGCCAGAATAAACGTCTGCTTATTTTGCTAAAATATTCCGTCTCTATTGCATTTTGTTCTGCTAAGAAAAGCACTGAAAAGTCGAGGGCCTAACAAAACACGTTTTTTTTGTTGTGTTCAAAATTATTTTTATTCATCAACGTAATTTGCATCAAGAACAACGCAATCGTCTCAGCGCCGCTCCAACATTTTAATATCACTTTTGTAGAACGATTTATCTTTTGCCTCAAAATACGCCTCAGTTTCAGCGATAACCTCTTTATTCGAGTGGAATTTTTTACCGGCAAGCATTTCTTTCGGCTCTGCAAACTGACAGTAGTCGTTGGGAGCCAAATCTGGCGAATACGGTGGATTTGGGAGCGCTTCAAAGTTTCATTCATGTAACATTGCCATTGTCTTGATTGACTTGTGACATGGTGCGTTGTCTTGATAAAAAAAATTGTGAGCACATGCAGCATCCACTTTGAACAGAACTTTCTCATAGTCAAATGTTCATGCAATATAAAGTCAAAATGTTCTTTTGATATCTCTACGATGTCGGCTAATTAACTTTACTTTTCGATCAATCAAAACGATTTTGTGGATCTTTTTGATGTTTTCTGGTGTTACCGCCTGATTTGGACGTCCACTGCGTTATGCATTATCCCCGTCTCTACGACCGCGTTTGACGTCAGCAAACCATCGTTTAATTGTTGTTTCTGATGAAGCGGCATCTCCATAACTCTTTTCAAGTCATTGCTTTGCTTGAAAGGTATTTTTCCCATCATGAAGCAACGTAAAATTAAAACACCAAATTCTTTTTGTTCCATTCTTTTGAAAATCACAAAAGTAGCGTCACTCTTAGCACAATAACTCACGAACTGAATGAAAATGAAATTTTAACGGCTGTCTTTCTAAGGTTGGTCCTAACTGAAAAAGAGGTGAATACAATAAAACTAGTGCCATCTATGTGTTAGACCCGGGACTTTTCAGCCCATGTGTTATGCAATTTCGTTGGACTCCGTTTTATACTTCGAAGGTTTGCTTAAAAAACAACAACAGCAAGCGAGTTAGTCAGCCATAGATAGTAAACTCCATACTTTATAAATCAACTGTATGAAAACAATTCTATGCACCCTTTTCTTGCACTCTGATTTATAATATTTAACTGCTGCCCTTTCATTTTCTTGTCGCGCAAGTGCCGCTTTGGCTCCTTAAGATAAAACGAGAGCTTTACAGCTGTTTCATTTTGCCAGTAAAACAGGAACTATAGAAACAACAACAACACTCGTAATAATTTCCTCAACATTATGGGACACCACTTTGTCGAGAAAATAATTTTTCAACATATTTGTCACACATTTGGGAGCATTTTAACTTCATAGAGAGACTAAGCTAAAAACAAAAAAAGGATTGCCAAGCTCGGCTAGCGGAACAAGTTAGTATGAGTTTGTATGAGGAAATGCCGCAGAAGGTAGTCGAAAGAGAATTTTTGGCGCATAGACAAACACAGTCACACAATTCACATCGTAATCGCTAGTAATAGCAAAAAGTCAAACAGTACGACATATCCGGCAATTCACTTCATACCAGCACATCTGTATGTGCATACGCATGTAGCAAGCAAGAAAGCGGAGCAGCGGTTAAAGCAACGAAAAACGTATACATGCCACAATCGAGCGCCAGCAAAAAAAGCGGACTCCAAGCGCTTGTTTACTAAAGCAATTTCGGGCTGGGGCATAAACATATTTAGATAAACCGACGCTAAGTAACCTCTTGACATTTGTTTCTGCCATGTATCCATGTACCAGGACGTGTGTGTATGTGTGCATCTGTATGTTTATGTGTGCTTGTCAAGTGGCTGGCATATTTAGTGTACATATTTGTGTACTCTAAGCACTTAGTAACATAAATGCATACCTGCCTTGGGAGTGGTGATTGTGTGCTACATTTTGTAAAAAAATTTTTTGCTATTGCCATTATGGCGCTTTTTTAGTTTTTGCTCCTTTTTTGCCAAATTTGTTACGAAATTCCAAGTATTTATAGCATTTTAAGTGGGTAGCTGCTGGTGGAAGCAAAAAACGCTCATACGAACGTACACACAAACCTAGAGATTGACATGCATATGTACATATGTAAATACATGCCAGTGGGCTTAGCACTTTAAAGTGTGTGTGCTAGTGGTGGTCATGGTGGTGGTGATGGTGACGGTCGTGTGTGCGATAACTAACAAATTTATGTGTAGCGTTATTAGGCCAAATTAGCAAAGATTGCCAAACGCATATTCATAAACTTTCTTAAGTTCTAGTACTACGAAAAGTGTAGACTAGAAATTGACAAAAAAGTAGAGGTTGCCATGATTCCATAATTTTTTAAGTGGCATAGAAGTGTATATATGCCTAACTGGACACATAGCATAACATGAAAAAAAGCATAACACACATACACACATATAATATGAGCCATTTTCTTTTCTTTTCCCCAGCTTTCTTTCGACTTTTACTTTTAAAAGGTACGAATTACTTTACTCCCAAAGCTGCACTATGAAATCACAATCGGTGTTATGTAGCTCTAATCAGCACTGTGGACCGTCGTAGCAGTTGGATTACCATTCATTAGGACCCGGGTTCGAAATCCATTGTATCCATCAAATGATGGAAAGGTTTTAACTAACAGCTGCCCCATTTCGGCAATGGCAAACCTCCGAGTGTATTCCTGTATTGAAAGAGGAATTTTTCCAGTACTTAGCGTTGGAAAAATTTGTCTATTTAATCATGCAAAAAATTGCAGAATTAATGTCGAGGTCATTTAATTTACTACCATAAACTCTAGTTAGTTGTTTGTTTAATGAATTTGGAGTAGTTTATTTGTTGTAAATGACTGTTTTCCTTAACCTGATTAATTGTTCTGAAATACTACGTTAGCCTCAGATTGGAAAACTAAAATAGATTTTCCAGGCATAAATCAAAGCTTCTCCTCATTATTTTCGACATGATTATGTACATTAAATGAGAAAATTATGCATTTTCCAAAATTACAAAAATTTTGCGTTTCGATTTATTTTAGGTCTTTAAATTGAATTTTGAGCTTCGTTGTGACAAGAGATTTATACGCAACGTATAGAATGTAGAGTGAGTGACCAATATCAGGCCGTTAATTGGCTCTGAGCGATTCTGAAGGAATCAACTCATTGGCTGACGTAATCGGGGTCACGAAAAACTGAGATTGTCTTAGGATAAACGAAAATATCAGCGCAGCCTATACTCGAGTCACTTCATTGACGTGGTGTGAACAATGACTGGTTGTTTTTGTTTTTGTTTTTTTACGAGGTGGAAGCATCGAAAGCCTAACCCAGTGTGGGACTTTAACTTTGAGCACTAAACCGAACGTCCGTTATTGTCCTGATGAAATACGTCGAAAGTAGCATCTGCTTGTTACCACCCACTGTTTAGGTGTGATGATAGAGCCACCCCTGTCATAACAGTACTCCTTCATCCACCATGCCTCTATCCATACCATAGAAAAGTAAGTTTCTATGTACGGTATCGTCAGTTTACCTGCATCCAAATAAATTAATCTAGAAAATGCTCCTACAGCAGAGCCGTAAGTTACTACATCGCAGAAAAAGTGTATACTACAGGGTTTGATTGAAAAGTAATGAGCCTTATTTTTTTTAAGCAGTTTTATTAAACCTTTTGCCTTATGCAACTAATATTCTTCAAAATAGGACCCTTGAGCGTCAATACACCGCTGGTAGCGGTCCTTCCACTGCAGGAAACATTTTTTAAACTTATCCGCCGGAACCGCTTTCAATTCGGCTGTCACAGTTCTTTGGTATCGCCTCGGTGCAGTCGAAACGCCTCCCCTTCAGCTTTCTTTTCAGGCGCGGGAACAAGAAGAAGTCCGGAGGGGACAGGTCTGGGCTATAGGGAGGGTGGGGACGCACCGGAACTCCCATCTTGGCCAATGCAGAGGTGCAGGGGAAGGCGGTGTGCGTCGGCGACGCGGTTTTTCAGCCGAAGGAGTACTTCTTTGTAAAATGCCGCGTTTACAGTCCTTCCTGGAGGTCCAAATTGTTTAGCTTTACGCAAAATTTGATCGAGTAACGTTGCTCCAACGATCGCTGCATTTTCGCCACTGCAAAATCCTAACACACTTTTAAAACAGCTTTCACGCGCGGAGCGATGTTGACTGCACCGCTGTTGCCAGTGAACTGAGACCGGTTTCTAGTGGAAGCGGAAGGTCCAACGATAATTTTCCCCCACCAGCCGATTCGGTTGATCGCTTGGCAGATGCTCCGCGCGGGAAGGTTCATTACTTTTCAATCAACCCCTGTATTATGCTACAGAACTGCAACTTTTAGTGCTATGTTTTCGCTTTTTCGCCTTCTCTCCATTTGTCTGAAATCAGTACGAGTACGAACGCCGACAATTTTTTAATACAATCCCATACTTCTTTAGATTATAGCTGGTGTGAAACAACATCGTCCGGTGTTATTCGTTGTGCTATTTTGTTTTCCAAAAACTCTCGTTCTTTACTACATCTTTGGCAGTAAAATAATACATATGTATATGTTCCGCCTTTTCATTAGCCTCGGCACAAAATGAGCATATAATTCCATCATCATGGCCATACTTGTGGAGATATTCTCTGAAACAACCATGTCTTGTAGGGAACTGCGCCATATAAAAGTCGACATTATCATGTTTTCTATCGACCTATGCCTGCACATTTCTAATTAGTCGATGTGCTCATCTCCCTTCGGTTGTTATATCTCAGCGTCTTTGCCATTTAGATAGACTCCCGTATCTGATTTCTTTGCGCTCGTGAGCTATTAACGTCCTGCCAAGGTTTCGACTTTTGTCATATTATCTTACTTCCCAAAGCCATTATGTCTGGGGGCTTTATGCCAGAAATTACCCGGATAGCTTCATGGGATACAGTGCGAAAAGCGCTTGCGATTTTGTAATCTTGCCGTATGTTTCGTATTTTAATGCTTGTCCCCACATAGGTGCAGCACACATTACAGTGGATTGGGTAACTTTTGCCAGTAGTAGCCTTCTGTTCTGACTTGGCCCGCCTTTGTTATTATTTATTCGAGATAGCGCCGTATTTACCCGTGTTGCTTTCTCACAAGCTTTTTCTATGTGAGCTTTGAAGTTTAAGCGTGCATGAATCATGACTCCCAAGTATTTCAAATACGGTTGGGTGTTGATATTATGCCCGTCTATGCTTAGTGTGATGTTCTCTATTTTTTTCCTGCTTGTGATCAAAACTGCTTCAGTTTTTTGGACCGCAAGCTGTAGTTTTTTAGTTTGCAAACAGTTGCACTACATACATATAGCATCAATTTGCTGCAGCTCTTTTGCCACTATTTCCTATGCAATATCATCCGCGTAACCGATTTATTCGGCTGCCTTTGATATTGGGATGCAGAGGATTCCGTCGTAAAGCACATTCCACAATGGAGGACCCAGCGCGGAGCCTTGTGGTACTCCCCCAGTTACCCTATATTGCTTAACTTCTTCGTCTGTGTCATAGAGCAATATTATAGGTAGCTTTTTATCAAACGCAAAAGGTATGGCGGCGTTTCCAGGTTCCCTAAAGCTTGTATTATGTGGGACCAGCATGCAGAGTTAAATGTATTTTTAACGTTAAATGTTATAACGGCGCAATATTCTTTGGTACCATGCATCCATATTGTTCCTTCAATGGCATTTTCCGCTATTGATGTAAGCTTTTTAATTGATTCAATAGTGGAGCGTCCCCTGCGGAAACCATATTGATTGTCGGACAAGCCTTCTTTTTCACTAAGATGCTGCTCGAAACGATCAGCAATAAGTCGTTTTAAAATTTTGCCCATCGTATCAATCATACAAACTGATCAACGACTGATTGTGTGAGTGTGAATACGTGTGAAATGAGCGGGCAGAAGTCTGCTGCCGACCCCCTGATGATGTAGCAACCGAAGCTACTCTCACTTGTGGTGAATTTTTAGAGGAGTGCAGTTTGCCAGAGCGTTATTCTGCACTGAGCAAATTTGGCAAGCCTTTTGTGTTTACAATAAACGAACCGAGGTTGTGTTGGTGATATACGAAAAATATCAACCAATGACACTTCGTTGCCGGCTGAACTACGACTGATTGGACGAGTCTGTGAGTACATGTAAAATGATCGTGCATAATTCGGCAATATTGGGATATCTGACGTGGCAGCCGAAGTTCCCCTCACAATTTTTTCCACCATAGTAGCAAACTTATTATATGTTGTTTCCATGACAGTCGACCCACGAAAGACAACCGGAATGATCCGGATTTATATCCGGCCAAGGACTGTCACTTCAAAAGCATTCCCCGTATATGTGTGTGGAATGTTTATGCTGCTACAAATAATTAAATCTCTGATTCTCGCATCTCTCGCTTCGGATGACCGAATCTTTTAATCTATCATATGGGTATGCAGTGATTTATATCATTCTCATGTCACTAATTTAAGATTTTATGTTTGAGACTATTTTTGTGACTTGAGACGATTCGACTTGAACTAAGACTCGGCGTGTTGGGAATATCTGGTGGACAGAAAAGAGTAGTTGATAGACCTACCAAGTCTGAAACCACACTAATAAGGTACAATTAGGTCATTTACGGTGGACTTCAATGTTTACACAAAACATTCGACAGAGCCTTATATGCGAACTTCAGAAGACTAATTAAGCAATAGCTGGCGCAGATTGCGGAATCACCATAAATTCCAATTTATAGAAATGCAATTATTTTGCACTGGTGCTAACAAGCCCTTCCGCCGTACTTCAATAGCTCATCCAGCAGTCCGTTGGCTCTCACAGTTCTTTTAGTCTTTAGCTGTCATTTGTACTTCATCATCATCGGATAGTGGAATCACAGTTGCATCGCCAGCGATCTTCGGATTGGGGCCTTCATCTTCTTCCGAATTACACTGCTTTCACCATACAGAAGTGTGGAGAAGTTTCCCATCTACATTTTAAGTATTTACCCTAGACTTCAGTCACCGAATCGCTCTCTTTAATCTTATGGTAAATCACCCATTCCCCCGGCCTTTCAAACATATGCCATCTAACTTCCTAGTGGAGTTTTAAAGATTTTTCACTGCACCAAGTTCTTCGAGTCCAATTTGCATGAGTGCAATGTTTACTCAGCAGGGCTTTCTGAGATGAGAAGTTCGTGTATTTGTTGCACCGAGCTGTGTAACAATCTTGGCTGCAACAAAGTGGTGGTTGGAGCCGTTATTCAGCATTCGAACTGTACGCATTCTTAAAGTAGCAACATCTGTCTGTCACAATATGATTGATTTGGTTTTGAGTTTTTGACGTGATAACGTCTTATAATTCGATTTAACAGGCTGCACGCCCGAAAAAATGTGTCGTTACCTTGCTCATATGTCGTTACCTTGCTCATTGCCGTTACCTTGCTCATTGCATTGAATGAACTGCAAGCGAAAGCGCGGAACGAACAACAAAGTAAACAAAGCAAACGAAAAGCAACGTTCGACATCTTGCTCTCTCCCATTTAAGTGAACGTATATATGTATGTATATGCGCAAATGTACATATATGTATAAATTCACGTATTTCTATTTGCATATGCCTTCTTATTGATTATTATTAATTTGATTTACTGGAAGAATTTAAAATAAAACCAAGTTTGTTAATAATACCTGTTGTTTTAATGTTATTATTATTAATTTTTTTTACTATATATGAAGGAAAAAATTTATGGTAATATTTACCACATACCTTATAAGATATGTTGTATACTAATATATGTATATAAACATGCATATACATATACAATTTCGCTCAATTTTCAAAAAGAACAAATCTATATGCAAATATGCATACAAGTCATATGGACATATCAAATATATGAATTTGTTCCGTACGCAAGCAAATGTAAGCTAATGTGCTTGAACTGCAAGCGAGAGCGCGGAACGAACGACAAAGAGCACAATCGGTCCCCGCGTTCGGCAACGTTCGACATCTGGCTCTGTCCTACTTGAGTGAGCATATATATGTATGTACATATATGCGCATATGTAGGTATATAAATTCACATACTTGTATTTGCATATGCCTTCTTGCTGTGTGCATGGTAATGAACCATTTCTCTGTTGAGAATAGGACGATGATAGAAAAAGTAGGAAATGAAAGGGAGTGTTTCAAGTGTAATGTGTATTGAGAAAGTCAAATCGATGATGATGCATCTTAGTGTTGTTGACTTAATAACGTCTGATGCACAATCGAAATTGAAGATATCTTTCATGAATTTGATAAATGTTTCGTCATTTTTCACGTTTGTGTAAATGTAACTTGACCTATTCCATTGCAATTCCATTTACCTCCTCCTCTATATCCATACAAGATATCTATCAAACAAATAAAATTAAAATTTTGTTTTGAAAAGCGCAACCATTCCATCAATATTTTCTTATGACGTTGTCACGTTAAACTATCGTCAGTAAACCGACTTTACAGACAACCTCTTTTTTTTTTGGTCAGAAGATAGCAATGTAGCCTGAACCTTGTTTGTGCTAGAACCTGGTGCTAAAGACCACCGTTCAAGCGAGAAGCCCGAAATGAATGCAGATGTTTGACTGCGTAGTCTTATTCCCAGCACAAATCCGATACCGAATTTGCATTTATGTGGTAGTCTTTGCAAGAAGTAATGCATTTTTTTGACACAGTATCTGGATAGATGGTGATGATAGCTTACGAAGCCTTCAAACGGTTGGGACCGTATATTGAAAAAAATACTGAGTCTGAACTGAAACTTATTCAAGCTTTTCCTTGATAGATATTGATGATGATTGCATGACACACTCTACTGTGATTGAAGTGTCCCATATAGCCCATAACAGGCGTCCGCTTACCGCAGAATTTACTGGTGAGCAGATGCTACAAACCTCGCTGGAACCGGGTGAGCACTCGGTTCTGTGTAGCCCCTCAAGTGGTAATACGTATTTTCCCTTTACCTCGCCATCAAGTTGATGTTGGGTTGCAATCCAGAAGATACTCAACCGGAAGTAATGAGACGCTTCAATCATAAGCTAAATTATTTTTTTCTTTTTTCATATCCAATTGAGTTGCAGCGGAAAAGTGTTTCTCTAAGCAGTTCATACGATGATCTGAGGAAAGCTATAAAACTGTAAAGTTTGCAAGATTCCAAGTAATTTTATTGCCTTTCGCAGGCAACAAGGCCATGCTTGCTTCGAATGCTACGCAGTTTTCAAAAAGTCGTTGGTTACCCTACAAGCGTTGCAAGCATGTTTATGAAGCCGGATCGGTCGCAATACAACAACAATATTTGCAAAAGTCCACCCTTGCACCTTTTTTCCATCCACCTCCAAATTGTATTTGTGGTTTATTTTAACTTGGTTATTTGTTAAATAAAAAAAAAGTTGCGCATTTAAATGTTAATTGTTTAATATGAGATTGTAAATGTTTGAAATGCTGTAATTTTTGCACTACTTATTTCTAAGGAAAGCTCAGAAAAGATGGAACTCCATTTCTTTATGTGTTATTTAGAAAACCCCGTGGCCCCATTACAATAGACGGAGGACCCAGAAAGTCTTGGGGACTCCACGCCACTCAATTTCCAAACTCATAGCTGTGTTTACAGGTCATTGGACAAGCGACACACACGCGGAAAAGCTAGGTTTACCATTTAACACCTATTGAAGAAGTTGGCTTTTCAGAGAAAGATACTATTGAGGATTTTCTCTGTAAATATCCAGGTTTGGCAGTTAGACGATTAAGGCCACAGGCTAGTTGTAGATATCTGCTGTTGGAGGCCTCATAATAGTATCAAAACGGCGCTCTAGCGATACTTGAGGAATACCAGAGTGGTACTTCGACCATTTCACCTACTTACCTCTAACTGTTTTATTCAAAAATTTAACAAAACAATTTAACAGCTAACTTTTAATGAACTTTGATGGTCTTGACAAAAAACAAAAATCATATCTCAGGTGGTGCAACTCAGGGTAACTGCCACAATTTATGTGAAAATGATTTCGGATCTTAAAAGAGCAGAAGAACGAAAAATAAGACTCTTCAAGACAAAAATAATAACATACGGTTTTTGAAAATCGTATAACAAATAACGAAGCTGTAATAAAAAAAGAACAGCATTTCGGTAACATTTTTTTTTGTGGTACCGACATCCTCTCAAAGTA
Source organism: Anastrepha obliqua (assembly GCF_027943255.1). Classification (NCBI taxonomy): domain Eukaryota; kingdom Metazoa; phylum Arthropoda; class Insecta; order Diptera; family Tephritidae; genus Anastrepha; species Anastrepha obliqua. Next base: position 56,485,953 of record NC_072892.1, on the reverse strand, counting down.
GGCTCTAAATACAGAGCTGAATTTTTGCAACAGTTCTTTCGACCCAGTGTAACGCATATACTTACACATGGTAGAAAAAGTCTGCGTTCACCCACTGTTATAAAGTATTAAAATAATTTAACGTGTTTATCTTAAAACTCTCAGTTATTTCTTTTCACTTATTTCAAAGAAAATTATTCGTAGAGGGTATGAACAAACTTTTTTGGAGTTTGAGCTGCGTCGTGTTCAGATAGCAGGATTGTAGTACAGTTATATTACTTAAATAGGCTGAGCAGAAAAAGTGTGCGTTCATTTCGAATAGTGACGATTATTTGCATGGCAATTACGTTAAATTTAATTTTAAATCATTCATGTAGTTGACGCGCTTAAGAACAAATCTAAAGAGGGAAAAATTGATATTAGAAATACATTTTTTGTTACTATGGAGCAAAGGCGAAAAGAAATAGATATTGGTGAAAGGAAAATCATTGTAAGTTTGTGGCAAAATAGGAAGAGCTATCGTGAAATCGCGAAAATTGTTGGGAGGCAATACTCCTCGGTCCAAAGAGTGATAAACAACTTCAAGCAAACGAATTGTTTGGAGTCTAAGTCTCGTTCTGGGCGTCCAAAAAAACTGACGGAAAGAGAAGAACGCAACATAACTAGTCTTGTGAAGTCTAATTCACGAGTAACAGCAAGCCAAATTTCAAAAGACATAGAAGTAAAATACCAAAAGAAAGTACATCCAGATACAGTAAGAAAAATTCTCAAAAGAATCGAATTTCACGGCAGAGTGGCCCGAAAAAAACCCTTCATATCGCGAGTAAATCGACTTAAGCGGATGGCTTTCGCCAAGGAATACGTAAACAAGCCACCTGTGTTTTGGAATAGTGTGATTTTTTCAGATGAGAGCAAGTTTTGCATTTTCGGGATGAAAGGTCGTAAAATTATTTGGAGGAAAAACGGAACGGCACTTGGAAAGCAAAATCTGGTACCTACGGTAAAGCATGGGGGAGGAGGTGCCATGATATGGGGGTGTATGGCTAGTTCGGGCGTTGGAAATATACAGTTTATTGAGTCGATAATGAACAGACATGATTATCTCGATATTTTAAAAACGAATTCGAGAGAAAGTGCAATCAAACTGGGACTCGGTGAAAGATTTGTTTTCCAACAGGACAACGACCCGAAACACACAGCAGAGATTGTTAAGTTGTGGTTGTTGTATTATGTTCCAAAACAACTTCGCACACCCCCACAATCACCTGACCTTAACCCCATTGAGCACTTATGGGACGTTCTAGAAAAAAAAATACGAGAGCGTACAATAACTAGCAAGGAAATGCCTAAGAACGCGCTTAAAGAGGAATGGAAAGCCATAAGTCCAGAAATAACAGCCAAACTAGTTGGATCAATGAAAAGACGCATTCTAGAAGTCATAAAAAGGCGTGGATATCCAACTAGCTATTAATTTTAAAACATTTCTATGATCTTAAGCCTTTTATTTTATTATTATTGAAGTGAACGCAAACTTTTTCCGTTTAGTTTGAATGGCCTTTTTTATTTTATGTGATCTCATTTTAAATTTGATTTTGTTATTGGTAGCGAAATATGTGTGATAGTTACGGTTAAGTGAACTAAATAAAACTCATTAAAAAAATGTCTGAAATATTTATTGTTTTGAATTTTTTCTAATGCAAAGAATATTTGCATAGGTGAACGCAGACTTTTTCTACTATGTGTATATGTATATATATTTTTCCTCTTACGCCCTGACATCCCGTGTTCTACTCCACATGAAAAGCACTTTTGACATTATGTCTGTGGCATGCGTTTATAGTTAGACAGATGTGTGCCATGTAATTATCAGGTAAATCTTTTAGAGCACATAGTAGATGCCGCTACTTCACCCTTTGCACTTTGCTTGGCTAATGTAATGTTGTCAATGGACATAGTCTAAGTGGAATAATTTAATTGCAAAATCATGTTTGCGGAGATTAGGTGCGTACATTTGTGAATATGTATGTGCATATGCGTGCTTAGATAGATCAATTGGTAGACAAGTGGCAAGTTGATAAGCGGCAGGTGTTGGCTGGAGGCTGACAAGCATAAGAATCACTGCTGGTTGAGTAGCTTAAGTTGTAGCCGAACCGTGTAAGTAAATTATCTCAAAACCAGACAAAATATGCACTTTAAGTGCGAACTGTGAATGATGAGGATAAATCGAGTTTAGAGTAAGTAGGCTTGGCAACTGACGGCAATTATCGCATTGAAGAAGGGTCTTGCTAAGAAAAATGTACTTATATAAATATATGGACTTGTCATATTTTACATATTTTTACTGGAATGTTTAAGAATTATATAAATTAATTCTTGTAGATCGTAAAAAGTTTTTGCATTTGCTTCTTGAGAGCTGAATCGCAGGCAGGCACCTGAAAACACCAATATTTAAAGAATTTTTTTGCGAAAGTAAATTGTAATTTCTTAACGTAAAAAAGGAAAATATATACTGTTCAATCTTTGACATGATGACCTAGGAGACAGTGACCTGTAATTAAAGCAAAGTAACGCCTTTGAGTGCCTGACGTTTTGTAGTATTACATCTTAGACTATCAACCCATCTCGTGTAGACTGAAGTGACAATGCCCAAGAGAGAAGCGAGTGGAAGTGCCATCTCTCGCTAATTTGTCTGCCTTACAATTCCTTGTATGCTACTATGCCTGGCACCCATATCAAATGGAAGCGGAAATATTCCGCCATCTTATTAGGAGACGTCCGGAATTGGCGGGCAACGATGGAATTAACGACCACTCCACCAAGATGGCCGCTTGGCTAATAGAACAAATATATATAGATTTCTTTAAAGAGATAGTCATATTTTTGCTTAACTAGAGAGCTACATAATTAATGGCTAGAATTTAAGCCTACAATTTTATCATCCAAAATTAATCCTTTTTGAAGTAAGCTTTGTCGAATTTTTTTCTCATATTCGTTAGCGCTAAAATTAATACCGCTATCTCTGAACGCTTCTCATTCTTCACGCCTGCTGACAAACATCATCATCAAACCAGATAGAAAACTTAGTTTTAATTTCTTCTCTTGTGTGACTTTTCTAGGCTGAATAGCATTTTAGTTGAGATCAATTGGAAGGTTTTGCTCTCTGAGTTGAATGATAAGTGCTGTTTTGCCCCTCAAATCAGAGTTACGCGTAATATTTATACCACATATTGAAAAAAAAAAACATTTTAAGGTAAGGTCAAAAATCTTCAAAATAAGCCAAATAGGTGAACCAGACAGCTGCAGTATACAAATAGGCAAGTAATGGAGCACGCAGAGGCCAAACTAAAAATTTCCATTATTAAAAATAACTTTTTATCAAATAAAATTCGAAAGAAATAAAACTGAATGATTTATTTTGCGCCATCTTGTATATTCTTATGATTGAAGAAAACATTAATCCTAATCCTAAAGCCCATCCTTAGGGCCAAGGGAGGCACTGAGATCAGCAGGCAAGCACTAGACTGGAATTTCAAATCTCAGCGGAATCGGAGCTGACTTAGGGGCTCATGGCGTCGTTGCATCGAAAGTGAAATTAAAACTGTGAATAAAAGCCTGACGTGGCTGCTAGTAAAAGCAAATGCAGGGAACAGAACAAAGTGGAAATATATTAGCTCTATACTCCGCATCGGAGCTCGAAGAACTATGATGATGGTGAAGCCCGTTTGGCAGTTTATTAAATCTACAAAATCTAGCTCTAGAGTACCTTCTACGCTTCGTTTTAATGCCAAATCTGCTACCAGACCTACGGATGTACCAAATTCGTTTGCCGATCTTTTCAGACCAAATTTCACTCGTGACAATCCCGACTCGTTTTCTTCTTGCCATGTTAATCGAATTTCATCAACTGGACTTGCTGCTCTGGACAACGAAAAGGGAATCCTGGGCTTAAAAACCTCCGCACAAGCGCATAAGGACTACTGTTTCTACTCTCAAACTATTTTTAATATATCTTTATCTTCTAGAGTTTTTGTCGAAGTTATCACGGGCTACTCCCAGAATAACCATAATTGATCATGTTGTCAGACCGGTGACCCAAGGTATCGGGTCATTCATACGAGTTGGAGTTTCGCTGACACGACACACGTGAGTCCGGTGAGATTGGGCGCACAGTGGGAACTGCGATGTCAGCTTATGGATTATTATCCTTAATAATATTTAGAAGCTAGATTTTAAGTGAAGCGACTTTTACAAATGACTTCTTTTTGGTTAGGCAACCAGCACAGATATACATTTTACAGGGAGCGTGTCATTATTCTGTTTTACAAAATTCTGGATGACAAAATTCGGTAAATTGCAAAAAAATGCTGCTTTTTAAAATTCTGCTTTTTTAAAATTCTGCTTTTTAAAATTCTGCATGTTTAATGCGAAAAATTCTGCTTTATTCAAGTTTTGTGATTTTCGTCATACAAGAAGTAACAAAATAAACATTTAATTCATAAATATACATATGTATATGTTTAAGCGATAACAATATTTTAGTTTAGCCAATTACAATATTTTTTGCAATTCTTTTTAAATATGTAGTGTGACTTAATTCATTTCTTTTTGTAATAATTCTTCGCAGCTGTTCGTTTTTTTCTTAGAAGAGTTCTACGCAAAAATACTGTGGATTGCGTAGCCGGAGTTGGACTGATGAGGGTTATTTTTTTGAAGCGCGGCCGAAGGCCGCCCACGCGAAAAGAAGTTCTACACAAAAATACTGTGGATTCCATCGAAACTGAAGAAAAAATTATTATTATTTTTTATTTAATATCTCGAATAATAATAAAAAATAATAATAATAATAAATTAAATAATTACATTACCTCTTTAACATTGTATTTTAATACAGAATTTTCAAAGCAGAATTTTAGAAAGCAGAATTTTAAAAAAGCAGAATTTTAAAAAAGCAGAATTTTAAAAAGCAGAATTTTAAAAAGCAGAATTTTGTTTTTAGAATTTTGTACCGACAGAATTTCGACACCAACCCCATTTTACAACGTAGCCTATTCATTGCCTTTTATTTATCAAAATCGGTGATCGTTCGCCGCAAATTACCTTTCTTTATAATATTATTAAGTTTTAATATCGTTCGCTTCCATGATTGGAAAATCAGAAGTAATATCACCAATTTTCAAAAATGGCAAAAATAACGATGCGTGCAATTCTAGGTTGACCGGAAGCTTTCTACTATATCTAAACTTTTCGAGGGAGCCATAAAAAAATATGTACAATACTTTCCTACTAAAACTTTTATTTTGATAAATCAGGGTACATAGAATTGTCATTGGTTGGTCTACAGTTTCCAACCTAGCTGCCCTATTTGAATATTGTTTTTCAACTTTTGCTAAAGGCTTCCAACTCAACTGTGTTCATATGGACTTTTCTAAAGCATCTGATAGAGTTTCTCACTCAATTCTATTACGTAAATTAGTCTCCTTTACTTTTCATTTTATTTTCTTCTTCTTCTTTCAATATTTGCAATCGTATTTATCCAATAGGTGATGCGCTGTAATGATTGAGAATGAATGCTCGGAACCTTTTGCTGCATCTTCAAGGGGACCTTAACGCAGTATTTTGGAGCCTCTACCCTTCATTTTATTTATAACCGATGTTAGTACCTGTTTCTCGTTTGCCAATTTTCTCCTATTTGCTGAGTATTTAAAAATATTTTTTGCGATTAGAAATACAGGGAATGTTCTTATGCTACAAGCGGATATTAATGCGCTCGCTCGTTGGTGCAGTAACGATGACATCTTTTTAGATATGAAGAAACGCTTCCACGCCGCTTTCGCCAAAGCGCAAAATTTGAATTTTCAATTGTCCTGTCATATTGCTGGTATTGCACTTCAATCTGGTCATGAGTTCAAAGATTTAGGTGTAGATTTTTGACTCTCATTTTCCATTCAATAACCACACTAACTTTGTTGTATCCACTTCTCACTCTATCTTAATTTCTGCACGGGGTAATAGCTCAGAGCTCTCATCTAGCAGCATTCAATCACAAAGCAGTGGCTGTAATGGACAATGGCAAGGCGAAAGAAGACGATTGTTAGCAACAGTCGTGGACCGCAATTGTGCTCTACGCGGCATCGGTATTGGCAGAGGCTAATAATATCTGCATGCGTGAAGCGCACATAGGTAGAACGCATTATGGATATCAGTAGCGGCAGGCTAAACACTTATCGTGTCAGAAATCAAAATAGATTAACGAAACCAACGCAAGACTGAGTCTTGTCGAGGCCCTATGCTCCCGAGGGGAGTGAATAAGGACAAAAATATAAAAAAAATTCACGCAAGAGAGCGTCGCCTCCTCTAAAGCGAACAGTGAGCAAAACCAACGACAACAGAGAAAGTCATCGAGAGAGAGTGATCAATGTTCGAGTGGCAAAGAAGGTGGGAAGAGTGACTTAAACCACAACTCGAAGAGTGGGTGAAAAGAAAGCATGGGGATACTGATTATTACCTTACGCAGATACTCACCGGTCACAGCTGTTTTATGGAATATCTACACCGCTTTCAGCTGGCAGATAGCCCATTTTGCCCAATATGTCCTAATGCAATCGAAAGAGTGGAGCACGTGAGTTTTCATTGTGAATGCTTCGCACGAGAACGTGCAATACTTCAAAGAGTTTTGAGACACTCATCTACTCTTATTAACCTCATACGGGACATGTATTCATCCAGTGCTAAGTGGGAGGCAGTTTGAGCGTTTGCTGGAAAAACAATGCTACGACGTCAATTCATTGAATGGGAGCGCAAGGCCCAGTAGCAGCAGCTACAGTTTTATTAGATGCGCAGCTAAGTTCTCACTGTTTTTTTGATGAAAATATAACTTTATTCTGAAAAAATGGTTACAAGTGAACCATTGAAAGTATTACCCATTGCTGGCTACTACTTTTTCATATCTTTTTGGTAGATCTCGTATACCGTCGCGGTAAAACTGTTCTTTTGAGGCTGTTTACGGATCAAGCCATTTTTTGATGTCTTTATATGAATGGAACTGCTGGTCAGCTAGACGATGTGCCATCGATCGGAACAGGTGATAATCAGACGGCGGAATATCTCGAGAAGAATTTTTCATTTCAGTGTTCCCAGGTAGGTTTTAACGGGCTTGGCAACGTGTGGCCGAGCATTTTCATGCTGTATACCCACTTTTTCATGCCTCTCCGCGTCAATGGAAGCCGATACCGATCCCCGGTGAAGGTGCCGCTTGGTTTTAACAGTTCATAATAAATAACACCAACTTGGTCCCGCCAAATACATAGCATAACCTTCGCAGCGTGAATATTCGGCCGATGCGACGGCGTAGAAGCATGACCGGGCAGTCCCCATGACTTCCTTTTCTTTGGATTGCTGTAATGAATCCACTTTTCATCACCCGTCACGATGCGATGAAGAAAACGCTTCCTTTTTTGCCGTTGGAGCAGTCGTTCGCAGGCGAAAAAACGACGTTCAACATCCCTTGGTTTTAGCGCATAAGGAACCCAAGTCCCCTGTTTCTGAATCATTTCCAAAGCATGCAATCGCTTGGAGATGGATTGGCGGGTAACTTCTAATACTGAGACAAGCGTTTGACACGGGTCCTCATTGAGCAATGCCTCCAATTCAGAGTCTCGAAGGTTTTTGGCGGACCGTCGTCAACATTTAAATCACCGTCTTTGAAGCGATCGAACCAATATCGGCACGTTGCAACAATCCCGCAACTGACGATTATTCGGCACAAAATCAGACATTTTCATAAAACCAAAAGTATATGATATCAAAACAAAATCACTAATGGTCCGAAGCAGTTTGTTTACCAAATGTCTAAGTTTGGTTTATGACATTTAGGTTATGTTAGAATCGACTAGCACACACTGCTAGTGGCATTTATTGACAAACAGCGGGAACTTAGTCGCGCACTGTTTCTCGCATGGACTGTTTCTCAAAAGGTCGACGACAAGCGAAGACATTTGAGCCAATCGCTCACGATAACATCGGGTAGAAGATATGACGATAGTTAGCAAATACTGCGCAATTGCAAATTTTCCGATGTCCATTTCCTCCAGGACTACTTACGATAACAGGCTGTACTATACAGATACTATGGCTGGCGTAAAATCTCCATACGTCCACAAGAAAGGCACCTGAGCGCAGGTACCTGGTTGTATGGATAGACAAAAACGCGGCTCCACCTCGATGACTTGATCACAGCGGTGAAAATTTGAGAGGAGGAGGAATACATATTATAGCGTTAGTGGGAACATGCCCCACATTGATGATGTTACTGGAATTTTGGTTTTAAGCTTCTACCAACAAAAACCGAAAAAAAAGGGGAAAACAGCTCTGATCTCGCACCCTTATACTCTTAAGTTACTATTCACTTTCTTTACGTTAGACTTACCGATTCCATCTTAAATTGCTTAGCTTATCAAATAAATTATATCAAGTGAGTGGATTAGTGCACATCAAAGGATTGGAATTATGTTACATATTTAGGGCCCTCTTAAAAACAAAAAAAAAAAAATTAAATTGACAAAATGGTGGACGTTCAAAGATGAAAACCCGGTTTTTGACTTTAAAGGTCAGAAAAAACACTCAAATTTTTTTTCCGAATGATCGTCGTTCACTCGATAACAACATTCATACTGAATAAGAACCTTTTTGTCTTTTTGATTACAGACACCTGTGAGTCGCGGAATCCACGAAATACCTTTTTTGCAATACCATTTTGTGAAGACCGACAATTTTTGGAACGAACCTTGTATGGCCAAAACAAAAATTTTTATTTTTGAACAATAAAAGAAAAAATATAATCCTCAAAACAAAAATAAAAAACATTTTTTCGTTTTCGTTTTACACGTCTTTAAGAAAGCATCAAAAAAACGCCATTTCAAATGAGGGCCTTAATAAAAGGTTTTCCAATAACAGGTGTTATTTTGGAATGGATTGCGCTATCGAGAGATAATTAACTATTTTTTATGGCCGAAATTGGATGGTATTGATCTGGACAACGTTTGTTTTCAACAACCGGCGCTATGTGCCACACAAGCAACGAAACCATTGATCTTAGCTACGAGAAAAGTTTCCGGACCGTGTTATGTTTCGAAGAGGTGATCACAATTAGCCACCGAGATCTTGTGATTTAACACCTTGTGACTTTTTTCTTTGAGGTCACGTAAAAGAGAAGGTCTACGCCAACAGCCCAGGGTTGATTCAAGACCTCAAAGATGGCATTCGTGAGGCTATTGAGGACATGGGGCAGCCACTTTGCAATTCGGTTATGGAAAATTTCATGAAAAGAATTTTGTCCTGTAAGCGTGGTCGTGGTGGTCATTTGCCTGATGTTATTTTCCACTATTAACGGCATACCTTTCTCTTATTAAGAAGCACCAACTGATGTACAAGCGGCGCAAACACCTGGGTAAACATATTTTACCAGTGGAAACAAATAAGACTCAATAAAAAAGGGCAAATACTAAAATTTATTGAACAATTTTGGGCTCAGAGAAATAATCTGAATATATGAAAGGAGTGCCATAGATCTTTCAGGTCACAGTGCTAAATTCCTTGGTAATAATAATAAGTATTTTCTGCAATTCTGGAAATCTCATTTTACCTATCTAAATAAATACATACTCGTAAAGCTGCAGCCTTTCAAATAATTTTTCACCGAACTATTTACGAATTCTCTAAGCTAATTTCACTTGAGTTATTTGCTACACTGTTGGCAGATCTAAGCTTTGCACTTTTAACACTCTGAATTCTCTACTGCTGCTCACACTCAATCTTACCTCATTTGTTAAATCTGCCTCTATGCTCTGAAGCGTCAATCCATGCTTGACCTCAGTCAGCTTTTGCTTCAATAACAATATGAAAATGCCACTACAACACGAACAACATTTGCAGGCATTTCCCCTTTGGCTTATGAAGGGGGAGAATTGCGGTATAGCAAGGGGAATTGGGAGAGCTCAACTTCTACTGCACTAATCAAGGCTGCAAAGAAGATGTGCGTGTGTGTGTGTGTGAGTGGCTCTGCGGCGGTGCGTCTTTAGTAGCTTTTGGCAAGCAAACAGCATAAACTTACAGCTGACAATGTGTGTAAGTATTCTTTGGTTGTTGTTGTTGTTTTTGTTAATGTTATTGTCGTCAATCGAAGTCAAAGTTTGCGGTTTTTGTCGAACTAAAATGCTTTTGCTGTTGCCACACAGGCTGCAGCATTGTTATACTCACCTGCTGCGTAGATGCACGCCCACATACGTGCAGTTGTCGGATTAGTGGTAACACTAACTAAAAAAAGTGCAGGCAGCAACCCCAGCAGCACGTGCGTATTTATCCTCTTGTTGCATGCAGTATGAGGCATGCAACATGCAGGTTTCAAGCCCCTTTGTCAAACTTAATCCCACATACTTATTGACTTGACTGTGATGGCAGTGCACTTGTTTGATGTTTTTACTGTTGTTGTTGCATTGTTGTATACATTGAGTGTATAGCTTTCTTTTATTTGACTTTGTTGTTGCAGCATGCAGGGTATCACAATAATGTTGCCGTTATTCTTTGTGGAGTTACGCATGCGTGTGTGTGTGTGTGTGCCACACATGCACCTTGTCGTTTCTCAACTTTTTGGAAAATGTTGCTAGACTTTGCTTCGAAAGAGCCCAGCTGAAGATTGAATGGGATTTTGTGTTGCAGCTTTGTTATTTTTCGCAGCTAACTACTTTGAAGTTTAGTGCAATTGTTGCTGCAAATTTTTCTCATCCATCTGTGTTTGGTGTCCTCAAAGGCCAACGAAGAATGCAAACTCAAAATGGAGTAAGAAAGATTGTGGACGTGAAAGTTTTGTGTTTGAAAAAAAAGAGGAAAAGTCCACAAACAAGGGACGCAAGTATGTGTGAATGTATATTTTCCACATGAGTTCCATCTTAAGCCGTATTTAATGAAAGCATTTTTTGTAGTGTAACTTCGCTAAACTAAGAGCTTTGTGTGCGAACCATTAAGCGCGTCTGGCGTGGCTTCTGAAGTTAAAATACGATTCCATCGTCACTATTCTGCTTAGAATTGTCTGCTGCGATTTCTGCCATTATAAATTAATAAAACCGTGCCTCATATTGGGTTCTCTAAATAGTAAAGTGCACCTAGTGGTAAAAATAATTCATAGCACTTGGTGGTTTTCTATTGGCGTTATAAGCTTTATGCTACTCTTTTACTTAACCAGCCTTTCTATAAGCTTTAGTGAGCTCCTAGACAGTACTACTGTCACGTTACTTATTCAATTGGTTTACCAAAAACAAAAAAAAAAAAAATTTGGGGTCTAGTAGACGGGAAGCGGAAATAAAAAATACGCATATCGAATATTTGAAAATTTCCGTCAGATATTTATTTTAGGGTGTTCCAAGTTTTCACACTTTTGCACATTTATATGGTTTCTCGGCATGTGAAACTAGGTGACGCTTACATTTCAGTTATATGATGGATTCAGCAGTTCTATGTAAAACATAACGACAACAATTTTTGTGGAATATTTTAATGCTCTAACTTTTAACAATTTTTGTCTATTTTGCGATAAAGGGTCACACAATTCTACTACAAGTTCCTTTATCCACCAAAGCTAAAAATTCAACATACACTCTAGAAATAAGTCAAAATAGAAAATGTGCGCAGTAACTTACGTTATTAGAAATCAATCAATACTCGTTTATGAAATTAACCCTTGACCTTTTTTAATTTTTTTTTTAATATTTTAGATGAGCCATATTTTAATTGACCACTTCCTGAAAAAATTAAAGAAGTCCCGCTCATAAGAAGTCATGATTTTGCTAGCTAATTAGAGGCATGATAAGATAGTTTGGGTGATTACTGAGCTAAAAGAAACCAAATACAGTAAGTTTTTTCTAATCGATGTCGCCCTTTGGCAGGAAATGACAAATTTCTGGGTATATTTTAACTATGTACCAGATTTCGTCCTATCGGAATCGCCATAAAGCTGCCAGTGCCTACATTTGTGGAACTTCTTCTTCTTAATTGACGCAATAACCGCTTACGCGATTTTGGCTGAATTTAACAAAGCGCGCCAGTCGTTTCTTTCTCGTGCTAGCCGGCGCCAATTGGACACACCAAGTGAAGCCAAGTCCTTCTCCATGTGATCTTTTCAACGCAGAGGAGGCCTTTCCCTTCCTCTGCTACCACCAGCTGGTACCGCATCTAATACATTCAGAGCCGGAGCGTTTGTATCCATTCGGACGACATGACCCAGCCAACGTAGCCGCTGAATCTTTATTCGCTGCGCTATGGCTATGTCCTCGCAAAGCTCATACAGCTCATCGGGCCATCGCTCCAAGCGTCGCTTCATCGGATGTTCTCATCGTCCATACTTCTGCGCCATACGTTAGGACGGGCATGTCAACCGTCTTGTAGAGTGTTAGTTTTGTTCGTCAAGAGAGGACTTTACTACTCATTTGCCTGCTTAGTCCAAAGTAGCACTTGTTGGTAAGAGAGATTCTACGTTGGATTTCAAGGCTGACATTGTTATCGGTATTAATGCTGGTTTCTAAATACACGAAGTCTTTTACAACCTCAAAATTATAACTGTCAACAGTGACGTGGGTGCCGATACGCGAGTGCGCCGACTTTTTGTTTGATGACAGTACCTTCGTTTTGTCCTCGTTCACCACCAGACCCATTTGCTTAAACTTTTTATCCATTTTGGAGAAGGCAGAACTAACAGCGCGGTTGTTAAAGCCGATGATGTCAATATCATCGGCATACGCCAGCAATTGTACGCTCTTATAAAAAATTGTGCCTGAGCGATTAAGTTCTGCGGCTCGTACGATCCTCTCCAGCATCAGGTTAAAGAAGTCACACGTCACCGAGTCACCCTGTCTGAAACCTCGTTTGGTATCAAACGGCTCGGAGAGGTCCTTCCCAATTCTGACGGCGCTGCTGGTGTTGAGCAACGTCATCTTGCATAGCCATATTAGTTTTGTGGGGATACCAAATTCAGACATCGCGGCCTAAAAGTAACTCCTTTTCGTACTGTCGAATGCAGCTTTGAAATCGACGAAAAGATTGTGTGTGTCGATTCTCCTTTCATGGGTCTTTCCCAAGATTTGGCGCGTTGTAAATATTTGGTCGATGGTAGACTTTCCAGGTCTAAAGCCACATTGATAAGGTCCAATCAGTTGGTTGATGGTGGGCTTCAGCCATTCACACAATACGCTCGCTAGAACCTTATAGGCGATATTTAGAAGACTAGTCCCGGGGTAATTGGCACAGATTGCAGGATCGCCCTTCTTATGGATTGGACAGAGCACACTTAAATTCCAATCGGCAGGCATGCCGCCATGTTTGAATAGCTCAGCCGGCTCCATAATTTAAGTATGCTCTGGATATCAGTCACCAGATCGCCATCTTTGTTCTTACAGGAAAACGCCCCGGTCTTGAAGCCTTCTGTAAGCCGCCGAACTTTCTGGTAGAATTATCGGGCATTGCTCCTATTGCCCAGCATCTCAAGCTCTTCGCACTCACGTATTTCGGCCTCTCGTTTCTTCTGTCGGATAATATGTCTCTCTTCCTCTTTGTAGCGATCCCACATGGCTCGCGTTTCTTCCCCGATCGCAGCGTGGCTCTATAGGCGACATCTTTTCTTTTTGCGGCAGCATGACATTCCTCGTCGTACCAACGGTTTTTTCGGGCTCATCGGTATCCGATTTCTTCTTCGGCGGCGGTACGTAGAGAACGAGAAATGTTGCTCCATTGCTCGTGCATGCCGGTTTGTTGCGCAGTGCTCTCTGGGAGCTGGAGTGAGAGTCGAGTGGCGAATCTTCTGACTTTCTGTTGTGATTGCAGCTTTTCCACATAAAATCGCGACACTTAAAGTACAGGAGAACTTCGGCCAAATACTTAATAAAATATTTACGAGCCTATTAGAAAGGATTTGTTAAGACGCGTCTATATTTAAAATAAAAATGAAAAAATGTAGATGCTTTCAGGTTTCACTATTTCCATTCAAAATACAGTTCTTAACAGTTATACGAGTATTCGAAAAATGACAATATTTAAATGTCCACCATGCGCACATCTACAGCCTGCCATACGAGAATTATAATTTTCAAGTTTTGTATTGACTTCAACAATCGCGATCCGAATTTTGTGTCTCAAATCTGAAATTATTGTTGGCTTATTCATAAAGACTTTATATTGCAAAAATTCTGACATAATGTAGTCTGCTGGAGTTAGATCGCATGATTTTAGTAAATAGTTTATGTCACCATTACGTGAAATTAATCGACTGGGAAACCTACATCGCAATAATGCAAGATTTTTTTCTCCTTGACGAATCTTAAAGCTGACTTAAAAAAGTTACCGTCAAAGAATTATTCATTACTAAAATCTAGACTTCACTTTCAAAATACCGTTTACTTATGTGTACCTATACATACATAGTGGAGGGTGCGTACGGTATTTCAGGTCAACGTGGGAGTAAAACTTATTAGCTTTTATTGGGTATGGGAATAGGTTTCCGTCCTCGTAAACGAGGTGTCGCTGCCGATAGGTACTATTTTTGTGTTCGCTCTAGTATTATCCTAGTGATTTGGAAGTGTATATGTGAGATCTCGACCGCAGTCGTTTAGAGCGTAACTGGACATTCGTTTAAAGCGTAACTATCCGTTTTTATCTGATGTCAAAAATGTCTACATTCGTCCCGAAAAAACAGCATTTGCGAGAAGTCATGCTGGTTTGGTGGCGTGTGAGATGCTTCTTGAATGGGAGAAAAGAAAATGGTTTCTGCAACGCATCCTCACAAGAGCTTAAAAATTGATCTATAATGATAACCGTATATATGATAACCAGGTCCATCGACAGCGAAAAAAAATATTCATGCTTCAAAGGTTATGTTGTGCATCTGGTGGGATCAGAAGGGTGTCATATATAGTTTTCCCAGTCACAAAAAAGACAAATGCTATTTATGCTGGTGACTAGAGACCTATCAGCATACTGCCCACATTTTCCAAAGTTTGCAAAAACTTGATGGCACGCAAATTTCATCATTTGTATGGGACACTCATCTACTCTCTTCACTACAATCTGGTTTCAAACAAAGTCACAGTTGCTCAATAGCAATGGTTAAATTACAAGACGGTATTAGAATTAGTTTTGACGAAGGAGACTTAACTCTACTTTGTTTACTTGATTTTTCTAAATCATTTGACTCAGTGGATCACAAATTGTTATGTTTTAAGCTTAAACACTATTTCGGCTTCAAAGACAGTGAAGTTCATGACCAGCTACCTTGGTGGCAAAATGCAGAAGGTTAAGGCCGGAAAATTAACAGCTCAGATATGTACACACTGGTGTTCCGCAAGGGTCTATCCTTGGTCCACTTTTATTCAGTCTTTTTGTCAATGATGTTTTTACCGTTTGTCAGTATGTGAATGTCCATCCGTATGCTGATGATATACAAATGAACTTTTCCAGTCGTACTGGTCTCGTTGAAGATGCATGTTTCAAAACAAACAGTGATTTGTCTGCTATTTGTGGAAAGGTACCAGTTCCCTTTCCTTGGGCTTTATTCTTAACACAAAACATACCTATGCTGACCAAATAAATAGGGTTGTGGGGAACATTTATGCTATATTGCGTAAGTTGAGAGTCTCTACCACATTCATACCAGCGAAAACGAGGCGCAGATTAGTTCCCCAGCTAATTATGCCCCTCATTACCTACTCTGAGGTGGTATACAGCAAACTTGACTCCACATCCTGCCATAAACTTAATGTGGTCTTTAAAATGCCACGCGTTATGTATATGTGATTGGTAGATATGATCATATCTCTGCCTGGCGAACAAGGTTACTGGGCTGTTGCCTCAACAGTTATTTGTCTGCTAGAAATTGCATAGCTATGTGCAACATTATTCAAGCCACCTCCCTACCTGACAGAGAAGTTGATACCAGTAAGGTCTCGCAGACACAACAAATTCATCGTTCCAACATTTATGGTAATTACCCAGCAACATCTAGATTATTTTTCATTAACGCTGCTTAAGTGTGGAACTCATTACCCGACACTGTGAAGGCTGGACTTAACAGATTTAACTATAGGGCACAAGTCTATAATTACTTTAAAAGTGTTTGATTGCATGGAATTAGGGCATTAAATTTTTCGCTATATTCTCTGATTACTACTTTTTTTCTAAATCCTTCTTTTCTTTTCGTACTACCAAAGCCTTATCTGTTTATTATTACAGTTATTTTTTTTTATCGGGGCAACTAGCAATTGCAGCACTTAGACATTAGTTAAGTCCACTGTACTATACTTGGATTCCCTTTTAATTTTCTTTAAATCTACCCAATCTCCGAAGAAATCTAAGTAGATCTTGTGGTGCCAAGGACCTCAAACCCGATTCGAGCGAAGGCGGGGCAGACTCACAGGAAGTGGTCCGCCGTCTCATCCTCTTCTTCACAAGCTGGTCAGAGTACACTGTCTGAGATGCCCACCCTTTCTATGTGCTTTGCCCACAGAAAGTGGCCCGTCATCAGTCCAGCCGTCTGCACTCCCTTCAGCTTAATGACAGAAGGGTTTGCGACAGTCGATCGGACATGACAGGTAACATCAGTTAAGTCCATCTGCAGCCTCTCTCAGCCTGCCAAGCTCGCTTGTGGGTTGTAGTAACCAATTTGCTAACCGTGGCTTTGATGGCCGCAGAAAGGAGTGGCAAAACGAGCTCTGGGCCAAAGAAGTTGGCCTCAGAGCCCATCTTAGCTAAGGAGTCAGAGGTATCGTTTCCCTACGATCCCCACGTGTCCCGGGACCCATGTTAGCATCAGGCTGTTATGTCTACCGACATAGTTCAGCCTAATTTTACAAGACTCGACTACCCCTGATGTGGTTGGGGGGGTCGCTTTTCCACAGCAAAGTTCATCGCTTCTTGAACTGCATACACCTCCGCTTGAAACACAGATGCATGCATTCCAAGAGTAAAGTGCAGTTTTATCCTGCTGGATTTCCCGTAGACCTTAGAGCCCGAGCAATGCTTGGTCCTGGAGCCATACGTGAAAATGGGAAAACAGTGTTTGCCGGGCTCATTTTCAGAGTTTGCCCACAATTGAGCCTCTGACAGCACTACACTGTATCTCTTTTCAAGTACGACTCTTAATGGCATAGAGTCAAGGAGCATGGAGAGAATCATTGGATCGAAGTCCATGCCTTCTCTGTTTTCCAATGCCGGACAGGGGCCGTACCAACTTCCATTGTGTTTCAGCCTGCAGATGGCCTTGGAGGCCTCTCCTTGGATGAAAGCATCAAGTGGTGGCAAACCAATCAGAGCATCTAATGCAGGGCCTGAAGTAGTCGGAAAAGCTCCGGTGGAACAGATGGCTACAGTGCGTTGTAGTTTCGGTAAGGTCCTCCTGACTCCCACGAGAGAGAGTCTACTCATCCAGACCACTGATGCATAGGTGGTAATAGGTCTTATCATAGCCATGTAGATCCATAGTACCTTACTAGGAGAAAGCCCCACGTCTTCCCAAAGACACCTTTGCACTGCCAGAGAGCTTGTCACCAAATGTCAATCATACCTAGTGTTTTCTGTACTTTTCTACAGATGTTCATAAGCGAAGGGCCCATTGAAATAGGCAACGTCGTCCGCATATGTTTGTGTATAGACTCCAGCACCATTTAAAGTGGTGAGTAGAGGGTCGATCACCATACACCAGTGCAATGGAGACAGCACACCACCTTGGGGGCAGCCTCTATTAACCCCGGACGACACCAGCAGATCCTCCTCCGACCGCACCGTGACGATTCTTTGGGCTAGCATTGAACGAATCCAATTCACCAGCACCTGGTCTACACCATGTCTGCTGGTATAGCTGCACATACTGTTGAAAGTGGCATTATCAATAGCCCCCTCTATATCCAAAAAGATGCCCATAGTGTATTCCCTTCTGTCGATGGCTGCTCTATCCTAGCAACCAGGTTTTGTAGTACATGATTTTCCGCTTTGATAGGCATGCTGAAATGGAGAGAGTGGGTGAATCCTCAGCGTCTTCTGACGCGTATGCAACTCCACTAGCCGTTCGAGACTTTTCAGTATGAAAGAGGTCATGTGCTAGGTCTAAAGCTTTTGGGGCTGGTGTAATCATCTCTCCCAACCTTAGGGATGAAAGTGACCCTCACCATCCTTCACGAGCGTGGAATATAAGCCAGTGCCAAGTATGCAGTAAAGATTTTCTTCAGGGTTGCAGTCACTGACTCTATGTCTTCCTTCAGCATGGCGGGAAGACTTGTAGCTGGGGGGGACTTGTAGCCGCCAAAAGATTCGATGGCAAATCGAATGGCGGCTTCATTTACCACAGATTTTGCAACGTACCAGTAGCACCGAGAAGGTGTAGCAGCTCTGACAGCAGCCTCTTTCGTTGAGGGCTGTAGCCGGCCAATGCTTATCTGGTTTCCTGGAAAGAGAGAGTCCATCAGCAAGCTGAATGTCTCACTTTGCTTCTCCATGAAGGAGCCATCAGATTTCCTAAGAGATCCCAGCTTTGCAGTTGGATCCCTTTTCAGGATCCAAACCAATTTTGCCGTGTCACTCAGTGATTCAATGCCGCCGCAGAATTCCCTAAAAGAAGCCCTTTTCGACTCACGAATTAGCTTCTTGTAGTTCCTCTGAATATGACGGTATAGCTCCCAGTTCTCAGGAAAATTCGTCTTCAGGGCAGGGTTTAGAAGTTTTCTCGACTCACGCCTCAATGTTTGGAGCTCTCCGGTCCACCACCGAACGGGAGTCCGATCAAGAAGAGGTCGAATTGGACAGGCTGACTCAAAACATTCAACTAAGGCAGCGCTGAGTTTCTCAACTGCCACCTCAATCCCCTGTTCTTTCCGAAGTCTTGGTGGCGTCACGTCAAAGCCCCGCAACGCCTTCCTAAACTGCTGGCAGTCTGTTTTCCTGGGCTTTCTGGAGGTCAATGGCATTTGTGCCTAATGAACTGGTGTAAAAATTTAGATTAAGAAACTTCCCTGTTAAAATCATTCTAGCTGTACGAGAATATATTAATGTTGAAGTGCTATTAAAAGACTTTAATCGTACTCTGTACTATTCATATATATAAATAAAAAAAATCGAGGTTCAAATACATGCACCCTGTATATGCAGCAGATGCTGCTCTTCAGTTCTCCTTCATTTCTCCTTTGTTATATTTTAATTAAAGTTTGATTGCAGTTGTAAATAAAAAAGTATTCAAAATATTGTTCTATGTAATCGATTAATTTTACCTTTTTTCCAAAAAATAATTAAAATACAAGTTATTTCAATTTCATATATGTATGTAAGTATGTAGGAGTATGTATGTATCTTTGGTTAGTCATCTTGCTGCCACATGTGTGACCCAACTAAGTGCAGATAATTGAAATCTGCTTCCAAAGCGCCAGTGTCTTTTTCATAAACATATCTGCTATTATTTGCTATGTTTCCTTATGCCATTGAGATTATTTGTCAATAACAATATTGTTTTACTGCTTACCACCGTATTTGCGGATCAATGTGTAAGCAAATTATGGTACTGTGGAATCTAATGAAAATTTGTTATCTGTTATTGTTGCAATGACAGCAGAGACCGACACAAAATTAATAATTTACGAAGCGGAGTAGAGGAGTTCATTAAGCAAACGCACATACACGTACATGAATATGGTCAAAAATATATTAAGAATAAACCACAAAGTTGAATATATAAGTACGTATGTACATATGCATGTGAGATTGCAAGATTAAATATCTACACACAAAATCAGCAATCAAAATGATTTCGGTTCAGGTGTAAACAATAATTGAATTTAAACTAAATATGATACTGATATGCAGTAAGTCCACACATACTTATGGGATTATCTGAACACATATACACATATATATGTATGTATATACTACAATAGTACAACACTTGAATGTTTAACTATTTATATATTTGGTATCTTTTCTTAAATACTTTCCTCAGAGAGATTAAAGAGCTGCTTAAATTCAGTGTAAAGAGAAACAAATTTTGGATTATTGTTTTACGTGTCGATATACATATAGAAATGTTACTATAACATTTAGACCGAATCGAGTTTTGAAAGTTGTTTTTTTAGGTTTCAAACCAGCAGTATTTTGGTTTCATCACAAAAAAAGACATTATCCAAATATTCCACTGAGAGCGAAATGTGAGTTGGAGCAAAAGAAAGTAGATTATCAACGTTAGAATGCGATAGTAATGACTTTTTTCTGGCACCTCTAGAAAAAAATTTGAGTTTTAAGAGAATCCTTCGGACGATTTCGTGACCTAGCACTCTTTTGGTCTTCCAAAACTGCGACTAACATTTTAAGACGGAACTTCGGGTTTTGATCAATTTTTTTCCTATTGACCTTTCCAAAGTGACCTAATCGTGTATCGGAAACGTATAGGCTTGCCATGAATGCGCTGTTTGGTCCTGTGTTTACCAAAATAAGGCACCATAGACACAAATAGACAAATGCTTATCTCCGGGAAGAACTTTTGCCATCGTTAATTTCATCATAAAGGGGTTTCCAATAACAGGTGTTACAGGTGAATGGATTGCGCTATCGAGAGATGATTAACGATTTTTTGTGGTCGGAATTGGATGGTATTGATCTGGACAACGTTTATTTTCAACAAGACGGCGCTACGTGCCACACAAGCAACGAAACAATTGATCTTTTACGGGAAAAGTTTCCGGAGCGTGTTATCTCTCGAAGAGGTGATCACAATTGGACACCGAGATCTTGTGATTTAACACCTTGTAACTTTTTTCTTTGAGGCTAAGGTGGTCGTGGTGGTCATTTGCCTGATGTTATTTTCCACTATTAACGGCATACCTTCCTCTTTATAATGAAATAAACATCCGATCATTTATATTAAAAAGTATCTTTTTTTTTGAATATGAAAACAAGACCTCTTATTGGAAAACCCTTTAGAAGTGGAAAAGGGTAAATCCTTGCAGAACACCAGTTTGTGCATATCTGAGCTTTTAACTTTTTAGCATTTTTGTTTAAATATCAAGATAACACCTCTGTTTGGAAAACCCTATATATTAAGAATGAAACAGGATGGATGGATAGAAAAACGGATGGTTATTAAACGTTAGTAATAAGTATTATCAAGGGGTTACATGGATTTCGTCGGGTAAAAAAGACCTATTTTCAATATTTTTTTCTATGTAAAAAATTATTTATTTAATTCAAACTTTTTTCTGCCTTATAGATACATATTTAAAGAATCATTTTTGAAATTTTCAAAAAAAAAATTAGAACTCCTCCAGTGTGAAGTCATTTCCGGTGACCGCTCGAGAAAAGGTGCGTCCGCGTTGTCAGCATAACTCCTGACAGGATCAGCAAAAATGAAAAAACAAAAATAAGTGTTTTAGTAAAGACCATAAACTCGTGCTTGAACGAAGAACGAAGAAAAACAGCAAAAATTGGAATTTTGGCAGACAGTTTTCCAAAAAAATGAAAATTTCGGTCAAATTTGCTTGACATTTTGTTTTTTTTTAATAGTTGTATTGGAAAAAAAAACAAAAATCCTTCGTTCAAGCACGAGTAAATTGTATTTCAAACACCTGTGTAAAATTTCATTAAGATCGGTTGAGTAGTTTTCGAGAACATTTGACATCCGACTTTGAAAACACGGTTCCGAGAAAAACGCGTTTAAAGTTTTGAGTAACAGTAAAAGTGGCTTGGAGCGCACACCTTCCAAAGGCTGTTGAACTGTTGAACTTTCTTCTAAAACTTGGAAGAAAAGACGTTCGTTTGTGGTCGTTATAAATACCGAACACAATCCATGGAGTCAGCTACTATGACCACCATTGAAATCATTGAGATTCCGATTTGCCTGCCTTGCTTCGAAGAGGCGGAAAGCACTAAGCAGTCTCTCTGTGAGTGTCTTGCCTTTACTAGCGCAAGACTACAATTTTTGAGTATCGATGTCATGAGAATGAGTAAAATTCGTTCTCTTTAACTGGAGGATATTTTCAGATTTGTGGAAGAATCTGGAAAATTCTCACAGGACTAGTTATTTCTGTCTCTGTCTGTATTCTAAACTATCTCTGTGTTGCCTTTACTTCTATGTACCCTTTTACTTTCCAGAGCTTCGAATACAATAGGCTTTTAAACCTGAATCTTTTAGAAATTACCAATATCTCGGTGCTTCTTGGCTCACCTTTTTCAAATTTCAATTTCATATGTTCAATTAATACGATTGAGACTTATGTACAGTGCCGGTCAATATAATAGCCCCAGTTGTAATATTCAGATTCGAAAGATGTAAAAATTTGATCTATTTACTATATTATTTTTTGGAGGCTCAAAAACAGTTACATTTTTTATTTTACCTCAGAGCGTGTGCATTTGTTGTCAAATTTCGTAACTGTTAATCAGTTATAAAAGATTTTTTGTCAATACTTATCATTTTGTGCATTTAATAAAATAGTACCAGTAGGCTTTTTGTTTTTTTGTTTTGAGTTGAATCGGCCCAACACTTAAACAGATGTAAACGGAGTCAGTATAAATTTGTGCGTGGTGCTATTACATTGACCGCAGCTGTATGTATGCACCATTTGTGCATTTTATTAATAGGAATTAAAAAAAACATGATTGTTTATTGCTTTGACCCTTTAAAAGGTTCGATTCGGTTTCGATTTGAACTGGGCTGAAGTTGGGCGAAGTTCTGTCAATTAAAATCGATGTTCGGTTGCTCTTTTGTTAAATCTATTATATTTCATTCTTCATGATACACTTGTCAGCCTCACGCATTATTGAAAATGAACCAGCATCCAACATGAATTTCAACTCTCGCTGATAGTTTATGGTTAGAGGTGTAGATTCTCACACACAACCTGCCATTCGGATTTGTTATTATATTCACAAACAGGAGATGAAGTTACAGTGGTGTTTTTGCATTAGTGATGCATTTTTTTCTACAAAGGCTGATTGCATTTCAATTGCTCTTATGTCGGTAGTTGTGTTAGCCATAATGGATTTGCAGAAATTATTTCTCTTATTTCATTTAAGAAATATTCAGTTCTTATACAAAATTTTTAGGTGTATTTGAATATTTATGCTCTATAGACGTAACGGAATTGCAAATTTCGAGCAAAAATGTATTGTAAATGTATTTGATTTTCCTTGAATTACTCCTTGTAATTTGTTTCACAAATTTATTAGTATGTGCATACATTTGAACGTTGAATTTCCTGACAATACTAATTTTCTTTCTTTAACCTATTACCCTTCAACTTCTGCGTTAGAAAATATGCAAAACAGACAGGCAAAAGTGCTCCATTGGAATGCTCGCTTGCATGTCTGAGAAGGTTTCTGAATGTTAGCCAAAACGTGTTCATATTATCAGTTGTTATTGTTGGTTTGTAGAATCATACTTTAAAATATGAATTAATTCGCATGTATGTGTGTCCACAGCAAGTGTGATAAATATACGAATATTTACGAGAGGAAGACAGATTTTCAAATCCATAAAAATGAATTATTTCAGAGAACGTAAAAAAACTTGCAACATGAATATATTTCAAATGCATTTCTATTAAATTTTCAATTTATTATACCAAGTAGAGCAAAGAATTCTGAGCACTTTTTTCACTTTACTGATGAGATTAATTTAGTTAGTATTATTCGATTTATATCAAATATGCGGCGTTTTGTTCTACAACTTTTTTCCATTTTGAAGACATAAGTAGGTATGTGATTAAAAAACTCCTCACGACTGTTGGGGGAAAAAGGCTCAAGTCCAATTTTGTTCCAAAAGAAAATTTTGTAAATACTATAACAGGGGAGCTGGGTCTTCTGGGCTACACCTGGCGACCAAGCTCCCTAGATTTTGCATGGTCTCTATGTAGTACAACACCTTGCCTTTTTGGGTTTGCACTCGTAGCATCATAAATATTCTCCATCCATGTGTGGAGTATGCTGCTGAAGTTACAATCTTTGGCTGGATATAAAACCGCTTATTTCGGTAACGTAGAGCCGACTGTCGTAGGAACAACTTCCTCTTCGTCAATTCTGCTCACGTTTGTTTGTTCGCCAGCCGCATGCACCAGCGGTTCCCAATCGTACTTCTCCACCAATTCCCGGGTCGCTCTTGTTCGATGTGGTGGTGCATTGTCATGAAGAAAAATTGCTTTGTGACGCCGATCGGCATATTCTGGGCGTTTTCGGTGTATAGCGCTGTTCAAATCGGCCAATTATCGTTGGTAACGTGCACCGTCAACTGTTTCACCTGGTTTTAATAGCTCGTACCAAATCATACCACGCTGATCCCAGAAAACACACAGCATTGCCTTGCGGCCGAAGCGATTTAGTTTGACCGTTGTTTTTGGCTTTTGGCCGGGCGGACCATTCGATCGTTTACGCTTGGGATTGGAGAAATATACTTGGGATTGGAGAAGAATACTTCCTTTTGAACCGGGAGAGCAGCATTTCACATGGGGTTTTTCGATGCCCGCAAATCGTCGTTTGAAGGCACGAAATTCGACATTTTTAAGAGCAACAAAAATGCATTGTTGTATGAGACATAACAAACAATGAACTGAATATTGTTGGCAGATGACAGACGAAAAAAAAGAAGGGAAGGTTTAAATATACTCCTAGCGACATCTATGGACTAATAGCTGAAAGTCTCATTTCATAGGTATATACCATATATTGAGAAGCCCCGCTGGGACCTTCCTGGATGAATTGAGTGTACATCCGCCATTTTAAATTATTAAAACATGAAAAAAGTTTACTTATATAATATTTATTATTTTAATGTATGAATAAACTGTATGCCAATTTTGAAAAAAATGTATTGACTTCTTCATTTTAAATAATTTTAATGAAAATCAGGGAAAATATGGCTGTTTACAGGTATCTGTCCCCTTAAACTCTTAATTTCAACTGCCATATATCTTTCATAATTTTTGAGGACCAATAAAATTTATACATTCTATAAAAGTTCACATAAAACTTTAATGTGCCAAATGCCGACCAAACAGTAGCTGTGTAGTGTGATGTCATCTCTTTCTAATGCAGTAAACTCCCTCTTCTGTATAGGCACATCCTACATAAGAATTTAAGTTTTTTTTTTTATTTCGGTAGATATTTTTTTAATTCTTCATATTCTATTCATATGTACAATATGTATGTATAGCAATTATCACCGTTAGAATGCATAGCTCAACAACTTCAACTCAACATGTCTCAAGATTAATTAGACCATTTAGGCTGTGAATTATGTATCTCCAAGAACAGCAGAAAAATCAGCATCGAGACTTAAATAATATATTTTTTTTGATTCCATAGAACAGAGCAAAATTTTTACAGTTCTACTTATAAAACAAAAACTATTAAAAAAGAGTAGCTATCTTTTCAGACAGTCAAGTAGCTATTAAGGTCTTAGATTCCAATTGCATTTCATCGAAGTTAGTTTTACAATGCAGAAAGGAACTAGAGCTACTTGGTCGTTGGGTTCAAAATACTCTGATATGGGTTTCCGGCTATAGGAACATAGAGTGTAATGAGATGGCAGGCGAGCTAGTAAGAAAAGGTTCGGCACTAGACATAACAGAGTTGGTGGCGGTTGCAACCCCTTTTAACACAATAAAAACATCCATTGCTTCGCGCTATTATGCTTTAGCCGAAAGAAGGTGGAATCAGATAAGTACGTGTAGTACTACAAGAAAAACATGACCGTCGTACAGCATCCAGATGACGAATTATCTGTTAGGACGTTCTCGGCCAAACATTTCACGTAAAACTGCAACCCTTAGAGGTCACCGGAAAGTAGGGGATCACGTAACCAGACTTAACCTCCCTTTCAATCCCATCTGCAGAAGCTGTGAAGCGGAAAGACTCTTTTGCTACTTATGCGAATATTCAGGTCTAGCTAGAGCAAGACTTCGCTCTTTAGGCAAGCCCTTCTTACAGCAAATTAATGAAATCAGACATAGAGATATAAAGTTTTCTGTTAGCTTAGACGTAACGAAATGGAGCTGACATCAAAAAAAAATACAAAACATCATCAGACGAGAACAGTGGTAGTAAAACGGCGCTAGTCGCTAATTACGAATATTTCAGCAGGAATACTCAACCATTACAACAACAACAATATCACTTGGTAAAATAAGAGTCTTCTTATTTTTCTGAACCTAGGGGAAAAATATTATGAGGTCCAAGGGTTCAAACTTTTTTTTCATTTTATCGCACAATGTAATTTATTAAAAAAAAGAAAATAATAATAAATAAAATAATGCCATGGAAATAAAAATATATCATGAGTGTTTACTTTTGAGTAGTCTAAAAGTTAACGCGAAGGCATAGAAGATGATTCACATCCGTGCCGTTCTTTTGCGTTAAAAAACGGGTGATAATGTGGAACAAATTGGTAATCTGGTCCGATTAGGATTATTAGTATTGGGTAGTCGAAAAAGTCTTTTCGTATTTCTAATCAAACTTCAACTCATTT
Source organism: Anastrepha obliqua (assembly GCF_027943255.1). Taxonomy (NCBI): domain Eukaryota; kingdom Metazoa; phylum Arthropoda; class Insecta; order Diptera; family Tephritidae; genus Anastrepha; species Anastrepha obliqua. The sequence goes on along the minus strand of NC_072892.1, from coordinate 56,459,447 downwards.
TTTTTTTATATTTATAGTGAACTTTATTAAACCAAATATGTACCATTTTGGTCGACCACCTTTTGCCAATTTTCTTCTAGAGACATTATTCCATCAGTGTAAAATTTTTGTGGTTTCTCGGCAAAAAAACTGAGACAAGTAATTTTCAAAGGCTTCTCTTGAAGCCAACTTTACTCCATTAAGGGAGTTCTGCATTGACCGAAACAAATGGTAGTCCTATGGTGCAAGGTCATCACAACTTCCCAGCCAAGCTCTCCCAGTTTTTGTCGAGCCTTGTCCTGATGGAAGACGACGCCCTTTATGCTGATCAGATCTCATCAGTTGTTGACAGTAAAGTGTAGAATCAATCGTTCGAGCAGGCTGGAGCAGCTCATAGTGGATGATTCCTTTCCAATCTCACCAAACACACAGCAAAACCTTTCGAGGGGTCAATCCTGGCTTTGCGACCATTTGTTGAGCTTCACCACCCTTGCACTATAATCTTTTTCGCACATTATTGTCGTATTTGATCCACTTTTCGTCTCCTGTTACCATTCGCTTCAGAAATGGTTCGATTTCATTTCGTTCCAGCAAAGAATCGCAGATGATAATTCGGTCCATTAAATTTTTCACAGACAATTCATGTGGTACCCAAACATCGAGCTTCTTTTTGTAACCTGCCTTTTTTATATGGTTCAAAACTGTTTGATGATGAATGTTTAGTACCTTGGCGATGTCATGGCAGCTTTTGTGACGGTCCAGGTCAATCTTTTCCATAATTTCATTGACTTTTTCAACGATAGGTCGACCGGAGCGAGGTGCATCTTTCACATCGAAATTTCCAAAACGGAAGCGAATTTCATTGGTGGCTTGCGTGGCATTCTTCCCTTTTTATATAAAAATTTTAAAATATGGCGAATTTCTTCATTATTTTCACTCATTTTTGAACAGCTATAACTTTTTTTCAACTTCTCCGAATTTAATTTTTTTGGTTAAATGAAGCTTAAAACGTCACCTCTCTAACTTCATATGATATGATACAATGTGATTGGTAGCACTGGAGATAGATGACTCCAACGAAATCTATTGACAAAATACGAAAAGACTTTTTTCGACTATTCAATATTATATTTCAGAATGTCACACCTTAGTTAACACTACAACCTTGACGCTGTGGCTAACCTCCGTGAATGTATGAAGGAAAAATTAACGGCATTGTATTCGTTTGGTTTCAATAGTTTGGTAACTCAGCATTTGCAGTTGGCAGCATTGACAAATCAATTTGAAATTTTAAATTATTTGAAGTAAATTAGAAAAGCTTTTTTCCAAAGATAGATTTCATGTTGCATGAGATTTTCAGCAAAAATGCTTTGCTAATAGGCATAAGCTTTTATGACAAACTGACCGGACTTGAATTGACCAGTTTGTGATTCATCTTTAATGCTGTCATCTTCCAAATAGCAAATGTTATATAGAATACATCTACATATAATTATTTTAACCCTAGAGCACACACCCGGGTACAAATGTATCCACTTCAACTTTGAAGTGTTGTAACTTTTGAACCGCTATACCTCTATACCGCTAACTTCGAATCTAGAAAGATTATTTAGTTTTGAGTTCAAATTCAAAATTTTAATCAGATCGGACCATTGGTTCAGGAGCTAAAAATTATAAAAATGCATCTTATATCTAAGGAAAATTATGGCAAATAGAGCAATTTGTTGATGTGACCGAATGTTCAAGACACATTGGCTTCTTACATTTGGCGCACAGCTTTCTGGGTTTTCTACGGCGTTTTTCCTCTTGTGCGTAACATAAATAGCAAGATCCGGACACAGATTTTGGCGTGCGCGCTGCGGCAGATGTTGATGCTGCTGTTGACACCATTGATTCCAGCGGTCGGTTGAAATATGCTTCAATAGCAATTTTAGTCGAAATACAAAAACCAGTTATACCAGTGTATTTGCTACCTACGTACCCGTACCTTGCGCGACCTTTTTGCACATATCTTTTGAACCAGGTAGAATATTTCAATGAAATAAAAACCAAAATGTGTATTCGTTGTTACTCTACAAGTATATTATTATAAATTATATTATTTTGTTTCGCATTCATCAGGACAACAACAAAAACAAAAATCCACTGTTGCATGTCCTGACTTTACTTGCCCATATCGCTGGAACCAGTAGGAATATTCGAATGAAACAAAAGACAAAATACTTGTTATATATTAAAATATACATTTCAAAAAAAAAAAAATCATAGAAATCGGTTGAATAAGCATTAAAAAAACCGCAAAATAAGGTCCCGGGTACAAACGTATCCCGGGTGTGTGTTTACGTGGTATTTTCTGGGTGTGTGTTCTAGGGTTAATGATTGAGACCAAGTCTGTGTTTCCCTTGAAATGAAGTATCTGATCGCCTAAATCTTGTTTTAAGTAACCTGAATGCATTTGGACAAAATTTCTTGGTATGAATGTATGGAATTGCTTATGCTTCTTTTTCTTCGTACTACCAAAACTGAAGTTTTATATCAGTACTGTCAGCACCCATAAAAATTATGCGGATCCTTTCAGTGCGAATTAATCGATGAGCTGGATAACTGAAGGAAATACTCCAGTAATTTATCGTTCAAAATACGCGCCTAGAGTAGTTTTAAAATAAAACATGTACAAATTTAGATTACTTCATGTTTCACTATTTTTATTCAAAATAAGGCCTTTAACCGCTTGACTTATGAGTCGAGCGACGACTTTGTGTGCCACTTTCGATAAAAGCCTTTCTGTTGCGTTAAAGGAATATATATTTGGTAAGAGGCTCTTCTTTTAGGCACGGAAGTAGGACGAGCACGTCTACGCGTAAAATCCGCCAAGCAGCCCATTCAGGAATGCTTAGTTGTTGGGAATGTCGGAATATCGATGTTGAAGGTTGTTAGGTAGAATTTTGCGCTAGAGTTGTTATATTCTCCACAGAGCTCCCAGTTTTTGGTTTTCCAGTCCTTTTTCTATCCTCGACAGAACCAGTTACTTGAAAAATGTTCCCCAACTTTTGAATTACTGACTCATTCGTATGATTATTTTCACCAAAAAAAGCACAAAATTTTTGAAATGTTTTTCTTAAAGAGCGACCATTTTCATAATAAATTTCGATAATTTTTAATTTTTCTGTCTTGAAAAATTATACATTGGCGAATTTTAAAAGTAACATAAAAAAGCTACCGTCCTGGAATTATTCACTATTGACATCTAGGCATCCCTTTTTAAACACTCTTTATTTGACGATTATTTCAGTGATTATATGAATACAAGGCAATGCAAAATTAATCTTCGAATTTTATTTTTTAATAACTTTTTTTACTATATAAATATAAAAAATAATTTTTTATGATGGAAATATTTTGACCATTAAGCGCTCCATTTTTGTTTTTTTTTTATCGGGGCAGACTAGCAATTACAGCATTCAGACAGAATTAAGTCCATTGCGCTGCACTGAAATTCCATTCTTAATTTTGTTTAAATCTACTCGACGAAGAAATCGAGCGAAGACTGGGCAGACGCACAGAAAGTGATCCGCCGTCTCATCCTCCTCTCCACATGCTGAGCAGAGTGCACTGTCTGAGATGCCTACCTTTTCCATGTGATTCGCCCAGAGAAGTGGCGACATGACAGGTAACATCTGTTCTGACCATCTGGAGTCTCTCTCAGAGTAACCCGTTTGCTAACCGTGGCTTTGATGGCCGCAGAAAGGAGTGGCAGAACGGGCTCCGGGCCAAGGAAGTTGTCCTCAGAGCTCATTCTGGCTAAAAAGTCAGAGATCTCGTTACCCGCGATACCCACGTGTCCCGAGACCCATGAGAATTATGTCTACCGACATAGTTCAACTTGGACTTACAGAACTCAACTACCCTTGTAGTGGTTGGGGGGCTGCCTAAAGCCATGAGCGCAGCTCGGCTGTCGCCGTAGATGCATATAGATCTACGTACCTTTCCATCTGTTTTCCACAAGAAAGTTCATCGCTTCTTGAATATCATACACCTCCACCTGCGTGGATACTGTGGCTGTCTAGTTCACAAGTCTCGCATAAGATTTTCATACGATGCCGCTTAGAAATCTTCCGAGAGTGTGATTAAATTTGCGCCACTTTGCAAAATAATGTTATGAAAAAAGATATAAAGTGATTAAGGATACAATTTTCTTGGATTTTTTTTAAATAGTAATGGTGGGAGGATGGTTCCATGTGTAGAAGTCCACGCAAGTGGGGAAAGTTACTGATCGCCATTCACTTGGGAGTGGCCAGGACGATTCTTCTACATATGGTTCAAGCAGCTCACAACGTCCGGGATTAGCCCACGTATCCTCTGGTTAGCTTTCGAACACCCGTTCGGGAGTGAGCTAACGTGAGAAGGCGAAGCATCCCAGCATAGCTGGTTGTGCGCTGGGTTTGGGACCCGCCACTTAAAAATCCCCCCCAATGAAAACAGCAACAAAGCCTCGGATGAGAACTTCCAAAACTGATGACGACCCCTGCAAACGAAATAAGGAATACGATTTGAGGGCATGCACCTGGAATGTCCGGTCCCTTAATGGGGAAGGTGCCTCTGCCCGGCTGGTTGATGTCCTCGTAAGAGCAAAGGCTGACATCACTGCCATCCAAGAGATGCGATGGACGGGGCAAGGCAAGAAAACCATAGGACCTTGCGACGTCTACTACAGCTGCCATGTAAAGGAGCGCAAATTCGGTGTCGGATTTGTTGTGGGAGAGAGACTTCGTCGCCAAGTACTGTCGTTCACTCCGGTGGACGAGCGTCTCGCAATAATCCGCATCAAAGCACGTTTTTTTAACATATCGCTAATTTGCGCCCACGCCCCGACGGAAGAGAAGGACGATGCGACCAAAGATTCCTTCTATGAGCGCTTGGAGCGTTCGTATGAGCACTGCCCCCGCCACGACATAAAAATCGTGATTGGCGACTTCAACGCCAGGTTGGGCAAGGAAGGAATTTTTGGTCCCACAGTCGGAAAATTCAGCCTGTACAACGAAACATCCGGTAACGGACAGAGGCTGATCGACTTCGCCGGGGCCCGAAACATGGTAGTCTGCAGCACCAGATTCCAGCATAAAAAAATTCACCAAGCTACCTGGCTGTCCCCTGATCGAAAAACGCGAAACCAGATCGATCATGTTGTGATAGATGGAAGACACGCTTCTAGTGTATTAGATGTACGTACGATCCGAGGACCCAACATTGACTCGGATCATTACCTTGTTGCAGCCAAACTGCGCACACGCCTCTGTGCAGCAAAAAACGTACATCTACCTACGCAAAGAATGTTCGACATCGAAAAGCTGCAATCACAACAGACAGCCAGAAGATTCGCCACTCGACTCTCACTCCTGCTCTCAGAGAGCACTTCCCAACAAACCGGCATGCACGAGCAATGGAGCAACATTTCTCGTTCCCTACGTACCGCCGCCGAAGAAGAAATCGGATTCCGGCGAGCCCGAAAAAACAATTGGTACGACGAGGAATGTCATGCTGCCGCAGAAAGAAAGGATGCCGCCTATAGAGCTACGCTGCGATCGGGCGCAACGCGAGCCATGTGGGATCGCTACAGAGAGCTGAAAAAGGAAGAGAGACGTATTATCCGACAGAAGAAACGAGAGGCCGAAATACGTGAGTGCGAGGAGCTTGAGATGCTGGCCAACAGGAACAACGCCCGAAAATTCTACCAGAAAGTTCGGCGGCTTACAGAAGGTTTTAAGACCGGGGCATTTTCCTGTAAGAACAAAGACGGCGATCTGGTGACTGACGTACAGAGCAATCTTAAATTATGGAGGGAACACTTCTCGAACCTATTAAACAGTGACAGCTGCGCATGTCGTAGAGAATGTGAAGATCCCGATACCCCAATCGATGACGACGGAATTGTAGTTCCGTTGCCCGACCGAGACGAGGTGAGAATAGCAATATCGCGGCTATAGAACAACAAAGCCGCGGGCGCCGACGGACTGCCGGCTGAGCTATTCAAACATGGCGGCGAGGAGCTGGTAAGGTGCATGCATCAGCTCCTATGCAAAATATGGTCGAATGAAAGCATGCCTGCCGATTGGAATTTAAGTGTGCTCTGCCCAATCCATAAGAAGGGCGACCCTGCAATTTGTGCCAATTACCGCGGGATTAGTCTTCTAAATATCGCCTATAAGGTTCTAGCGAGCGTATTGTGTGAAAAGCTGAAGCCCACCGTCAACCAACTGATTGGACCTTATCAGTGTGGCTTCAGACCTGGAAAGTCTACCATCGACCAAATATTCTCAATACGCCAAATCTTGGAAAAGACCCATGAAAGGAGAATCGACACACACCACCTTTTCGTCGACTTCAAAGCTGCATTCGACAGTACGGAAAGAAGTTACCTGTATGCCGCGATGTCTGAATTTGGTATCCCCGCAAAACTAATACGGCTATGTAAGATGACGTTGCTCAACACCAGTAGCGCCGTCAGAATTGGGAAGGACCTCTCCGAGCCGTTTGATACCAAACGAGGTTTCAGACAGGGTGACTCGCTGTCGTGTGACTTCTTTAACCTGATGTTGGAGAGCATCGTACGAGCCGCAGAACTTAATCGCTCAGGCACAATATTTTATAAGAGCGTACAATTGTTGGCGTATGCCGATGATATCGATATCATCGGCCTTAACAACCGCGCTGTTAGTTCTGCCTTCTCCAAGCTGGATAAAGAGGCAAAGCGAATGGGTTTGGTGGTGAACGAGGACAAAACGAAGTACCTCCTGTCTTCAAACAAACAGTCGGCGCACTCGCGTATCGGCACCCACGTCACTGTAGACAGTTATAAATTCGAGGTTGTAAAGGACTTCGTTTATTTAGGAACCAGCATTAACACCGATAACAATGTCTGCCTTGAAATCCAACGTAGAATCTCTCTTGCCAACAAGTGCTACTTTGGACTAAGTAGGCAATTGAGCAGTAAAGTCCTCTCTCGACGAACAAAACTAACACTCTACAAGACTCTCATCATGCCCGTCCTGACGTATGGCGCAGAAGCTTGGACGATGTCAACATCCGATGAAGCGACGCTTGGAGTGTTCGAGAGAAAGATTCTGCGTAAGATTTTTGGACCTTTGCACGTTGGCAACGGCGAATATCGCAGACGATGGAACGATGAGCTGTATGAGCTTTACGACGACATAGACATAGCGCAGCGAATAAAGATCCAGCGGCTACGTTGGCTGGCTTTGAAAGTATTCGATGCGGTACCAGCTGGTGGTAGTAGAGGAAGAGGAAGGCCTCCTCTGCGTTGGAAAGATCAGGTGGAGAAGGACTTGGCTTCACTTGGTGTGTCCAATTGGCGCCGGTTAGCACGAGAAAGAAACGACTGGCGCGCTTTGTTAAACTCGGCCAAAATCGCGTAAGCGGTTATCGCGCCAATTAAGAAGAAGAATGGTGGAAATATGAGGATAGCTAAGGCAGCAATTGATAGAACTAAGATCATAACTCCTCCGAACGGAAGATACAGGGTGGGCCATATAGCGTTTGCTTTTTGAACCACCTATTTTTTTGAGAATGGTAACACAAATGACATGTCAAATGTTTTCATAATTTACTTGAAGGTTTGACATTTACGAAATGGGACGCTATACGCTTGAACAAAATTGGGAAATATTGAAAACCTATTTCCAAAGTGATGAGTCTTCTTCTTCTTCCGCGGTTACAGTAAATGGCGAGCGTTACCGTGACATGCTCAACGAGTTTTTGTTTCCAAAAATTGAAGAGGATGACATGGACGACATTTGGTTTCAACAGGACGGTGCAACTTGTCACACTGCCAAAGTTACACTCGAATTTTTGGCTACCGTTTTTGAATTCCGATATCAATTGGCTGCCTCGGAGCTGTGATTTAAGCGCGTTGGATTATTTTATGTGGGGAGCCGTTAAGGACAAATGCTATGCAAACCATCCAGAGACGATTGATGCTTTAAAACATGAAATCGAAGTTGCCATTCATGAAATTGGAGCCCAAACAATCGAAAATGTGCTTAAAAATTAGATTGATCGAATGGCCTACTGTAAAGCCAGTCGTGGCAGTCCTTTGAACGATATTATTTTTCATTAATAAAGACAATCTTCAATCTTCAAAATAAAAAAAAAGTTTGAAAAAATATTGATTAGTTTTTTTTTTATAGCCGACTCAAAAAGCAAATTTTACATGGCCAACCTTATATAATTGAACGTATAACCCGAGAAGGTATAACCCTAACTACCAGCTAAAATTTCGTTTAAATAAGAATTAGCAGTGCCAAAATAACTTGGTTCTGAATTCAGTCATCTGAATTTTGACTAAAAAATTTGATGTATAAGATTAAAAACTGTAGGTTTATGTACGTCGAACTCCACACTAAACTAATCCATTCGGCTATGCTGGCTGCCAACGAATAGTTATTGTTAAATTATTTTATTCGTATTCTAAAGTAATATATTAAAATGGAAATTTAATAAGAAACTAGAAGTGTCCTATGCAAATAGTCTGCATATTTTCAGATCAACCACAAAAATTTGTATGTGGTTTCTGTGACAAGTATAAATATATTCATACGTATCTATGCGTATATTAATTTATGTAAATATTGGGGAATAAATTTTGGCACCTGATATTTTGATTGATGAGTCATCCTCTTTTTATTTAACATCAATTTATCACTTCTTCGTACTTTTACACAACCACAAGCGGTCCTGCGAAAATAGCTCAAATTCGAAGCAATGCAGATACTTCACATACCTCACATACATATGCGTACATACTTACACCTTCTATTGAAATTTCTGAAATGCTGTGGTGGTATAAATAAATGTATGCACGAAAAAAGTTATTCATTTATCTTCATGCAAATTTTTCACTGTAGACTTCTCATCCGAAAAATCATTGACAAATTCATTCACGTGAGTTGAGATTTAAAATATCTAAATAAGAATCTTAAAAGTGACAAATCTGTTTTTATTACATTCTCAGTTCTGTTGAATGATGGCAAATTTGTGTTTTCATTAAATGTAACAGTTGTTTAGGTACTTTGACCCAATAAAATCACCCATCGATGCATGCGAAACACAAGCAAGTCAAATGAATGGAATGCCAGATTAGTATGTACTCGAAAATATGCTTTATAGGTATGCATGTATGTGTTCAAAATTGCCAAGAAGGTTTGTAATATTGCATATGTTTATTTGTTTCTCTGTTTGTAATGAGTGTTGCATGCACTTCGCTTAGTTCATTTAAGTGCAAAAGTTAAGACTTGCCGTCAGTTGGCATTCAGGCAGTCTTAGATTCACATTTGAATGAATTCAATGAATTTGAATTCTTGCAGATATTTGTATTGAGTTTTAGTTGCAGAGCAGAAAATGTGGAGATGGAAACAGTTAGTTAATAAAAGTTTAAAATAGGCTTAAATTGAATAGCTGAATTGTGGTTTTTGTAATGAAGCAGAGATATGTGTGGAGTAGCATTTACTTTTGAAAATTGGTCATATTATTTAGAGGGAGTTGCTATTTTTATATGCTATATTTTTATGTATGTATGCTATATTTTTACATCAATTCAGGCAAACACCAAAGCCTTTCATCAAATAATAAATGAAAATAAAACAAACTCGAAAGTGCGGCAAATTTCGACTCACTGACTATCGGTATTTGCCAATAGTATTCGCACCCCTTATCGATATATCGATACAATTTTGGGTGACGCAGAGTTTAAAATGCCATCGCACTGACAGCGACCGTTGCCTACTGCGTTTTGTGTGATGTGGTTACTAAAACAATTCCTCCTCTTCGTTTGGGGAGACTCCTTTCGCGGGACCACTTTCTGCACTACTTCCGAAGAGCCCTGACCGACGTCCATGGAATCGACCATTGCTATTCGCCCACGTCTGGGTCCACCATGCTTGTAGCCAACTTCATGCTTCATAGGCTCGTCTTCTTATGTGTCTGTTTATGAGGCTTGGCTTTGTTGTACTGCGTCGAGGTCTATTTTTTTTCTTCGTAATATGTTTTCGTCATATCTCTTAATTGCATTCCAGTTGTCCTCGCGTTCAAGCATCCTGCCGATATCATTGGTCAGTGCGATGTCACCAATCTGCTCCTTCAGAGCTTCTCTTTCCACGAGTCATCTATCCCAATTAAAGAACGAGTGTTCAGCATCATCGTTCGGTGCTTCGCAGTATATGCACCTGTGGTCACTGACCTCACCCATGCGGTTATGTATTTCCGGAAGTAACCGTGGCCCAAGAGGAACTGAGTGAAGAAGTAGCTCACTTCCCCGAAGTTCCTTTGAAATCTTTACCTATTGTAGGCAGCAGCTTCGCTATCCGTCTGCCATTCGATTCAGTGTGCCATCGGCTTTGCCACCGCTGCATGTTTCGATAGCTTCATTCCGCGGCATGAGTGGTGACGTGTTTTTTCCTGGAATCCTATGCATCCACTCGTTCTCGGGCCATGTGATCGATAGGTAATCACAAAAAACTGTAGGCTCATGCAACTTCCAGTGTCGCTGATCGTTGTAAAGCCTCCAGTGCTTTGCGATTGATTTTACAGTTAAGCAAATCCAGATATTTCGCTGCCGTGCAGCAGTATTGCGTTTGTGGTGGTCATGATCAACCTTCTTTTACTCCACCGATCCTACTCTGCTCAGCATTCCCATAATCTGCTTTATGCTGCTTTAGTAGCTGCGTGCCGTATCTGGACCCAGAACGTAAGCCTGCAATCGAGTTGAATGCCCAGGTATTTCACCGCTTTTTGAGTTTTTAGAGATGTGCCGCCTAGTTACCTGTTGACCTCGAGTGTCATGTGGTCTCGTGTCATCAGTATTACTATAGTCTTATGTTTTGCGAGTTCTCAAGCCAAAATCGATACTATCGACCAAATTTAGATCAACATATTAAGTCTTTTAATACTAATTTTTTACATGCTTTTGGGATGCACATCTCTATTTATGAAACAGTATTTTTATATATTATAACAAAAAACAGTGACCATTGTTGCCTTAGGCTTGATGCGTCTATCATTGCTAATATCTTCTCTACTTCGACAGATGAGGCAAGGGGGCAAAGGTATTTCTTGGCACAATATGGTAAAGGTTCAAGAGAAAATCATTATTAACCTTGAAGAGTGAAGATATTTAATAATCTGTTGGAAAAATTTGTCTTCATAATGTTACCTTCCAAAAGGTAAATGGATCAGAATTGCATTTGTGCTGCTCCAAGGGCTTTTTTTGTGCTGTAAAAAGCTAACTAAAGAATTGGATACAGTACTGTTTGATTGCACGAGTATTCTGTGTTTTCGATATTTTCGTTATTTGCTGGCTTCAAAAAAGCAGATATTAATATTTCGGATTCCAATGCCTTCTAAAGCCTTTTTGAAACGTTGAGCCAATGTTATACATACATACATAGGTATATATACCCGGGGCAGGTTTCGTTTTTCATACTCATTTCACAACCGCTTTTGAAATACCTGCATAAAGTATTTCTCCTTCATTTCATTTTCATTGAATCAGATATTTGTTGAGTTATATCATCAAAATGCTTCGAAATGTTTTCGGGTTCTTTCAAATCACCAATTTTGTCACTTTTAAGAGGTTTCGGTGCATTTTTGATTGATATATATTTCCAAAGGTTTATGATGCGCTGAATCCAAATCTGGCCTCAGAATTGCTCTATCAGCTCTGGTTTTCGAGATATCCTAACCTAAAAGTGCAAAAACACCGTTTTTGCCCATATTTGAGGTTATGTAGCCTTGCAGATGTTTTCTTTCACCAAAATTAAAGGATGGGATCTTTAAATACGAGCCTTCTTTTTTCAAATGGCGTTCAGTTTGCTCAAATATCATTTTTTTTTCGCTGAGATATCGCATTTTGAAATTTTCATGTCTCTAAATTTTCCTACACCTGAAAATCGATTGAGATAACATAGACATTTTGTTCACTTCATCAATTTTTTTGTCTGTTGTTGAAGCGCTCGGCCGCCGGTACGCTTACATAAGTATTTGACTAAATAAAATATTTAAAAAATAGTACTTCATCATCTCTGTTTATTTCACTTAACTAATGTCTTTAATAAAATGTCTATGTATTTAAAAATTCAAGTATGTGTATGTAAGTATGCGCCCATGTAATACCGAATGCCTTCCATTTGACACTACCTGCCAGCAGAGGAGGTAAAAATTTAAAAAATTCGATTGGAGGTTGCAAAAACCATGAATTTTCTGTTCTTGTGCGCACGGGGAGTTTCTTGCACAAAAACAATAACAAAAACACATACAAAAAGTGGTGCTGCATTCTGCATTTCAACACTTTTTTGCAAGTCGCCAGTGTTAAAAAAAAATAGAAAAATCTGAAAGCAACTTTATTGGTAACGGCATTCCTTATAAATTGTGAGAAGAGAGGAGAAGGCAGACTACACATACTCTGAGCGTCAAATGTGTGTTTACTCCTATGAAGCTTTTTTCCCGTAAGTATGAAAAAGAAATTTTTAAGTAAGTAAAATAGGTAAAATAGCCTTCCTATGTTCAGTTCGGGCTCGTGCACATTTTCGTAAAGTTTAATTTGGTTTGGTTATTTATTTTTCGAATCCAAAAAATGCATTGACAATGAGAGTCATAGACTGTAATGTCAGAGAGAAGGACGGAAATTTAAAGCTAACACATGAAAAGTGGGCGTTGTTTTTATCCGATCACAATATTATTTAAGTCAATTCTAAATGAGGTAGAGGGAAATAAGGGTAACAGGTTTGGGCGAGTTTTATTCAATTGTTATCGAGATATATGCACTTACCAAAAAGTGGAATCGCCCATTTTTCAACATTTTACTTGCGTTGTAGTTTATTTTTGGGTGCAACATTTGCGTTCTATCTCAGTTTTTTCGTAAAAACCGGTTCATAACTCCTGCTACGTCAGCCCATCAGCTGATTCTGTCAAATTCGCTGAGAGCGGGCTAATAGGCTGATAATGGCCACACCTGTATAAGTCGTTTTACGATGCTCATATAATAACTACATAGTCCGAGCTCCTCGTCCTATTTTTGGCGTGCGTCTTCTTGATGCTGTTCCACAAATGGAGGGACCTACAATTTTAAGCCGATATTTGTTTTTATGAGGATCTTTTCCACGGCAGAAGTACAATCGGAGGCTTACCATTGTCTGCCGAGTGGCGACTGCTATTACAAAAAGCTTTTTCTTCATTTCTACGTTCCTCGAATTCCGAATAGTAGTCACGCTCCAAACCATTCGGCTACGGTGGCCGCCTCTCCACTTACCCCCCTGATATCTGGAGTACATGCCATTCTCATAAGCCCACATCTCGTCTCCTGTAATGATGCGTTTGATGAATTTTGGGTAGGATTTATCTTTGGAAATCATGTCTTTGCCGATATTGACACGGTTCCTTTGGACCAACTTTGCAGCAAAATAATCAACACAGCGCAAATCCGAAGCACTAACTACAATATCTTGAACGAATCCATAAGCAATGCTCAAGTGTTCTGCAAAGTCTTCATTCGCCATCCTCAATAGACTCACGATGTATACAGAAGCATTCGTAGCACTCATAAACCACTTTTTTCTTTAGAGTACCATTACGGAAACAGTTTCCCGGCATGGGTAAGGTCTTTGTGCCACTGAACCCATTTTTAGCACAACATTTTCTACAACCTCGTTGTTCCGTATTCATATCCATTTTTAAAACTGTAGAAAATCAAAAACACATGCAGAGGTAGATTTATTCAACACGCCGTAACTCTTACAAATGTACAGCAATGGCAATAAATTTGGTAGGAATGACATTCACAGATATAGCAAACTAACAAAAGAACAGAACTCAAATCAGCTTAGAGCGTCACCGGGCGATTGCCCTGGGCACTATTTGAGGAAACCGGTATAATTCTTAGAGTATTAAACTTTTTTGGATAGCCAGATTGACATATAGTATTAGCCTTTAGAATACAATAATTTCAGAATATTTTACTTCCTTTTTTTAAATAAGAAGTAGTAAACAGTTAGTGAAAAATCGTAAATTGAAAACTTTACGAAACAGGCACTTTTAACTGTCAGGGTTGGGCTAAAATTTTATAGATAACTTTATATAATTCACAATCCCTTTAACTATCATAGATGACAGAAAAAAGTCGGAACCTTAATTGAACTTAAAAAAAGTCAAGGTACAGGCAAAAGAAATATATTTGTTAAATAATCTCTGAAATCGACTATCCCGAAAATAGCCGTATTTCAGTATGCAAATTGTAAATTGAGTTCATATGACTAGATCCGTTCGGGTGAATGCGTACAGTATGGGCGAGTTCGCAAATCTCCAGGCGCCCTAAACTGCGAATATTCGGCTCTTGTGTGAAGTCTGTATTGTTGTACGAAAGTGAAACTTGGCTGGTCTCCAACACCATCCCACATAGGCTACAATCTTTCGTCAACAAATGCCTCCGCATCATCTGTAGAATATTTTGGCCGAAAGCATCACAAGAATGGCACTGGACTGGAAGCCGCAAGGGAGCAGAGGTCGCTGTCGGCCAAGCAAGAGTCTTCTCGAGGCCCTATGCTCCCGAGCAGAGGGAACAAGGATGTAAAAAAGAAAAACATCACTAAATACATCTAACGGAAATATTCAGAACTTTTCACTTCACTTCACTATTAACGATCAGGCACCAAATTTCGAAGGCTTAGATATTAAACGGAAAACAATCATACTTTTAAGCTTTTTTTTCTGAAAACACGTCCAACTCAACAGACCTCTGTAGGCTAACATTATCTTCGCGGCAATACTGAGAGATTGGTCAAGAAGAGATTCCTAAACAAGTTTCCCATTCAACGTAATGTTCAGTTTTTTAAGCTCGTCAGCACTATCAAGCACTGCCTGCCCAATAGTAACCGAACCATAGTTGGATTGATATCCTGTTAGTAACGGTACAATAGGAGATTTTGTGCAATATTTTGTATTGATATCTTCATAACATAAGGAATAGGTGATAAGAAAAAAAAAAAATTGAAACTATGTAGTTTAATTTATATAATTAATCCATTCAACTACTTTATACGTTTGACGTGAGTTTTGTGAATAAATTACAGTGATTTGTAAATGCTGCTCTGTCATATACTTAATTCTACTGCACTGCATAGAAATGCCAAAAATGTGTTCACTTCGACATGTAGTGTGACAAAAATCTCTTCCAAAAGCGTTACACAACGAAATAAACACCCGTTACATGTTAGCGAAAATGGAGCAGAAATTCCTTCACCACTTGGTGATATTTCTTTTCCATCGCTGATTTATCACAATTCGCAGGCAATAGGGGGAGCGAGAGCTTCTGTACCACTGCCACGTTCGAATACCACAAAACCCTGTCGGGAATTGTGCTGACAACTACTAAAAAACATAGCTCTGAGTTCACTTATTGTAGTTAACCACTAAGTTGGTTCAAAATCATGCAGCTGTAATGCAGAGCACAGTTAAATACAGGTGACTTATTTTTCAACAAAATACCAAACATATCTAATATCACTTTTAAAAAAAAAAAAATTAAAAAAAATTGATATTTTCGTTATAAGTAATTTTTTTTTTATTTTATTTTATAAAGGTTTACATAACAATAAAATTATTATACAAACTAAAAGTAGTTCAGCGCTAGCATCGGAGGCTTTCGGCTGGCAGGTTGATTATGGCTCGATTAAATCCGACGAAGCAGATCAGTATCTTTGAGATAGTTATATAATATAGATATGTTGTCTTCGGTTGGATTTTTTAATATTTCAAGAGGGTCAATGTTGTGAAAGTAATGATGTTTAATCGATGCAAGGTTAGGGCATGAAGACAATAAAATAATAAACAATGTATACAATTTGTTATAACAGTTCTTGTTTTAGCGTATTTTTGGCGCTGCTGGACGTATGTAACTCCTTAATTGTTTTAAGAAAATTTTATTATAAAATGGCTTTTAATGTGTAAAAAATTGCTCTATAAAGGGTTACCAAAAAAGTCTTTCAAATACTTATGTACAAGGCGGCGCAAAATGTCCATCGTACGTCATATTTGAGCTAAAGAGCTGCAGTATACATATTCGTACGCAGTAAACAAACAGGCAAGCAATGGAGTGCGTAAATGTCATAATAAAGATTTTCAACTCTCAAAATATTTTTTTTTATTTAGTGAACAACTTATTCAAAATAAAATCGGATGACTATTAGGTGCGCAACTAAATACTCGCTGTTTTTTTTTTATGAAAATACAACATTATTCTGAAATAATGGTTAGAAGTGAATCATTGAAAGTGTTGCCCATCGCTGGCTATTACTTTTTCCCATATTTCTGTTAGATGTTTTATACCGTCGCGGTAAGACTGTTAATCTTTTGAGGCTATCCACTGGTCAAGCCATTTTTTGATGTCTTCATATGAATGGAACTGCTGGTCAGCTAGACCATGTGCTCGATCGGAACAGGAGGTATGATTTCCCATTTCAGTGTTTCCAGATATGTTGTAACGGATTTGGCAACGTGAGGCCGAGCGTTGTCATGCTGTAGAGTTAATTTTGCATGGCTCTCCGCGTATTGCGGTCGCTTCTCGTGCAGTTCTCGGCTCAATCGCATCAATTAAAGTCGACACCGATCCCCAGTGATAGTTTCGCTTGGTTTTAACAGTTCATAATAAATAACACCAACTTGGTCCCACCAAATACATAGCATAACCTTCGCAGCGTAAATATTCGGCCGATGCGACGGCGTAGAAGCATGACCGGGCAGTCCCCATGACTTCCTTTTCTTTGGATTGCTGTAATGAATCCATTTTTCATCACCCGTCACGATGCGATGAAGAAAACCCTTCCTTTTTTGCCGCTGGAGCAGTTTTCACAGGCGAAAAAACGACGTTCAACATCCCTTGGTTTTAGCGCATAAGGAACCCAAATCCCCTGTTTCTGAATCATTTCCAAAGCATGCAATCGCTTGGAGATGGATTGGCGTGTAACTCCTAATACTGAATCAAGTTCTTCTTGTGTCTGACACGGATCCTCATTGAGCAATGCCTTCAATTCAGCGTCTTCGAAGGATTTTAGCCTTCCTTCCCGCGGATGGTCGTCAACATTTAAATCACCGTTTTTGAAGCGACGGAACCAATCTCGGCACGTTGTTTCACCTCCATAAACTTTTAGTAGCTCTCGATGCGCTTCAGCCGCCGTGTTTTTCGAATGAAAGAGGAAAATTAACACTTTCCGTAAATGACGATTATTCGGAACGAAATCAAAAAACCAAAATTATATGTTACCAAAACAAAATCATTAATGTGTCGAAGCAGTTTGTTAACCATATGTCTTAGTTTGGTTTATGACGTTTAGGTTAGTCAGAATCGACTAGCACACACTGCTAGCGGCATCTATTGACAAACAGTGGGAACTTAGTTGTGCACCTAATAATTTTTCGTCAGCTTGTGCATTATTATTTAGAGCACATCCAAACCTTAACCGTTTGCGTTGTATTTTAAAGATTATTTTGAGATTTTTGATTTGTTTTCACCTCTACGTGCACTTATAAATTGCAGTCCAGGGGTTACATTTTTAGTACAAGTATTGGGTATGGAAATAAGCTTCCGTTCTTTCTTAGCCAAAGTTACGAATTATTTAAGCAATGAAATAATATATGCTATTATGTGAAGTATGTGCCATGGGAAGCTACAACTTTACTTCATCTTTCAGGCAGCGGACGGATTCCTCTGACGAAAAATTTGAGTTTTTTGACTTGATCCATTCATTGAGCCAGTTTTCGATGCTCTCGTTATGAGTAAAACGCTCTCTAATAAGGGCTGGCTGCATGCATAGGAACAGTAATCCGAAGGTGTAATGTCTGGGGAATATGGAAGGTGGGGCAATTTTTTCCCAATCCAGTCCCTCTAAATATTTGTTTTTTTTTAAACTCCCGTCACTTGTGGGTGATATTGGGAACTTAAGAGTTAAAAGGGTTATGAAATTGTGAAAGTTGTGCCTTAGAATATTCTATGCTGTCGCTTGTGGGTGACGCTGTAGACTTAATTTATAAGATATGCATTTAGTAATACATATATATAAAGAATAGTCTGCGCTTCTGCATACACATTTCGCCTCTAGGTGTTGTCTGGTCTCCCGCATATTCGACTCTCTTGGGGATTCCAATCAAACGCAGGTCTTATGATATCGTCCAGGCGTTTACGCAGTGCATGGCTGATCCACTACCATTTGTGATGTCGTACTTCAAGGAGGATGGGTAATTGCTTATTAATAGCCCATAGGTCAGTGTTGCTTAGGGTTTTAGGCTAGAATATTCGCATGATTGTGCGTAGACAAGGATTAAAAGGGCTTGCAAAGTTTGCAAGTCGCATGTGTTCAGGTTCCACGGCTTACAACCTAATGGGATCACCGATTTTACGTTGGCATCGAAAATCGGCAACTTCCTACGTTTGGATATGTTCGCCGATCTCCAGACTTTATCCAGCATACCAAAGGCAGAACGTCCTTTTCATATGCGATTGTGAATATTTGCTACTGATCCGCCATTTTTTGGGGGGGCTGGCAGTCTGAATGACGGGCGTATCATTGGTGTTAATACACATTAGTTTTGTTTTGGCAACGTTGATTTTTAGCCCTGTTTGAGCTTCATAAGCATTAACCGGTCTGACCTCGGTTTGTACTTCAATACTGGCACTCACAGCATTTTCATGATTAACACGCATTATTTAATGCTACTATGACAAATTTAAAAAATTTAAGGTACACAAAAGTTAAACGGAACACGAAACATTTTTAATGAATCCTACTACCACTCTAAATCAACCAACCATCCCGCTTGCCTAGGATGAGTACGGCGAACATATAGTCCTCACTCTCAGCTTTGAATGCGAAACTAGACGAGTCCATATTGGAAGCCTTGACCTCCTCAACCCAAATAATGCTACTAACTTGCATCAAGAAAACAACAAACTTAATTTTATCAGTCACGGGGAAGGGATATAAAATATGGGTTTAAGACTGACAGAGAATGTATCACTCCCTATCAGGCAGCTACAATGGGATTGTTCCAGAACGATACGTGTGACTTATGCGAAGAACAAAGCCGTACTTTAGAACACCTCCTTTGCCACAGTCCTGCCCTAGGTAGAACTCGTTACAACTGCCTGGGATCGGAGTACTTTTCTTCTCCGAAGAATATTGCTGATAAAAGTTTAAACTATTAATAAAAAACTCGCCAAGACACGTATCACGAACTACAACAATACTGGTAACATCACGAACCCTTGTGGTCTATGAGAAATTTATTCAGATCAATCAGATATACCAGAAAAGTAGCTGAATTTTTCAGCATTATCGACATACCTTCTGCTCAAATATGAACGAGACTTTATCAATAAAACGGTCCGCGGATGACATATGGCAAAAATACATTTTTTTGTTTTTTGGTAGGACTGTTATAGGCTTACATGGCAAATTTCAGCGTGATATGTCACATAGTTTGTTTTCTGTGCTACTGTAAACAAGTCAAGCTCGAGTGTGTTCTTCGAATCTAACGATGGAAATTCAAGTTGAACAAAGAATTTGTTTGAAATTTTGTTATTCCAACAAAATTTCGGCTTCAGACGCCTTAAAAATGTTGCATACAACCTATGGGGACTCTGGTCTATCGCGTGCACGTGTTTTCCAGTGGTACAAATCGTTCAAAGAGGGCCGTACATCGGTTGAAAACTTGCCTCATGAACGTCGTCCAGCAACATCAGTAAACAACGAAAACATCGGAAAAGTAAAGGAAAATCGCCGTGTGACCGAAAGAGAGATAGCTAGTGAGCAGAGCATATCAAATGGATCCGTTCATACTATTATTCATGATGTCTTGGGCATGAGACGAGTGTCCGCGCGTCTTGTTCCAAAATTGTTGAATTTTCTTCAAAAAGAACAACGCAAAACTGTCGCTAAGGAAATGCTCGCCATGACTGATATGAACATCCGGCACATCATAACTGGTGACGAGACTTGGGTTTATGAGTATGACGTCGAAACAGCCCAACAATCAGCGGAATGGCGCTCCCCGGAGGAGCCGAAACCCAAAAAACCACGCCCAAGTCGCTCAAAAATTAAGGTTATGCTGACTGTTTTTTTCGATTACGAAGGTGTGGTGCACTCGGAGTTCCTTCCGCGTACACCCTTTTTGGATGTTTGACCGAGCTTCTCCTCCTATTTGTGGTGTGCGTCTTGATGTTGTTCCACAAATGGAGGGATCTACAGTTGAAAGCCGAGTCCGATCGGCAGATATTTTTGTGAGGAGCTTTTTTCATGGCAGAAATACACTCGGAGGTTTGCCATTGCCTGCCGAGGGGCGACCGCTATTAGAAAAATGTTTTTCTTAATTTTGGTGTTTCACCTAGAATCGAACCTACATTCCGTTTGTGAATTCCGAATGGTAGTCACGCACCAACCCATTCGGCTACGGCGGCCGCCCAATCGACATATACAGGTATACATAAGTATAAAAGGAGTTAGTTAAAATCAAGTTAAATAATCAGGCATAACAATGACAAACAGTTGAAAAATTTTAACTGAGCGTTAGCTTAATTTCCTAAGGGGTATTTACCCTATGTGTGGGGTCATTTAAAAACTCCAGTCAGTCTATGAACGAAGCAGAGAACACTTTTGGAAGGCAAAAAATCGGTTGCGAAAGGGTGAACGGAAGTCAGAAGAACGAAAGGAAAAAAAAGGGAGGAACAAAGAGGTAAAAATAAAATAAAGAAAATTCAACTGATTCTGAGATATTGGAATCTTGAATAAAAATTCAATTTTCTGCGCACACATCTGTAACATTCAGTAAATGTAGGCACGCATGGTGTGTATGGAGTATGGACATATGTAAGTGTGTATATAAATGCCACTGAGCGTGTGCGCCTACAAGTGCTCGTATTACGATTTTCCTTTTTTTTAGTAGGTGCGTTTTATTTGATATAAATACAGATTATTATTGCCATTGCGTAAATAACAATCATTCTTGTGGCTGCTGGTAGTTGACTGTGAACATTCAGTACAGTTTGGTATATATACACACACACGCTCACACAAAGGAATATATGCAATTCCATACTAATTCGAATTGCTGTGAGCCATTGTGCGCATTGTCATACCTTATATTATATTTACACATACATGCATACACATATAAATGCCCTATGTGGATGTGGCATTTTTATGTGTGTTTGAATGCATATCTTGCAATTTATGTGTGCACACATACATAAATAAATACATACAAGTTATTTATATAAAAAAAATTGTAGGCATTGAAAAATATGGCAACGCTTATAACGGAGAAGAATGTTTGGTTATACATACATCAATATGTTCAATATGTACGCACATATATCGGCTTTCATTGGCCTGCACGCGCTGCCCATTCACTTCTTTCTTCCCACGATGCATACACACATACATATGACATTGTACATTTTGTTAAGCGGAAAATATGAAATTTATAAAGAATTTAATAAACTTAATAAAAACCTAGTAAAATAAATAACTATTATTATTATGAGAAGATTTAGCACAGCCGCTGTAGCCGAATGGGTCGGTGCATCGTGACTACTATTCAGCGGCAGCAATGGCAAGCCTCCGAGTATATTTCTGCCATGAAAAAGCTCCTCATAAAAAACCACTTGCCATTCGAAGTCGGTTTACAACTGAAGGCTCCATTTATGGAACAACATCAAGATGCACACAACGCACAAATAGGAGAAGAAGCTCGGCCAAACACCTAATAGAAATGTACGTGCCAATTATTTTTTTTTTATTTAACACTGCGGCTTGAAGGTTTTATGGTGTTCCCTTCATGGATTCAGAGTATTTCTCTGAGCCCAGCGTTCCCAATAAATTTTAGTATTTGTTCTATTTCATTGAGTTTTATTTCCCCCTGTGGCAAAATAGTCTTGGTGGTGGAGATTGTTAATTAGCCCAAAAGATGCCATTTTAATACACAACTTGTATCATAGAAGGACTACTTTTTATTAGTCGAAGCATCTTGATTTGACTATGAATTTGCCTATGTCGTATATTTTTTTCTTCAATTTCTTTCAAGTTAACCATCGAGAATTTCTCCAGCATTTTATGTCATAAAGCACCCAGACTTGAGCATTCGGTCTGATAGTAAAACACTGTTTCGTTACATTCCTTTTGACTGCAACTTCTACATTTATGGCTGTGCGGCCACCCCTTCTTCCCGGCAAGGTCGCCCAATGGCCAGTGGCCGGTTATTGTTAATGTAATTTTGAATATTCTCCCCGCTCCAATATTAACAGCTTGTTAGTTCTGGATTTATCGAAATTGGGCCACGTTTGTTTAGTTATTTTGCAGTTATCAGTGTTAGTCCCTCTGCTAACGGCCCACTTCTGAAATAACGCGAAAATCTACCTTTTGCGCACGCCTTGGGGACAGCCTACTGCTACCGCTGCGGATTCGTTATAGGATGCCCCTGTCTTGCCAGTTGATCAGCTTCTATGTTCCTATGACCAGGTACCCAGAAGAGAGTGAGGTCTGTCGCGAGCGCTACGGTATTAAGTTCTTCTTTGCATTGACTGACGATTTTTAAAGCTAAGATGGCTGCTTGACTATCTGAAAAAAATATAACTAACTTCCGATAGTTGTTGTGGACGGTTTCTAATTATCTTGCAACCTTCTCTTATCGCGAGGACTTCTGCTCGAAAAATTCTATTCCAATTCTTTAGGTGGGAAGAGTTGGAAGTTTCAAGGTTTTTCGAATATACACCGGCGCGGACGCCACAAACCATCTTGGATCCGTCAGTGTAAAGTGCAGTTGTCTTCTCTTTGATTACTGAATTCAAATCTCATTCCTTTCGCTGGGAAAAATTTACCTTACACTCTATTCTAAAGTCTAGGGTAGCGGTAGTAAAATTTCATAAGTTGCTGGTAAGTCTTTGGTTGTATTAAATAAAACTATGACCAAATATTTCCATTCAAAAAACCACCTTCTTGTATTCTAAAGACGTTGCTGTTAGTAAAGCTATTGTTTAGTTGTAAAGCTATTGGTAACAGGTAGAGCATGACATTAAGTGTCTCTGCTGGACTTGATTTCTTAGCTCCAGTTACTCCTGATGACTGTTCTGCGTATGCATGATCATGCCCTCTTGTGATCATGCTCCTCGGCATGCCAGCATATATTTACGGCTTCATCCTCCTCCTTACAGAGCCTGCGCGTTCCAATGGAGTATATGCCCCGGCGAGTAAAATGATGATTCAATCGCCTATGCCCTGTTAGAATTGCTGTGATGTTTCCAATTTTTTTCTGATTTAATCTATTACAACCTTTATATAGGTTTAGATTAAAGATTTTGATTGCGCCGAACCCGGAAGATTGCCCCAGTAAGATCTTCTTTGCCCTACCTCGACTTCGTGAATAAGAAACGAGAAGCTACCCTTTCGTAAGCCGCAAAATGGCTCAAATACTACAATATAAATGAGGAGGACGCTCTTTATCGGCTAATTTATCTGTCATATCTATATAAAGAATAAATAAAGAATGAAAATAATTTTGTGACCAAAAATTTAAAGAAAAGCAAAAATATCACTTGTATCAGCATTAATTTAAGTGATATAGAATTCTGTATGTGCGAGACAGCAAAAAACCTGATTTGGCTTTTTTTACTGATATAAAATAGCGTTACCAGAAAATGGGTCCTATTTGCGAGTACTTAACGACAATTGTGTAATGACTGGATGCACTACGTCCTGCACTTATTTACATACAAATTTATTTGTCTAAGCTCTTTATTCCGTCTGGAGATGGCAGAAGAAATGGCGAGGTTGTTCAAGCTGACGATTTTCCTTTTCCCAGTTTTCTGTCATGAACATAGGTTAGGTTGGATAAATCCGGCTGGCATTGAGTCACGCATATACCTTTTGGTCCCTAGCGATACCATTGACATAAATACATCAGAAATATTAAGAACAATATTTTTCTGATTGAGCTTATAAAATTCGTACGATATGGAGTCGCGCTGTCTGGAACTTCTTGTTTGGGGATGGAGATAAGATAAGATCAGAAAGCTGTACAAAAAGGTGAAGCAAAATTGTAGAGATAATGTGACTTTTACCCCGAAATCCTTATCTAACTGCAGGGAGCTAATGAGGAGCTGCAGTCTACAAGAAAAGCCCGGAAGTTGTCACTTGGTGCCTGGAGTGAGAGAAACTTAATTAAGTGAACGTCATATTCGCGATTGGAAGAACTGGAGGAAGCGCATCGAGATCTACAAAAAGTTTATGGAGATGCTGCTTTAAGTGAAACAATGTGCCGTGATTAGTTCCGTCGCTTCAAAGACCGTGATTTTAATGTTGGCGACCGTCCGTGTGAAGGAAGACCAAAAACCTTTGAAGATGCTGAATTGGAGGCATTGCTCAATCAGGATCCGTGTCAAACGCAAGAAGAGCTTGCTTTAGTATTAGGAGTTACCCGCCAATCCATTTCCAAACGATTGCTTTCTTTGGTAATGATTCAGAAACAGCATACTTGGGTTCCTTATGAATTAAAACCTTAAACGTTGTTTTTTCGACTGTGAACAACTGCTCCAGCGGCAGAAAAGGAAGGGGCTTCTTTACAGCATCGTGACGGGTGATGAAAAGTGGATTCATTACAGTAATCCAAAGAAGAGCAATCATGAGGACTGCTCGGTCATGATTCTACGTCGTCACCCCGCCCGAATATTCACGCTCCTATGTATTTGGTGTGACCAAGTTGGTGTTATTGGGGATCGGTATCGAATTGAATTGATGCGTTTAAGCCGAGCACTGCGCGAAAAGCGGCCGCAATACGCGGAGAGGCGTAAACAAGTGATTCTACAGCATGACAACGCTCGGCCTTACGTTGCCAAACCCGTTAAAACCTACCTGGAAACACTGAAATGGGAAATCCTACCCCACCCGCCATATTTTCCAAATATTGCGCCGTCCGATTATCACCTGTTCCGATCGATGGCACAGCAGTTCCATTCATTTGAAGACATCAAAAAATGGCTTGATCCGTGGATAGCCTCAAAAGATGAACAGTTTTACCGCGACGGTATACGAGATCTACCAGAAAGATGGGAAAAGTTGTAGCCAGCAATGGGCAATACTTTCAATGATTCACTTGTAACCAGTTTTTCAGAATAAAGTTGTATTTTCATCAAAATTTTAGAACTGAGTACTTAGTTGCGCACCTAATAATTGTAGCCATTGGTGTTCCTGAATGCGGAATTCTCGAGATATCTATGTTTAATGATATATATATATAAAATATAGAGCAGTAGAGCTAATAGCAAATATGCATTACAAACTCCACCAAGTAATGCTAGGTTCAGATATTTTATTCATAACTCGAGTAGTTGAACAATTTCATATTGGGTGCACATACATACGCGTACGTACATGTCGATAAGTAGTGTACAGAATCTCGTCTCGTGAAATTTACTGACCGACGTGCGATGCTGCCAGAATTTTACTGCATTTTGTCCAAACTTTGTAAGCTGGTATTTAAAACTTGTGAAGCGAACCATATTTCAACGCTCAGTTGCAGTCATTTGCAGTTTGCAGTACCAATTACAGACACATTCATTCAACTGTTAAAAAACATAAATAATCTATGAGTGACCCGGCGCGAAATTTTTGGCATAACACGTCATATGAATTTACTTTTCTCTTGAGCCTAGATTCATAAACTCTAACAGCTGATTATTTAAAAAAATTTTTGCTAAATTATTGGACTGGGATTTTTACAAGTTTTTATAGCTTATTTGTATTTTATTTAATTTTAATAATTTTTTCATGAAGATATAGTGAAATATAGAAAATGTGTAAATGCTTAAAATGTACGCTCGCCATTTTTTGTTGAGAAAATACCCAACGCTGTCAACAAAAACAAAAAAAAATATTAAAAATCAACTCGATTTTTGAGTAACTTTGAAGTTGCACTTTATTACAACAATATTCAATGGGTAATAAAACCTCGTATTCGAACTATTTTTTAATATTTTAGTAAAAAAAAATTTTTCAAGTTTTTTTTTTCTAATTTGCACAAAGCTTGAAACTTGGATTTACAAGGTTTTTATAGGAGAATGAAATATTTTCGTAAAATAAAATAAATAAGAAAACAAAAAAAGTTGTCAAGTATTCGATGCAGTAGCAGCTGGTGGTAGTAAAGAAAGAGGAAGACCCCTGTGCGTTGGAAAGATCAGCTGGAGAAGGACTTGGCTTTACTTGGCGTTTCCAACTGGCGCTGGTTAGCACGAGAAAGAAATCACTGGCTGGTTTAGTTAAACTCGGTCAAAATCGCTTAAGCTGTTATCGCGAGAATGATGAAGAATAAGTAGAGATAACAACATACACGATATCTAGAACTTCCTCCAATTTAGGTAAGGCAGAAAGTTAATCGAATTATGTCAAGAGAGCTTAAATAACTTCACTAGATTTAACTTGGATATCCCATAGCAACTAGTGTATATTGCACCTTCAATGAACGGAATTAGAGAAACACTCAGCGTGCATCGCTGTTTTCAGTCGCTCTTTGTCCAAAGGACTAATGTGTCTTAATTATCCTGTTGTTGTTGTTGTTGTTGTTGAGGTGGTTGAACATTTCTTAGCTGAAATGCTCCTAATTAGTGACCAGCACCGTTTTAATACCACTATCTCGTGAAATGATGAGATGTTGTCTTTTTTTTTTTTTTCCAAGTCCGATCCATTTAGTGAGGTCCAAGTATAGGAGCAAATCCTTTATCTCGATGACTGAGATCTCCTTTATTTGCTGTAGGAAAGGCTTACCGAAGGATCGGAGTCGTGCCCTGGCTAGTCCCGGACATTCACATAAATAGTGGAACAGACTTTCCTTCGCCCCTTCCGCTTGACAGCTTCTACAGATAGTATTGAAGGGTAGATTGAGTCTAGCTGCATGATCCCCTACTTTCCAGTGTCCTGTAAGGGTTGCAGTGATCCGTGAAATGTTTGGCCGAGAACATCCTAACAGGTCATTCGTCCTTTGGATTTTATATGACGGCCATGTGTTTTTTGTTGTGATACATGTAGGTATTTGCTTCCATCTTCTTTCGGCTAAAGCATGATAGTGTGAAGCAATAGATGCTTTTAGTGTGTTCAGTGGGGTGGAAAATGCCACCGCCTCTGCTATGTCTAGTGTTGAGCCCTTTCTTGCTAGCTCATCCGTACCGTAAAGCCTTTCTTGAAGTTCAGGTCGGGAACAGTGTAGTCTTATCTGTGTTTGAGTAGCGAGGGTCCTTGTAGGAGGACCGTACGACCTTGTTGTCCAGCTTCCTATGACTCTGAGTCTCGCCGCGCTGCAAGTAGCGATTGTTTTAATTTGTAAATCTAATGGTAGCAGAAGAGTTAGTACTTTGAGCGCAGTAGGACTGGTGCTAAGCGCTCCTGTAGTTAAGATACACGTTGTTCTTTGTATCTTGTTCAGCTTAGTTTTGTTGTAATATATTTCCTTTCTGTTGCAGGCCACCAAACTAGTGCCGCATATGTTAGTATTGGCCTTACAATGGCTGTGTAGGACCAGTTGGATAATTTTTGTTGGAGACCCCATTTTTTCCCCAACATTATCCTGAAAATATTACTTTTGCAATTCCGTATTTTATTAAATTTTGATTTGGCATCAACGCAAGCAATATTTATTTATCTCATTTAATTCGGCCAAATCAACTCAGGTATGCAATAGCTTCAATCTCCACGCAGGGTATTTGTACTCAAATTTTAAATAAAAAAAGGGCTCTTAGAAAACTCCAGCGCATTTCGTGTACTGGTTTTTGGCACCAGTTGGTTTCATTTCATAGAATATGGCTGCAGTTATACTTCTACACTCATTCTTACTCTTTCTTGTGGGAGTGTGTGTGTGTGTGCATGCATTCACGTTCGTTTTTTTATTAATTTTGCAAATATTTGGCTAAGTTAAATTTGTTAAAATCGTTTTCGAAGTTGGCTTACTGGCGCGCTACTGCTTCTAACTGCCTTAAACATTACTGCTACCGTTGAATAGTTCGCCGATTGGTTTGTTAGTTGGTTAGTTTGGCGCTTAAAAATATTTGGTTGGCTTCATGTCTGGTCGGTTGCTTGGCTGCTTCGCTGCATGGCTGCTCGCTTGGCACACTCGATTCGGTTACGACTCAGCTAACTTTGCACAACTTTCCGCTTGAATAGATAAGGAGATACATACACACACACATATACATTTAATATTTACGTAAAAAGTTGGTTATGATTTTTCTGCCAAAAATTTCGCGAGTCGCTTTCGGCATATTTACAGCTTACGTACTTACATACTTTTACACATACAAATGCCTTCACTTACGTATGAGTACTTGTGTTAGCTTTTGCGCTTGCGCGTAAATTGTGCATTAAATCCGATTTTGTGATATTTTTACATGTAGTAGCTGTTAAACTGATTAGGCAGTTCATGAAAGTAATTGAAGCTGCTTTAAATGTTTCCAGATTTGTCTGCCTTGTTGAATAATTTATTATCTCTTATTGAAGTGAAAACTTCTTTAGAATCGTTGGGAGTGATTTGAGGAAAAGTGAAACGAAAAAAGCGACCAACTTGGCTACGAAGCGTTATATTATATGTTGATATAAAAGTAGCGACGAACTAAATAAAAATAACTTTTATTTTTTCTTGTGATTCGAACCAAGGATTTTGGATCGGAAGCTCACATTGCTAGTCGCTCGGCTACCGCGCCATGCTGTCGTCGCTGGCCTAAAAGTTATTTAGTTACGAAGCGTTATATTATTTGTTGATATAAATAATTTTTGTGAGCGTGTAATTCTCAAAAGTTTTATTAGGTTTATTATTTAAAATGTATTGACTAGGTAGTGTGGTTATCAGCTTAACATCTGATAGATCCTCCATCGGAGGACAACAAATGTCAAACTGATTTTCGGAAATGGGCGGAGTGTTTTAGGGGCTTGCTCCTTCTCTGCCACGGGTTGACCCGGTATTGCAGTACCACCGGGGTTTCGGCTTTGAATAAATACAAGAAAAAATATACTAATACATTTAGCTTTGGTGGGAAGAGCCATAAATTTTTATATGAATACATGTAGACGAAAATGGATTTTTTTTTTTTGAAATTTGCATTGTAGGACATTTCTGATTATTTATTGAACAGTTTTTTGGTTTAGATACTGAAAGTCAGTTTAAGTGAATCGGTATATAAATATTTCGTACATTAATTTTTGAAGTGAAAACTTCTTTAGAATCGTTGGGAGTGATTTGGGAAAAAGTGAAACGAATTACATATAAACGTAGCGACGAACTAAATAACTTTTAGGCCAACACCGACAGTATGGCGCGATTGCCGAGCGGCTAGCAATGTGAGCTTCCGATCCAAAATTCTTGGTTCGAATCACAAGAAATAAAATTTTTTTTTTTTTGAAATTTGCATTGTAGGACATTTCTGATTATTTATTGAAAACAGTTTTTTGGATTTCAGCCTTGAATAAATACAAGAAAAAATATACTAATACATTTAGCTTTGGTGGGAAGAGACATAAATTTTTATATGAATACAAGTAGACGAAAATGGAAGAAATTTGTAAGTCTGTTTCTTCGGTCCGTTTGGGTATTTTTTTTGACAACATCGAAACCAAAGCATTTGTATCATATTTTATCTATCATAAGCCACTCGTATCATTTGTTGAAATTGAAAACATTGAGGATGAATAATGATAAAATGAAGAAAATAAAATATGAACTTTATAGCAATATTATAATGAACCTATAATTATCCCGCTCCTAATGCTGCTTTCGTCTTATTCTCTCTCAGTTTGTTTTACGGAAGGTTTCACTTCTATCAAGTCTAACCGTTAGACTGGTATTTTTTTATTTTATTCTTTTAGCTCCTATTGCAGCAGAGGACGTTGAATAAATACGTAAAATATTAAATAGAAGTAAAGAAATCATGATGGGGACTGCAGCTTATCAAACATACTCGTACATGAATGGGTTATAAACTGTGCACTTGAAATTAGAAAAAAATCCGACTAAAAAGTTTGAAATTTTTAAAGAAAAATTGTTTAATTTGCACGTAGTTTGAAAATTGGATTTACATGTTTTTCAAGGGGTTACATACGTCCAGCAGCGCCAAAAATGCGTTAAAAGATAAACTGTTTTTGGAAGGGATAACAATAGAAACAAATAAAAAAAAAATTTTTAAATTGTTTATTAGTACTTAAGCTTTATATAATAAAAAAATTAAACTCAAATTTTCTTTACAAAACTGAGTATATAAAAATCACGTGACCTAAAGTACAATGACAAAAAAAGTATGCGTTCATAAATGTCGCACTTTAATTATGTTTATAAAATGTTTTAATAAAAATATGAAAAATCCGGCTCGACAGACCATAGAGAAAATATTTTCGAATATTTAAAAAAAAAAAACCGCATCAAAAAATATTAAAAACTGTATGAGTTATCATGCAGACTGTGCAACTAAGTAATTGAGGCCAACTTCTTTGGCCCAGAGCCCGTTTTGCCACTCCCTTCTGCGGCTATCAAAGCGACGGTTAGCCGAGCTTGGCAGGCTGAGCATACATACATTCATTGAAAATCATTTAGAATAACGTGGCTATGTTCAAAAATTCGATACATTAACAGCTGCGATTTGCTAAAGAAATGTAATGAAAATGATCCATTTGGGTTGTTTGCAACAATAATATCAAGCGGAAAAGGTCGTGGAGCAGTCCAGGTGAACCAACTCAAACAACATCAAAAGCTGATATGCAACAAAAGAAGGTTTCTTTTTGTCAGTTTAGTGGGATTACAAACGAATTGTCTACTTTGAACTCTTACCACCCAACCGAACGATCAATTTTGATGTGTATGTACATTGAACAACTAACGAAATTAAATAATGCAGTTGAAGAAAAGCGGCCCGAATTGACTACTCGAAAAAGTATTGTATTCCATCATGGCAATGCAAGGCCAGGGACATCTTTGGCCAATCGGCAATAATTATTGGAGTTTGGTTGGGATATTTTGCCAAATGCACCATATCTGACCTTGCACCATATAATTACTTTTTGCTTCGATCTTTATAAAACTTCTGGAATGGTAAAAATTTCAATAATGATGATGATGTCAAATCGTGCCTGATTCAGTTTTTTCCTAATAAAAACGAGAAGTTTTATGAAAGTGGAATTATGATGCTGCCTGAAAGATGGAAAAAGGTCATTGATCAAAATGGGCAATATGTACATTACAGAATAAAGTTATTTAGTTACAAGAAAAAATTGTCTTTGATTTTCTGAAAAAAAAATCCGCAATTACTTAGTTTCCAATCCAGTAGTTTCGAGAAGTGCATTTCGCTGGAGGTGGTACGCCTCAAACCAAGGACTGCGCATCAAACTCTCGTCGGGCAGTTACATTTTCTATCATAACTTTGAATCTATAAGGGATTTTTACAATCGGCTCCCACAAAAATATGCCTACAACTAACAGGTGGCGCTAAAGTAATCCTCCTATCAGAAAATGCTATAAATTTTGCGATTAGCTCCTAATGTCAGTTCCGTTTTGACATTTGTGTAGTAAACACATGCGAAATACACGTTAATAAACAATGTTACGCTACACTGCTCCAGAACGCGTAATATTGCTGACTATTTATTTGACCAATAATCGGTCGGTGACTTTGGCACAACGTGAATTTCGTCGCAGATTTCCTCGCCGTCCAGCGCCTACTGGTGAAACACTGCGAAGTTTAGCCGCTCGCCTCGAAGAGATTGGCACAACACGAGATGCTGCCAAGCATGACAGACCCCGGAGTAGCCGTTCTACAGAGAATATTGCTGCTGTAGCCGAGGATGGAAGCGCCGTCGACATCGACCAGACGACGTGCCACGCAAATGGGTATCAGTCGACGGTCTTTACAGCGAATTTTGGTACAAGATTTGAAGATGTTTCCGTACAAAGTCCAGACGGTGCATCAGTTGTTAGCTGCTGACCGCCAATCGCGTCTAACATACGCTCAAGCCATCCTGAACCACCACCAAGAGGAAGATGATTTTTCATCAAAAATAATCATGAGTGATGAGGCCCATTTCCATCTTAGCGGCTACGTAAATAAGCAAAATTTACGCTTCAGGGGCATTGAAAATCCGCGTGTAGCCCACGAAGAGCCATTACACCCGCCCAAGGTCACTGTATGGTGTGCTGTTTTCGCTGGAGGAGTCATCGGACCTTTCTTCTTCGAAGACGTCGCGGGCCAAACGGTTACTGTGAATGGTGAGCGCTACAGAGCAATGATCAACGAGTTCTTTTTGCCGCAACTTGATGAATTGTGATTGGAAAACATGTGGTTCCAACAGGACGGTGCGACGGCACACACTGCACGTGCCACAACTAATATGCTGAAGGATGCATTTCCCAGGCGCCTAATCTCCCGCTTTGGCGATTTGCACTGGCCAGCAAGATCGCCTGATTTGACCGCTCCAGACTTCTTTTTGTGGGGCTTTTTGAAGTCGCGGGTTTATGTCAACAAGCCTCAGACTCTTGCTGCTCTTAAAGACAATATCCGTCAAGAATGTGAGGACCTATCGCCGGAAGTTTTGGCCAAAGTGATGAAAAATGCCATAAAAAGGGCTCAAATGGCAATCAACTGTGGCGGAGGCCATTTACGTGACATCGTATTCTCGATTTGATGTAAAAAAAATTAAAAGACCAAATAAAAATAATCCACAAGAAGAATCAAAGTTTTTCATTTTGTTTTTAAATTACAGCCAAAAAACATCGCAAGGTTACTTTTGCGCCACCTTGTATAAGGAAAAAAAATATGTACAAAAAAAATCGAAAAATAAATCAGGGTATTACATTAAGAAAATTAAAATTTAGAATTAGTAAAAAGAAAACATTATTAAATTAAAGTAAGAAGCAAAGAAATTGTTAAATGTTTGTGCATTCATTATATGGAGAAAATGCACCGGACGGCCAGCAAAAAGAAAAATTTTCAACGCTATTTTTAAATCACTTGACACTTGCCTGTACACTTTATTATCCGAAAATTCAACGGGCAAATAAATTATAAAAACTTGCCTATAAGTCCCTGCAGTGTAAACTGATTCCTCTTGCGTAAAAAATATTCGAACGCATTTTGTTGTTTTAATTTCTAACTTTTTTTTAAATACGTCGTTTTTTTTCAAAAGTTCTAAGAATTGACTGTTTATACTTAGACATGTGCATAGTCGAGAATAGCGATTACACCCTACCCTATTCTGTGTTTTTCCTTTCCATTCGGTTTTTGGTTTTATAATGGGTATAATTTTCAAAAGAAATTGATTGTAAATATATAATATCATTGGAAATTCGTAATGCTTGTTCTATTTTTGGTTTTAGAGCCCTTTTTATTTTTTTCATTTCGTTTTCATGATGTATCGTTTTCTTTGTGAACACACACTTTGCTCTACTCATTAAACATACATCACAGTGTGGCATATAAAATCAGACATGAACTTATTCTTCTTCTTCTTCTTGATTGGCTCGATAACCCGTTTAAAGATTTTGGCCGAGTTTGACAAAGCGCGCCAGTCGTTTCTTTCTCGTAATAACCGGCGCCAGTTGGATAGATCGAGGGAAGCCAAGTCCTTCTCCACCTGATCTCTCCAACGCAGAGGAGGCCTTTCTCTTCCTCTGCTATAAGCAGCTGGTACCACACCGAATACTTTCACAGCCGGAGCGTTTGTAACCATTCCGACGACATAACCCAGCCAACGTAGCGGCTGGATCTTTATTCGCTGCACTATGTCAATGTCATCGTAAAGCTCATACAGCTCATCGTTAAGTCGCCTGCAATGCTCACCGTTACTAATGTACAAAGGTCCAAAAATCTTCCGTAAAATATTTGTCTCAAACACTCCAAAGGACGCCTCATTGGATGTTGTCATCGTCTAAACTTCTGCGCCATATGGATGATCGTTTCATGTATAGAAGTCCACGGAAGTGCGAAAAGTCCCTGATTACCATTCACTTGGGAGTGGCCAGGACGATTCTTCTGCATACGGTCCACACAACTTATGGGTTTCACCTTTGGGTAGCTTCCGAATATCCGTTTGAAAGCGAGCTAATGTGAGAAGGCGAAGTAACCCAGGATATCTGGTTGTGTGCTAGGTGTGGGAGGCACCACCCAAAAATTCTCCCCCAATGAAAAACAAGACACAAGCTTATTCACCATCATTATCAAAAATTCCTAGAGTTCCAGTGTTGAACATAAGGCCATAACGAATTTCTTCCATTCGGGTCTGTTTTGCGCCAATCTCTTCATTCCAGCTAAGCTGCATGGCTTCAGCAGTCATCTCCAGGTATTTGGAGGTTTTCCACGTCTGCGGATTTCTTGGGGATTACAGTTAATGCAGGGATTTGTATTGTAATTTGGATTGCAATTAAGACTTAAATGGTTGAATTGCGTAGTTTGAAAGTCCCTGCTCTCTCTCTTACTCCCACAGCTTTCGTACTTGTCCTTAAGAATAAACAGGCAGTAGTTTGTAGCTGGAAACACCGCCATATTACCGCACTGCTTACAGCGCCACTCTAACATCAACCTAACAATTTTCTCTAGATAAAAAAATCGTTAAAAAAATGTTCAAGTTATTCTCCCTCTTTGTCGGTTAAAAAATTTGTGCACAGGTATATAAGCAATATTTATTTTTTGCATTCTTTTTTTTGTAATGTAGGGAAATAGCAATTTAAATAAATCGTGTGTTACATATTTTTATTAAGTTTTGAAGCCTACATATTTTTTTAAATATTACCAATTTGATACACAAAATTACCCGGAACTGCTTAAAAAATAAAATATAAAATCATTTGTTATTGAATATTAATTTTTTGACATTTCAGAGAATGCCATCCGGAGCTTGTAATATTTAATATTTGCTACTTTTGGTATATGCTTACAACAACAACACGAACACAATAAAAACAAAAGGGAAACTATGTAGTTTTTCACAAGTGCATACTAATTTTTTACAGTTATAAAATCGTTGGTATTTCGGATTAAATATTAAATTATTAAGTTTTTTGTGTGAACTCATATAAGAACAAAAAAACTTTGTTACTGTCTGTATTTTTATGTAGTAAAGCTGAGGCTTAGCATAATAACAGTTAATATTTTAAAAATTTACATATTTTTTTTGATTTTAGTAAATATTGCAGCTGATTATCTACAGTAAAACGCTAATTTTTTTCAACTTGCTCGCAAATTGTGCAAAAAATTATGATTATTTTATCTGCTGAATGGGCGTTTCGACATTTTTATACAGATCACATCGTGGTTGCTCCAACGTAGCTGCAATGCAAACAAGTAAATAAAAATTGTAAGTCTCCAGGGAACCGAACGCAAATAATGGCTTAAGGTAGCCTTGTTAAATAATTATTTTAGGGCCGAAGGAAAAGTGATAGAGAAATATTATTTGGGGGAGTTATTGGGCGCACTGGCGGAATGACTATTATTTGGCAATGACCAGGTTCGAAACACAGAGCATGAAACATCAAATGATTAAAAAAATTATTTCCCCTCTTGGCAGACAATGACAAGTCTCCGAGTAGAAAACACCATCTGCCTCTTCAAACACCGTTTGGTGGCGGCATAAAACTGTAGGTCCCTCCGTTTGTGGTAAAGATCAAGATGCACACCATAAATAGTAGGCAGTAAGCGAAAGTAAAAATTATAGTTATATACAGGGTGTTACCAATTAAAAAGGCCATAAATTTTGTTTGGAAAATTACTTTTATTCAATACAAAGTAAAAAATATGAAAATAATACAAAATTAAGAATGAATTTACTTTTGCTCGATATGACCACCTTTTACCTGGCTTATGGCCTTGAGACGGTCCAGAAATGAATCGCAAGCTGCCCGAATGTGACTTGCAGGTATTTTAGCCCATTCGCTGCCAATGGTTTCTTTCAGCGCCTCGAAACTGGTGAATGCTTTAGTTCGGACTTTGCTCTCCAAAATGACCCAAAAAGAATAATAAATCGAACTCGCGTCTGGTGAAATTGGGAGCCATTGTTTGGATATTATGAAGTTCGGAACATTGTTTTTTAGCCATTCTTGGTTTAGTTGAGTTTTGTGAGACGATGCCGAGTCCGTCTTCTAAGCAACCTCCAGAATACTTTCCCGACATTTCACATTTACCTTGACGACAGGCTAGATGAAAACAATTGGCGAGCGCCCAACGGCCCAAACCATTATCTGTGGCGTGTGCTGCCTCCGATGACTACAATTCTTGTATGAACGGTCGGTCAAATCAACCCTATCATTTTGGGAGTTTACGATTTGCTCAAATTGAAATTTTTTCTCGTCAGAAAACACATTGTTCGGAAATTGACCAATGTTGTTCCGCAAATAGAGGGACGGACCTACAATTTTATGCCACCTCCACAGGGCAAATGGTTTTTTATAGCAGAAATGCACTCGGAGGTTTGCCATTTCTTTCCGAAGGGCAACCGGGAAAAAAAACTTTTTCTATCTTTTTCGTGTTTCCTGTACAAAGGAGGCCTCGAACTTGGGCACTGCCGAATGGTAGTCACGCACAAGCTCGTTGGACTACGGGGGCATCGTTTTTAATATACTTTCTGAATATAAGACGAATCGACTATAAATAAGATTTTTTGAAATAATTTGACGTCAGCCCTTTTGAAGGGTAATACTTCGGAATAAAGACTAACCTGTAACCTGTCCAGAAAATACGTTTGTGATTATATGATTATATGGTTTAAAAAAAAAAAGGTCTGATTTTATTCTGCTGCACTCCCTACGTCATTCACAATCAATTTTGTGGTGATGCATCCAATTTTTTCTTTTTTTTTGGCGGTGAGGTTGTGTTTAAAAGGCTTTCGCTCTATATAGTAACCGTCGTTACTATGTGTATGGTGATTCCACTAAAAACATCCCTTCTCTTCTTTTGGAATTTTTTTTCAACACCTTGACTGCATCCGCATAGCTTCGGGGTAGAGGTCCAAGACGGCGTCCTAGTTAAGAAGGACACATTCACTTACTCATCCTGCACTCAGGATCGCCTGTTTTGAAAAAACTTACGGGTAATGCTCTTTATCATAAGTTTCCATTTCACGCCGCTTTTTTCTGATAATATTCCCAACGAAAATGCGACGGCGTTCCATTTTTCTGCGCTTATTATCGTTTCCTCGATTAATTCTTTCGGTGTAAATACACCAATGGCTCACTGCGGATCTGTTCTCTTCGTTTTTCCCCTCTCGCATTTGAAGAAGATGTGCTCCACTTAATCGTGTTCAGTATCTCCATAAATGTAGTAAAGTATCTCCTCGCCTATGCAGAGGCGTGATGGTCTAACAGGTTTTTTAGATATACAAGGTGAAGTCCAAAATAAACAAGACTGGCGTCATAAGTACGTTTTCGATGGCGCCCAAAATCATACAGGCCACCCAAAATCAGTAATCACCGAAAACTCCGTCGAAATTGTTCTACCTTTACCAAAAATGAACCGAAATTATCATCGAGATTCATGGAATCAGAATTGAATATCTCCAAAACTGATCTTTTGGGCTTACGAACGGTCTGTGCACGTTTCATTCCGCACAAGTTAATTGAGGACCAAAAATTGTTCAGAATTCAACATTCGAAAGACTTCATTAAAGAGGCGAAAAAAGGCGAGAACTTCCTTTACAATATTGTAACTGGTGGTGGAACATGAACTTGAAACTAAGCGTCAAAGTGCCGAATGGAAGGCCCCAGACGAGCCATCACCCAAAAAATCGCGTTAGAAGAAATTAAAATTCAAGTCGATGCTCATTTGTTTTTACGATTCCAAGGGAATTGTCCACAAGGAGTTCGTGCCAGCGAGCCAAACCGTCAATGCAATTTTCTATCTTGGCGTTTTGAAGCGTTTGTTGCATCGCATTCGTTGAATTCGTCCTGAATACCGCGAAGGAGGAAGCTGGCGCTTATTGCATGATAATGCGCCATCTCATCGATCCTCTTTTGTGACTGATTTTTTGACTAGAAATCGCATTTTAACCATCAATCACTCACCTTATTCGCCTGATATGGCTCTCTGTGACTTATAGCAATTAGAAAAATTGCATTTGGCCGTGAAATGAAAACGTTTTGCGCCCGTAGAGATCACCCGAAAGGCTTGACATGCTGAAGGACATTCCGGTCAATGACCTGAAACACTCTTTCGAAAAGCTTTTAGATCGCGCAAAACAATGTATCGAGGCCAGAGGGAACTATTTTGAATAAATAAACTCGAAGTTATCAGAACAAAGCTCCGGACGTTTCTATTATAGCTCAGTCTTTTTTATTTTGGGCTTCACCTTGCATGTAAGTAATGCAGTACAATTTAAAAGCATCGTTTTGAGTATTCGGTCAATTTTGTCCACCAGAAAATAATTCGCTTTACCAAGTTTGCAATAATATCGAATTTACTGTTGCAATAAAAAGCATATTTTTTGCGTCCCATAAATAAAATTTCTTAATAATTTAAAAACTGATGTGTCGCCAAACAGGAGTATGTAAATATATAAATCATTTTGCATATTGACATTTTGGTTACATTAAATAATTTTTTATGTAGTTACTTGGCGCGGAAATTCGCATTTACTATATTTATGGAATATATATTACTTATGTGACATATCCGCTCAAATTTAACAAACGTACGGAAAGCGATAGGGCAACAATGCGTTGTGGCCGATTAATAGAAAAACGTACAAAAAGGAAGTGCTTACGATCAAAAAAAAAAAAAAGAACGAAATGGGCTTTTGAGAAAAAGTGTGCATGAAAATTAAAAAAAAGAACATTAACGTAGCACTAAATGAACGGAAAGCACTGAAAATAAATCAATTATAAAAATAAACAAAAATATTTATGATAAATATATTTTTACAAACTTTTTTTTTGCAAGCGAAACTGTGCTCAAATTAAATGTAATTATTTTTATTGCATACATTTTTATATAAAAAAATTAACTTGTTTTTGTATTGCTAATATATATGGTAAACTTTTTTCGATTGCAGTTTTTATAACACAAAGGCTCGTTAAATTTACTATAATTAATTTAGTGGGGAAAACTTTGCGAGCGACATTAAATGGAAAGTTTCTTATGTGCAAGATGAGTAGTTAAAAAAATGTGTTTTTAATTTCAAATTAAATAAAAATAAAATATTCCTGGCTATATAGTCGCAATTTAAATAATATTATTCGTAATCTAATATGAACAAAGTGATTCCTACACTAATTTTTTGAATAGCAAATTTCGCCTGACATAAATTCTTCAATTTGCATATTATCTTATTAACATTAGCATAATTTCGCAAACTGCTTGACATCTCCTTAGCCGGGCCGTAAGCCACATTACGTTTAATTTTTTACGCGCCCTTAATTGGCCTAAACTCATTCAACTATTCATTAGTTGATTCAATGATTCAGTAACACGTTCACCTCCAAGTCATGCAACGGTGTTTTGAGTGAAAGTCACTTAAACATCACTTAGTAAATCTATTCACAACTAAGATAAGCTTTTAATTATGCCTTAAGCGCAATTTGTTGTTCTTGTTGTTTGAGGGTAGCATTTATGTTATGGCAGGGCCATGTAGATGATAAGTGAAGATTGTATTGCTGCTGTTGTTGTGTGTCATAATCAAGCGCGCAACGTGGCAGTTTTTAAAGGGGTTGGTAAAATATCTGCATGTACACTGCGTGGAAGAACTTTAGCACTGACTCTTATTGACAAGTTTTCACAGCTTTTTGCTCCTTATTTAATTTTAATAAATTTTCTATGAAAATATAGTTAATTTTCCTACAAAAACTATGTATATCTGAGCAAATGAAAAAAAGAAAAAAGAAATTGGTTATGAAAAAGAAACTTTAGAAAAATTACAGTGCTATTTTTGAGTCACTTGAAACTTTCAGTTTATTATACCAAGATGCATTTTTATAGCCCATTGCATTTAGGTATAATAAGGTGCAAGTTTCAAGTGACTCAAATATAGCATTGATTTTTAAGAATTTTGCTGGCGAATTTTATGTGGAGAAAATGCGTAATATGGAAAATTAGTGAGAAGCTTGGGTCACTCAAAACTTGCTATTTATTATTCTAAAATTGAATGGAAAAATGTATCATCACAAGTATTTTTTTAAATTTATTTTATTTAAACAATTTTTTTTATTACTTTTTTCTATATTTTTTTTTTAATTTAGCAGCAAAAGGGTAATCTTTTTTCATAAATATGATAAATGTCCATTTTTTACACTTTCAAATCCTCATATTTGTAGTTCATGCAAAGCGACTAGCCAAAAAACTTGCAGAAGTCACGCTTGCAATAAGCTCGCACGTGACGCTGTGTTCTACAGCGCAGCAATACTCCATCACTTTTTTTTTAATAAAACATCATTTTCTTTCCATCATATTCATATCGTACAAATGTGGCCAAAGCTGTGAAAATAATACATATTTTTATCACCATAAAAACCTCTTAAAAACGCTTCCTCTTTTTTCGCTTTTAAAGTCCATAGGTTGCCCCTTAATTGAACTACTCATCTGATATTACTTTTTTACCTGCAATGTAGGTCCGCACGTGCGTTGACTTCAACAAAATCAAGAAACTTAAAAATGCCGTCAAATAAATCCTGCCTTTAACTTTCGTCAGACCATTCACCAATAATCCTGACAATTCAAAAACGTCTACAACTAACACCTAGTCGGACACCCTATAACCATCTAACATACTGGGAGGCTTTTATGGAAGTAATGGAACAAAGCCATTAAAACCTACTCATGATATTGAAACTGCAATAGCTTTTTTTAATGACACGACTATTATGTCACTAAGCCGATCCACACTAACTCTTCAACCTCAATCTACAAAATATAACATTCCGTAGTAAAAAAGAAACTAAAACAAAAGAGAAAACTAAAAAAAGAAATGGCAGACTACAAGATTTCCGGATGACAAAAAACGACTGAACAAATTAATTAAAAAAATTGTAGAACTATTAAAACATGAAAATGATAAAAAACTAAACAATTACCTTAAA
This sequence comes from Anastrepha obliqua, assembly GCF_027943255.1. Taxonomy (NCBI): domain Eukaryota; kingdom Metazoa; phylum Arthropoda; class Insecta; order Diptera; family Tephritidae; genus Anastrepha; species Anastrepha obliqua. The sequence continues at coordinate 56,418,344 of NC_072892.1, read as the reverse complement.
AATATTGACGCACCAAAATCTACAAACTATTCATTGTGGAAGACTACAAAAAAGATGGTCGGAGCTACAAAACACCTCCCACCAATAAGAACTACAAACGGACAATGAGCCCGAACATTATCGGAAAAAGCGACTTATTCAGCTCAACATTTTGAAAATATATTTCAAAATAAAGATAACACTAAATTCGATTTGACTCATACAACGAGTAATAAAGACGAGCAAATCATCAAAGAAACCTCACTAACAGAGATAGTAATTTATTGACATGAACCCCAAAACCCCCTCTTACGTGTGCATCTTACTATAATTATAGGCGTTTGGCATCTTTGTTTGCCGCTGTAAGGTTGCGTTTAATTTGAATTTACTGTTGTGGGACGAGAACAATACCGAAGAGAAAGCATGGAAAGAATAGTTCGAAAGAGAAAGAAGCTACCAACAGAAAATGAGCCTTAATGATAGTGGTTAGAATTTATTTAGTTTTCTGTTTTATGTCGCCCATTTCAAGGCAGTATAAAATAATGAAATATTAACAAAAGGACAGAAAATGCGGTTAAAGTGACTTCATGCAGCGAACGAAAGAGTGGCTAAACCACGATAATAGCTAGAAAGGCCAACAAGCAATTCAGGGATAAAAGATGCAAAACACGCAAAGAATTCAAATGCCAGAAGAAGCCGAGTTTAGAGGGACGTACAGTGGGTTTGGAATGGGGCAGCCGCTTTAAGCGAAGGAACCGCAAAGGATCAAGGATGATCGGATGAATTATCTCCATAATAGGAAAGGATGAACCAAGGGCGGATACTAGAAAACAGTGGTGAAGTGAAGGCAGAGATAGAGTTACGTATTGAGATATTGATAGAGAAGGTAGGTATAAAGACGGAGATAGAGATAGAGATGGAGATGGAGATGGAGATAGAGATAGAGCTAGATATAGACATAGATATTTTTTTTTTGACCAGGTGTAAAAGCAATCGAAAGCCTTAGTCAGGGTGGGACTTTAACGCCACTAAAAGCACCTCAAGTCTGATGGTTCATCCTACAGGGATACCATTTTGGTAATTACGTCTGGAGGCCGTCTTGAGCAATAAGCTCAATCGTCAGTTATATTCGTCTACTGTTCGCCTTGCTGCTTTTTATCAATGCGATAGTTGTGGTTACTGCCGCGTTCGTCTCGTGTCGTTTCTTCGCCTTCAATCAATGTTGCGAAGTTCCACTATAATTCGAGTTGCAAAAACTTGCGCTGCCCTCCATTTTTCATTCGACTCAAGCATTTGTGGGACTAGGCTAGTGGGAGTCAGAGACACACCAGTTGTTCTTGCTAGGTCCTCGTGTTCCTTAACGAACTTGCTACAATAGAAGGCCACATGTTCGACCGTCACCTCTTCGTCGAAGCACTCTGTACAATAAGGGCTACCAGCCAAGTTTATGCAATGCAGATATTTTTGGAAACATCCGTGTCCACTTAATAGCTGATTCACAGACAGACACACTCGTTAATCCGTGGGATCAATCTATGCGTCCAACGGCCTTTTGATGACTGGTTCCACTTTGATGGCCAGTCAGCTAACGAGGTAGAACGTTCTGCTTGTTTGAAATCGTCTGTCGGCTTCATACCTTGCGAGCAATACAACCTCTTCTGTAAGTTTCCCCGGAAGTTTATAGGCATTTTGCTAACTATGACGCAGATTGCATCGTCCGACACTGCGGTCCTCAACGCAATTGTTCTACTGACCTGCAATAGTTCTTTAAAATGGCACTTTTTTGCTCCAGCCCAGATTGGAGAGGCGTACAACATTATGGAGTCTATCACAGTGGAAATAATTTTTCTCCTGGCACCCTGTGGTCCTCCTAAAATCGGTAGCAGGCCCATAAGTGCGTTGTTAACCTTTGTCGCCTTCACACTAACAGCTTTAAGATGTTCCCTGAATGTTAGTCTGTCATAAGTGTGTATGCCAAGATATTTTATATCCTTCTGGGATTCTATATCATGGCCACCAACTGATACTGACAGCTTTTCGTCCTGCTTGCTTCTGCTGATCAGCACCAGTTCTGATTTTTTGGGCAGCTAGTTCCAGGCTGGAGTTATTCAACCACCTTTGTATTCTTGTTATGGCATCATTACATACATGTTGCAATTTGTCTATGTGCTTATCAATCACTACCAGTGCGATATCGGCGGCGTATCCTACTAGGGTTGTATTAGCGGGCATTTCGATTTTAAGAACCATAGGGTTGGTCCACCTGTCACGCTGTAGCTCTATTTCACATTTTACATTTATTATTTATTATTTTATGTTTTATGTTTTATGTTTTTTATTTTATATTTTATTTTTTTATATTTTATATTTTATATTATATATTACGTTTCATGTTTTATATTTTATATTTTACACTTATTATTTATTGTTTTATGTTTTATATTTTATTATTTTTATTGTATTGTATTAAGTGTATCTATTTTATTTATTTATACATTTCTTTTATATTTACATAGTATCTTTTTCTTTATATTATATGTAAATGCCTAATATGATAACACCTTTGCAGAAAGAAACTTCCATTCCACAGCTGTTGGTGTCTATACCGTGGCACATGAGTGCTCATTTATTCTCATGGCAAATGTCTGCACTGCCGCCCTATTTTCTCCTGTACCGCCGTTTTGTGCTCTGTCGTTGGATTATTTTCAGTTGTCGTTATCGCTGTTACTTAATGTTCACTCTCAGTGTTTGCCCTCATCAGCGTCGTTTTTGCTGATATTGTTGCTACTACTGCTGATGGCAAACAACAATGGCCATTAGACAATGGCCAAACGTCAAATAGTGTGGCAAAAAGTGGTGACAATAAATGCGATTACAATGATGCTGCCATCGATGATGTGGATGATGTGGCTTGATGACAGAGCTGATGATGCGTTGTTGTTACTCGTACTTCTTTGCGCGCGAATGATTCTGTTGTATTGCTGTTTTACTAACAACAGTCGCTTATGATGAGCTCCAATGCTGTTGTATCAGAAGTTTTGTTGCTGAACAGATGAATGATGACCAAGTTGCTTGAGTAGCTATATATGTATGCATGTATGTGGGGAAGTATGTGCTGTGCGTCCTTGCTGAAAATGAATGTCGATATTTGTTTTAGTTGCACTGTTGTTTTTTTTCTTTCGGGTGCGCTCCCTCAGCGCTTGTCTAACTGACTCGTTGACGTACCCAGCCTCGCAACACAACATCATTAGGCGCTTTGACGTCAGTCAATAAACATCAGCAAATGCGTTATGCTTACGCTTGATCCACAAATGGCCAGCAATGATTGTTGTAACAACAGGCAGTAATACGGGATAAAAACGAAAATCGAAAGTTATGACAAAAAAGTTTCCTCAAATAGTGACAAGAGCTGTGTTAAACGATTTTCTGGGTTCTCTGCTCAACATTCAGCGAAAAGTACAATTGAAATTTGAATTTTATGTGACGTGCATAGGTACTTCAACATGTGTCAACATTGGCCTTTCTGCTGCCATGTGATGAGGCATAATAACTAATTTGTTGTTGATATTGTGAATGGGTAACAGTTTTTACCATCACGTTGTGCGGGTAGGGCAAAGCTGAGAGATTACCAGGCTTGCTATTTAGCTATGGTGAAAAAGAAAATTGTGAGGGGAAGTTTGGCTGCCACGTCAGTTGGGGACTCGGCTGCCGAATTCTGCACGATTATTTCACAAGTATTAACACATTATTCCAATCAGTCGATGTTCAGATGGCAACGAAGTGTCATTGGTTGATTTTTTCTTATATCACCAAGTTTTTTGTAAACATACCTCAAATAGCGTCAGCTCATCAGCTGATGCCAAATTCTCTCGCCTTTGGAATCTTTTCACCATGCGGCTATTGTACATACATAATTAAGGCACTTGAGTTTTTTATAATACTTTTTTATGTTCAACTTTTTTTCATTATTTTCGTTTATGAAACTATTCTTCATTGCATAACAGATACCTTATGAACTCAAACTCCAATCTTTACACAAAAATTTTACAAAAATTCTGAAGAAAGCGCCATCAAAATTTTCAACTTTCTAGTAAGAATCTTTAGAAAACTTATGGGTATCCAGTTTTTCAGATTTTTTTGAACATTTAATCTGAAAATTTGATAGCATTATTTTGACACAATTACTTCACAGCAATCAAAAATGCATGAATGTGGCAAACAGTTGGCCAGGTCTACTCGCCACTGTACATACTGTTACTTTAATGTATAAGTACGTATATATTATCAGTCGATTTCTCGCAATCTCCAGTAAAGTTCATATGTATATTACCAAATTCTGGTGCATTACCTTATGTTTCTTAGCCAAGACAACTGTTTCCTGCCTATTTTACGATTTCCTTCTATTTTTCTTTGCCGAATTAGTTGGGGTACATACTTTTTATTGTTTTTCATAATATGGTCCCAATAAACAGATTCATGATCATGTTGATTTCCTCAGCATTTAACGAAATTAGTAATTTATTATGAAAGTAAAACAAAAAATATTTACGAGATATTATGTGTTGTTGTTGTTAAAGTGGTTGGGTATTCCTGCTGAAACATTCACAATTAGCGACTAGCGCCGTTTTACTACCATAGTTCCCGTGCGATGATGGCTTTTTTTCTATTTTTTTTTTTAAGTCACATCCATTTCGTTAGGTATAGCCAAAAGAGCAAATTTTTTATCTCTACGTGTGACGTTTTAATAATTTGCTGAAAGAAGGGCATGCCGAAAAAGCAAAGTCTTGCTCTAAACAGTGAAAGAAACTTTCTTTCACTCCACAGCTTCTGCAGATGGGATTGAAAGGGAGGTTAAGTCTGGCTGCGTGATCCCCTACTTTCCGGTGACCGGTAAGGGTTACAGTTATACGTGAAATGTTTGGCCGAGAGCATCCTAACAGATAATTCGTCCTCTGGATGCTGTACGACGACCATGTTTTTCTTGTAGTACTATTAGTAGTACTATTAGTAGTACGTATTTATCTGATTCCAGCTTCTTTCGCCTAAAGCATAGTAGTGCGAAGCAATGGATGTTTTTATTGTGTTAAAAGGGGTACCAACCGCCACCGCCTCTATTATGTCTAGTGCCGAACCTTTTCTTACTAGCTCGTCTGCCATCTCATTACACTCTATGTTCCTATAGCCGGGAGCCCATATCAGAGTAATTTGAAGCCAACGGCCAAGCAGCTCTAGTTCCTTTCTTCATTGTGAAACTAACTTGGATGAAAAGCAAATGGAATCTAAGACCTTAATAGCTGCTCGACTATCTGAAAATATAGATAGACTCTTGCACCAATTTCTTTGTAGTATTTTAGTGATTTCCATGCTTCTCTGATTGGTAGTAGTTCTGCCTGGAACACGCTGGCATAGTCAGGCAGTCGGATTGACTTGGATATGGTGAGCGGTTCCGAACAGAGGCCAGCCCCAACACCACACTTCAGCTTAGAATCATCAGTGTAGATTTCAATGTCGAATGTGCCAATCACTTTTCTTTTCCTTCATTCGAATTCCATTCCAGTAAGAGGTGTTATTTTTATATTCAAAGAAATAAGCTACTTTTTAATATAAATGATCGGATGTCTATTTAAATTTAAAGAGGAAGGTATGCCGTTAATAGTGGAAAATAACATCAGGCTAATGACCACCACAACCACGCTTACAGGACAATATCCTTCTCATGAAATTTTCCATAACCGAATTGCAAAGAGGCTGCCCTATGTCTTCGATAGCCTCACGAATTCCATCTTTGAGGTCTTGAATCGACCCTGGGCTGTTGGCGTAGACCTTCTCTTTCAGGTGATCTCAAAGAAAAAGTCACAAGGTGTTAAATCACAAGATTTCGGTGGCCAATTGTGATCACCTCTTCGAAAGCTAACACGGTCCGGAAACATTTCCCGTAAAAGATCTAAGGTTTCGTTGCTTGTGTGGCACGTAGCGCCGTCTTGTTGAAATAAACGTTGACAAGCTCAATACCATCCAATTCCGGTCATAAAAATCGTTAATCGTCTCTCCTGTTAAAGACCGAACACCTGTTATTGGAAAACCCTTTACATTTAGCGCTTCAGTAGGACTGGTGCTAAGCGCCCCTGTGGTTAAGATGCACGTTGTTCTTTGTATTGTGTTCAGCTTGGCTTGGTTATATTTCTTTTCTTTTGCGGGCCACCAGACTAGTGTCGCATAAGTTTGTATTGCCCTTAAAATGGCTGTGTAGGACCAATTGGATAGTTTTGGTTGGAGACCCCTGTTTTTACTCAACATTTTCTTACACGTGTAAAGTGCTATATTCACTTTACCCTGTACTCTATGTTGGACCTTCAGCTGAGTTTGGAATCTAAGATGACTCCTGAGTATTTTGCCTGTTGGGTTAGCATAAGACTAATGCCATTTAACTTTTGGAGATTAAAGTTTGGTATCTTGGCTCTCTTTGTGAATAGCATCAGTTCAGTTAAACCACAATCTGTGGCCCGATTGCTGAGTAATCCAGAGCTCCATCCATAATCTCACTGATTGTGGTTGGAAAGATTCCTGAAATCATTAGCACTATGTCATCAGCATACGCCACTGCTTTAGTTTTCTTTTGGTTAAATTTGGTAAGGATATTGTTGACAACTTATAACCACAGCAAAGGGGATAATACCCCTCTCTAAGGGGTGCCCCTGTTGACGGAGCGTTTTACATGTAGCTTGATTTGTTACATAGAAAATATTTTTCTTTTTGCATTTGAAATACCTCGTCCCAGAAAGGTTCAAATCCAAAAGGGTTGAGAGATAATTAAAGAGAGACATCTTTCGAATGAGTGGCACATCAGCACTATATGATGTCCTACAAAAGCCAATGAAAAAAAATCTTGAAACGACTAAAATTTCTGTGTTTTTTCTAGAACAGCCGGGTAGTCAATTTAGCCGTTAACGAGATCAAAGAAGACTAATCAATCAACAGCGAGATTCGTATGATGGTTTCGGGTCTGAGAAATTGAGTGAATGCTGTGCGAAATGCACAAAAGTTTTTTGAACCCTCTCAACTCGCTTTATATAGACCGTATGATAAGGCCTTCAAATAAAAGCAGCGTAATCTAATTTGAACCGAACAAACGCGGAGTATAATATCTTAAGAGTATATGGGTCAATGAATTGCGATAAGTGACGCGAGCATATGAACAAATGCGTTATAAAAATCAAAAGAAACCTCCTTGAAAAATTACTTCATCAAAAACCATCTTCCCTTCGAAAGCACCGTACCACTGAAGGCCCCTCTATTTGCCACGTAACGGTCAAACCAGTAATTCGGCTAGAATTGGTTGCATTTGATGTGACTAACATACGATTCAAGTTGATGTCACATGCGTCAATGCTGTTTGAGCAATTGATTTAATAAAGAAGTTGTTCGATAATATTAAAAATGTCGGAAAATAGTGCTGTCTTATGGCCACATCGGGATATCTATCAATGAGGTTATGTTAGTCGTAGATGTATGCCAACGAGTGAATAAACTAGAAGTGTTAGAGCAGCTCAGGAATAATAGTGCACACGGAATTGCTAATGTTCGGGTTGGTATGCGTGGACGAGTGGTGGAAAATTCGCTCCAAAGAATCGATTTAAGAACAGGCGCTTACGATAAATAATTGAACGATAAGGAATTTATATTATTGTCAACATTATAGAAAAAATGCCAGCGCGATATCTCAATTTTTATGTGCTTTATTTATAGCCCTTCTTATCAAACATCGTCCATTAACAACTGATAAGGTTATGCCGGTGGATATCAATCTGCCGAGGGGCAATCGCTATGAGAAAAACTTTTTCTATAATTTTATAGTAGGCGAAGTACTCCCATCTTTCATTGATGTAGGAAAAATAATGAAAGGGTCATTAGCATAAATCCTTCAGAGACCTTTTATTCGTGGTAGGAGGACAGTAGTCTTGATAATCTTGATATTGTCCTCCAAACACAGTGACCGAAAACTTCATCTTACTGGTTCTTAAAAGAAACTTGTCACGGCAGAAAAGAACACAGACATTTCCATTGAAAAGGAAACACTCACAAACTTTAGTACTTTACTGTTTGCAAAAAAAAAAAAAAGATGTAAGTGCATTAATAAAACTTTTGCTTCCCCAGACCCAATTATTGAAAATTTCACCATTTTGTCCTTTCGCAATAGATATTTCGGGTCACTCGTACGATGAGTGTTAATCAGCACGCATTATAACTCGCTCTGTGCGATGTATGTTCACGCAACCAACATTCACCAGCATTAAACCATAGCGGTGCACCGGTCGCGTTAAGCCATATTTTCGGAAACGCTGTGTATTTTCAACGCACCTGAATGCAAGAGAAGCGCAAGGGAGCAGCTATTCATGGTACCTACCTCATTTCGATTGCAGCGTTTGTGCTCCAAAATCACTTTGCCTTTGAAATGCAAGGCAGCCATGCTTTTGTGATGAATTCATTAGAATTACTGTTGTGCTTTGTATGGGCTCACAATTTCCACGCCACGCACAGTTTTATTTGCATGTTTATATGCGTGCGTTGGCCAATCGCATATTCACCTTTTGGAGGGGCTACACTCAACTGAAAGGGGCCGTTGCACATACAAACATACATTCATATTTTCGCTCGGCAGCTAATTGCAATAGTGTGCGCGCATTTGCTCAGCTATGGTACGCATAAGTCGCATGTAATTCGCTCTTACACCTCACTCTCGCACACACACGCTAGCGCAATTCACTCACAGCAGTCTATATAATCGCATTAAAAACCGACAACAAAGGCCTGAGGTTAGTCACCGTTACCAGCACTGTGCCGCTCTGTGCCAAAGGGCGAATAAACAAACGCATACATAATTACAAGCATACCAGTAGCCTTTTCACAAAATTGCATAACTGATTTTAGAAAGCTTTCGGAAATTATTGTAAATCCGGCGTGTCTTTAACCAATGGGTTTACCTACTCAAAACAATTTTGTATGGATAGCCGGTCTGAATGTAGACTTTTGTATATATTTGTTAGAAATTCGGCTGCTAAAGACCTTTACCAACATTTTCCAGCACGCAGTGCTTCGCTGTTCAGACTAATAAGAAGAACCATACCTTTCTATCCGCATGTCCGCCTTGCTTGGGATATTTCTTTCAATGTGCCAGACGGACTTATATGGAGAGTTTATCCCAGCTTAAATTAATACTTAGGTGAGAGATGACGACTCTGTTCCCTATTGAAACAGGTGTAAAACAAGGTGATGCCTTATCAACAGTCATATTCATTTTGATGCTACACTTTGCCGTAAGGGAAGTCAACAAAGGTGGTACCTTGATAACTAAAACAACCCAAATATGTGCTTTTGCAGATGACATCGCTATTCTCTCAAGAAATAGGAATGACTTAAAAGAAATTTTCTTAAAAATTAACAAAATTGCGTACGATATTGGCCTTTTTGTAAATGAGGGCAAAACCAAATATCTGTTGAAATCGAGGCGGCCTGCACAGATGCCAAATTTCCATGTGGGAGCCTATACTTTTGAAACAGTGCAGCATTTTAATTACCTAGGAGTTATGCTCGCATGTAGCGGTGATTGAACTTCCGCCGTCAGGGATCGCATCAACGTAGCCAACAAAGCGTATTACGCCCACCTTAACTTGTTCAAGTCCCGACTTTAGACTCTTATTCGACCAATCCTAACATATGGTTGTGAGGTATGGACTCTTGAGGTTGATGATTGTGCTCAGATTGCTCGCATGGAAAGAAAAATTTTAAGAATCTTTGGCCCAATAAGAATGGATGATGGTACCTATAGAATCCGATTGAACTCTTAACTGAACCCTCTAACTCAGAACGAGACAGCTGTGCGTTTTGATAAAGCGCAGCGCATAAGATGGCTAGGTCACGTGATCCGTATGCCTGTTGACTGTACCGTGAAGAAAGCCTTGACAGGAAAGCTAATGGGCCTGAAGGCCAAAGGCAGACCGAGGAACTGTGCAGAGGAACACGATCTTAAGAAGCTGGGAATACGTAACTACGAAACAACAGCTCAAGATAGACCGCTTTGGAGGATCATTTTAAAGGAAGCTTTGACGCACCCCGCGTTGTAACGCGATGAAAGAAGAAGAAGAAGATAGATTAATGAGTATAAGAAGATGTCAGGGGCAAGTCCGCTTATTATATTCTGCCTTAGCTTGGATTTTTGCATGAGAGCCAATTGCCCGTAAGTGAGAATATGTTTGTTGGTCGGCAAGGGAGGACTAGTTGCATGCCCTCTTTCGGCTCCTCCAGCCGGGGTTCCTCTCCTATTTGCGTATGGGAGTTATGCGCTATCAGTAGCCTCTATAGCTTTGTGAACAATGACGATATCGACTTGTCGTTTGTTTGAGTTTGCCTTGAGGTTTGCCTTGGACGTTTCTGCTTGTCGTTTATTCGTAAATACATTCACCTCCACAAGAGATCTGCTTCAAAACGGCCTCTTTGGATAGCGAATTTGCTGGATATTTTAACTCGGCCCTATTCAGAGTTTTATTACAATCCTTGTTGCAAACATTTTTACTGCTTCCCATTTCTCTTTAGAGTTCAGCATACCCGTTACCAAATTATCTGGTGTGGGGACGCATGTCCTCTGCGAGTGCACGTTATACTCAGCCATTAGGAGTATTGGATGTGTGGGGATTAATTGGACCGATGGACGTTATGTTATGAGTGTTGTGGGCGTGAAGTGTTTAGATGGCGAAAATATTTTGAGTGCTCAGTTGATTAGTTAGTAGTTGGGTTAGTTAGGGTTGTGAGTGTTTTTAAGTGATATGAGGTATTTTTACGGCCGCCGTAACCGAATGGGTTAATGCGTGACTACCATTCGGATTTCAGAGAGAGAACGTTGTTTCGAATCTCGGTGAAAGAACAAAATGCAGAAAAAGTTTTTTCTAATAGCGGTCGCCCCTCGGCAGGCAATGGCAAACCTCCGAGTGTATTTCTGCCATGAAAAAAGCTCCCCATAAAAATATCTGCCGTTCGGAATCGGCTTGAAACTGTAGGTCCCTCCATTTGTGGATCAACATCAAGACGCACACCACAAATAGGAGGAGGAGCTTCGGCCAAACACCCAGAAAGGGTATACGCGCCAATTGTATATATATACATATATCAGGTATTTTTATCTTGGCCACCAGTCAAGTGTTGTATGGAAGCTCAAGCTGGTAGTAGTAGTCTTGGCTAGGAAGTCTTACCGGAGTTTTAAGTCTGTGGAATAGGATCCCTCAGTGTTCGCGAGCACGGCTGTTCGGGAAGTGTAGTGTTGGTTGTGGTTTAATATCCAAACGCGGCTTTAATATCCAAAAAGGCTCCACTTTTTGACTCGTTGCGTAGTTGCATTGGGTGCCGGACCCAAAGTACGGCAGAAGTTTAGATGGGTCCATTCCACACTACCAATTCGTATACCGTAAATACTTTTAGCATTTTTTGGTGCTGATCAGCACATTGATTTGAATATTAAAAATTAAAAAAAAAAACTCTTTCTTTTCTTCAAAATTTCATAATTTTTAGCAAATTCACCCTTAACGGCCGAGAGCTTTTTTGGTAATACTCGCCCATAAGACGACATAAAATTGGGTGAACTTCTAAAACATTTATGTAGATGAAAATTTAAACTGAACATTTAAATTTATTTATTTAGATATGAATTCAATTTATTTGGTTGATTTATAATTTTATATGATCAACAAACCAGGGATGTACAAAGTTTCAATATTTGTTAAAAAAAACTACAGCGATGATTAAATGAAGTGAAAACTGAATTCTTGTCATGTCCCCGTATTCGGGCTTTTCGTTTTCTATCGTTTTCTTTCGGCCGTTAAGGGGTAAAATTGTGCTGAAATTCTCCGACGGAAATTAATTTTCTTGCAGGCGATTCGCCATTTTGAGAGTAAATGTTTAATGTTTTCCAACATTATTCAAGTGTAATGGCACGGTGCACTTGTATGAAAGGGAATCGCCCGCTTTACACCTAAAATTGACTATACCTTCTAAATACTTAATTCGCACCATTGACTCGTGCATCCGCAAAGTACGCCACAATTATCGTGATTTGAGGGAATAATTTTCACATTAACTCATGTTTTGTCCATATTTACCACGCTAACGAATGGATTTTCGAGCTCAGTTTGATCAAGATTGTCATTTGATCTCAGTGTTTTCCGAATTGTAAACAGCGCACAGTGCGGCCGATTCCCAAAAAGCTGGCCAAAAGTCGAAAAAAAAAGTTTCTAGATAGAGTTTTTTTGTCTTTGGGTTGGCTACAGTAATGCCTTGAGTAGTGAAAACCGTTCATAGCAACGTCCTGTACCCTAAGCATCCTCTGTATTTTCAGTCGCAACGGGGCCTTCGTTTGAGCATCGTATTACTGTCGATGAATTGTGAAAGTTGTACACATTTGAAAGATTTTGTAATGGAGTAAATTGAACAAAACCAAATGTAAAATACGTAAAATACGAGAAATCTTTAGTACATATCAATACCTCGACACAAAATTTTTAGCTGCAGCAATACGTAGATACATTTTTTGCAATTTTTTTTATAAAATTTGAGTTTTCAAACTGTATAGTAATACAACGCCGTCATATGCTGCTTTGAAACCTATTAAAGGTTACTCAGAAAAGTAATGGTTACTGAATAAAACAAGATTCAGCTGCTACCACTTGCTACCTTGCGACCCCGAAAACATATAAATTAACATGCATCTTGATTATGTTCTAGAATGTACGCTATTTCACGTGAGGGGGTGGCCAATAGGGGTGGAAGGGGGTGGATTTTCAAAATTTTAAGATCAAATTCGTAATCAGCGACCCCGACAACCCCCGAGTAAGAAATTTTGAATCAATTACTTAATTTTTTGAGTTTTGGCCAGCTTTTCGGGAATCGGCCGCACTGTGCAGCGCCCAGTCGATCAGGTCATCCCGTGTTACATTTAAGGGGGGAGCCTGCTTTAGAGGCTTCAAAAAATCGATTTTTACGTGGATTTTTTTGGGAAGGAAAGAAATATTCGATTGAAACAAAACTTTGTTATATATTCCAACAATCTGCTCAAATTTTTTTAATTAAAATATATGTCATATTATGCCTGGTACAAGCTTTTTGCCGAGGCGCCTCGAGTGTGCATGTGTCGTGCGGCGGGAAAGATGCAGGTCGCAATTTTCATCTCAAACCAAAAATCCAAAAAAAAATGTATTTAAGTATAGTAATTAAGTAAGTAAAATTAAACAAAAAGTGAGAAATTTCAGCAATTTTTCGCTAATTAAAAAAAAAATAATTTTTTTGGGAAAACAAATGCACTTTAGATTGTTTAAAAAGTGGGTTAGTCATAACTTTCTTAAGGTTTTTTAGATTCAACTAGAAGAGAATTTAATTCCGAGTACAATCAATGTTATCTCGTTTCGGTAGGAAGTTTAACTTTTTCCCTATATTTCCCGCCAATTAGGAAAAATCGTAAAAATAAAAAAAACCGAGAAATCGCGCGTCAAAGCGATCCGGCCGCTCGTGTACCTGTTAAGGGACTTTATTAATGAAAGTCTTTGAATAACTTAAAAATTTGCATGGTTTGTCTAATGAGAATGGGAATTTGAAAAAATTTCAACAAAATGTGTAGTGTTTTTTAAGATTTGCATTGATAGAAGCATTCCTTAAGTATAATCTCGGGCATATTCCTCTAAGCAATAACACATAAAGAGCTATATACATTTTTTTTTGTGACTGGAATTATTATTTGAGGCTCCTTAATTGGCAAAAATATGATAAATAATTGAGTGCTTGTTACTATTCTCATGAGGAGTTATACTAAGCAGCTTTTGCTAACTACAATAAGTTTGCAAGTTATTGCTGTCTTCATTTGCGAAGGAATAATGCCGCCACCACAAAAACCATACCAGGAGCACATACCCTGAAGTTGCAATGGATTCTTGGATTCTACAATATATGAGCCCCAAATATGAGAATCCTGCTAGTAGTCGCTGATATGAGAATGCGTCTTATGAGGAAAAGGAAAAAATAATTTTTTGTATTCAATAACTAAAGGTTTCTTGCTTACCTAAGGCTTATACAGCGAAGCGATTATCGCAGCGAATGGTTATTTGTCCTAAATTGTTTAATTAAGTGCACCTTACAAAGCCGTAGGTCTCTATGCGGAATTGTCCTTAGGCTAGTGCATTTGTTGAGTTGATTTGTAATATTTTCCAATTTAAGTGCGCTCTTTCGGCAGGAACCTCATTGCGAGTGTGGCTTGTCTTGTTAATTATCCTGTCTCCTCTTCCAATATTCTGCACAAATGTACCTGTAATATACCAATTCCATCACATCGAAAAATAAAAATCGCACACAATCGTCGTGAGGGACAACGGATGTTTTGGTAATAGTAATGGTTGCACGGGTTAGGCTAAGCCCTTTATGCACTGCGTCCAGGGTAATCTATTATGTACCTTTAATTACTTAGTTATAATTATTTAGTATGCCGATGAATCGAACCAGTTCCTTAGGAGGGAGAAATTGTAGGTTTTCCTACTCTAGTAGGTACGAGCCCAGGAGTCTATGTATCCTGTGGCCTAATGCCTCACAGTTGGTGAATAAGTGTTTCATAGGCTGCCCTTCATCGGAGCAGAACCTGCATGGTATTGTACAAGTAGTAGTCTGAGGCCCTTTTTATCTAGGGTTAGATCAGATTTTGCTCTGTTGATACTGAAGTTCAAAACCTTTTTAGAGTGTTTAAGACCGCTTGTGCCGTTCCAGTGTTCCCTGATTTTAGTTTGGATTAATTTAGTAGTTTTCTGTTTTATATCATACTAGCTTTCACCCGCGGCCCCGCTCGCGTAGGAGTAGTTTTGAGGGATTTAGGATATGTATATATATAAAATAATTACAAACAATAATTTCATAGAAAATAATTTTTTATTAATAACCATAATATTACAATACCCGGCATCCGTTGCTATGCCTCGTTGAATAAAATCGAAACAACCAATCAGAAAAATATCAAGCAAAATTATTTTTAATTTTCTATCTCAAACCGCTTATGCAGATTATGAAGTCTAGAGTGTGCTATAAATAGTGGGAAATAGGAAAAACTAAGATTTTTTAGATTCAATTTAAGCAAATATTTGATTATTAGTGACGAATGAGAGTGGTGGCGTGGCCTAAGGAAGGGAGTTCCATCATAAATCCCTATAACCTTCATTGGGTTGTCGTTTCGTAGTGATGATAAAAATCTGCCTTCTCGTTTCCTTCGTGTCCCTCATGTCATGGTACCCAAATCAGCGAGACCTGATTATGAGTGGCCAGCCGATTGGCTGTCCGAAAATATTTAAATTTTTACTTTCTCGAACCCTCTTTTGGATATGATTTCCACTGTTTCCAGTATGGCGAAGAGCTCCGCATGGAAAATCGTGGTATCTATTTTGTTAAGTGTTTTGTTTAGTGTTACGGATTTGTATGCTCTAGGCCCCACTACACCTGTTCCTACTCCTTGGGGCGTTTTGGAACCATCTTTGTGCCATTTGTGTGAGTCATCATTTAGCCAAGTTGGGTTAGTGTTCCACTCTTCCCTAGACGAGAAGATAACCTTGTTTCTCTTTATAAAATTGAGTTCCGTGTTCTGTGTGGTCATTCGCCTGGGTTGTGCATTCTTCATGTTGAACCCTGTTCAAGATATTGAGATGTCCAGTAAGATCTCCGGGTTTAAGTTTCCCTTTGATATGAAAAGAGAGTGCTTGCATAGTAGTTCCTCTTATATTGCTAAATGTAGCGGTGGTAAATTTGAAAGCGCTTCTATGCCAGCAGTTGGGGTAGTTCTCATGGCCCCTATTATGCTAAGGCACGCCAGCTTTTGTAGTTTACACTGTTTTGATATAGCAGTAGTTTGATTTGTTTTAACCCACCATACCAATATAGTACAATAGGTTTTACCGTTTGAGTGTAGATCCAGAAGGTCATTTTTGGGTTCAGACCATAGGATTTACTCAAGAGTTGCTTTGTTTTCCAAAGGTTTTTCGTTGCCTTTTTTATTACTGAGTTGAGTTGGTCCTCCCAAGTGAGTTTTTTATCCAAGATAATTCCTAGATACTTAACCTCTTCGTTTAGAGGTACCTCTATTCCATTTATTCCCAGAGTGCGTAGGTGGGTTCTAAGTCCCTTTTGCTGGTAAATGTGATAATAGTGGCTCTGGAAGAAAAACCTTAAGGGGAGCCTGAAAACTTAGCCTTTCCGGCTCCCTGCTACTAATAATCGGAGACTGAAAACTCGTCCTTTTCAGCTCCCTGCATCCACATCTATCACACCCGGAAAAAAAACTTGCACAATCAGCATGAGGTATAACGGAAGCTTTGAGCGGGACCTTTAAGCCCCATTAGGTCTCTACATATATCATACCAATAAATAAATACCAAATAATAAGTTGGATGTTTCGTATCAACTAAAATAATGTATCTCATTTATTTTGAAATAAAATTTAGTGCAATTATATTTCATTTTGAACAAAAATTAATTGAAATTGTATTTCATTCAGATATTATAGGAGCGCTTATGATAAGGAGCGAAACAATACTTGCATAGTGGAACTTCACATTTTTCACATATTGTTTTAGTACGCCTTTTAACATTTTCGAAGCGAGGTATTATTTCCGTTATCTTCGCTAGATTTTTCTGATAAGAAGCTTTCCTCTTCAGAGAGCTCGTAATTATCGTCACTGCCGTCTGAAAAATCAACGCCACCAAGGTCAGCAGATTCGTCACACTCCATTAGATGGGCCATTATATCCTCTTCATTTAATTTTCTCGACATATTTCAAGGTTTTTCTAAATCAAAAGAGGTTTATGATTAAATATGTTAAAAATTTCGAAAGGTTAGAGAATGTCGACAAGCTCTAAACGGGACATATTTATGCCAATAAATAAACCTAACGGGACACATAGATCCCATAAATAAAAATAATCGAAATCAGACTTAGAAACTGAAATAATGCTACATTAATTAACTTACCCAATTTCGGTGATCCAATTCGAACTTAGTTTTAGTAAAATCTATTATTTTTTACACTTATTTTCACTGAAAAAATCGAAAATTCACAAGAAAATAGAAATTGATTCAAGCACAGTCACGCTTAGAAGCAAACTTAGCGGCGTCTGTTTACTATTTTAGCATAAAAAAACACAGAACCCGTTACCTGAACCTCACTATACCAGACGGGACAGTTTTCAATGAGTTTTAATGGAAAATTTAGACTATAGTTATAAGAAAACTTTTGCTGGGACGTATGTGTCCCAATAGGCCCGGAAGGGTTAAGGGAGACTGGGAACAAGGGCTTTCCGGTCTCCAGCTACGAAGAATCGGAGACTGGAAACCAGAGCTGTCTAGTTCCATCCATTCTCATTCATTTCCATCAGATTCACATCCGATTTAATCATATATGTAAATATATATTTTATTGAACAAACAATTTGTTTCTTAGCACTGGCAAGGAAACATAATACTCTAGCAAGTAAGATTTGTTAGCTTATTGTTAGTTTCTTATTCAAGAAAGATTCAATAAATAAATAAAATGGAAAAAAAGGAAAAATACCAACCGGTTTTATTTATTGTATATACATACACACATATAACGGGTGGTTAAATTTCAAGGGCCGATGTTGAATGTAAACCATGAAGCAATAATTAAAGGTGATGTAAGTAGCCTAATTTTCACCCTGTGTTAGCCATCTTGAAGCTACTTAATAAATCCGTGTTGTCCTCTTGGAAAAGCTACTTTTTATTTCAGAGCAAATTCTAAAGAAAAAGTACTCAAAAGCGTAGAAATTAAAATTTTTGCTGAAAAAGTTAGCAGGCAATATTGTTTTGCCTATTCCATTTTGCTTAGACTTTCGCATCTTTCAATTCTATTGAAAGTTCTGTGAAAATTACATTGATTAATAGCTGCTACATAGCCACATTTAGGTAAGTCTTTTGTTGCAGATTATCAATCTGATTTTTTGTTAATAACTGCTTAAAATTTATATACACAGGTGTGAAAAAATTTGTACACAACGCAAAATTAATACTTCGTTGCTCCACCTTTTTGCTTTTCAACAGCTTGTAGCCGGCTTGGCATTGATTCCACTAACTTTTTGCAAACATCAGGGCTTATTTTATTCCATTCTTCCTGCAGAGCAATTTTCAAGAGTTGAATTGATGTACACTGCCTTTCCTGCATCCGGCGACCTAATTCATCCCACAAATGCTCAATGGCATTGAGGTCGGGACTTTGTGCAGAGGTTTTTATTACCTTTGGACAGTTATATAACAACCAGCTCTTGACGTCATATGAGGAATGTTTGGGATCGTTGTCCTGGTAGAATTGAAAACTACTTTCGATGCCTAGTTTTCTCACGCTTTCTTTCAAATTTTGTTTCAAAATTGTTAAATAAACGTGTTTATTCATTATTCCATCAATGAAATGCAATTTTCCAACTCCTGACGCCGCCATGCATCCCCAAACCATTACAGATCCACCACCGTGTTTAACCGTTTTTCTTAAATTCTTGCCTTCCAGCTCCTTGTTCGGTTTGCGCCACACTTTACCCCTTCCATCACATCCAAATAAATTAAATTTACTTTCGTCAGAACGTAAAGTACTAAAGAATGAATATTAAAATCATGAAATTGTTATTTTTTCCCCCACTTACAGTGCTCCAAAAATCGAATTCCTTAGCCATATATTGGCGAGCAAAAACAAGCCGGTCATTTTGGTTTTTCTTGCTTATTAGGGTCTTCTTCTGCGCAACTCGGCCGTGAAAATCATTTTTTTGAAGAAGTCTTCTTATTGTTTCGGGATTTACCTCCACCCCAGAAGCTTCTTTAACCATCGCAGTTAATTTTGGAGCAGAAATGAATGGATTTTTCTTCACTTCCCTTAGCACCATGCTCTCATCTTTGGAGGAAAGCTTCTTTGGACGGGTTCCACGATGCTTATTTCCAATGAAACCATTTTCATTGTATCTAGCAATAATATCGTGCACTGTTTATTTGCTTTTTTTATCAATTTCGATATTGCTCGCTCAGATTTTCCGTCTAAATGCAGTTGAATTACTATTTTGCGTTCCTCCAATGTAGACTGTTTACCATTACGCGGCATTTTGCAAAATACTTTTATAAACTCACCCAATGATTGACAAGGCAAAAATGAACAATAACTTTTAATACAGAAAATTTAGAAATAACGATATGCATATTTGCAAAACATGGTTTGCCCGACTTTAAATGTGAGACAGAGAAGTGGCCTTTTTCAGTTTTTTATACATTAACATTTTATAAAGCAACTTGGAATATATTTTTTTGTTGTTTTTAAATAAAACAATTTTTGTGAAAAAACAGAAAAAGGTAGAACGTGTTTTCTTTCATCAAAACATAGATATTATGTCTAGAAGTTTTCGTATGCATCTGCCTGACTTTGAATGTGAGTGACTGTATATAAATTTATCTTTTTTTAACACAGATTTTATACTTCTAACTTTGCAAATCTCGTTAAAAAATCAAATGTATGATTAGCGGACGTGACGAAATAAAAGTGGTTTTTCCTCGTTAAGAGTTTCCACTATTCTCAAGTTGTTCTATTTATTACTTCAGTGTAGGTTTACAAAGGGCACATATAGATTCCAATCCGAAGCATGGTCAAAATACATACATATATGACACAAATCCATGGGAATAGTTAAGTTAAAAATATAAATAATTAGGTACCACTTATAAAATAACATAAAATTATTCTATGGCTTACAACGACCTTTTTCAATTTTTTACTACATTTTCAGAAAGGGGATAAACTTATGCCCTTTTTTCCCTTGCTTCCAAATTGCATCAATGGATTAAGTAGCATCCGAAATCAGTTGTCAAACTTTACTTAACCTTGTATAATTGAATCATGAATGTAAACCACACCTAAACGTAAAGTTTTTTTTTGTATTTCATTTGACATTTTTCAATTTCAGACTAATTCAATGTGAACTATGGAAAGATACACAATTGAGCAACGCGTTAAAGTTATTCAGGCTTATTATGAAAACGGGCGTTCAATTCAAAATGCATATCGCTCACTTCAGTGATGAGGCACATTTTCACCTCAGTGGATTCGTCAATAGGCAGAATTGCCGCATTTGGGCGAATGATAATCCAAGAGTGATTGCCGAAAAACCAATGCACCCACAAAAAGTGACTGTTTGGTTCGGTTTATGGGCCGGCGGCATCATTAGGCCGTATTTTTTCCAAAATGAGGCCGGTCAGGCAGTTACTGTGAATAGTGTTCGCTATCGTGAGATGATAACGAACTTTTTACGGCCCAATTGGAAGATATGGACGTGGACGATATGTGGTTTCAACAGGACGGGGTCACTTGTCACACAGCTAACGACGCAATGGCTCTTTTGCGCAAAAAATTTGATGGCCTAATAATCTCACGTCGCGGCGATGTCAATTGGCCGCCAAGATCATGTGATTTGATACCGTTGAACTTCTTTATTTGGGGTTATTTGAAAGAAAAGGTGTACGTCGATAAGCCAGCAACAATTCAAGAGCTAAAGGATGAGATAATTCGGCACAATACCGGCATAGAACCTCAATTACGCCTCAGCGTCATCGAAAATTTGGAACATCGGATGGAGGTGTGTCGCGGCGGCCATTTGGACAATATTTTGTTCTATAGATAATTGAGCCATACGAGTATTATAATAATAAAGAAAAATGACAATAATTTCCTAAAAAAATTGTATTTTATTCCAAATCAACACCGGCCCTTAAAACTTAACCACCCTTTATATGTAATTGTCACTTACACCTTTTTGTTGGGTGTTTGGCCGAGCTCCTCCTCCAATTTATGATGTGCGTCTTGATGTTGTTCCACAAATGGAGAACTTATAGTTTTATGCTGCTTCCGAACGGCAGATGGTTTTTATGAGGAAATTTGGTAGGAAAACACTCAGAGGTTTTTCAACAACTTTTCAACTTTTTCTACATTCTAGTGTTTCATGAATGGTAGTCACTTACCAACCCATTCGGCTACAGCAACCGGCAGTATCCCGATATAAAAAAATTGCCTTTGAAATTCGCAATAGCTCGGCTACACAGCGTCCATTTTCATTCTAAAATGAATAAACCGATATTCCACCCTTTACCTACACAAATATAAAGTAATTACCATGCAGCTCGTGTACAGATGTTTGTATGTCCGTGTAAATAAATATAAATTCCACACACGACTTGTTTACTACACAATATTATTCATAAAATATACATACATAGCCTTGCGCATTTGTTTACAAACACACCAACAATATATTATTCCTGGTTTTATTATTATTATTCTATGCACGACTGCATATGTAGGCTATTTCGACCATTATCTGTTGACCCATTTTACAAGTATGTTGGTACAAATCTCCATTATGGTCAGTAGTGCGACTGCCATGCTTCTCTATGTTGTTTTGTTAATAACGGTGCACAAGTAGCGCTGGATTGCGGCAATTAGTACTAAATATGCAGACATACACTAAGTGTAAACCAGCGCCCCGTAAATTAATCGCAGTAAGTGGAATACGTAGTGTTTGTTAGGTATGCCGCAGGCGTTAATGATTTGTGGTGCTTTGCGCTACCTACTTGCTTGCAATAATCAGAATCATTAGAAATGGTAAATGAAAAACAAAAAAACCGATATAGGCTTATGCAAGTTAAGATCATTTGAAATGCTAGGCTTAGTGAAATCTATTTAGGAATAATTCACTGTGATACTGCATAAAACGGGTATTTTTTTTGAGAGCTTGAAAACCAAAAATGATAATACAAAACTGAAATATTGTTGGTATGATTTTTTCCCATATATGTGCACGTTTTACATAGAAAGCGGTATGCAGCAGGACAACGATTGCACGAGTATGTTTCTTCTTCTTTATAATAGGCGCGATATCCGCTTACTCGATTTTAGCCCAGTTTAACAAAGCGCGCCATTCATCTCTTTCTCGTGGTAACCGGCGTCAGTTGGACATACCAAGTGAAGCCAAGTCCTTCTCCACCTGCTCTTTCCAACGCAGAGGAGGCCTTCTTCTTCCTCTGCTACCACCAGCTGGTACCGCATCGAATACTTTCAAAGCCGGAGCGTTTGTATCCATTCGGACGACATGACCCAGCCAGCGTAGCCGCTGGACCTTTATTCGTTGCGCTATGCCTATGTCGTCGTAAAGCTCAGAAAGCTCATTGTTCCACCGCCTGCGATATTCGCCGTTGCCAACGTGCAAAGGTCCAAAAATCTTCCGCATAATCGTTCTCTCAGTCAAAGTGACGCCTCATCGGGTATTGTCATCGTCCAAGCTTCTGCGCCATACATTAGGACGAACATGATGAGAGCCTCGTAGAGTGATGTCAATATCATCGGCATACGCCAACAATTGTACGCTATAATAAAAAATTGTGCCTGAGCGATTAAGTTCTGTGGCTCGGATGATCTTTTCAAGCATCAGGTTAAAACAGTTACACGACAGCGATTTACCTGTCTGAAACCTCGTTTGGCATCAAATGGCTCGAGGGTCCTTCCCAATTCTGACAGCCCTGCTGCAATTGAGGAACGTCATCTTGCATTTCTATATTCGCTTTTCGGGGATATCAAATTCAGACATACAGGAAATTCCTTTTCGTACTGTCGAATGCAGCTTTGAAGTCGACGACAGATGGTGTGTCGGCTCACATTTCATGGGTCCTTTCCAAGATTTGGCATATTGTGAATATCTGATCGATGGTAGATTTTCCAGGTCTAAAGCCATACTGATAAAATCCGATCAGTTGGTAGATGGCGGGCTTCAGTCTTTCACACAATACGCTCGCTAGAACCTTATAGGTGATATTACGAAGACTAATCCCGTGATAATAGGCACAGATTGCAGGATCGCTCTTTTTGTGGATTGGGCAGAGTGCACGTCAATTCCAATCGGCAGGCATGCCTTCATCCGACCATATTTTGCATAGGAGCTGATGCATGCACCTTACCAGCTCTTCGCCGCCATGTTTGAATAGCTCGGCCGGCAGTTCGTCGGCGCCCGCGGCTTTGTTGTTCTTTAGCCGTGATATTACTATCCTCACCTCGCTATGGTCGGGTAACGGAACGACAATTCCGTCGTCAACTGTATCGGGATCTTCACATTCTCTGAGACATGTGCAGCCGTCACTATTTAACAAGTTCGAGAATTGTTTCCTCCATAATTTAAGTACGCTCTGGATGTCAGTCAGTAGATCGCTTTCTTTGTTCTTACATGAAAACGCCCCAGTCTCAAAACCCACTGTAATCCCCAGAACTTTCTCGTAGAATTTTTTGGCGTTTTTTCTATTGGCGAGCATCGGAAGCTCTTCGCACTCAAGTTTTTCGGTCTCTGGTTTTTTTTTCTTTCTGATAATATGTCTCTCTTCCTTTCTTAGCTCCCGGTAGCGATCCCACATGGCTCGCATTGCGCCCGATCGCAGCTTGGCTCTTGTGTAGCATAACATTCCTCGTCGTATCAACTATTTTTCCGTGTTCACCGAAATCCGATTCGCGACAGTATGCAAATAACGAGAAATGTTGCTCTATTGCTCCTGCATGTCTCTGAGAACAGGAGTGAGAGTCGAGTGGCGAATCTTCTGGCTGTCTGTTGTGATTGCAGCTTTTCGATGTCGAACATTCTTTGCGGATGTAGATGTACCTTTTTTTGCTGCACAGAGGTGGGTGCGCAGTTTGGCTACAACGAGGTAATGATCCGAGTCGATCTTGGGTCCTCGGATCGTACGTACATCTAATACACTAGAAGCGTGTTTTTCATCTATCACAACATGATCAATCTGGTTTCGCGTTTTTCGATCAGGGGACAGCCAGGTAGCTTGGTGGATCTTTTTATGCTGCAATCTGGTGCTGCAGACTACCGTGTTTCGGGCCCTGGCGAAGTCGATCAGCCTATGTACGTTAGCGGAGGTTTCGTTGTGCAGGCTGAATTTTCCGACTGTGGGACCAAAAATTCCCTCCTTGCCCACCCTGGCGTTGAAGTCGCCAAGCACGATTTTTATATCATGGTGGGGACAGCGCTCATACGAACATTCCAGTAGCTCATTGAAACGTTCCTGTCGCTCATAGAAAGAATCTTTGATCGCATAGTCCTTCTCTTCCGTCGGGGCGTGGGTGCAAATGAGCGCGATGTTGAAAAATCTCGCTTTGATGCGGATTATTGCGAGACGCTCGTCTACTTGAGTAAATGACAGTACTTGACCACGAGGTGTTTCTCCTATATCAAATCCAACATCGAATTTGCGCTCCTTTACATGGCAGCTGTAGTAGCTATGCTTTTCTTGCCTTGCTTCGTTCATCGCATCTCTTGAACGGCGGTGATGTCGGCGTTTGTTCTTATAAGGATATCAGCCAGCCGGGCAGAAGCTCATTAAAGGACCGGACATTCCAGGTAATGCCTTCAAATTGTAGTCTTCGTTCGCAGTGGTCGTCATCAGTATAGACAATTCTCATCCGAGGCTTTGTTCGTGTTCTCATTGTGGAGGATTTTTATGTGTCGGGTCCCAAACATAGCCCACAACCAGCTATCCTGGGTTGCTTCGCCTTCTCACGTTAGCTCGCTCTCGAACGGGTGTTTAGAAGCTACCCTGATGATACCTCAATCATATTTGACATTTGTGAAGTAGACAGCTGCAGTATACAAACAGACAAACAATGG
Organism: Anastrepha obliqua; assembly: GCF_027943255.1. NCBI lineage: Eukaryota > Metazoa > Arthropoda > Insecta > Diptera > Tephritidae > Anastrepha > Anastrepha obliqua. Next base: position 56,393,606 of record NC_072892.1, on the reverse strand, counting down.
AGCGTGTAAAGGTCTGAATAAAGAATTCCATCATACAATCTATATGTATATATTTTTTTTATTTGAATAAACAAATTGGATGGTTTATCTTGCTCCACCTACAATTTAAGGCTGACTACGAACGGCAAATGATTTGTTCTGAGGAGCTTTTTCATGGCAGAAATATGCCATTGCCTGTCGAGGGGCGACCGCTATTAGGAAAATTTTTCTAAAATTTTGGTATTTCATGTACGGAGATTCAAATCTACTCACGTCCGAATGATAGTCACGCACCAACCCTTTCGGCTATGGTGGCCGCCAGGTGGCAGAGTATTAAAATATGCTAAGGTTATTTTGAATATAACCCACCCAAGACGAAAAACTCCTGCGTCTGAAAGAAGTGCGTGAGTCGCGTGTTTGCAAGCTAACATCAAAGTGTTCCTTATACCTGGCGTATGAAGCATTCAAACTCGAAAATATCACTCAAATATCTACACAACATGAAAAGTGAACTGCAAACACTTGTCTACATATACACCCTAGATAACTACTTACAGAACTTTCACCAACGCGACACCTTACACATTTCAATTCCATTGGTTTCATTAGACATTCACCCAGACAAACGGCCTTGAGTGAGATATTCATGTATGTGAGTGTTGACAGACTTCGTTCTCTGTAACACAAGCACAAGAGTTCGTAAATACGATAATAAAAAAACTTTGTGCTGCGAAACTAAGACACATTACAGAAATGCTGCATTGCAGAGTTCAAACAAAATCTCGCAGCAATTTGCCAACATATGCTTTCCACTCTAGCCAATCCAAAAATCGGGCAAATCAGCGTGTTTAGCGCGGTGAGAAAATCAATTAAGCACACTTGGCAGCCGAGAAATAACTTGGAAAGTTGAAAATTACTAAAATTTGCGTTAAGAGAAATTTATTACTTTAATCTTTCGACATTTGCCTATGAGCATATGCACGCCTAGCTTCATACAATCAGGCCAACATACACGCCCGTTTGGAAAAAAACGCATATGCACGCCATTTGTGTGTAACTTTGTACGGGCTTTACAGCGCAAGGTCACGAAATTTTCTTGAATAAACGTTGGCGATGCCTTACGCGTCATGGCCAACGTCAACATGTCTGCCAGCAGCAGCAGCATGTCTTTTATTTTCACTGCCGCCACTGTCCTACCACTACTGTCACATGATTGCGCCACAAATTCCATTGCGTTACGCTTTACGTGCCACAGCAGGCATGTCCTTCGGCGAATATAAGCAAAAAACTATATAGCAAACAGGAAAGTGAAAAGGAAGCAAGAGAGGGAGAAGGACCGAGAGCGAGAGGTAAAAGGACCGAGGGAAGGAAGGAGAGAGAAAGTGAGAAAAAGCGATGATAGTATGAAAAATATTTACTTCAAGAAGCGTGCGTACAAACTTTTATACACAAATTTTGTTTACATACAAACCCTATATCAACGCCCATTTTTCACTGCCATCCATAAATCAAATTAAGTGAAATAGTTGCGAAATTTTTGCGGTCTCAATAATTTTTTGCATGTGTGCATGCGTTGAATGCGCGCTCATTCATGCATTGAAAACATAAAAAAAATCAGAGAAGCAACAAAAAAACACATTATAAAAAAAATGTGGTAAAATATGGTTCGAAGCCGTTTAGCATCAAAATATCATCGAATAATAAAGGTCGAAAGTTAAGATCTAAAAATGCATAGAATTGACTTATCATCAGCGATAAACGTTCAAGAGATGCAAAACACATGAGTGACCGCCATGTAGAGATTATATCATAGAAGGAGGGACCTTCCGAGAACCGCTGCGTTATTTTTGTTGAGTTTGGAAAGTGAGCGACGTCAGAACAGAAAATAAACAAACTGTTGTGTGGAAGTGTATGCATATTTTGAGCTTTACACTCGCTTTCGCTTATTCCTCTTCCATTTTTTGTTTGTTTACTTTCTATACCATGACGCATGATGAAGGCGCAATCTTATATTTCATCATTCTTGACGAGTGATCATTCAGGGCAATACAACAATCCACTACTGCTTTCTCTCTCTCTCTTTCCCTCTTTCTCTCTTTGTATTTATTTATGTCTCTTTTCATTACTTCACATAGCCTGCTAACAGAGAATAGATAAACATTTCACTTAAACTACTTATGGACCCAGTTTTGAAAACGTTTGAGCTTCGAAGAGGCTGAACTCCGTAGCTGTGGTCGCTATTTCTTATACTTCAAAGCGCTAATAAGTAAAATTCTGCGACTTTAATATCCATCAACAAACCGGTAATAAATAAAGGCTTGTTCAAAAGTGACGGCTAGATGTTAGTAGTGAATAATTCCTAGACGGCGCCTTTTTTATGTCATATTAGACATTTCTTAATAAGACAGATTTACAATTTTAAACGATAGAGTAACGGGTTGAAACTATTGAAATTTATTATGACAATGAGCGTTCTTTGAAAACAACATATACCAAAATTCGTGATTTTTTCGGTGGGAATAATGGTCTGAATGAGTCGAGAATTCACAAGTTGATTAAAAAATTTGAAGAAAATAAAAATGAAAATTTGTCGAGGATAGAAAAAAGGTTTGGCAAACCTAACACTTGACATTCTGTTGAGAATATTTCTGCTGAAGCGCACCTGAACAACCTTTAACATCGATTTTCTCAACAATTTGGCATTCATGCGTGGAAAACTGCTAAAATAATTCCAATTCGCAAGCCAGGCAAGCCAGTAAACGCAGCTGATAGCTACCGCCCTATTAGTCTTCTAAGCAGCTTAAGCAAGGTTTTTGAAAAAATTATCAAAAATAAAATATCCCTGTTCCTAGACACCCATAAGATTATACCAAACGAGCAATTTGGATTTAGACAACATCATAGTACGACTCATCAGATTAAACGAATTTATAATCACGTCAAATCTAACTTCGATCACAAGAAATCAACCGGTTTAATGCTTCTTGACGTTGAGAAAGCTTTTGATTCGATATGGCATGATGGTCTTATTTACAAATTAATAAATTTAAAATTTCCGTTACCACTAGTAAAAATCATAAATTGCTTTTTAAAAAATCGTTACTTTTGCGTGTCTCTGAATGACGAATACTCTGACATGATCGAATTACCCGCTGGAGTTCCCCAGGGATCGGTACTTGGTCCTTTACTGTACATTATTTATTGCTCTGATTTTCCTAAATTAGCCAACTGTTCATATGCCATGTACGCAGACGACATTGGCATATTTTATTCGCATGCGTTTGGTAACCAAATCGTAACCAAACTTCAAGATGCACTACAAAACATGGCAGACTACTTGTGTACTTGGAAAATAAAATTAAACATTGGTAAGACGCAAGCTATCTTTTTCAATAGAAAAGGTTTGAAATTAGGTAGTTATGGTATCCCGTGGGCCAATACCGTACGATATCTGGGGGTGATTTTTGATAAAAAAGTATCTTTTTGCGATCATGTAAAGTACATACAGGAGAAAGTAAATTTGGCGATTAAAATGTTATTTCCCCTAATAAATAGACGCTCAGGCTTAAGTGATGAAAATAAGCTGATAATTTATAAGTCTATATTTCAGCCAATAATATTATATGCCTGTCCAACCTGGAGTAATATCGCAAAGTCACATGTTAAGAAACTGCAAATCTGCCAAAATAAGGTACTCAAAATGATGCTACGACTCCCATGGCATTTCTCCACCAGAAAGCTTCATGATGAATCAAAAACTAAGATTTTGTCAGATCAAATAAAAAATTTGACTAAAAGATTCAAAATTCGTTCCAGTTTTTCGGACAATCTACTAATAACTGAACTTTCTTAATGTTCAATTAGGCCCTGGTACTTAAATGCGTATAGATTAACCCTAGCTTGTAAGATGTATAGCGGAGGTTTTTCATAGTAGTTTTTTCCTTCGAAAAAAAGAAAAAATCATTTAAAAAACCAAACCTGTGATAAATATACAAATATAATGATGTAGAATTAAGATTTAAATCATATTCTGTAAATTGTGCGGTAACATAAGTATTGTAACGTTTTTCTACTTAATAAACTCTTATCTTATCTTATCTTGGCATTCATGAAGCGAGTGTGTGCAAATCTTATCTGTGGGCGTGCGGTGCTCATGGTGGGCATTTGACGTATGTAATTTTTCACATAAAGGGTTTTCCAATAAGAGGTGTTATTTTGATATTCAAAGAAAAATGCTATTTCATAATATAAATGATCGGATGTGTATTTCATTATAAAGAGGAAGGTATGCCGTTAATAGTGGAAATAGCATCAGGCAAATTACCACCACGACCAGGACAATATCCTTTTCATGAAATTTCCCATAACCGAATTGCAAAGTGACTGCCCTATGCCCTCGATAGCCTCACGAATTGTATCTTTGAGGTCTTGAATCGACCCTGAGCTGTTGGCGTAGACCTTCTTTTTCACGTGGCCCCAAAGAAAAAAGTAACAAGGTGTTAAATTACAAGATCTCGGTGGACAATTGTGATCACCTCTTCGAAAGCTAAAACGGTCCGGAAACATTTCCCGTAAAAGATCTATGGTTTCGTTGCTTGTGTGGCACGTAGCGCCGTCTTGTTGAAATAAACGTTGTCCAGATCAATACCATCCAATTCCGGCCATAAAAAATCGTTAATCATCTCTCGATAGCGCAATCCATTCACTTGTAACACCTGTTATTGGAAAATTCTTTACTTGTTTAATTGCCAAGAGCCGTATTTTGAATAAAAATAGTGAAACCTTAAAAATCTATTGTATTTTAAAACAATATCTTGGTGCGTTTTTTGGAGAACCTTTTATTTATACCCGCCTAGCAAAACAATTATTTTATTAGCTGATGATGAATTGGATGATTTTTATCAGAATGAAAAATATTGATATTGATAACTGTAGTTTGATAGCTCAGAATGGCACTTTTTTCAATAAGGTTTGGCAAGTCATAATGAATCGTGGCGAGTGCTATCGAGCCAAGGTAACTGAATTTTTGTTTCCAGAATTTAGTCAGCTAAATATCGACGCCATTTGGTTCCAAAAAGACGGTGTAACTTGACATACAGTGCGCTTAACCATCGATTTATTGAACTGATCGAATGGACCATGTAACTCATAGCCGCGGCGGATATCAAAAAATAAACGCCAATGAAATTATCTACCAGATTATAATAAAAACAATTCATCCCAAAAATATTTCTGTTTTCCATTATTATTTTAAGTTCTCAAGCTCTTAACCCTTTCGTCCCCAACTTTTTTCCTGTGGAACGAAAATTTTTGTTTTAATTTTAATCCTTTTGTATTTGTTAAGGAGCAATTGCCCAAAATTTTGAGTCGTCCCTCCCCATGGTTTGAGCGCTACCGAAAGTTGCTTGTGAGCAACTTTGGGCAATGGTGGTATACAAAATAAACAAATTTTTTCTTTCGAACAACTTTTAATGATTTTTATTTATTTTGAAAAATTAGGTATGATAAGACAAAAAACTGTTTTTATTGTTATTACAGCAAAGGTGGACTTTGCATTTAAGGCATTTGGACCTTAGGGTTCCTGTCTTGCATAATCTGCAACGTCCCTTTTCACTAAAGACTACCCAATGTTCCATTTTATCGTAACGCTGTGAGACTGAAGGATTCGGTTGGAACCTGTACTTTTTCGGCTGTTGGGAAGACACGCTGCTTGATGGGGAGCCCAGGGATACTATCAAGTTAGCTCTTGCAACACTCGATGGTCAGCCTTTCCTTTTTCCGAGGAAGTAGTGACAGAAAGCAACTCATGCAAGCAATTTCTAGTTTTATTAGAGAAATATGCTTTTGCCTCGGATTTATCAGGCTTAAATGCTTTCTATACAATAGCCATACGTTTGTTGACGGATGTTCTGAGGCACCAATAGAAGATTTTTATGTACCACTTCTTTGAACGGTGGTTGACTTTGTAGAGCTCCATGAGCATGCCAGCCAAATCTACTCCTCCCATACCCTTATTGTAAGAAGCAACAATCGCTGGTCTTGCAACATCAATATAAGCTTTTTCCTTTGGATTCCAACGTTTGCATATACCAACAGGTTCAATGCTTTCACACGAGGATATACGTTGAACTGGCTTATTGTCAAACCACTTGACGCATGCAATATTATTGTTGATTTCCCATTACATATCGAAAGATCCCCTTCCTCGCTTTTTAACTCAGCATCTGAAAGTAGCTGGCAATTGCTTATGCCGTTTTTACGTACAGTTCCTGTTGCAAATATGCCCATTTCTTTCAACGAGATCAGAAGGCTTACTGACGTAAACCAATTATCGAAATATAAAACTATATCCGAGGATAGGCCCGATCCATAAGCAGGACAGGTACCTTCGCCAACATACAACGTAAAGTTGTACACTAATCCAGAGGTTCGAGCACGCGTAAACATTTTCAGACCCCATTTATGAGGCTTAGCAGGGTTATATTGTTTAAATGACGATCGACCTGTAACAAAAATTTATACTAAGATGTTCATTATGACATTTATGAATATATTACGCAATAATTTGTTTATCAATGCTTTGATATTCTTTCTGGGGTAGCTTTCCAAAATTTTCTTTGAGACAGTCTAGTAAAGGACGTATTTTGTACAACATGTCATAGTTAAAATCGCCTTTTTTGGACTGTTTAGTGTTATCGCTAAAATGTAAACATTGTTTTTTTTTTTTAAACTTTCCGCGCGGTATTGAATCTGTTATAGCGGTAAGATTTAAATCTTTTGACCATGCGATTTTGAGTTGAGGCAAAACTCCCTTGTGCAACAAAATACCAATACAATATCTTCAACAGTGCAATTTGAGCTCAATGCCGTGTATTTGCAGCGCATACAAATATGTTTGTTGTGTGATCAAATCAAAAACTTGGCTATTAAAAAAAAGCAGAAATATTCTACTGGCGTCATCACATCGTCGACCTTCAAAGTATTTTCTTCCCAACTGGTCTCCCAAGGTACAAATGGCCTTTTTCTCCACTTTAATGTCTTGGGGTCAACTTTTTCAAAGCAATTATCAGCCACACAAGATCTCGGCTTACATTCCTCTGCAATCATATTTTCGAGAAGGTCAATCTCTATAGTTTCCTTTGCACGAAATTCTTCTCTAGCACTGCAGAAATGTCATCCAACTCGTCATCACTTTCGTCGTCAGAAGAAGCATCATAACCAAAGTTAAGAATCCTCTCAATATCGTCATTTGACAATCCTTTCTCTTTCGTTCTCATAACTAAGTACAAAAATATTTATTACTACAATGGCCCAAGGTTGCCCACAAGCAACATTGCAACTTGAAAATTACTCACCTGGTTAATATTTTTAACTGATCAAATTTAAATTCAGTTTCGTAAAGTTCAATTTTTGCTAAAAAACATGACTTATAAAGTTTTTAAATTTTTCATTATTATAAATGTTGATCATTCACTTTAAAAACTCTTTTGAATTGCACAACAATATTTTCTGCGCTGCACTTGCTGTTTATTCAACATAATTTTGCTAAATGATCTGCAAAGGTTTTTTTTTGGGTCATATTTTGAGTAGATACATAAAAGTACCGTTATCATTTATTACGAACAGACAAAAGCAAAACGAACGCTTTCCGTAAGCTGCTAAACTGCCGAAGTTGCTCACAGGCAACGTTGGGGTCGAAAGGGTTAAGATAACTCCCGATATATAATGAAAAGGTGGTGCCCATCTCGTGCAGCTATTCGGCTCTCGGTGAATTTGAGAGAATCGCTGTGTGTGAAGACACTTGTGTAATATAGCTTATTCGTGCGCTGTTTGCGCAATTTCTTCCCCTTCTTGTACTCTTGTTCGCATTTTCACTTTTCTCTCACTCAGCTGCACCCGTGTGACTCCAGACTCCTCTGATTGGCGCACACTTGTATTTCATTATACCTGATGCAAGGCGAATTTATTACAGGTGACAGCAAAAACATATAAGTAAAACCCTACATGTATTTGTTGTTGCGTTTGGTCCAAGCATCACGTCAAAATCAGTAATCAAATGTAAACATACGAATGTAAGCATACCAATACATACAAACAAAGCATATCATTTTGACGTAAGCCATACCTACGGCGAAAAATTCAGCTGGGTGAATGCTGTCACCTTAATAAATCCACCTTGACCTGATGTTAGCTTGAGAAAACTTTTTGACTTGAGAATGACAGAATACAATTGACCATCTGAAGCAAAATTGTGAAAGTAAGTTAGGTTGGTAGGCCATAGGGGAGTTGATAGCACAATTGTGGCCGCTCATTTCACACGTGTTCTTACGCTCTTTATAACGCAGCGAAATAACATGGGTTTGCTCTTTAATTATGGTGAAAAAAAATTTTGAGGGGAACTTTTGATGCCACGTCACTTGGATCTTCGGCAACCGAATTCTGCAATATAATTTCATATGTATTCACATACTTGTCTAATCAGTCGTAGTTCACACGGCAACGAAATGCTATTGGTTGATTTTTTTTCGTATATCACCAACAGTTTTTTGTAAACGCACACTAAGTGATGTCATCCCATCAACTGATGCTGTGGAATTCGCTGAGAGCCGAAAAAACGGTCTGATAAATAGCAATCCTCTAAAAATCTTTTCACCATTTTTATTTGACCAACACAATCTAAGTTTTTTCAGACCTCTGTTGTAAGCCGACCTCTGTTGTAAACCAGCTGTCGTCTCAGCTGATTCCTTCAAATTCCCTGAGAGCCGATTAGTGGCTTGATATTGGCGACATCCTTGCATTCTGTACATCGTGACTAAAAAAATGTTATACTATTCATTTATAATGGCAACGATCTTTCAATCGGAATCTGTTGAAATATTGTAGTTTGGGGCAAAAGAAATCCATTATTTTCTCGCAGATGGCTGTAGTGATCGACATCTCGTAAAGTATCAATCAAACAAATTAAAGTTTATGTGCGCTGTCAAGACAGCATTTCACACTAAAAAAATTCTCAAAAAACATCGTTTAACAAAGAGAAAAGTCTGTACATTTTTCAGTTTTTCTTTGATAAAGTCGAAAATCAAACCAGGCCAGGCGAGAAATCGTGAATACTGTGCACTAAACAGAGCTAGTTTACTGGGGCGGCAGCCCTTGGTCGGGAAAAACCCGAGTCATTCCGGTAACGTAGAACCGGCTGCCATGAGAATATTTACCACCTGGACAAAGGAGGTCAAACTGTCCCTCAAGGTAAAAGTCGATGACACACCAATTCCGACCGTAAACAATCCCAAAATTTTGGGTGTAACTTTAGACAGTTTGCTCTTCTTCTCAGCGCACACAACCGCAATTGCCACTATAGCCCAAAATCGCAATAAGGTCTCAAATTGCTTGCCGGCAGCACTTGGGGCAAAGACAAAGAACTGTTGCTATCGACATTTAAGGCAATTGGTCGGCCGGTTCTAAACTATGCTGGGCCTGTTTGGTTGCCTGGAACTAGTGACACGCAGCGGATAAAGCCACAGACATGCCAAAACACTGCCATTCGGACAGCGATCGGTTGTCTCCTGATGTCCCCTATTCAACACCTTCACCATGAGGCACAAATGCTCCCTGTAATGGAGCACAATAAACTGCTCAGCAAGCAGTTCCTGCTAAGGTGCTACCGTAGGTTTCACCCTTGCAGACACCTGCTTGAGACAGAGCCGCCTCCTAGGCACCTTTTAAACTATGCCTACGAGATTCAGGACAAAACTGACAGAAATCTACTATACCAGACAGTGTTTAGATAGTCAATAAACGAAGTTCACCGGGAGACCGTCACCACCTTCTTAAGCTCCCGTCGTGTGAATGGCGTAATCGGAGTCCAACCACCACCTATTGCAGATGAAGAGCTCCAGCTTCACCATGAGACACGCGAAACACTGGCACAATTACGTTCTGGATATTGTAGCAGGTTAAACTCCTACTTATCCAGAATTGACCCCGACATACCAAACATATGTCCGGCATGTGAAGGTAACTAACCACCTTTTCACATGCCCTCTAAAACCTGCTCATCTAACACCCCTCTCCCTCTGGACCCAACCCGTCGAAACAGTATGTTTCCTGGGCCTACATTTATACCCTACACTGACGGGGCTTCTATTACTGTTAAAACAACAACAACAAGAAGAAATCGTGAATGGTGTTTATGGTGGTGATAATTTAACAGTTAATTACGTGCAATTTTGGTTTCGTCGATTCCGTTCAGGCATTTTTGATGTTAAAGAAAATGTCGATAAAATCACAGAAATAATCGAAGCTGAACGACCTGTTAGTAGTTGTAGCATCGCCTAGGCTCTAAAGATTTACCGTAAAATAGTTTTAAATCATTTTTTAAAAATTTTAATGTATTTCCTTTTCCCAAAACTAATATTAAGAAGCCTTCTATATATAGTAATAATTAATTTAATATAAATAAATAAAAGGGTTTGTCAAGTGCTTAGTAACTTGGTATTCACAACTCAAACTTATAGTCCGGACGACAGGGTTCATTTTGATCTCATTATTTCATGTCGACTCTTTGTAATACTGAAGGCAGACGCCATCCAATGGATGACGAAACCAACCGTCACCTGGTCCAGTAGCGGTGGGTACGTGCGTGGGATGCTGCGAAACGTGTCGAAAATTTTTTTTTAACAACTCATTTAATACCGGCTGAAATTTTTTTTGTGTATTGTTGACATTTAATAGAATAAAAAAAATGGTCAGCTGTGTCGTAGAGAGGGGAAAATACGTCAGCTGAACGCAATAATACATTCTTGCTTCGGCTGACGGTCTTCTCACCGCTATAAACGCAGCTGACTATCATTATTATATTTTCATATGTGTTCAAAATTATATAAACAAATTTCAATCGGCATAAAGTAGTTTTACTTTTTAATTTATTTTACAAGTTCGCCTGTTCAGATGACGTATTTTCCTCCTCTACGGCGCAGCTGACTATTTTTTTTTATTCTACTAATATAACTTATTCTAAAGCACAGAAGTGCTAGACTTTGAAGCTGCCATTATTATACTTAAAATTATAACCTTCAAGAGTGGGTGGGTGTAAAGACGAGAAGGTGCTGACTTTTTCTTCGATGACAAGGGCTTTTATTATTATTACCGCCATTCTTAATGATCTCAAAGTAAAAACTACGACTCTCAGTGTATTTTGGAAGATAAGCGTTCCTTCAGCTGCCCCATAATTATTTAATAATATTTCACTTCAATTTACGCTGGGTATACATACTATACTAAAATTCTAAACCGAAACACTTCTGTCATTAAGAGCGCCCCTTTTGACTTTTGCCACATACCTATTCAACACCCAAAATGTATTTGGCTCGATAAAAATTGCTAACCGATTTGTGGCAGTTAATCAGCATAATATTGAGACATTAAAATCTTCAATGCTTGAATAGAATCACCGCCCGGCTGGAGCATTTAGGTGATTACGGCACAAAAAGTAGTGATAAGTAGGTATGTGTACGCGTGTGTGTGTGTCTGTGACTGCGCCATAAAAGTGAAAAATTTATTATCAGATGCCCGTGGAGACATTTATGAAGATGAATGCTTGTTAGTGTGTGTGTAATGTCTAATATTCGTACACACAAATATGTGCATGGGATTGTTCGCAATAGTGGGTATAAATAAGTACTTGTATGTATGTATGCATGCTTTATAGATATATGCGTTTTTTCACCCACATACTTGTGCGTGTTTGGAGTGTCCAGCGGAAATTGCCAAAAAATGCTCAATGAGTTCATGAATCAATTGACTGTGATATTTAATGAGGTCAACTGGAATGGAACGGCATTAGCTGCCAACTGCAAACAACCGAAGCAATTGTGAAGCATTAGCGAGGATATAATAGAAATGGATTTGAGTAACGCAGTTTCAGATCGTTTTGTTTTTGTTGTTTGTTTGCGTTTAATGTCTTTATAAAAGCGTTGCAAGTGGAAATGAAGCAGTTAAGCATTACATATGGAGATATCAATAAAGGAGGAGGATGAGCAGGAGGAGATCGACGCAGAAGTACCCACATGATTTTAGTGGTGCAGAGAGTATTGTGTGGTGTTATATAAAAAATAGTATCTTAATCGAAACGAGCGCTATAAAGTGTAATAAACTACTTTTATCTTATCTTTGCACCAAAGTGTGCTTTAAATCTGTGTTCAGCTATAATACATGACCCAAATGCTGTAATTAATCGGTAATAAACTAATACAAGTGATAGAGGTAGGAAGAGAGTTTTAATGTGGGTACGCTAAAACAAAAATTACGGAGAAAAAATACGAAATCAATACACTTTGCATCCAAATTATAAACGTACGAAAGTTACATAACTAAATATTTTGTATTCTTTTTTTAAATTCATTTCTTTATTGCGATCTGTTTTTTAAACCTTAAGTAATATTTTTGCTTAAAGCTATTTAATTAATTTTTTTGTTTGTTTTAAAGAACTCTTTTATTACAAGCATTAAGCAATATTTATTTTTTATTTATCTATTGTAATTAATTAATAATCTAAAAAGTGCAGTGTTTCTTACAGACTACGAGAACAGATTAATGCTAAATAAATTAATCAAAGCAAAACTAAACTTATAATTAACTAGTTTCAATTGTAATGAGTGAAAAAAAATAATAAAAATAAAGATTAAACTAACAGCTAGAGAGTTTCAGTCGTTTACGGGATGCACCCTGTGGTACAACCCATTTCAGTTTTTTCCACTAGAAGAGGACAGATCTCCTCTTCTTTAGAGTCAGTTAAAAACAATGGGATTGGCTTTCATTTCCGTTATTAAGGAGTTGAAGTAAACTTGGAGCGCGAAATTGTGAGATCTAGCGCATTTCTCAATTTCTTGCACAACAGCGGATACTTGGAGGTCACAGTGTATTTGCGAGTTTGTAATACAGTAGGGTGGGTTGGTGACCATTCTTAATGTTTTTGACTGAAATTGTTGTAAAATTTATATGTTGAAGATTGCCGCAATGCCCCAATGTTGAATACCATATGCCCGCACGGGTTTTAGAACTGCTGAGTATAAGAGCAATTCGCTTTCGAGAGAAACTTGGGAGTGACGATTCACTGGCTGTTAAAGGTCTCTGATTTGAATACCAAGTGCTTCTTTTTTTGAGAAGTATGTGTTTTCCACGTTCATTTTCTGTCTAGATACATTCCTAGATATTTGGTTTCATTACTTTGTGGTATTCCATATCGTTGAGTTTGACAGGTGGGCAAGTGTCACGCTTAAGAGTGAATGTGACTTGTACTGATTTAGTTTCACTGGACTTTATTCTCCATTTTTTGAGCCATTTTCTCGAGGCCCTTTTGAAGTTTAGAAGAAGCTGCTTGCGGAAAAGGGTCACTTGCTAGTAAAGCAGTATTATCAGCAAATGTGCTTATAGTTACTCCTTCAGTTTCGGGTAAGTCACAGTTTCACTAAAGAGGAAATTCGTGATGTTCCCAAACTCCGGACAATAACTGCGATTGAAGAAGCCACAAACTCACTTTGATCGAGTGTTATTACAAGGTGCGCCCGGAACGTAGAAGAAGAGAGGGCAAGACAGTCCCTTGGTGAAACGCCGAACTCTCGAAACTCCGGAAAACTTCCAGGAAACTTCTGGACAGAGCTCTTAAAACTCAGTTTGAAGAAGATTGGACTGCCTACCGAATGCTGAGGAAGGAATATAAAAAGAAAATTAGAGCATCTAAATTGGACTCTTATGGAACCTTCTGCAGTGAACTGGAGGAACGGCAGAGTTCAGCGAGGTCATGCAAAGCCCTCCAAAGAGACCGGAGGACTAGGCTAGACTCACTACTCAAATCGGATGATACTTATACGGACTCAAAATCAGAAGTGTACTATGTTCTCTTTTCAGCACATTTCCCTGGCTCCAGGAATGTTTTCGGTCAAAGCTCTATCGATCAATCTGATCACGCCAATATAATTACCAGCAGGCGTGATTGGTTTATTGCATCCAGGATAGTTAACAAGGAAACGATAAGGTTCGCCTTCTCGTCATTCGAATACTTTAAGTACCCAGGACCCCATGGCATTTACACAATCATGTTCAAGCGAGGCGGAGAACAACTAATAAAGGCTTTGAAAAGAATCTTTATGGCATGTCTTGCGCATGCTTATGTTCCACAATTGTGGCGTTTGGGGAAAGTTGTATTTGTCCCAAAGCCAGGTAAGGACAGCTACGCTTTACCAAAAAGTTTCAGACCTATAAGCCTGACATCGTTTATGCTTAAGAGTCTGGAACATATGGTGGAGAAGCATATTAGGACGAGAGTTCTAAGTCGAAACCCTCTCAACGTCAGACAACATGCTTATCAAAGTGGGAAATCTTGCGAATCGGCTTTGCATGAGTGCGTTAGCATAATCGAAGAAGGGCTGGAAACAAGAGAGTACACTCTTGGCGTGTTTGTGGACATTGAAGGAGTTTTCAACAATGCTACCTTTGACTCTATGTGCTCTTCTATCAGAAGTCATGGAGTGGAAGAAATCATTGTCAGATGGATCCACTCTTTGCTATCCAAAAGACTGCTTACCAAGGATAGAGAAAGCGATGAAGGAGTCAGGGTTGAGGTTAAGAAGGGTTGCCCACAAGGCGATATACTTTCTCCCCTTCTCTGGTGCTTCGTGGTGGACTCTCTTCTTAATGATCTGCAGGAAATTGTACACATCCAAACCTACGCAGGCGATGTGTGCGTATTAATCTCAGGACGATCAAATGAAGTTATGTGCAATAATTTCAGTGAATCCGACAAAAAGTACCTTAGTATTTTTCACTAGAAAACGCAATATGGAAGGCCTGCTACTATCCACATTGAAAGGGGTAACACTGCAACTGTCTTCTGAGGTTAAATATTTAAGAGTAAGCCTAGATAGTTAGCTTACCTGGAAGAAGCACGTCGAGCATAAGGTCTCTCGAACACTAAAAGTCTTCTGGCAGTGTAAGAGAACCTTTGGCAAGACGTGAGGTCTAAGACCGGCAATAGTACACTGGCTGTACATCACCCTGATTAGACTCATTATTACATACGCCTCTGTAGTATGGTGGAAAGCCTTAATGGTTAATTCCAGAGTAAAACCCCTAAACAGGCTACAGAGAAGTGTGTGCTTGGGTATCACAGGTACCATGGGTACGACATCTGGTGATGCCCTGAATGCCATTCTGAACTTGCAACCTCTAAATCTTCAAATTCGAACGGAAGCAATGAAGGCGGCATACAAGCTCAAGTTAAACGGAGTTTAGGGAAGTGAAGTAAGCACTGTTCTCGATGCCAGTAGACAATCGGATGCCTGTCGTTAGCTTCGGTGGGAAGTATGATGTTTTGATCCCAGATAGAGATCAATGGATAAGTCCAGAGAAGCTATTAACGGGATATCAGCACACTTTCTACACCGACGGATCCAAAACCAGTGATGGAAGCGGATCTGGGTGGTACTTAGACGAAGACAATAAGTACTTTTATGCTACAGGACAGATGGCTACGGTATTCCTTACGGAAGTCTATGCCATCTTGAATGTGGCGTACTGGCTGATTGAGAAAAAGTGGCAGGGCAACAGTATTGGAATTTGTAGTGACAAGCTGCACTGAAAACCCTTGCTAACCCACGTTGCTCTTCGAAGTTAGTCGGTGAATGTAAAACAAAACTGAACAGTGTTGCAAAACACAACAAAGTTAGTCTTATTTGGCTGCCTGGACATTGTGCTATTATAGGGAACGAGTTAGCTGATAAATTGGCTAATAGAGGCTCTGCAAGTATGCAACTAATTAGGCCCTGAACTCTTTCTAGGTGTTAATTCCGCATCAATTCAACTATGGACTGATGATTTCATGAGGTCTACCCACAGAGGTTGTTGGTCTGAGTTGAACTCGGGCAGAGTAGCCAAGTGCTTTGTGAAAGAACCAAACAGGAAAACAGCGCCCTTTCTCCTAAAACTCAGCAGAAAGGACCTGAGAGTACTGGTGGGTGTAATCACAGGGCACAACGTCTGTGGTCAGCATATGGCTACCATGGGGGTCGTAGACAGCCTGATATGCCTATCCTGCCTTGAGAATGTCGACACTGCAGAGAATTTTCTCTGTAGCTGTCCTGCTTTTTTCAGAATCAGACTTAGGATATTGGGTTGCGATATACTGAGTATGGACAAAGTTCACACTCTACCTGTTCCGGATCTCTTAAAATTCATCAATGAATCCAGGAGATTTGTGGAAGAGTGACCTTAAACTAATTTATCAGTTTTACCATCCACCTTTTATCTTTACTATCTCTATTATTTCTACTGATATCTATCCGGGAGTAGTACAATGGTCTACTGATTTAGTGCTTGGATTTGTCCAACCCCCCACAAATCTAATCTAATCTAAGTCACATGTGTAGAGTAGCTACAATATTGGTCCCATTATGCTTCCTTGGGGAACGTCCGCTGAACTTTTGCAGAGCTCGGGGGTTGATCTGTTTCCTTGATGAAGAAATTTCGGTTATTGAGATAAGACTTTATAAGTATGTAGAAGTTTATAGGCAAGGTGGTTTCAATTTTGCAAAGCAAACCGTCATGCCATACCCTCTCAAAAGCTTGGGCAATGTCGAGGAACGCTGCTGTACAGTATTTTTTTGTTCGAATGCATTGTGAATGTGTTCAACAAATCGATGAACTTGTTGTATAGTGCAATGTTCTCTTCGAAAACCGAACATGCTCAGTAGTGCAACCATTTACTAATTTTATTATAAATAATAATTTTGCCCAATTTATTAATATATGTGGTCATTTGTAGACTTTCTCTTGAGTCTGGTGAAGGTTATGGGATTTGCAATTGTTTCTACGACAAGAGGATTTGTGTGCGATTGGAGTCATGTGTTGTGTGATGTGATCACGACAAACTTGCGCATTGGAGATATAATAAGGGGCGTTTGATATCATTCTAAGAGTTTGGGACTGGTATCTTTGAAATATTTCGATGTTGGAGTTAGCTGCAGTGCCCCAAAGTTGGATGCGATTTGCCCATATCGGCTTCAATATTGCTGAGTTAAGTGAGAGCTTGCTTTCGAGAGAAACATGAGAACTTCGATGTAGTAACCAATTTAGGCTTCTGAGTTTTTATCCTAGAGCCTTCCATTTTATTTTATAGATTTTATAGATATTTTGTGATGTTAGTTTGGGGGAGAATTGTATTATTGAGCTTAACGGGTGGACAAGTTTTTCGATTTTGTGTAAAAGTGACTTCGGAAGATTTTGTCTCCTCTAGCTTAGGGCGCCAATATTTCAACCAAAGAGTTATTTTATGAAGCCCTTTTTTTTGGAGGTTTTTGGGAGGTTACATGGTGGGAATCATTTGTAAGCGAACGTTCCTACTAATGTTTCTTCAGAAGCTGGTAGATCGTATGTGAGTAGCAAGTTCTTTGTCCCGGAGCCCGCTCTGCCACGCCCTTCTGCAGCCATCAAAACCACGGTTAGCAAATGGGTTACTTCAAGCCACAAGCGAGTTCGGCAGGCTAAGAGAGGCTGCAGATGTACAAAACTGATGTTACCTGTCATGTCTGTGCGTCTGCCCGGCCTTTGCTCCAATTAGGCATTAGGTCGTTGACATTAATGTGTTGAGAAGCGACCACTTTGGTTCCTTGGCACCACAAGATCTACGCCAGCTTCGATAGAGGCATTGGAAGGCAGCAGTTGTTCACGAGTTACCGACCGAAGTCCTCCAGCTAGTCATTAAAAATTGACAAGAGTCAAATTATTTTATCTTTAAATGAATGGTTCCTACATAAAAATAATGGATGGTTCTACACAAAAATAATAAAATTGCCCAGTCAATTTGGATTTTCGTTGTTTTATTTCAATTTAAAATCCGATACCTTTAAATTGATCACGCTTTAGAGATTTAATTATCTTTACAACGCAACAGTTGACCAGTTTTGAATGTTTTTCTTTTGATTTTGTAATTTCCATTAATTTTTTATAAAAAAAAAATATAGTTGATTTGTTATACATATGGAGATAATTCGAAAGATCTTCTTCTTCTTAATTTTCCCGATAACCGCTTACGTGATTTTGGCCGAGTTTAACAAAGCGCGCCAGTCGTTTCTTTCTCGTGCTAACCAGCGCCAATTGGACACACCAAGTGAAGCCAAGTTCCTCTCCACCTAATCTTTCCAACACAGAGGAGGCCTTCCTCTTCTTCTGCTACCACCAGCTGGTACCGCATCCAATACTTTTAGAGCCGGAGCGTTAGTATCCATTCGAACGACATGACCCAGCCAACGTAGCCGCTGGATCTTCGCCGTTGCCAACGTGCAAAGGTCCAAAAATCGTACGCAGAATCTTTCTCTCGAACACTCCAAGCGTCGCTTCATCGGATGTTGTCATCGTCCAAGCTTCTGCGCCATACGTTAGGACGGGCATGATGAGAGTCTTGTAGAGTGTTAGTTTTGTTCGTCGAGAGAGGACTTTACTACTCTTGTAGCACTTGTTGGAAAGAGAGATTCTGAGGAGGAGGATGGCTCTATATGTAGAAGTTCACGCAAATGGGGAAAGCTACTGCTCGCCATTCACTTGGGAGTGGCCAGGACGATTCTTCTGCATATGGTTCAACCAGCTCACAACTCCCGGGATTAACCCAAGTATCTTCTGGGTACCTTCCGAACACCCGTTCGGGAATGAGCTAAAGTAAGAAGGCGAAACATTCCAGGATAGCTGGTTGTGCGCTGGGTTTGTCTTGAACTAAAAAACTAGTGAAACCTGAAAAAGAAGAAAAGAAAAGTATTTTCAACATTTTTTCGGTATTTCGAAAACTACGTGACAGAAAAAAATTATGCAGATTTTCGGATTAACAAAAAATTTGACATGAAAATTGGGTAGCTTGATTTTGGGTACAAAAATTATTAGTTATTTGTTAGCCAGTATAATTAGTTTTAATAACTGAAAAAATTGCGTTTAAAACTGTATAAACGCATCGTCAGCAATATTTCGCACATGGCAGAAAATTAAAAAAAAAATATGTAGCACCAAATTTCATTTGGATTAAATTTGGTACGGGTTGTATGTAATACTTAAAAATATTTTATTGCTTTTTCTTTTATTTCCCTGTTATAGAAATGGAAAACCTAGTGTCCTACTGTCCCAGTGGCCCATCCTAATTCAAGTGCATGACTGTTCATGTGCTACGGGAATGAATATTAACATATCGCCCTTTTCTCTAACACATACATACAAAAAGGTGCAATACGTACAAATTTTTAGCTGTCAATTCATCATCACCTAAGCTCAATTCATTTCAATTTCCATGGACAGTAAGCTTTGACCAAAACCTTCGTACATTGCAAGGGCTGTATCAGGCATTGAAGTGAAATAAAAAAAAAAATTAAAAACTGCGCATACAATACGGAAAACATAGGAACAAATACCAAATACCTTCATATACAGTTGCACTAAGAGAAATAGCAGCGGTAAAAGAAGGATTTATATTTCCTTTTGAATCCTTCAGCTGAATTTTTATTACCATATCAATTAGACTGTAGAATAAAAACTAACAATTGCAAAGTGTGTGAACACGTCGGGCTCGTCAAAAGAGAATTCGGAAAGTTGAAGCAACAAAAATGTTCCCGTATGAAAGCGGTTTCTGCAAAGAGAGTTGGCAGCAATGAAGATTGTGAGCTATGCTAATTTTATGAAGTATGAAAACACTCGCTAGTGGCGAGTTTTACTCTATAATTTTGGTGAGCAAAGGCAAAGATAGCGAGCAGAGAAGTGACGAATCGAAGGCGCCTTATATCTGAAAGTAGGCTGAAATATTCGGCTTGCATTGCGATCACTGGATAAGTCAGAGCATGTCCAAAGAAGGCATTGAACAGTTATCTATCATGTGCAATTAATATATTTATGTTTTAAAAGCTGCTTCTTAGAGTGTTCTAAGATTAAAGGAATTGGAATAATTGGTAAAAGCGGACTTATGATATGGATTCTGAATAAATCTGCTCACTTTTGACAAAAACTCAAAGGCTCTGTTTTATTTTCTTGCTTTCTTTTTCCGCTCGAAGGGCTTTTCTAAAAGTGCCACATCTTAAAACTAAACATAAAATTACAAAAACAAAAAGAAGCACCTTTGAATAAATTTCGCAAAGAACGCCGCGTCGATTTTGCAAGGGACCACATGGCTTGGAGTTCTGTTATAAATAACTATCCCGGGCATGGGAAAAAGTAGTATTTAGTGGCGAAAAGAAGTTCAATCTGGATGGACTAGATGAATAGAATTACTATTTCCATGACTTAAGAATGGAGGAAAAGTACTTGAGTCAACATTACAGCCGTGGAGCTGGTGCGATGGTCTGAGCACCAATATAGTACAATGGCGCATTCGAATTGAAAATTCTACACTACAAAATGACGGGAAACAGGTATAAAGCTATGCAGCCGAGATTCGAGAAACCAGTGAACCTATTAATTGGATTTTTTTCAACTGAATAATGCACCTGAATACACTTCAAGTGTGACCAAAACTTGAATTGCGCCCCAAAAAGTTGAAACTTCAGCATGGCCACCGTATTCTGCAGATCTGAACATTATTGAAATTCTATGGGATGGCTTGCGCGTAGATTTATGAGAATAGGTAACAATTTGAAAACAAAAATGTTTTAATTTGAATCCTTAAAACAGTCTGGTCTGAAATTTCAATACGCTATAGCGAGAATTCGTACAAATCCATTCATCAACGTATTTATGAATTAATTTATAAACAAGGTGGCATCACAAACTAATAAGCTGTAAAAAATGCAGGTAAAAAGAGCAAAATTTCCTATATTTGTTATTATTTTTTCTTATTCGGTTAGTGTCTCTATTCCAGTGAACTAATAAATCAAGCACAGTATTACAGCTGTTGAAGTTTTACTGCTGCGAAATACCTTTAGATGTAATAATATTTTGGTGCATGTTTATTTTCGGGTAAAGTATGGTCTTATTTTTTTCTAATAGCGGTCGCCCCTCAGCAGGCAATGCCAAACCTCCGAGTGTATTTCTGCCGTGAAAAAGCTCCTCATAAAAATATCTGCCGTTCGCAGTCGGTTTGAAACTGTTGGTCCCTCCATTTGTAGAACAACATCAAGACGCACACCACACATAGGAGGAGCAGCTCGGCCAAACACCCAAAAGGGGTGTACGCGCCAATTATATATACCTATATATATATTATATATATGGTCTTTACTTGAACTATCAGAAAATCTTGGATGACTTTTAATAACCATTTTAACCATAATTTTATTTCCTCTAATCAAGTGAAATGAACCTTATGAGGAGAGTTAAGTTTAAGTGTACATTGAAAACTAGTGGCTTTTTCGAGTTGATATTCCAGAATTCTATGGGTTTTGTTTTGAAAAACTTTTCTTGGAAACAAACAAAATTGCATTACTTCAGGTTGAGTAATATTTTATAAGCGTCACTCTTTTCAATCATTTGCTTCAAGTTATTATTTGAAGAGGTTAATTACTGAATTACTAATCCAACGTAGAATCTCTCTTGCCAAAAAGTGCTACTTTGGACTAAGTAGGCAATTGAATAGTAAAGTCCTCTCTCGACGAACACATCTAACACTTTACAAGACTCTCATCATGCCCGTCCTAACGTACTGCGCAGAAGCGTCAACGATGACAACATCCGATGAAGCGACGCTTGAAATGTTTGAGAGAAAGATTCTGCGTAAGATTTTTTGCGTGTTGTTCGAATGGATACAAACGCTCCGGCTCTGAAAGTATTCGATGCCGTACCAGCTGGTGGTAGTAGAGGAAGAGGAAGGCCTCATCTGTATTGGAAAGATCAGGTGCAGAAGGACTTGGCTTCACTTGGTGCGTCCAATTGGCGCCGGTTAGCACGAGAAAGAAACGACTGGCGCGCTTTGTTAAAATCGACCAAAATCGCGTAAGCGAATATCGCGCCAATTAAGAAGAAGAAGAAGGCCGCCGTGGCCGAATGGCTTGATGCGTGATTACCATTCGGAATTCACAGAGAAATCGTTGGTTCGAATCTCGGTGAAAGATCAAAATTCAGAAAAAGTTTTTTCTAATAGCGGTCGCCCCTCGGCAGGCAATGGCATACCTCTGAGTGAATTTCTGCCATGAAAAAGCTTCTCATAAAAAATATCTGCCGTTCGGAGTTGGCTTCAAAAATATATAATTACGGAAGAAGGTGGACATCAACAGGAAACAGTATAACATTTGACTTTGTTAAAACAATGGTTACAAACATAATTGGTAGTATTTTTAAAGCTGGGCTATTTATTTGTTTCCTTTTCGATTTTAATAACTTTTTTTATCAAAATATGGTTTAGGCATGTCTTCCTACAAAAACCTAAATCCATTTTTCAAACTCTGTGCAAATTTAAGAATAATAGCATAAATTTTATTGGGATGAAGGCTTCACATATAGGTACATCTCCAAATCACCAGTATATTACTAGAGCGAACACAGAAATAGTATCAGCAGCGACACCTCTTTTAGGAGGGTGGAAACTTATTCCCATACCCAATAATAAAAAATGTTGCTCTTTTAAATCAAAGTTTCTAGAAAATTTTCAGATATAGGTACAGTATTAAAGCGCCTAAAATTTTGATACAATAAAGTGCAGTTTTAAAATAGTTCAAAAATTGCATTGACTTTTAGCAATTGGTTTTGCAGGCGGTATTTTGCATGTCCTTGATGTAAGAAATATTATAACATTTGTTTATTTTGGCATGAGAGAAAACCCCCGACACGAGCCCCAAAAGATTGTCCAAATTTAGCTCGATTTTCCAGCTACTTCATATAAATATAAAACTACATTTCTAATTTTTTTTTAATTCTGCTTAAAAACTTTAAATTTGAAGGGATATTTGTTGACTTTTTTAACTGTATTTATGTAATGATTTTGTAGGAGATTAGAAATCCTTTTGCACACAAAAATTATTGAAATTAAATAAGCGACCAAAAAATTCTCAAAACTTGTGAACAAGTAACTATGGTCGTTGGTTCGTCATTTTTAATTTAAGATTTTTAAAGGGACAGAAACCTGTAAAATTTCGAAAAAAATTTTTTTTTTCATAAAATGTTTATATAATCCTTTAAGAATATGTAAAAAATTTTTAGAACGTGAATTTAAGTATTTCTTAACTTTATGGTATTACTTTCTATGTGAATACAAGTTTTCGAAAATTTTTCGAAAAAATAATTTATTCAAATATTTTCCCCAAAATTAATTTTTTTCTTGAAGCATTTTATTCGCGAATTTTTTTTCTCCCATTTTTGTTTAATTCATATAAAAATTATGACATTAATAAACACAAAAATGTTTGGTTTTTTGTATGCAGATCAATGCCGCCGATGCTACAATGTCCGCCGATTGAGAAGCCCCGCTGCCACCTTCCTAGAAGAATTGAGTGTACATCCGCCATTTTAAATGATTAAAATAGAAAAAAAAAAATTATAATTTTAATGTATAAATAAACTGTATTCCAATTTTGATAAAAATAATTATATTTATTGGCTTCTTCATTTTAAATAATTTTACTGAAAATCAGGGAAAATATGTATATAAGAAATACAGATATCTGACCTCTTAAGCCCTTCCATCCGATTTCGGCGCAATTTTGGTAAGGTGTCGTGAGCATTTGTGAAACGAGTTTTGTTTGGACCCGCAGATCGGGTCGAGTTATTTATGAAAATCATGTTTGCGGTGCTATTTAGTTCATATTCCGGATATATAGGGTGGCACAAAATTAATCATCCAATTTTGTTTTCCATCAACTTTTTTACCTAAAACCAACAAAAAAAGATTTATTTGAGTGATGTAAGTCTTTATATAACCTTTGCATGAACAATTGCTTCTCTGTTTGTATACTGAAGTTCTCGCAAGCGTCAAATTTGAATGATGTTTCACGATATTTGCAAGAGTTATAAATCCTTCAATAGGGTTTTTAGTGTTGCGCCTACTCATTTTAAGTGGAATAGAGTCTCTTTTGGTCTACTTGCACCTTGTAGCTGCATAGCTGCATAGATAAGCCAGGCTGGTAATAAAGAATTATTTTTGAGCTTTTTATTAAAACTCTCTCCACGTTTAACTTACTAAATATAAGAATAGGCCCGCTAGGAGACTCTGGGGTCTATATACTCCGAAAAAGTGAGTTAGTGGGTCGATTAGGGTTATAATCGGAGCATGTCGCACATCCTCTTTAATTTATTTTCTCAACTTTCAGTTAGTCTATGGAATTTGTTTCTTGTTAGTCTGTCTACTAATCCGCAAACCTCCACTTCATTGTTATTATTGTACATTACATAAAAAATATGTATGCCTCTTTTGTTTTTGTGAATGACACTGCATGGCGAATTATTTAATTTTTAGTTGCATCCTGATACTCGCGTCCGGTTATTAGAAATATACTTTTTTCGAATTGTGACTTTTTCTTATTCTTTTTAATGACACTTTTCACTCAAGTTACAACCACGAATATCAGCTAAAGAATCATGATTAAAAATATTTCAATAAGAAATACGTGAATATTTTATCAAAGACAAAATGTAAAACAATAATTAAAATAATCAGTTTAATCCACAGTTTCCAGTTTTTTCTGTTAACAAATTGTGTAATCTTTTCTCACATGATTTTTTAAAAACTTTTTCTTGCCAATAATAACGTTTTATTTTTATCAAATGTTTTTTGGGCTGAAAAATAGTTTCCTGCGTTTTATGAAAAATCACAAATTTTGAGTTGTGCTTCTTTTGAAGGGTTGTGTGATATGTAAATTAATTATCTAAAAATAAATGTGTTTGTAATCCGAGTTTTTCCTGAACAAAAGCTTCCAAAAGACTGCAAACCTCCAAAAAACTGCAACACTTTGCCGATTTTGATCCCAAATAGACACGAAATATGATGTGACAAGGGAAGCCCCTAGGATATATAACAGGTTAACTAAATAGTTTGGCCCGATAGCTCCTATATATATATTAAATCAAAACAACTTGCTAACTTGGGCACAAGCTGAATTATCCTAGAAGTAAAAAATTACTCATTCCATTTTCGATCTCGTTGAAAGTGGTCAGTTGAGGTCAAGAGACAGTGCAACTAATTTCCGTGCAAGGGCGTATAAAATGGAAATTTCGCGTGTATTTATTTGATTCTAGTTTTCTAAATTTGGGTTTCATACAAGGTGACACAAAAATAATCATTAAATTTTGTTTTTGAATAACTTTTCACTATACAAAAAAAAAAAATTTTTTACTTAGCGAAATTTATAATATATTTTCACCATAACGCGCTCCATTTCTTGTCTGCTTGTATACTGCAGCTATACAGGTATAGTTCAGAACTGCCAAATATGGCCGTCGTTCAACGCCATTTGTAAATTTATAAATCTTCCGTAAGGGTGATTAATTTTGCGCCACCTCTTTTTAAATGGAATACAGTCTTTCGTGGTTTATTGAGCACAAAAAAAAAATGCTGAAAGTTTTATAACATGCAAACAAGAGAACTAACTATAAATGCGTATGCAATTAAGCAACATTGGGCTTAGTAAAAAAATAAAATTACATTGATCAGCGAAGGCCAAGCGGAGATTGGACGCATTGCGTTTAGGGACATACAGAAGTACATATACATATGTATATAAAATTAAAATTTCTGTTTAACAAATAGTCGGTTGGCTTTCCGGCTTACACCTTGTGTAAAATAATATGGATTGAAAATTTTGAGCTGAATTTCTAATTAGAGTGGCCATCCTACGGTAAAATTAATAACAACAAAAAAACTATGTAGAAAAGGCGCACTCATTACTTGTGGGCCTTATTATATGTTGACTCAACTACAGATGCAGTTTTTTGTTTTGATCACAACTGTAAAAAAGGTATGTATGTGTTACCTGATTGCAGCATGCGACATTGCATTTATTGCATCCGCTGAAATGTGTCAAATTTTCTCATAAAAACCTAAAAACCCATAGCAAAAAAAAAAAAACAAACATGCAAACAAAAAAATTCTTAAAATAAAAACTAAAAAATTGTAACGCAAAATTGTTGACAGCAAAAACATGCATATCTAGCTGATAGTTGAAGTAAGTTTTTATTTTTGATTTTTTTTTATGGTGCAAGGCTTTTTTTTAGCCATTCAAAGGCATTGAGTGAATAAATAAAACAATAAAAAAAAAACATAGCAACACATTTCAGTGTTGGCGCTGTATTTTTTTGTACCTAAATATATATGTAGATGTATATACGCATCTACTTGTTTGTATGCCTGTTGTAAGCGCCGCAGGCCTTTCGACACATTTGCCGCACACCGGCGAATTGTAACCTGAAGTTTTTTGCCTAGACAGTTTGGCTGACTGGCGGTACTGTCAGTGTTGCTATTGATGTGCTGCCTCCACTGCTGTTGTTATTTTTATAGCTACTTGTGTTTACCGTTGCCTATTTCGTTGCGACTGTTGCACTGTCAAATGCGCAAACACATCCGTACAACAAAAATTGCACTTCCATGTTGCTTCTACATGAGTATCTATGGATGGTAACGTACAGTCTGTGACATAAGTGCTTAACCACGTTTAGAGTTTATGCGAATATGTGTGGCATGCATTATAAAATACGTAAAATCAGCTGTTTGTTTTCTCTTCAGTGCGATTGAGTAAGTTCAGCAAAATGAGTACCACTTAGAACTTATGCGTTCTTGTTTTTGCTCGACATTTGTTTTATATGAAGAAAATGCGCTACACTGTCAAGAAAAAAAAATATAAAAAAATTGATGGGATCTTTTGGCAGCTTCAAACTTGCACATTTTTTTCCTAAAGCGTAGGTATGTAGGTAGTTGAAATGCCAGTCTGGCGCTCCTCAAGTAGCACTGAAGCGCCGTTTAGATACTATTATGAGACAGGCAGATATCTACAGCCAGCCAGAGCTGTTGATATAATGGACAAGATTGATGGGATTTAGGTTGGCGCACTGCCCCAGGCAGTCGAAGAAAGAAGCCCGCAGTGACCTTAATCGTCTAGCTGCCAAACCCGGACACTTACAGAGAAAATTATCAACAGTCTCCATCTCTGAAATGTCCCCATAGCTTCTGCAATGGAGGTTAAATGGTAACCCTAGCGTTCCACGTGTGTTCCGATCATCCCGTTACAGGTAAACACTGAATGGCGAGGAGTCCAAAAGACTTTCTCCCCCTTTAAAAGCTAACAGGGGGATGCCGATGACTGGTTAGGAGGTCTCTGAGGCCAATGCAGTCTCCATCCTGGCAAGCCCATCAGAAATTTCATTTCCCTCTATGTTCCTATGTCCTGGAGCCCAGATCAGAGAAGTGTTACCTGCACACCAAAAATATTTGATCTCCTCCTTACAGGATTTTACTAATTTCGTTCTGTACCATGGCGTCGTCAGAGCCTTGATCGCGGCTTGACTATTATTAAAATTAAAAACTCGTGGAAAGTTTGTGAAATTTTTCTGAATTTTATATAAAGTGTAAAACTTGGTAAAACTTTTACGGTATTACCTCATTTAAAGCACTTGAGACTTAAGAGTTGTTTGTTTTTTTGCTCAGAACGCAAAAGTTCCATGGTGCGAAAAACAAAATAATTCATGTGCGGGTGAAGTAAATGATGCCAATCGCTTTCTAAATCCACGGACTCATGGTAAAGGGTCTGGAAAAGGATTGAAAAGGTCGTGACATAGTTTTAGTTATGACATTTCCCAAAGTTAGGGACAGTTTTAACTTTGTCTGCAGCATCTAATGGTACTCATATTATAACCAAAAGTTTCATTTCTGATTTTCCTTCAAGAGATCATGCATAGTGCGCACTCATAAAGAGATGGATGGAAGGTTTAGTTTCGTGGTTATTTCTAGATTTTGTTATATAGCTGCTAGATATTTCTTGGATTTATGCCATTTTTATTTAATAATGAATTGACAGCTCCTTGTCAATTTGAGAACAGAGAGAAGTATAAAATTTACAGATCAGCGGAACTTTTGGTAACTGATAGTGAAAATGCGTATGATTCAAAGTGAAGCAAAAAATATCAACTTATTTAAAGACACAGCGGCTGCTGTAGCCAAATAGGTTGGGGTGCGATTACCATTCGGAATTGGACAGGTTTCAAAACCCGGGTACGAAAGAACAAGGAATAGAAAAAACTTTGTTCCTAAAACAGTCGCTCTCCGGTATTCAGTGTTAAATCCCTCAAAGTATTTCTGCCATGGAAAAGCTCCTCATACAATTACGAACTCCATAATATTTAATCTAACTTAAAGATACTGAATAAGGCCGAAAGTGAAAATTAATTAAAATTAACTGGGCATCTTCAGAAATGATTCCAAACGATTTTCTGGCTAATCCTCAGTTCATGGACGAAGAAATAAGTTAAGTGAAAGAGTTAGCATATCGTTTAAGCTATGTTAAGATATTTCGTGCATTCAACGCATCACCGCGTAAAACTGGTCCCAAAAGAGCTTAATGCGCATTTGCAAATGCCATCGTTGTGCAATAGTTTTTGGTCAAAAACCCAACGACTGTGATCGATCACGCACTGTATTTTTCTGACTTGGCACTCTGCGTTTTTTTCTCTGTTGCTTAAGCAAAAATTAGCACTTCGAGGAAAGTGTTTGAGATCAATTGCTGTATGAACTGAACGCCATACCTCAATTTGCCTCCGAGCTTTGCGTGGAATATTGGGTCAGGCGCACTTTGAAGGCAATAAAATGAATTTTGATTGTGTTTTCCGGGTACTTTTTGCACAGAATATATACCATTAAATACATATACACGAATACAAATTTCTATTTTTCTATACCCGTGCGCAAAATATGTTGAAATGGTTGCCTCTTTTTTATTATTTGTAAATTCCCAATACATATGTATGTATAAGTATTGTACAATTGTGTAAGTACATAGCAGGAATATGTGGCATTGCAACAGATTTGTTAGATATTTCTGCTATGTTTGAAACATGTAGAGCTTACGCATTTTTTTCTTCACTTTTTATTTAACAATTTCGCCTGTTTTTTACATACGTTAGTTTATTTTTGCTCACCTCTATTTCCATTTCCATCTCGTTTTTGGTTTGTTTGGTCGCTTGTTTGTTTGTTGTTGTATGC
This sequence comes from Anastrepha obliqua, assembly GCF_027943255.1. Taxonomy (NCBI): domain Eukaryota; kingdom Metazoa; phylum Arthropoda; class Insecta; order Diptera; family Tephritidae; genus Anastrepha; species Anastrepha obliqua. Next base: position 56,364,493 of record NC_072892.1, on the reverse strand, counting down.
ACGCCACTCTAACACTCGTAATTCTTTTCAATCAAGCACAAAAATTGCTGTAAAATGCATACAAACTGCCACTTGCCGTTGCCACTTTCAACCTTTCAACCATTGTTCCTCATCCGGCATTCCATTAACCCCTCTCTCTCTCTCCACAATCACATTCTGGTCGCCTTTCTGCCTGTTTGCCTCATCGTGGTTGCCCTCAGTTGGTTGCCATCCGCTGACTGTCGTGCCAAATGTAATAAAAATGACTGTATCGAGGACGAACGTGGCCAAAATTTGATTGCTGCATTCCAATGGTGCCACAAACTGTGGCAGGTGTTAGTGTATTAGAGTGCTGCGCAGGGAAGTGGAGTGGTGCATCGCAATCTAGCGCTCGTTGCAATGAATTGTAAGTGAATTTAAATGAATTTTGTAACACTTGCAACAATTACATTGAGGTGAAAAACAGTAGAAAATAGTGCAAGTAAAAGAAATAAAGAATAAAGTGGCAGTTTTTGTGGGGAGTTAAAAATGTCAAACATCTAGTTTTAATATTTTTTGCGGTGACAATTTTAAAAAGTTTGATTTTTACATTTTTCTATTTCGTACGTACTCGCTAATGAAGAGGCTTTCAAAAGGCGATCGAAGATGTTGTTTTAAAATAAAACAGGTAAAAATTTAGATCCTTTCAGATTTCACTATTTTTGTTCAAAATACGGCTCTTAACAATTATGTCATATGTTTAAAATTACGTCACTTAAATGTCCACCATGAGTATGTCTATAGGTAAAATCCGCTAAACAGTCGATTCATGAATGTATGAATGCCTAATTGTTGAGAACGTCGATATATCGGACAGAAACAGAGCGTCCAGTTTTTTGTCTACCAGCCCTTTTTCTATCCTTCGACAGCACCAGTTTCTTGAAATTTGTTCACCAACCTTTGAACTGTCAACTCATTCGGATGATAATTTTTACCAAAGAAGTAACGAATTTTGCCGAAATGCCCTTCTGATAGATCTCTCGACTATCTTCGATCAACCTGCAGCCCGAAGGCCTTTGCCAAAAAAAGTTGTGCACTTTTGCTTCATTGACTCAATCTGTCCTAGGAAAACCGTAGGCAGTAAAAGCAATTCCCTTCCTTGTTGAGCACAGAGAAACCATCTAGTCTTGCACCCATCTAAGGTTTATTGCGAAGTATATAGTTGGAAGCAACCGCAAAAGGTATCAAGCATTCTCTGGCTAATTTATTTCACATTATGAGCGAGCCTAAAGCCTGAATTGCCGCTTGGATATTAGAATAAATATTAATTTCCATAAAGAGTATTACGCTAGTGACTATCCAACCGAATGCTTCCTTTAAAGTGGTTAACTCCATTTGGAAAATGCTGCAGTGATGCGGTAGGCAAATTTTACGTTCCATTCAGATTTTTTTGCAGAAAACTCCTCTGCCAATCTTGTCATACCATATCTTGTGAACCATCCATGAAACGAACGGTACCTGGTTTCCATATTTGCTTTCCTCTTCCCATTTCTGTCTAGAGAAGATGTAGGTGAAGGAGTATCCGAGTGGTTAACCAAATTATTTCTTAAAATTTACGAGAAGTCCGTTTTGTGAGGGGGCCTTAATTAAAGTTGTTTTCGATGCTCGGCTTTGTCGCCGTTATTTCTCATCAGAGTAGAGCTAATAAAAAGTCTAATGAACCAATTTGGGACGTCAATTTTCAAAAATAAAACTTTTGGAACAAATTTAATTATTTGAAAATTTGTAGATTTATTTAATGTTAAAATTTTGGTAAAAAGTTTTTAAAGAGAAATTTATGCGGTAATTTTTAATATTTTTCTAATTTTTGTTTCAAGCTTTTAGGACCAAATATATTTATATATTTTGTTTTCGGAAATATTTAAATTTTTTGTTAAAATTTTTTGGAAAGAATTTGTTTTGGTCAGGTTTGAAAAACATACTCCCATAAATTTTTTTCGTATCTTTTTCCATTGATAGCTGAGACTATGCTCAGTAATCACTGAAAGTCTCGCAATGGGATTCCCATATGTTTTCGAGTTAGGTGTATTAAAATACGCTCAGTCATTCAGTGAAAAATATTTTGTATTTGCTTACTGAATGCGTAGCGACACCTTGATTGATTTGATTGAAAATGACCGTATTACATGTATGCTAAAGCTTCGCTACAGCAACATTGCCGCTGATTTGTTGCTCATATTGTGATATGAGTATAACTCGAAAAGTTATGACGATCCCATTATGAAACTTGACAGGATTAGTGAATATAGTCTCAGCTATTAATGAAAAGGAAATAAGACAAAAATCTTAGAGGGGGTGTGTTTCAAATACGACAAGAAAATATTGATTTTTCAAAAAGTAAAAAACAAAAATTTCAAAAACTTATAAAAAAAAGATATTTTTCCAAAACAAACAACATTTTTTTTTTCAGACAAAAAAAAAATTCCAAAAAATTTAAAAAAACTTAAGGCGGCGTCCTCTCGCCTCTCCTTTGGCTAGTAGCTGTGGATGAAGCATTAACTCGCTTAAACCGGGGTGGGGTAAAGGTGGTAGCATATGCCGATGACTTGGTCCTAATGGTCTCAGGTCCCTTTCTATTAGTAATGGCTGAAATTTTGCAAGGTGCACTGGCTACACTCAGTAGATGGGCTACCACTTGCGGTCTCAGAGTCAACTCTGACAAAACGGAGTTGATGCTATTCATCAGAAAATACAAACCTCCACCTTTTAAACAACCAGTGTTTTACTCTCTCATCGGAAGTCAAGTATCTTGGTGTAATACTTGACCCCAAGCTCCACTAGAAACTGCACATAAAAAATCGATTTAAGAAGACCAATATAGCCTTCTATGCCTGTAAATCTATGTTCGGAAAAAAATGGGGTCTCAAGCCACGTGTCGTACTTAGTGGTTCTGCCAATTTCGACATACGATTGCATAGTTTGGTGGGGAGCTCTTCAGAAGGGCTGCAACTCCACTAAACTAGAGAGAGTGGAGAGAACTGCATGTGTGGGCATCACTGGTGCTTGTAGAACATGCCCCACTGCTGCGCTCAACGTTATTCTGCACTTACTTCCTGTGGATCTGCAGGTTGAATCCATTGCTGCTCAGAGTGCTATCAGGTTGAAGGAGCTTGGCCTCTGGAGACAATTTCTTGAAGCAGATCTGCCCTTCCTTCTCTGTTACTCCCACTGACCTCTCCATCCGCAAACTGTGCTTTGAGGGTTGTGCTTACAGGGCTATCTTTCCGAGCAGGCAAGATTGGAAAGAGGGGGAGTCAGTACGGATATAGATGCCTCTGTTTTTACTGACGGATCCAAAATGGAGTCTGGAGTGGGAGCGGGGGTTTACAAGCAGCGTTTTTCTAGCAGAGGTCTTCGCGATCCTGCAGGCATGCAGAATGCTTCGGGATCGCTGTTTGGAGGGAGACATTAATATTTTTTCTGATAGTCAAGCTGCGATCAAGGCCATGTCGTCGCCGTATTGCAGCTCTATTCTGGTGAACTCCTGTAAGGAGGAACTCAAACATCTCAAACGTGCGGGAAACATTTCCCTTATCTGCGTTCCTGGACACAGGAACATAGAGGATAATGAAATTACCATTGAGCTTGCCAGAAAGGGGTCGGCAGAACCGGTTCCAGCTGTCCCCTTCTCAGACATCGGTGTTCCCTTGGCCGTCGTTAAAGTGAAACTACACAATTTCTTTCTAGAAAAAGCGCAAGATAGATGGAGGTCTGTCTCATCGTGTGCTATTTCGAAAACTATATGGCCTCAATACGATAGAAACAGAACGCTTAAAGTGATGGGAATCTCCCGCCATTCAATTTCCAAACTCATAGCTGTGTTCACTGCTGACTGGGTGTTCGGTACTCATGGGGAGAAGCTTGGAGTTCCGTACAACCCCTATTGCAGAAGCTGTGGGGATCCTGCCCTGCAGAGAAAGAGACTGTGGAACACTTTCTCTACAAATGTCCGGCTCTGGCGGCTAGGCGCTTGAGATTCCTTAGCGTGCCCTTTGGGGATGACTTGAAGAAATTCTGCAGCCTAGATCCCTTTTCTCTCCTCCACTACATCAACAGCACTGGATGCCTGTAGACGATTTTTTCTTCTTATCTTTTCACAGGTGGTGGTCCACATATGGTATCAAAACGGCACGTATTTAAGTGCTACTTGAAGTGTACCTGGGGTACTCTCGCCATCTTACCTACCTACCTACCTACCTAGAATTGGTGAACGTAGTCTCAGCTGTGACTGAAAAAAATAAGGCACGGATCTGTACGGGGTGTGTTTTAAGTACGATACAATTTTTGTTTTCAAAAACTTAAACATTTTTTTTTTCAAAAATAAATTTTTTTTTTCCAAAACAAAATTTTTGTTTTTTTTTCAAAACCAAAAACATGTTTTCCAAAAAAATTAAAAAAAACCAAAAATTCTTTATAAAAAGTATATTTTATTCTTAGAAATAAAAAAAGCAATAGTTATAATAATGTTTGAAATTACTGAGATATTACATTTTAAAGAACTCTTCACTTAACTTTCATCACTTAATACGTAAAATATTAAATGCGTTTTCAAATTTCTTTTCAGAGTTCCTCCTTGTACTCAAATCTACAAATAAAACAATTTTCTAAAAATTTAAGCCAATGCCAAAAATACTTGGACCCCTTGACATGGAATCGCTCATAAGGTTTACATTTTTTTTTAATTCAATATTTTTAAATAAATCTTGTAAAAATAAGTTTCAGATGAATGACGACAATAAAGCAAAAATCTTAACAAAAAAAATTTCATTTTCAAAAGCTAAAAAAAATTGTTTTTCCAAAACCTTATAAATATAATAATCCTTTTTCCAAAACAAAAAAAAAATCCAAAAAATTAAAAAAAACCTTTATAACTTTCAACATTTAATACGTAAATCTCAAAATTATTAAATGCGTTTTCAAATTTTTTCTCAGAGTTCCTTCTTTTACTCAAATCTACAAATATATTAACACCGATAACAATGTCAGCCTTGAAATCCAACGTAGAATCTCTCTTGCCAACAAGTGCTACTTTGGACTAAGTAGGCAATTGAGCAGTAAAGTCCTCTCTCGACGAACAAAACTAACACTCTACAAGACTCTCATCATGCCCGTCCTAACGTATGGCGCAGAAGCTTGGACGATGACAACATCCGATGAAGCGACGCTTGGAGTGTTCGAGAGAAAGATTCTGCGTAAGATTTTTGGACCTTTGCACGTTGGCAACGGCGAATATCGTAGACGATGGAACGATGAGCTGTATGAGCTTTACGACGACATAGACATAGCGCAGCGAATAAAGATCCAGCGGCTTCGTTGGCTGGGTCATGTCGTCCGATTGGATACAAACGCTCCGGCTTTGAAAGTATTCGATGCGGTACCAGCTGGTGGTAGCAGAGGAAGAGGAAGGCCTCGTCTGCGTTGGAAAGATCAGGTGGAGAAGGACTTGGCTTCACTTGGTGTGTCCAATTGGCGCCGGTTAGCACGAGTAAGAAACGACTGGCGCGCTTTGTTAATCTCGGCCAAAATCGCGTAAGCGGTTATCGCGCCAATTAAGAAGAAGAAGAAATATTTCCAATTTTCTAAAACACTTAAGCAAATGTCTAAAATACTTGAATCACTTGACATGGCATCGCTCTTAGGAAATATATATTTTTTTCGCACTTCAATATTTCTTAAATAAATCCCTTGAAAATAAATCCTGTAATTGTTTCACCATCTCTTTTAACTCACTCATTTTCTCTTTATGGTAGTGGCTGTTTATTGTATCGCTTAGCAATGTGTATGCAATACACCTCTAGAAAATGAAATAAATCGGCAACAAAACAAAAACATCTGGAAAGAGTGAAGATAAAAATAAAATTTAGCAAATGCGTAACAAATTCGAGATATGACAGGTGTACATACATACACACACAAGTATCTATGCGCAACAAAATATCCTCTGATAGCTGTTTATAAATTTTAGTATGTTCCACACACATACATTGGTACGAACATGCATTGATACGAATCGTGTAGGTGTCAGTTGGAAGATTCGCAGATGAATCGCAAACGGCATTGATTGCAATGGCATCGACTGTAACAAAGCTGTCGACAGTGTCACATGACAGACGACGACCGAAGTACGCTCAGTTGGTGCGTACGCTTATAAACTTTGACAGTCAGTCTGTCTGCCTGGCTGTCTGTCTATATATGCGTCCGTCATACACCTCTTGTCGCTGTCACCTCTCGTCGTTGCTTTTGATGTCGCATGCCATTGCATGGCTCCGCTTAGTTCTGTTTATGCGGATGTGTGTGATGCTGCTTTGCATATATTACTCGTCTGTATACTTACATTGTTGTCTATTCCTATTGTTATTGTTATTGATTTTATATTGCACATCCAATAATATATTGTGGTCGTAAACAATATACGCAATAATACTAACAACAGCTGCTGCTCCTGCTGCTGCTGCTGCTGCTGCTGCTACTGTTGATGCGGGAAAAGCAACGTCACTGACAACAAACAACAAATCCCTGCAATTTGTGTAAACAATTTTTCATGCCAATTGTCGGATTTGTGTCTAACCCCGGAATGTAGACTTCAAAGTGAGCAAAGTAGGCTATTGACTGTGAGAGGATTAGTTGATTGTATTTTCTTTCCAAGTAATAGGCAGCAAATAGTTTTGTTGAATCTTTAAATCCTAATGGATTCTGCATAGCGTAAAGAATTATTTTTCAGCAGAATTGTTAAAGGCATTCACAATTCTGTGCACATTTTTGGGCAAAGTACTTAGGTGGTTTAGAGCTCGAAAATTTAGGGTATTTTCAGAAACTTTTTGTTGCAATAAAAAAAAAATGAAAAATGATATTTAAATTTTCCAGGCTTTTTACTTAACATCTTTTACATACAAAAATAAAAGCAAAAATTGTTTTTTAATTTTAAAAATGGCACTGAAGTTGACCCTTCCGGAAAATTAGACCTGGACGGTGTTGTCCATTTTGGCTCTTCTATTTATCTGAAACACAAAACCCAAAATAATGATTAATCAGTATGACTGTAGCTATGTCCCGTAATAGAATTAAAACAAAAATTGACAAAATGGCGCGGTTTCGATTTTGATCCTCTAAAAATCAGTTTTTTAATAAAAATTAAACACAAAATAAATCAAATAATAATATGGTTCTAGTACGGGCGATAGCCATTGATGTTGTGAATTACATATTAAAATTTCAAACGTTTCGGGTGAATATTTTTTTTTGTTTTGACAACAGCAGTCTGAAAAAAGTCCTTTCGAGATAAATGAGTTTAAAGTTCGAGGTAGACGAGCGCGCTCTGCCTAGTTGTCGGGCTGTAGGAGCCATAATATTTGGCATTTCCGTATGAAAATTTCACAGTATATTCTTAAGAAACTATGCTATGAAATATCGAAAAAACAAAAAATCGATTTTTTGAAATTTCTATACCACCGGGTCCGTTTAAGGTACTGAAAAGACATTCGACTTCTTCTTTTGACAGACCACGCGTGCCAAACTTAATTCATAATTTTTTTCAGTAATGATTGACATTTCATCATGGAAAGGCTTACGTCTCAACAAAGTTTAAAAATCGTAAAATTGTATTACGAAAATCGACGCTCTGTGAAAAATTTTTCATTTTTGAACCAACCTTTGAATTGTCGACTCATTCGGATGATAGTTTCAACCAAAAAATTACGAATTTAGCGATATGGTGTTCTTAAAGATCGCCCCATTTTCATAATATATTTAAATAATTTGAACGCGTTGTTCTCCCGTGTAAAATTGTGAATATGGCTACTTTAGAAATGTAAAAGATGATAAGATAAAAAGGGTATCCGTACTGGCCCTAGATGTCACTGTTGAAATACCCTTTATTTTCTAATTGCAAAAAGCAAAGAACTATGTACAAGAAAATTGCTATCAGCACGCGTTTCTACAATTCAGTAAACAGCAAGTGGACAAGTTTTGACTGTTTATTTACTAATCTTCTAATGGAAATTATATTTGTACAAAAACATTAGGGGTTAGGAGTAGTCAGAGGCCCGAAAATATGATGATTTTCAATGATATTTTGACGTGATATCTTATTCGATGTAGCCGGCTGCACGCAACAAAAAATGCGGCGTTACCTTGCTCATTCGTCGTTATCTTGCTCATGCGTCGTTATCTTGCTCATTCGTCGTTACCTTGCTTGAACGGTCTTGAAAAAGGCAAATCGATGATGTTGCCTCTTAGTGTTGTTGACTTATTTTCATCTTCATGAATTTGATAAATGTTTCGTCATTTTTCACTGTGTAAATGTAACTTGACCTATTCCATTCCGATTCCATTTACCTCTTTCTCTATATCCATACAAAATATCAATCAAACAAATAAAATTATAATTTTGTTTTGAAAATTGCAACCATTTCAACAGTATTTTCTTATGACATTGTCACGTTAAACTATCGTCAGTAAACCCACTTTACAGACAACCTGTTTTTTCTTAGTTAATTGCTTTATTTTACAAAAAGAAAAACATAGCATTAATACATCACGTTAATCGGACAAGAGCAATTAGTTTTACTAATAGATAATCTTGTGCCTGGTTGAAGTGTTATTTTTTTTTCAAAATTAACAATATGGCGTCCTCAGCAAATATTTTTCAGATTTTCGAGAAAAAACCGACAATTAATTAAAAAAAAAATCGAAATTTTTGAAAAAAAAGAATCTTTCGATCAAACCGAAAAAATTTCTTTGGAAGTTTTGACTACCTCTAACCGCATAATTCATTCTAAATTAATTCAAGTTTCAAGCTTTGTATGTATTTATTATTATTATTATTTACCAGTACTAAAATTATGTTTGAGCATAGGCTGCAGAGGCCATCAGCTCTCTCTAAAGTTCGATAAATTTTCATCACATTTATAAAATTTTTAATCAGAATTTTTAGAAAAATTTCTGGTATGGAATTTTATGGCTCATTCAATTTTGAAATAGCAAAATGTAAGTTTGAAGTAGCTCAAAATTGTATAATGATATTTGATAATTGTTCCCTCTAAGGATATTGCGCATTTTCTCCATATAAAAAATCTATGATTTTTGTTTTTATAATGGGATAATACGAAACATCGTTAAGGAAGAACATTATAAAATAACAACCTGATTTTCTAGCATTAGCCATTAGAAAATTTTATGGTTTGAAACTTAGATTTACATAGCTTTTGTAAGGGAATGGAAAAATAACTTCTATTAATCTTCTCTTATAAAGGGTGGTTAAGTCTCAAGGGCCGATATTGAATGTAAACCACACCTAAACGTAAAAATTTCTTTCTGCATTTCATTTGACATTTTCCGATCTCAGACTAATTCAATTTGTACCACTGAAAGATAAACAATTGAGTAACGCGTTAAAGTTATTCAGGCTTATTATGAAAACGGGCGTTCAAATCAAAATGCATATCGCGCACTTGTGATTTTTTCGGTTAATTTAATTGTCCAAATGTGCGTACAATAGGGAAAATTGTGCAAAAGTTTGAGCAAACTGGGTCTGTAGGAGATGTGAAAACACCAGTCCATGCTCGTATAGCTCGTACTGCAAAAAATATTCCTGCTGTTTGCGATAGTGTGGTTGAAGAGCCGTCCACCTCAACTCGTCGTCGTGCCCAACAATTGCACCTCTCACGCTCGTCGTTGATGAACATTATGCATAAAGACTTCCATTTACACGCTTACAAGGTGGAATGGTAGCAGGAAATGGCAAAAGCGAATGGCCAATTTTCGACGAAAACCATCTTCAGTGATGAGGCATATTTTCACCTCAGTGGATTCGTCAATAAGCAGAATTGCCGCATTTGGGCGAATGATAATCCAAGAGTGATTGCCGAAAAACCAATGCACCCACAAAGAGTGACTGTTTGGCGCCGTTTATGGGCCGGCGGCATCATTGGGTCGTATTTTTTCCATAATGAGGCCGGCCAGGCAATTACTGTGAGCAGTGTTCGCTATCGTGAGATGATAAGGAACTTTTCATGGACCGAATTAAAAGATATGGATGTGTACGATATGTGGTTTGAACAGGACGATGCCACTTGTCACACAGCTAACGAAACAATGGCTCTTTTGTGCGAAAAATTTGATGGCCGAATTATCTCACGTGGCGGCGATGTTAATTGGCCGCCAAGATTATGTGACTTGACATCGTTGGACTTCTTTCTTTGGGCTTATTTGAAAGAAAAGGTGTACGTTGATAAGTCAGCAACAATGCAAGAGCTAAAGGACGAGATAATTCGGCACATTAACGACATAGAACCTCAATTATGCCTCAGCGTCATCAAAAATTTGAATCGGATGGAGGTGTGCCGCCGAGGCCACGGCGGCCATGTGGCCAATATTTTTTTCCATGCGTAATTGAGCCATACTAGTATTATCATTCTTCTTCTTAATTGGCGCGATAACCGCTTACGCGATTTTGGCCGAGTTTAACAAAGCGCGCCAGTCGTTTCTTTCTCGTGCTAACCGGCGCCAATTGGACACACCAAGTGAATCCAAGTCCTTCTCCACCTGATCTTTCTAACGCAGAGGAGGCCTTCCTCTTCCTCTACTACCACCAGCTGGTACCGCATCGAATACTTTCAAAGCCGGAGTGTTTGTATCCATTCGAACGACATGACCCAGCCAACGTAGCCGCTGGATCTTTATTCGCTGCGCTATGTCTATGTCGCCGTAAAGCTCATACAGCTCATCGTTCCATCGTCTGCGATATTCGCCGTTGCCAACGTGCAAAGGTCCAAAAGTCTTACGCAGAATCTTTCTCTCGAACACTCCAAGCGTCGCTTCATCGGATGTTGTCATCGTCCAAGCTTCTGCGCCATACGTTAGGACGGGCATGATGAGAGTCTTGTAGAGTGTTAATTTTACTGGACTTTACTGCTCAATTGCCTACTTAGTCCAAAGTAGCACTTGTTGGCAAGAGAGATTCTACGTTGGATTTCAAGGCTGACATTGTTTTCGGTGTTAATGCTGGTTCCTAAATACACGAAGTCTTTTACAACCTCAAAATTATAACTGTCAACAGTGACGTGGGTGCCGATACGCGAGTGCGCCGACTGTTTGTTTGAAGACAGGAGGTACTTCGTTTTGTCCTCGTTCACCACCAAACCCATTCGCTTTGCCTCTTTATCCAGTTTGGAGAAGGCAGAACTAACAGCGCGGTTGTTAAGGCCGATGATGTCAATATCATCGGCATACGCCAACAATTGTACGCTCTTATAAAATATTGTGCCTGAGCGATTAAGTTCTGCGGCTTGTACGATGCTCTCCGACATCAGGTTAAAGAAGTCACACGACAGCGAGTCACCCTGTCTGAAACCTCGTTTGGTATCAAACGGCTCGGAGAGGTCCTTCCCAATTCAGACGGCGCTGCTGGTGTTGAGCAACGTCATCTTGCATAGCCGTATTAGTTTTGCGGGGATACCAAATTCAGACATCGCGGCAAACAAGTAACTCCTTTCCGTACTGTCGAATGCAGCTTTGAAGTCGACGAAAAGATGGTGTGTGTCGATTCTCCTTTCACGGGTCTTTTCCAAGATTTGGCGTATCGTGAATATTTGGTCGATGGTAGACTTTCCAGGTCTGAAGACACACTGATAAGGTCCAATCAGTTGGTTGACGGTGGGCTTCAGCCTTTCACACAATACGCTCGCTAGAACCTTATACGCGATATTTAGTAGACTAATCCCGCGGTAATTGGCACAAATTGCAGGATCGCCCTTCTTATGGATTGGGCAGAGCACACTTAAATTCCAATCGGCAGGCATGCTTTCATCCGACCATATTTTGCATAGGAGCTGATGCATGCACCTTACCAGCTCCTCGCCGCCATGTTTGAATAGCTGAGCCGGCAGTCCGTCGGCGTCCGCGGCTTTGTTGTTCTTTAGACGCGTTATCGCTATTCTCACCTCGTCATGGTCGGGTAGCGGAACGTCAATTCCGTCGTCAACGATTGGGGTATCGGGATCATCACATTCTCTTTGACATGCGCAGCTATCAGTATTAAGTAGGTTCGAGAAGTGTTCCCTCCATAATTTAAGAATACTCTGGATGTCGGTCACCAGATCGCCGTCTTTGTTCTTACAGGAAAACGCCCCGGTCTTGAAACCTTCTGTAAGCCGCCGAACTTTCTGGTAGAATTTTCGGGCGTTGTTCCTATTGGCCAACATCTCAAGCTCCTCGCACTCACGTATTTCGGCCTCTCGTTTCTTCTGTCGAATAATACGTCTCTCTTCTTTTCTTAGCTCTCTGTAGCGATCCCACATGGCTCGCGTTGCGCCCGATCGCAGCGTGGCTCTATAGGCGGCATCTTTTCTTTCGGCGGCAGCATGACATTCCTCGCCGTACCAATTGTTTTTTCGGGCTCGCCGGAATCCGATTTCTTCTTCGGCGGCGGTACGTAGAGAACGAGAAATATTGCTCCATTGCTCGTGCATGCCGGTTTGTTGGGCAGTACTCTCTGAGAGCAAGAGTGAGAGTCGAGTGGCGAATCTTCTGGCTGTCTGTTGTGATTGCAGCTTTTCGATGTCGAACATTCTTTGCGTAGTTAGATGGACGCTTTTCGCTGCACAGAGGCGTGTGCGCAGTTTGGCTGCAACAAGGTAATGATCCGAGTCGATGTTGGATCCTCGGATCGTACGTACATCTAATACACTAGAAGCGTGTCTTCCATCTACACAACATGATCGATATGGTTTCGCGTTTTTCGATCAGGGGACAGCCAGGTAGCTTGGTGGATTTTTTTATGCTGGAATCTGGTGCTGCAGACTACCATGTTTCGGACCCCGGCGAAGTCGATCAGCCTCTGTCCGTTACCGGATGTTTCGTTGTGCAGGCTGAATTTTCCGACTGTGGGACCAAAAATTCCTTCCTTGCCCACCCTGGCGTTGAAGTCACCAAGCACGATTTTTATGTCGTGGCAGGGGCAGTGCTCATACGAACGCTCCAAGCGCTCATAGAAGGAATCTTTGGTCGCATCGTCCTTCTCTTCCGTCGGGGCGTGGGCGCAAATTAGCGATATGTTAAAAAAACGTGCTTTGATGCGGATTATTGCGAGACGCTCGTCCACCGGAGTGAACGACAGTACTTGGCGACGAAATCTCTCTCCCACAACAAATCCGACACCGAATTTGCGCTCCTTTACATGGCAGCTGTAGTAGACGTCGCAAGGTCCTATGGTTTTCTTGCCTTGCCCCGTGCATCGCATCTCTTGGATGGCAGTGATGTCAGCCTTTGCTCTTACGAGGACATCAACCAGCCGGGCAGAGGCACCTTCCCCATTAAGGGACCGGACATTCCAGGTGCATGCCCTCAAATCGTATTCCTTATTTCGTTTGCAGGGGTCGTCATCAGTGTTGGAAGTTCTCATCCGAGGCTTTGTTGCTGTTTTCATTGGGGGGGATTTTTAAGTGGCGGGTCCCAAATCCAGCGCACAACCAGCTATACTGGGATGATTCGCCTTCTCACGTTAGCTCACTCCCGAACGGGTGTTCGAAAGCTAACCAGAGGATACGTGGGCTAATCCCGGACGTTGTGAGCTGCTTGAACCATATGTAGAAGAATCGTCCTGGCCACTCCCAAGTGAATGGCGATCAGTAACTTTCCCCACTTGCGTGGACTTCTACACATGGAACCATCCTCCTAGTATTATCATAGTAAAGAGAAATTACAATAATTTCCTAAAAAATTGTATTTGATTCAAAATCAACACCGGCCCTTAAAACTTAATCACCTTTTATATAAAAATGAATGTTTGTTTGTATGTCATCGATGAACTCAAAAAATACTAAAAGATAAAGTTTGCAAGATATGCTCATTGCTGCAACTCGCCACCAGGTGGCGCTGCAGAGTAGCAACTTCTACCCCGTTCAACCGACTGTCATAAAAATTAGTATGACCATGTATTTTTACACAGAGGAAACAAATATAAAAATGTTCATAGATGATTGAAGACATATGTTTGGCAATCGCTAACAAGGCACTGGTGTAACTGGAAATGGCTGCTTCAAACTGTACTGTAAACCGTTGCATGCTATATTAGCAGCCAAAAATATCGATGTCAATACCATCAACTTCACCATTCAGCATGGAATTCCCAGTAAAACGACAACATATAAGTCCGTCGATGCTGTGGAAAATCAAGACGAGGTTGTCAACTATGCAACTGAATTCTTGAATTCACTTGATTTGCCAGGCATACCGCCGCACGTTCTTACATTGAAAATGTGTGTACCCATCATTCTTCTTCGAAACATAAATCCACCACGACTTTGCAACGGAACCAGACTCTCGGTAAAGAAAATGATGAACAATGTTATCGAGGCAACAATTTTGACTGGAAAATTCAGAGGTGAAGACGTACTGTTGCCACGCATCCCAATGATCCCGACAGATATGCCATTCGGATTCAAACGTTTACAGTTCCCGGTGCGAGTCACTTTCGCAATGACTATTAAAAAAGCACAAGGATAATCGTTACAAGTGGGGGGATTCAATTTGGAGAATCCATGCTTCTCACATGGACAGCTCTATGTGGCTTGCTCACGCGTCGGAAAACCTTCTGATTTATTCGTCTACGCACCAGATGGAAAAACAAGAAATATTGTGCATGCCACAACACTTCAATAAACATCGCATTGAAACTAAACTTTGTAATGTCACAATTTTTTCGAAATAAACAAAATCAATAAAATGGTTTAGCTTGTATTGAATATTTGTGTACTGATTTTTCTTTAAAGTTATTTTTCTTAAATTTATTTTAGTCGTTGGCGTAGCAACGCCCGCCGAGTTCATCTAGTACAAATTCTTTCAGAATTTTTCCGCACTAAGTTAGAAAAATTGCGCGCTATTTCTGTTTCTCATGCATTGAAATTTTCTCAAGATGCTCTTCGTGGTGCAAAATCATTTAAGCTTCTTCCCTAAATATGGAAATGGGTAAATATGTCGGCAACTGCGGAAATATTTAGGTATACATATAAATAAGCGTGTATGTGTGTATGTATGTGTGTGGGGTATCAATGAAATGCAGACGTGTTCAGAAAATTTACATGCATAAATTATGCATTGAACATTTTGCAACATTTCTTTTTTTATCACTTATACTTTGTTCTCACTTCCTTGCTTTGCTTTATTCTACATATACATACATACATTCATTCTTGCATTTATATATTGTTGCCTCGTCCTTCTGAATGATTGGTGGCATAGCAATAATACAAGCAGCAGCAATGGCGAGGATCACCAACTCAAAATTATGCCAACAGAATGCAGCTGCGACATTTTTGCCATATTTTGCTTTTGTTGTTTCGGGAATTTCTGTGTTACGCATAAAATGACATTAAAATGCAAGGGAAAGTATATTATGTATGCAGACACGAGGACTTCGTCGTACATAAGAAATATAGCTAAATATAATAAATATGCACATACATACATGCATGCGTGTAATATGGAGAAAGACGGAGTTGTGGATCTGTGTGGAACATCATTAGGACTTTCTGGCTCACAAGCATTGGAAAGGAATTTTTATAATACAAGAGGAAAACGACGTTATCTCTGCTCGCTCCAATGAGCACTTGATGCCATTAACGGGTTTCTTATTTAAGTTTAGGATGTGTGCTAATATATTTTTTCGTGACAAAATGTAGAAATGTTATGAGGAAATGAGGCATAAAAATATTAAAAAAAATTTACAAGTGCTAATATTTTTGCTACCTTTTCTTAATAAAAAAATAATAATTTTTAGTAGCCCAATTAAATACTTGTGAAAGTTAGATATGAAAAGTATTCGAGAATGATAGAAACAAGATTGCGCTCATCAGAGAGTGCGCGGCGTCACTTTTGCCAAGTTGTGCAGTGTTGCCAACCATTTGCTCTTCACCATAAATTTAGTGCGTTTTTAGACCCAAAATTCGTAAATTTTTAAGTTTGGTGTTTGTTTCTTTTTGTTTTTAATTTAAAGCTACCGAAACTGTAAGTTAAAAAACAAAACTGTATTATTAAAGAAAAGAATGTTAAAAAAAGGTCACTCTGAGAAGATTTTAGTGCTAATGCAAGTTTGTTGATTCTTATAAAGTTATGTTTTAATATTTTGAAAACGCGAATTTAATTTTTAGCTCGTTTTAAGTTAATGCAAGAATATTAAATGTTCTTCTCTCAACTCTTCTTAACATTGAAAAGCTTTTTACACATTTTAAAAAGCATTTGAATTTACTGAATGTGCATTAAAACCACATCGTCCGGTCGTCAATCCTTAGTGGGACATGGGGTATCAAGAGATGTATTCACAGCAAAAATAAGTAACAAAATACCAGAAAATACTGAAAAAACTATAACGACATTTTTACGAAAAGAGTACCTTATTTTGTTACATAACCTGAAATATAGCAAATAAGTCGTTCCCTTAACAAAGGAGTTTCTTTTAACAAAAAAACGCATAAATTAAATTGTACATACCCATAACACATTTATTTAAAAAAACGCAGCTTTTAAAGACAATTTATCTCGCATACAAACTCCTTCAAGTAATTCAATAAAAATTTGGTGTTTTACTTTCTTTAAACGCGCATTTGAGTGTGTTTTTATATCCAAAGTTAGGCAACACTGCAGTAGCGAGAAAAAGATTTGACTGCTGAAAGAAGAAGAACACCAACAACTACTGCAGTCGCGGGCAATGCGGCCAGATGTTAAAAAAAGTAAAGCTAAATAAAGCTGAGTGAATTATTGAACTAATTTTTATAAAATTTATAAACAAAATTATAAACATTACTTTTAATTGGAACAGACTAAAAAATTGTCATGAAGAAAGAACTAAAACTCTGGGACTAAATAACAAAAAAAAATCCTAAACCAAGTTACGAAAATGGTAATCTGGCCATACTGGTGCTAAAACGACGTAACTCATTGTCAAATTCGCTGAGAGCAAAGTAACGGTACCACGATAGGGCGCCATCTCATTATTCTTTCCATCATGAAGAGTATTAATTTTGGTATCAAAGGACATTTTCCTTTCTGAGAAATCCCTTAAGCTGATTTAAAATGGTTCCTTTCAATTTGTCGGTGATCCATTTGAATCCATTGATCGAAACGATAAAAAAGGCAATTGATATATATATATAATTGGCGCGTACACCCTTTTTGGGTGTTGGGCCGAGCTCCTCCTCCTATTTGTGGTGTGCGTTTTGATGTTGTTCCACAAATGGAGGGACCTACAGTTTCAAGCCGACTCTGAACGGCAGATATTTTTATGAGGAGATTTTTCATGGCAGAAATACACTCGGAGGTTTGCCATTGCCTGCCGGAGCGACCGCTATTAGAAAAATCTTTTTCTTTAATTTTGGTGTTTCACCGAGATTTGAACCTACGTTCTCTCTGTGAATTCCGAATGCTAGTCACGCACCAACCCATTCGGCTACGGCGGCCGCCTGTAATAGCTGTAGTAATTCATGTATCACAAATATTTGCTTTCTAAGACCTTGCTCATTTATGAATCAGCCTATATGTATTATTAAACTGCCACACTCGGTGAATGTTACTTTTATGGGAATAGCCTCATGACTTAAGTACGCTACATTAAAATATTTAACCCTCTAATACGCAGGATCGCCTTTTGGCGGGGTCAACAAAAATTCCTCTAAAAACTATAAAAATTAAAAAATTTATAAAAAGAGGGTTTCCTAAACTTAAATGATGTAGGCTAGGCTGTGTTTGTTTAAAGTTCATAGGTTTGGACTATTTTGATTCGCAGAAAATTCGTTTCAAAGGCAATTTGGCAGTGCTCGGACATAAGAAAATGAATTTATTGAAACAGTCATTTTTTATAAAAAATAACAAAACAAAGTAGTTAATTTCATCGTACAGAGCTAAAAAAATACTGATGAGTAGAAAACTTAAAATATTTATTTGGAGATTAAAAATATACTGGCATTTAGTAAATTAAATGCATTAAAATTGCTTCGAAAGTGAAACCGCCTAAATGCCCAGCTCTATATTGCACTCAAAATTTGTGCTCATTGTGTGCTTTTAAATGTTCGTGTTTTTTTACGTTTGCTGTTTTTCATAGTAATGTTGCGTACAAAAATGAGCAATCTATCTGAGGAAGAGATTTCGGCGATGATGAATGAAATTCCAACCGATGACGGAAATACCGCAAGTGAAGAAGAATGCGATTCCGATGAAAAGGCTGCAAATGACACAATTTTTGGTAAGAACATCAACGAGAATCTCAATTTGAGTAACCTGTGTGATTTTGAAACATATGCAACATATGCAACTAGCTGCAACTCATTCATCAGAGGAAAAAACTGCAGCCGCTTCCGATCCAATTGGTCCATCTTCATCCGGTGCTTCTGTTGCTCTTTGGTCTCAATGAAGCAAACGCCGACGCATTGGTTAAAATTAACTGTGGTCGTGGTCGTTCATCATCACATTCGCCACCTTCTGTAACACAGTGATTGGTTTCCAAGAAAACCTATTTTCCAAAAAATTAAGTTTCTTTGCAACCAGATTAGTCCTTGGTGTAAAATATTAGTTCGCTCGTGCAAAACAAAAAACCGCAAAATGAGCCGTTGCAAGTCAACAACTCAGGCGTTTTGTTCAAAACGTAGCTTTATTTATGCAATTCAAGTACAAGAAGTTGTTTTTGTTGAGTATCACAACCTGAAATAAAGACTAAAAAAAATAATTAATTTCCAATACAAAAAAAGTATTAATTTAAAAAAATTAAGCGTAAATGGCCGATCTCCCCACAAGGCGGGGTAGGTATTTTTACTTGTAGAAGGTAAAGTAAGAAGTCTAATAAAAAAAATGGAGTTGAAATTCGTTTATTTTGACCAAAAACTTGTCTAAAACGATTTGTCAGCACCATAGAAAAATTCGGTATTAGAGGGTTAATCTCCTTTTCTGATCGTTCGCCCGATTTCGATGAATGAAGAAACTAACTTAATTTAGTGCAAAACTGGGAGCATAGACATATATAGGGAGCATAGACATATAAAGGGTTTTCCAATAACAGGTGTTCGGTCTTAACCAGAAGAGACGATTAACGATTTTTTATGGCCGGAATTGGATGGTATTGATCTGCACAACGTTTATTTTCAACAAGACTGCGTTACGTGCCACACAAGCAACGAATGCCTTGATCTTTTACGGGAAAAGTTGCCGGATCGTGTTATCTCTCGAGAAAGTGATCGCAATTGGCCACCGAGATCTTGTGACTTAACACCATTTGACTTTTTTCTTTGGGGCCACGTGAAAGAGAAGGTCTTCGCCAACAGCACAGGTTCGATTCAAGACCACAAAGATGGAATTCGTGAGGCTATCGAGGACATGGGGCAGCCACTTTGCAATTCGGTTATGGAAATTTTCATGAAAAGGATATTGTCCTGTAAGCGTGATCGTGGTGGTCATTTGCCTGATGTTATTTTCCACTATTAACGGCGTACCTTCCCCTTGATAATGAAATAAACCTCCGATCATTTATATTACAAAATTTCGTTGAATATCAAAATAAAATCTCTCATTGGAAAGCCCTTTACGAGGGGGGTACCCGTTTAGAAATGAAACATCATTTCTTCAAAAAATCTTCTTTTATTTTTCAACATAGTCCCCTTTTTGAAAGATACACTTCTCCCAACGCTCCCGCCATTTTTTAGCCTCTGTCTCGGCGATGACTTGCCCGTTTGAACTAAATTATTATCCCTCGAGGTAATTCTTCGTATTGGGGAATAAAAAAAGGTCCCAGGAAGCCAAATTGCGTTAATACGGGGGGTACGGCAACAATTTATAATGCAATTCATGCAATTTGGCGGCGACAACTCCGGATGAATGTGCTGGTGCGTTATCGTGGTGAAACAGCTCCTTCTTTTTCGCCAAGTGCGCCCGTGTCTACTTCAATTTTTTGTAAAAGCGATCCAATAACTCACTGTAGTATTATTCAGTGATCAGTCTTCCTTTTCCTAAAACATCCATGAGGATGACGCCGTTCGCATCTCAAAAAATTGTCGCCATGGCCTTTCCGCCCGATGGGACTGTCATCGCGTTCTTTGGAGCAGATTCACCGGGAGGAATCTTAGTTTCAGTTGTGTAATGATGAATTCAGGTTTCATCAGCGGTGACAACTCGACGCAAAAATTCCTTTGGATCTGGCTTAAATTGTTGCAAACACTGCTTCGAAGTTAACAGCCGCATCCGCTTGTTGTTGCTTGTTAGCAATCGCGAAACCCATCGAGCCGACAGTGTTTTCGTCGCCAACTTATCATGTAAAATATTAATACCCGTTCCGACCGACACACCTATGGCCCTTGTTACTTCGCGCACTTACGTGGCAAATTTCAGCGTGATATGTCACATAGTTTGTTTTCTGTGCTACTGTAAACAAGTCAAGCTCGAGTGTGTTCTTCGAATTCTCTTTTATGACTTCAATTGCCTCAAAATGTTTTCCACGGAGCGGCAACTTTAGCTTGGGAAACAGGAAAAAGTCACATGGAGCCATATCAGGCGAATATGGTGCTTGCGGAACGATATTAACATTATTTTTGTTCAAATAATCGCCAACAAGACGTGATGTATGAGCTGGTGCATTATCGTGGTGCAAGAACCATGACTTGTTGTCCCACAATTCCTTCCTTTTAAGACGAATGTTCTCGCGCAAACGCTTTAAAACGTCTAAATAATATTCAGCGTTAACCGATCGGCCTTGCGGAAGGAACTCCGAGTGCACCACACCTTCGTAATCGAAAAAAAACAGTCAACATAATCTTAATTTTTGAGCGACTTTGGCGTGGTTTTTTGGGTTGATGTACGGCTCTCTTTGAACGATTTGTACCACTGGAAAACACGTGTACGCGATAGAGCAGAGTCCCCATAGGTTGTCTGCAACATTTTTAAGGCGTCTGAAGCCGAAATTTTGTTGGAATAACAAAATTTCAAACAAATTCTTTGTTCAACTTGAATTTCCATCGTTAAATTCGAAGAACACACTCGAGCTTGACTTGTTTACAGTAGCACAGAAAACAAACTATGTGAAATATCACGCTGAAATTTGCCATGTAAGCCTATAACAGTCCTACCAAAAAACAAAAAATTTATTTTTGCCATATGTCGTCCGCGGACCGTTTTATTGATAACGTCTCGTTCATATTTGAGTAGAAGTTATAGCGGGCAGATATCTACAACCAATCAAAGCCTTTGATGTAACGGATAAAGTTTATGGTTATTTACTCAACAGTCTGCTTCTCTGAAAGGTCCTCACAGCTTCTGAAATAAGTATTCAATGGTAAATCCAGCTTCCCTACCTGTGCGGCTATTGTCCAAGGACCGGCAAACATAGCTAAAAATTTGGAAGGTGAATGGCGTGGAGTTCCCAGGACTTTCTGCGTCCCAAATGGTGGTACATCTGTTATGCGCTTTACTGCGAAATAAGTTGTGCAATTCCTTTTTAACCACAGTCTGGGAAATGTCAATGAACTGGTAGGAGACCGCGGATACCAATTCAGTCGACCCCTTCCTGGCAAGCTCACCAGCTATTCCGTCTCCTGGCGACACTAGTAAATTATAAGAACTCCAAACCAATGTGCAACCTTATCGCAATGCATTATATTTTGCTCAAAGAAAATATTAAAATAAACTTTTATCAATTAGTATGTCTCCTTCTCATGTGAGAACGAAATTCATACGCGTTATTAATTTGAATATTTGATTTATGTTCCGGTATTAAAGTTTTTTTTCTAATTTTTTTTGGTATTTTTAGCATTTATATATTGCATCTTTTTTAATTTTGTGATATGTATTTAACATTTCAATTGCATTTGCAAAGGACCACTCGCAGCGATATGTGCGGAGAAGTAACAAGCGGCAAGCGTAAACCGTAACTCACCTACACATAGGTGCATGTATGCATGCAAACGTCTACCTACACATCAATAGAGGGCAATAAATCACTACCACAGGCATTGACCAAGCACTACACCCCAGAGCATTGTGTCGGAAATGCGTTTCACAGCAGAAGCAATGTTGCTGTTGCAGTAGCTGCAGTAGCTGCAGTATTTATCTCTAGCCGGGTACACGTTTGTATTTGGCATTTGCTTACATGTATATGAATGCACATACACATGTACATATAAATCCACGAGTGCAGCGGTCTTACCCGTTTATTTTTATTCATTTTTTATTGCTTTTTATTTTATACTGGAAAATTCGGTGCTGCCACTATTTATTTTTTTACCAATACCCGAATGGCGCAATTGAAAAATAACAATCACATTTATTGAGCCACACAGAGAGCCAAAGCCGCGAAGGGGCTATCGCAAACACAAATCGCAATTCTGATGAAACAAAATAAAGAATAAAAAAAAGGCCAAAAGGCGAGCAATGGCAAACATGCAGCAAACAGAGCAATAAAAGTTCCATTCATACAAAATACGAGTATGTAGCTGGGCAGCTTTTGTGGAATTACATTTAAACTTGCGCGCATAGAGAAAAATCTACACTACACTTGTATGTGTTGATGCATATCCATACGAGTATATTTGTGTATGGTTGTATGTGTGTGCTCCATCTGGCATGCCAATTGAAAAGTTGCCATGGGTATATTCGGCATAAAACATTAAGAGAAAAAAAGCCACCAAAATACAATTGCAAATAAAAATCGAAAAAAGGGAATAACTGAAATTGTAAAAGATATTCGTGCCGTTGGAAAAAAATCGCAAGCCCTTTTTGGCGTACAGGAACAAACTTCAACGCAATAACACAATATCAATTTTGTGTTGCAAAAATAAAATAAATTTTAGAAATTTGCTAAAGCAACCAAAACCAGAAGCATTCGCACAAAATATATAACTTTTTTGCCAATAAAGTGCAATACTGCGCTTTTTATTAAAAATTTTGTAATCTTCTTTAATATGTAACTGTGCATAGGCTGGAAAAAAGGAATTTATTATTTGCTTGCCTATACTGGCATTAAATGTGCGTATACAGAGACTTATTTTTTAGAAATTTGTTTGCAATTAAATTTAGTTTCACGTACTAAAATAGTCTGCGATCACTAAGCAAAGAAAAATTCTTCGCACAGTAGCGAATGCTTTCTTGAATTTAAGAAATTATTATTATTATATTGAATTAAAGCAAATTTTAAATAAATCTTGAATTACTTAATAGTTTTAATTGGTTGTGAGGGCGAATACTTAGTTGCAATTGAAGTAAATGGGGTAAATCTGGCGCAGTCTCCTTAGCCGCAAAACTGTCTTCAAAGTGACATATTTTTAGTGAGGTTTTTCTTATTGTTGTAATAAGATAAACATTCTCCACAAATACTTGGTTATGCTGCTGTAGAGTGACAGTCTTTGGATGGATATTTTAAGTGTACTACTGTGGGTAAAAAGTAAGGTGAATTTGGTTGTAAAATAAAAATCTTTATTTATTCTTGTAAATCAATTTCATTCCCTTCAAAATAATTCCCTCTCGATGAAATACACTAATGCCAACGATTTTTCCAATCCCCGAAACATGCCAAATAGTCCATTTCCGGTATGGCCATCAGTACCTTCTTCGATTCAGCTTTTATCTCCTCAATCGACTCGAAACGCGTTCCCCGGAGTGGTGTCTTGAGTTTTGGGAATAGCCAGAAGTCACACGGAGCCAAATCAGGCAAATACGGTGGTTGCGGAACGATATGCGTGGAATTTTTGGCGAAATGGTCACGAAGAACGAGTGAAGTGTGAGACGGTGCATTATCGTGATGCAAAAACCAAGAGTTGTTGGCCCATAATTCTGGTGTTTTTAGACGAATTGCTTCATGTGAACGACGCATAACGCTCAAATAATATTCCTTATTAACAGTTTGGCCAGGTGGAAGGAATTCATAATGCACCACACCACGAAAATCGAAAAAAACTGTCATTATGACCTTTATTTTTGAACGACTTTGACGTGCTCTTTTCGGTCTGGCCTCGCCTTTAGCATGATATTCGCTTGATTGGTCGGTTGTTTCAGGGTCACAAGCATAAACCCAAGTCCCATCTCCCGTAATGATGCATTTGAGCTTGTCCTGATAGTCTGAAAGCAGTTTTTTTCCAAGAAATTGAGAGTTTTCGGTACCAAACGAGATTTGACTTTTCGTAGGCCCAAATGGTCTTTCAAAATGATTTTCACAGATCCTTCTGATATTCCGATCATATCAGTAAGGTCTTTAACTGTCAACTGACGATTTTTGAGCACTAATTCCTTCACTTTATTGACGTGTTGGTCATCTGTTGACGTCGGTGGTCGTCCGGAGCGCTCCAAGTCATCAACACGTTCTCGACCCTCTTTGAAGTCTTTGTACCACTTATAAACATTTTTCTGCGACATGGTCGAATCACCAAATGCCTTCTGCAACATGCTAAACGTTTCCGCAGCCGAAATTTCATTCCGCAAACAAAATTTGATGGCACTTTTCTGCTCAATCAAATCAGACATTGTACAAATCGAAATATGCACTCTTGGTCGTTTGGTAAACACAAGCGTAAATATATTACTGATAATGACATTCACATGAAAGTTGGCCCAGATGTTACTAACAGTGCTGCCAACTCATGAAAAAAATAACTACAGCGAAATTTAAATCCCGCGAAATTTAAATCCCGCGAAATTTTTTGCCCACAGTAGTATTGTATTGTATTGTTTGCTGTTGGAGACTAAAGCGTGACAGAAAAGCTGCTGGCTTTGCGTGCTGTACTTAACTTTGAAAACTTGTATGGCCAAATGAGCGCATTGAACGCTTGTACAACAATCAGATCAAGGCGCATTCATTAAAGATGATGGCACTAGACCAACAACAATTTTTGTACGTTTGATTGTCAAAGCAAAATTTTGGGAAACTATAAAACAAATAATAGTCAGTTAGTTAGGTTTGGCAGGTTCCCTCTCGAATACCTGGGGGGGCGCTGCCGCGGAGGACCCCATTACTTCCCCTAAATACTCGTTGGTTGTGGAGCTTGACGTAGTCAGGCGAAGCAACCGTAAGAAATAGATGAAAATGAACACACAACAAAATGAAAAAAACAAAAAATATGTGCCGCGCTGCGACACAATACCATCCTCCGAAGAGGATACCCTGCTGGCCTCTAGCCAAGATACGGCTGAGTCAGCAAAGAGTAAGGGAAGTACCAGCCATAGCACACCCTTACCAATCAAGCAACAACAACAACAAACAATTCTACCACAAGCATCGAAAAAGGCGGCAGACGGCACTCAGAGAGAGAGTCAGGTCGCCAAAAAGCACAAATCCGAGGGTGCTCTCATGAAATCTCGCTACACGAAGGCGAGGTTCATTCTAAGCAAGATTGCCAAAAATGAACTCGCTGGAGCGACTGACGAGCGCGACGCGGCTGACAAATTAAAATACCAGCAGGTGGTTAAGGAGTATGAAGACTTCTTATCCAAAAAACCTAAAGAAGACGACAGGAAAAAAGGCGATGCGTTGAAGAGAAACAGGTCACAGGACGTGATCGATCAGGCACCGAAGAGACCTAAGGTGTCCAGCAGCATCGAAGAAGCAAAACAACGACCGTTCAGTGAGGTGGTTAAGGATAACCTCCTCTATGCACTAATCGATGAAACCACAAACAGTGGCAAAGTGGTCCTGCAGAAGTGGGGGCAAGTGGAGGCCAAACTGTCCAAGCTCGTGCTAGACAAGCATGTGGTTGGAGCACAGGGCGGAACTCTCCCCTCCTTCGATTCTGCAGGAGTACTTCGCGGCTGCAGGGTCATCAAGTGCGACGACGACTGGTCAAGGGTTGTCTTAGAAAGGTGTGTTGCTGAGATCAGCAGCACACTGGAAGGCTTAAAACTTAAGCTAATTCCGGCCAAAGACATCCCTTGCCCTCCTCGCGCTCGCATTTGGCTACCAGTGATGGACTTGAGCGGTGCAGAAGTGCTGAAATACCTCAAGTCACACAACCCTGCGGTGCCGATGGACGACTGGGCAATCGTGAAGGCAGAAAAACCGCAAAAGAGCAGCATGTCGTTCGTTCTGCAGATCAACGACGAGTGTCTACCAATACTGAAACAACAAGACAACAAAATGCGGTTTGGTCTAAGAAAGGCCAAACTGAAGATTTTCAAAGCAGACAGCAATGAAAATGAGGAAGATCCAGACGAGGTCGACAACAACATACAGCTAGAAAGGCTAGAAAAGCTGGACCTAGCTGAAGACGACAATAAATCCGATGCCTAGAGGCATACAGGTGAATCTGCAGCACTCGAAATGTGCTACAGAGAACTTGGATGTCTTCCTCAGGGAAGGGGACATCGACATCGGTTTCATACAGGAGCCCTGGGTCAGAGACAACGAAATTAAGGGGTTCCAAAACAACAAGAGCATCAACATTTTCTACAACAAAGCAGACGGTAAGCCACGGTCATGCATAATCACCAAAAAACACCTAAAAGCTTTTCTGTGTTCTGATTTCAGTACTCCTGATTTTACGGTGGTGAAAGTGGAGCTGCAGAAATCGGCGATATACCTGGCATCGGTGTACATGCCACACGAGAAACCGGCGCCGCCAGACGAAGTGGCTCGTTTCCTGACAACACTAAGCAGCACTGACAAACTACTGATGGGCTGCGACGCAAACGCTAGAAATGAGCTCTGGGGCAGTTCAGAGACGAATGAAAGAGGTGAGTCACTTTTTGAATTCCTATTAAACACCAACCTAGACATATGTAATGTAGGGACCACCCCAACCTTCACTTTTCCGAGCTCGGCAAACTTTCCTGGCTGGGAAGAGGTCTTAGACGTTACCCTATGCACAAACAATAACTCCCAAATAGTCACAAATTGGAGGGTATCCGACAAGAGATCCTTCTCGGACCACAGCTGGATTCTCTTCGATATTAATCTCAAGCTTGAGAAACCTCTCCCATATAGAAATCCTAGAAGAACAAACTGGCACACATTCCGTAGAGTGGCCCAGTCTAAACTTCAACACTTAAACAGAACCATAACGTCAAAGGAAGACCTAGATGAGAAAGTAAGAGCTTTCGAAACTTCCTTGACGAAAGGACTTGAAGCTTCATGCCCTGCCACATATGGTAAAACAACTTATCCTACCTGGTGGAATGAAGATCTAAGTCAACTCAGGAAAATGACAAGAGAAATCTTCAACATCTGCTACAAACACAAATATTTCAAACCCTACAAAGACTGCCTTAGGGAGTACAAGAAAGCAATCAAAGAGGCTCGGACAGAGGCTTGGAGAGATTTTTGTAGTTCCATAGAATCAACCAAAGATACGGCCAGACTAGGCAAGCTTTTATCCAAGGAACACTCCTGCCCTTCCTTCTTGGAGAAAGACACCGGAGAGTGGACAAAATCATCGGCCGACACACTAGAACATCTTATAAATACACACTTCCCAGGCAACACAGAATACATTGAGAACAATACTGACAGTGTTCAAACATCCAAAATACCACCCATTATAATCAACCACATCGTATCCCAAGATAGAATATTATGGGCGATAAAAAACTTTGAACCATATAAGGCAGCCGGTCCAGATGGGATATTCCCAGCCATGCTGTGGAACACTCGAGAAACGACGATTCCCTGGCTGCAGGTCCTTTTCAGGAAAAGCCTTATGCTAGGGCACATACCAAAGAGCTGGAGGAGGGTAAAAGTGATATTTATCCCTAAAGCTGGTAGACGCGGTCATGATACAGCGAAGGATTTCAGACCCATCAGCCTATCCTCCTTTATCCTCAAAACTCTCGAGCGACTGTTGGATGTATATCTCAGGGAAAAGATTACAGACTCAACGATTTCACCATCTCAACATGCCTATCTCAAAGGAAAATCCACAGAGACAGCTCTTCACGAGGTTGTAAGTGCGATTGAGAGGAGCATAGAATACAAGCAATACTCACTAGTCGCTTTTCTCGACATAGAGGGGGCCTTCAACAATGTCACCACAAGATCCATAATTGAGGCTCTTAACATGTTAGGCATAGACACAGGTCTCAACGAATGGATAGAGAACATGCTCAAAACTAGAATAATCATCGGTGAGGTAGGCAGCAGCACGATAAAACGCTCTGTCAACAGGGGAACCCCTCAGGGAGGAGTCTTATCCCCTCTACTGTGGTTACTAGTCGCCAACAACATCCTCACCAAATTTAACCAAAAGGGAATTAAAGTGGTGGCGTACGCGGACGACATAGTGCTTATGGTTTCAGGAATGTTTCCAACCACAATCAGTGAGATTATGGAAGGAGCTCTGGTATTACTCAGCAATTGGGCCACGGACTGTGGTTTAAGCGTAAACCCGAGAAAAACTGAACTGATGCTATTCACCAAGAAAACCAAGGTGCCAAACTTTAATCTCCCAAAACTAAACGGCGTCAGCCTCACGCTAACCAAACAGGCCAAATACCTAGGCGTTATCCTGGACCCCAAACTCAGCTGGAAGTCCAACGTAGAGTACAGGGTAAAGAAAGCGAACATAGCACTTTACACATGTAAGAGAATGTTGGGGAAAAAATGGGGTCTCCAACCAAAATTATCCAACTGGTCCTACACAGCCATTGTAAGGCCAATACTAACATATGCGGCACTAGTTTGGTGGCCTGCAACAGAAAGGAAATACAACAAAACTAAGCTGAACAAGATACAAAGAACAGCGTGTATCCTAACTACAGGAGCGCTTAGCACCAGTCCTACTGAAGCGCTCAATGTACTAACACATCTATTGCCATTAGATTTACACATTAAAACAATAGCTACTTGCAGCGCGGTGAGACTCAGAGACATAGGAAGCTGGACAACAAGGCCGTACGGTCACAGCAAGATCCTCCTACAGGGACCCCCGCTGCTCAAAAACGGATCAGACTACACAGTCCCCGACCTAAACTTCAAGAAAGGCTTTACGGTACGCTTCCCACCGAGAGCCGAGTGGAGCAAAGGAGAGGTGATTGGAAGACACGATATCGAAATCTATACCGATGGTTCTAAGATGAACTGTGGTGTGGGAGCTGGCTTCCATTCGGAGCCACTCAACCTATCTCAATCAATTCGTCTTCCTGATTATGCCAGCGTGTTCCAGGCAGAACTTTTAGCGATCAGAGAAGCATGCAAATCCCTAGAACTCTACACGGTAGTTGGTGCAAGAGTAGCTATCTTCTCAGACAGTCAAGCAGCTATCAAGGCCTTAGACTCCAACTACATTTCATCCAAACTGGTCCTACAGTGTAGAGAGAAGCTGAAACTGCTCAGCCATTGGCTTGAAATTACCCTGATATGGGTTCCCGGTCATAGGAACATACGAGGCAATGAGAAAGCGGATGAGCTAGCAAGAAAGGGCTCAACACTAGACATAGCAGAGGCGGTGGCAGTTTCCACCCCACTGAACAAACTTAAAGCATCTATTGCTTCACACTATCATGCTTTAGCCGAAAGAAGATGGAAGCAAATACCTACATGTATCACAACAAAAAACACATGGCCGTCATATAAAATCCAAAGGACGAATGACCTGTTAGGATGTTCTCGGCCAAACATTTCACGTATCACTGCAACCCTTACAGGACATTGGAAAGTAGGGGATCACGCAGCTAGACTCAACCTACCCTTTAATCCTATCTGTAGAAGCTGTCAAACGGAAGGGGTGAAGGAAAGTCTGTTCCACTATTTATGTGAATGTCCGGGACTAGCCAGGGCACGACTCCGATCCTTCGGTAAGCCTTTCCTACAGCAAATTAAGGAGATCTCAGTCATCGAGGTAAAGGATTTGCTCCTATACTTGGACCTCACTAAGTGGATCTGACCCGGAAACACCAAAAAAAAAAAAAAATGCAACAACAACTCATCATTTCACGAGATAGTGGTATTAAAACGGTGCTGGTCACTAATTAGGAGCATTTCAGCTAAGAAATGTTCAACCACCTCAACAACAACAACAACAGGTTTGGCAGCCGCATCGCACATAGAGACAACAATGCCACTTAGAGCACGAAATGGGTCCGTTGTGAGCCGCGGGGGCTGGGCTACATTTCCCTCTCCATATTGAACCATCCTGAGCTCTGGGGTGAAGGAAAGTCTGTTCCACTATTTATGTGAATGTCCGGGACTAGCCAGGGCACGACTCCGATCCTTCGGTAAGCCTTTCCTACAGCAAATTAAGGAGATCTCAGTCATCGAGATAAATGATTTGCTCCTATACTTGGACCTCACTAAGTGGATCTGACCCGGAAACACCAAAAAAAAAAAAAATGCAACAACAACTCATCATTTCACGAGATAGTGGTATTAAAACGGTGCTGGTCACTAATTAGGAGCATTTCAGCTAAGAAATGTTCAACCACCTCAACAACAACAACAACAGGTTTGGCAGCCGCATCGCACATAGAGACAACAATGCCACTTAGAGCACGAAATGGGTCCGTTGTGAGCCGCGGGGGCTGGGCTACATTTCCCTCTCCATATTGAACCATCCTGAGCTTTTGACAAGGCGTAAAAGGTTGTTGATACATAAAGTGTATAGATTATCTATATTCGTTAAAAAGTAGGATCTTAAATATCGGTTCCTGCTTCTGGCTAGAGCTGGGTATGTGCAAAACAGGTGTAGAATTGTTTCCAACTTTTCCTCACTCCTTGCATGATTTTCTATGAGACAACGTCCTGTGAGGGCCCCTACTAAGGTCCTGATTTGAAGTTTACTCAGTTTTATAATACTCTTGGACAAACGTTAATTTAGCCTTGGCCATGTTTTCCCAGCAATTTCACAGGTGTTAATCGCTAATCCATCTTTGATTTGTAGAACTTATTAGTGCGTCCTTAATGAGAAGCTTACAAGTTGCAAATAATGAATTCGCCTTGTTTCATTCTGAGCTGACAGCCACATGGATACGGCGAAAGAAAAAAAAACAACTCAACTGATTTACCAAAACCAATTTTAATAGATTCGCCTTGAATCAATTGATTCGTAAAAGAAAAAAAAGACAGATATGCTAACCATATTCAATAAACATAATGCATTTTTTAATTATGATGTTAGAAGCGCTTGCCGATAATTCACTGGTTTGAAAAAACCTTTTTCCATTTTTATATAAAATATTTGGGGCAGCTAACAGCTGCACTATCTAATTATTTGCAAAAACCAAGCATTTATTTAAGCTTTTCCCGTATCGCTAGCCTGCATTTGCAAGGGTTTCAAAGATTTTTCCTTTGTTGTTTTCCCATTATCACTCGCCTACCTGCTAAACTTCGCACACATGAATAATTTCGCAATTAGCGCTCCGGCCGGTTCCTTAACCTTTACTATGATACTACTCCACCTTTTGACTACTGCTCTGAGCTACTTGCAATCAAATGAAATGAAAGACAGAGCTGTTCAATTCCCAGTGTCAAAAGTGCTGCAAATAGAACATTTAGCTATTTCAAACTTCGTCATAATTAAAGCACTTCAACCTAAGTTCCCGTTTGCTCTTATTTCACATAACATATTTCAGCATTGCTCTATTCATTTTTGACAGCTTTCGGTGCCAAGCAAGTAAAGCCAGCTTGCATTGGGCCCGCAACTTAAGTGCCAGCGCAACGATGAGTCGGGAGCGGAATATGACAACTGCAGAAAAGCCAGAAAAGCTCTTAAGGGGACATAGCACAATTCTAAGACATATTACTCTGCATTACAACTCAACTACATAACTGTTCTTTTCCAAATGTTCTCGTCAAGTATTGCTACTGGATATTGTCATTGAATAGATTCCTGCTTGGTTGATTGGTTAAAGTAGTGATTCATTCAGAACCCAACTAGCGCTTCCGCACCATTTTGTTGCCACATTCTCGTTACCAACTTTTTTAACAGTTATTTACAGCAAGACTGTATCCAGTCTCTGCGGTTTAAGAACCTTATTAGGTGGCTGACATCTAAGCCAGACCGTTGTTCGAGACTCTCGAACAGCAGTTTGCCCAGGGTTAACATTCTGTCTTTCCATAAGGCAGGGCATTCACAGAGAAAATGGTAAATTGTTTCCTCTTTCTGCGGTTGTTTGCAACTGTGGCTGTATGTATTGTGAGGGATGCCCATTTTGGCTGCTTGTTCTCCGATAGACCAAAAACCAGTTATGACTGTGGTTAGTCTTCAGGTATTGCGTTGTTTCATGTTATTCAATGTCGACGATTGTTGTAGGTGGGCTATAACGTTCTGCTAATGTTGCTTGGTTATGTTGATATTACGCATATTAGCTTTGATGATCTTGCTTTATAGCATAGAGATGACCCAATTACTAACGCAATTGTCCACTTCTAAGTCTATCAACGCCCGTTGGATGCCATCTGTACTAACATTGTTCAAGGCGCCTTCTATATTTAAGGTACCCATGTTGTGCAGTTGATATACCAGAGCTCTCTAAAGAGCTCTGAGGTGTGTATCCAAAAGTCTTTCAAAGGCTTTTAACAGGAAAGACGAAAGACTAATTGGCCTAAAGTCCTTCGCTGATTCATGTCCCCTCCTACCTATTTTTGGTATGAAATCGACCTTAATTAGTTTCCAACTATCTGGAAAATACCTAAGTTTAAACACGATTTAAAAATTTCCTCTAGCCATGGTAGGATACAGTCCAGGGTTTCTTGTAACGTCTTTGGAACTATCCCATCTGCCCCCAGAGATTTAAGAGGTGAAAAAAATTTGATTGCCCATGCAAAAGTTCATAGGCACCTGAAACTATTCAGAATTCGGCACTCGAAGCGTTACCAATTAAAAAGGCCATATATTTAATTTGGTGGCCGCCGTTGTCGAACGAGTTGGTGCGTGACTACCATTCGGAATTCACAGAGAGAACGTCGGTTCGAGTCTCGGTGAAACATCAAAAATTAAGAAAAACATTTTTCTAATAGCGGTCGCCCCTCGGCAGGCAATGCCAAACCTCCGAGTGTATTTCTGCCATGAAAAAGCTCCTCATAAAAATATCTGCCATTCGGAGTCGGCTTGAAACTTTAGGCCCCTCCATTTGTTGAAAAACATCAAGACGCACACCACAAATAAGAGGAGGAGCTCAGCCAAACAACCAAAAAGGGTGTGCGCGCCAATTATATATATACAGGGTGGGCTATATAGCGTTTGCTTTTTGAAGCACCTATTTTTTTGAGAATGGTAGCACAAATGACATGTCAAATGTGTTCATAACTTACTTAAAGGTTTAACATTTACGAAATGGGACGCTATACGCTTGAACAAAATTGGGAAATATTGAAAACCTATTTCCAAAGTGGTGAGTCTTCTACTCAAACTGTGAGAAACTTGAAAAAAAATTCCAAAAAAAAGATTTGCCAACAAGACAGTTTGTGGATCAATTTGTTAATCATGTTCGTGAAAGTGGATCGTTAATGGATAAAACAACACATGAACGTGATCCTACAGTGCGTACACCCGAAAACATTGCTGCTATAGCAGACTGTAGTCAACTCGTCATCGTTCTCAAGAATTGAACATTTCACGCACTTCTTTGAGGAGAATTTTGCATAAAGACCTCGGTATGAAGGCTTACAAAGTTCAGTTAGTGCAAGAAAATCGTTTGACCGAAGATGAGCATTTTTACCGAAAAATCATCTTTTCTGATGAAGCTCATTTTCACATCGGTTTAAGCCCGATGGACTATTTTTTGTGGGGAGCCGTTAAGGACAAATGCTATGCGAACCATCCAGAGACGATTGCTGGTTTAAAACACGAAATCAAAGTTGCCATTCATGAAATTGGAGCCCAAACAGTCGAAAATGTGCTTAAAAATTGGGTTGAGTTGCCTACTGTAAAGCCAGTCGTGACAGTCATTTGAACGATATTATTTTTTATTCATAAATGACAATGTTCAGTCTTCAAAATAAAAACAAAAGTTTGGAAAAATATTAATTAGTTTTTTTTTACAGCCGATTCAAAAAGCAAATTTTACATGGCCCTCTCTATATATACATATTTAATTTGGAAAATTACTTTTATTCAATTCAAATTAAAAAATGTGTGAAAATAATACAAAATTAAGCATCAATTTACTTTTGCTCGATATGGCCACCTTTGCCTTGACTTGTGCCCTTGAGACGGTCCAGAAACGAATCGCAAGCTGCCCGAATGTGACTTGCAGGTATTATGGGCCACTCGCAGACAATGGCTTTTTTCAGCACCTCGAGACTGGTGAATCTTTTAGTTCAGACCTAACTCTTCAAAATGGCCCAAAGAAAATAATCAGTCGGATTCGCGTCTGGTGAATTTCAGAGCCATCGTGTGGACGTTATGAAGTTCGGAACATTGTTTTTTTGCCATTCTTGCTTCACTCGAGCTTTGTGAGATGGTGCAGAGGCCTGTTGAAACGTCCATGGTCTGCCCTCGAAATGTTTGTCTGCCATGGCTGCTAAGCAACCTCCAGAACCTCCTTGACGCCAGGCTCGATGAAAACGATTGAAGAGCGCTGCGGTTACAGTGGCCCAAACCGTTACCTGTGGCGGGTGCTGCCTCCTGCTGGCCAATCGATGACTCAAATTCTTGTATGAACGTTCGATCAAATAAATCCAATCGTTTTGGGAGTTTACGAATTGCACAATTTGAAAAATTTTCTCGTCCGAAAATACAGTGCTTGGAACATGGAAATTGACTGCTTTCGGTCAAGCGAAGCAACTCCTTCGATCTCTCAATTCTGACTTGTTGCTGCTTTGGTCTGAGATCATGCACCTTTTGGATCTTGTAAGGCTTAACTTTGAGATAATTTTTCACTATATCATTTGATTGGCACTTCGTTGGGGACCTCGCACAAATCGTTTATTTACTTTTTGAACCATTTCAAGTGTCATTGCAGTTTTTTGATGACCATCTCCATGATATTTCGGTAGCATCGCGTGTATCATTGTAACGAGTAATGGTGCGATAAACAAAAACTTTGTTTACTTTAAGGTGCTCGAGCTAACGAACAATCACTTGTTGTGATTTTCCAGCCAAATACAATGCAATCACACAATTACGTTTGAAATCTATTACTGATTTTCTTTTTTCGCGTTTACTTTCGGCAAAATGCTTCCCCGCCCTGGAAAACAAGACTCTGGACTGTCATTTAGCCAACTAACAAACAACCGATGCCCGTGCGTCAATCGAGCAAAGTTCAAACTCATTGCTACAATTTATTAGCAAATTATAGAAATTAAAGCTTCCTCGTTTCAAAATAACACACGCAAAGCAAAAACAATAAATACTTGAAACATAGCTCAAGAAATTGAATGAGTTCTTTGCATGTGAATCAATACTTTGAAGTAAGTATAGCTGAAAAATTGGGTATTCGAGATATATTTCGATTCTTCCAAAACAACGACACCAAATGCAAATCGAGTATTCTTCCGGAATTGCCAGCATGTGATTTAAACACCAGCAGAATCATCCGATCTCAATGTAATTGAATTTAATTGAGAATTTATGGAGTGTTCTTCAGCGAAATATAAGCAAACACCACAGAAGCAACCGATAGAAATTAAAAAGGGCGACATGACAAGAGGAATGGGAGAAGATAATATTCCATTGTACCAAAAAACTTGTAGGCTCTATGCAGTTACAACTAAAGCAAATTTTGAAGCTAAAAAGGCTCTCCTACGAAATATTAACTATAAAAATCTTCACGTAACTTTTCGATTCTCCTTGTGTACAGGAAAGCATTTGCTGCTTCAACTCGTTACTTGTGATGGTTCTTCTCAATGTTACTGTTATGTTAATGGTTAATTCTCAATGTTGTTGTTGATTGTCGACTAAAAACTAAACAATTGCAACCAACGGAACTGCAGTGTGTGATCACGACGGGCAACATTGAAAGGAAATTCGTAAAGTTGAGACAAAAATTACCTGCATGAACGCGGCCTTATGAAACAAGTGTAATATCAGAAAATATCACAGTGAAAGTAGTGAATTATCACAGCCATACCCTCTCCCAACGAATCTTGCTCGATAATTTATTGCTGCTTTATCATGCAAATTTTTCTTTAACCGATTACAGTCCAAACATAGCGAGCAGAGAAGTGGCGAATCGAAGGCGCCTATAATTACATTTTGAAAACGAACCGACTAGCACCAAATACTTAGAGGATTGATTTCTTTGCTCCTCACTTAGTGAGGATGACTTTTTGGCTTCATATATTTTCCAAATGCAAACACATTAAGTTTTGTCCATATCACTTTGTAAAGTTAAAAAAAAATATGAAAAAATGACTTTATGTTCAATAAGAAAAAGCAAAAAAAAAAAAAATAAAAACAAAATATGGTTGATTACTTTAATTCCAATTTCCTACTCGATATTTAAGTTGACGCGATACTTTTTAACGGTATTTATTAAGTACTCCATACCTTGCGAATTGTATGAGGACAACATTTTCACGATAGGAATTAATCATATACAAAAGGGTCCGGATAGATATCTGGAATAAAACTTAAGCTTTATGCTTCATTTGCATTTTTTGTTAGACATTTTTAAATCCCTAAAGCACACAAAATGTGGAAGCGTCACAAAAATGGGTGCAAAAAGCAAATAATACAAATCAGCAGTCATTAATCATCAGGAGATTGAAAAGTTTGCTTAAAATTAAATGAAAAGCGGAGATTTTCACTTGACCCATCTAACATACAGACGCAGAAACGTGAATGTGTATGCATGTGTGCGAGAGTGTAACTTCCCTGTAGGGAAAAATATTAGTTATTAGTAGATGGCGCGAATTTCATCATCCAATTTTGGTTTTGAATAATTTTTTGACTAAATAAAAAAAAAACAAAAAACATGGCTTTGATTGGTGGAAATCTTAACTTTGATCGTTACGCGCTTTAAATTATTTCCTATTTATATACCGCAGCTGTCCAGTCCACAAGTGTCAAATATGATTGATGTACGACGCAATTTGCAAAAATGATTCATCTTCCGACAGGGTGATTAATTTTGCGCCATCTTGTAGAATACAAGTAGTTCACTTTTCAGCTCAACCAGTTCGATTTCCATCGTTTTTCAATGTTAAAAAGGAGTATTTTTAACTAGCAGATATCCTACGAAATGTCAGTTGACCCGTCATTGCATTTGTAAAATACCAGTTACAATACCAGCTCATATAGATAAAAAAATTCTAGTCCAATATGCTTCTAAAGTAACCAGTTTTAGACCAATGAATTAAAATTTTCTGGTTCATATTAAAAGTGCACACAAAATAAATTTTTTCTTGAAATTAAATGGAACTTCTTTCTGGTGCAGTAATTCGCTAAAAATTCAAAAACTTGTTCAAACTTACACCATATATAACAATGGACCCTTAAGTGGGCCCCTCTGCACCCTCTCTATGGAGAGTGGCAATACCAGTAACTTAACTTGACCTACACCGTAAGCAAAATCTAAAAAAATTTAAAAAAATTCTTAATAAAACTAAAAAAAAGTCTCCCTGTTAACATGTGCTACTTTGAACTAAGCATTCAATTGAGTAGACAAGCCGTTTCTGGATATCTCATGAAGCTGTCCTTGGAGTGTTTGTGCAACGAATAAAGATCTAGTGGCTACATTGGCGAGGCTATATTTTTCGAATGGATGAAACACTTCAGCTCTCAGCGCTTCGATACGATACTAGATAGCTGGTGGTAGCAGAGAAAGAGGAAGGCCGCCTCTGCGTTAGAAAGACACGGTGGAGAAGGACTTGGCTTCACTTGGCGTTTCCAACTGGCGCCAGTTAACACGAGAAAGAAACATCTAGCGCGCTTTGTTAAACTCGACCAAAATTGCTTAAGCGGTTTCACAGCAATATAAAAGCAGAAGAAGAAAAAATAAATAGAATTTAAGTCATTCAAGAAGGAACATAAATGAAATTTCAAGGAACATGAATGAAATTAATGCTAGTTAAATTTCGGATTCATATTTTATGATAAAAACCACTCGAATAATGAAAGGGTGTAGGCGCTAATTTTACTAGGTTCTTCTTCGCTATGGTAACCAAAAACACAATTTTATGCTTTAAAATAATTTTTTTTATTCAGTAGTCTTGTTCCAACGAGATTCCAATTTATGAATTCCACCCCTGAAGTGAAAATCTGGGCTGGGCTGCAAAATACGCTCCCACAGCTGATACGATCTCATCATTTGAAGTAAAATGTTTCCACATATGGTCTGGAAACAGATAGGAGACAGTAGGGGTCAAATATGGTGAAAACTTTAGTCCATGGATTTAGCCATTGTCAAAATGCTTTTGAGATACGGTCCATTGTTCTGATGAAAAATAATTTTTCCTTCACGAATTTTTTTCTTCAGCTGGTCTAAAAAGTTACAATTACATTAATAAGAATATATAATATATAAAAAAAATACATAAATAAAATAATATACAAAAAAAAAAAATAAATAAGAATTTATTGTTTTCTCAGTTTGCAAATAATCCACAAACAAAATTCCTTTTGCGTTCCAAAAATCTGATACCAAACACCTTCTTAGCCGATTTCTGGACGCGAACTCGTTTCGGAACCGAAAAACCAGGTTCACTTACACTACTCTTTCGCCTCTTGTTCTGATTCAGAGTAATGGTGATAGACCCCAGTCTCATCCATGGTGATGGACTGTCGCACAAAACCCATACTTTATCCTTTCGAAAACGCTCTAAATGTTGCTGAGAAAGTCGTATTTGAAAGTGTTTGTGTTCTATTCTTAGAAAATGCGGCACCCATTGTGCACACAGCTTTCTGAAACCCAGTGCTTCAGTGAAAATATTGCTTACACTGCCCAATGAGATGCCTAGGGCTTCTACTAAATCTATTTCAGTCACTAGTTTTTGCTGTTTTTGGACGACCTTGACGTGGATCGTCGTCTTCAAGGCTTTTACGACCACGTTCAAATTCAGCAACTTATTTTTCTTCTGTACTAATTGATGACGAAAAGTCCATATACACTTTCCACATTCGTTCATTAATTTTTGTTGCTTTTAAACCTTCCCAAAAATAAAAATTCAATCACTGCACGATGCTTGATTCTTTTCCATTGTAGAAAATACTGTGACACTTCGATACTAAATGCCTCGTAAACAAAGAACAAATTGACAAATTGAAATGAAACTCCACATCCGTTTAAGTGAAAAGTGTGCCAACGTAACAAAACGACCTCTCTTATCGAACTACAAAACTTATTGCACCACCTGGTACATATATAATATATATATATATATATATATATATATATATATGTAAATACAGAGCACGCTCGATAACGTGAACTTATTCGAACCAAGGGAGTTCACGTTGCCCAAAAGACTAAGTAAATATATTTTTTCACATTTAAATTCACATTTTATTCTTGTTTTCGTTACATATTAATTCAAAATTAAGTCATACGATGGTTTTATTAAAAAAAATCAGTCATTTTTTTTGTATCTTCTGTTTTTCTAAAACTTCTGTGCTTCAACCGTCTTAGCACAGTCATATCATTTTGATCGACGCCTTCGTGGTCAGCCCATATTAACGCCTTGTTGAAAATTTCAACTGCTTCAGTCGGCTTAATTTTCTCCAGTTGCTCTGATACGCTGTCATCATCGGATTCGTCCAGTCGTTGATGATCGTAATCTGCACTGCCCTCCTCGATATCTTCGCTCCCTCAGGATTTAAACTTCTAAGGAGATCGACGGTGTTGCTCATCAATGTGCGAAGTTCAGCTTCCTATTTTTCTTTTAAAACCGCCAACAGAATATTATCTTCGGGATCATCATTGTTTACCGCAAAATTTAAAATACTGTTCCAGCACTTAGCTAACGTTGCTTCACCAACACGAAACCAAGCCGCATCCAAAAGATTTATAAAGGGTGTTTTTTTTAGAGGTTAGGTTTTCAAGTTGGCACTACTTTTTGTCACTTGATTTATGCTCAGTTTGGTTTGCCATTTCATAATGAATAGACTTACACCTGAACAACGTTTGCAACTCGTGCAAATTTATTACGAAAATAATGGTTCGGTTCGCGCGGTTCGAAAATAATGGTTTTTGTTCAGCGATGAAGCTCACTTTTGGTTGAATGGGTATGTCAATAAGCAAAATTGTCGCATTTGGAGTGAACATAATCCACAAGCCATTGCTGAGACGCCGTTACATCCTCAAAAAGTCACTGTTTGGTGTGCTCTATGGGCAGAGGGAATCATTGGTCCATATTTCTTTAAAAATGAAGCCGGCCATAATGTTACAGTCAATGGAGAGCGCTATAGAGCCATGATTAATGACTTTTTCGTGCCTGAATTGGACGATGTTGATGTGGACGACCTTTGGTTCCAACAAGACGGCGCTACATGCCATACAGCCAACGCAACAATCGATTTATTGAAGGAAACTTTTGGTGAGCGCATTATCTCGCGCCATGGACCTGTGGCGTGGCCTCCAAGATCGTGCGATATAACACCGCTGGACTATTTCTTGTGGGGCTATGTGAAGTCGCTTGTCTACGCAGATAAGCCCGAGACGATTGACGTCTTGGAAGAGAATATTCGGCGCGTTATTGCTGACATACGGCCCCAATTGCTGCAAAAAGTGGTCGAAAATTGGGCCTCTCGGCTGGAATTTATTCGAGCCAGCCGAGGCGGCCACTTGCCCGAAATCATTTTTAAAACATAATGGCAAACCCTTATCTTTATAATAAAGCTAAATTCTTGGCCATAACATTAAATTATATACGTTTTATTTCATCTTGAAAACCTAACCTCTAAAAAAAAACACCCTTTAGCTGTTTTTAAGTTAATTTTTTCAACGACTCGAGCAAATCAGACTTTGTCGCTGCTATTGAAGCTAGAAGGCTGTTTCTGTAATGCAACTTAGTGATTCTTATTACATTCTGATCCATCGGTTGAATGAGGGGAGTAACGAAATTCGCCCAATTTCCGTTGTCAGTTCAGCTTCATTTGGGTGAGAAGGAGCGTTGTCGATTATGAGGAGAGCTTTAATTGGTAAGACTTTCTCATTTAAAAGCGATGTAATCTTAAAAAACAACCAGTTAACCTTAAAAATCGGACAAAACTTAAAAGTAATATTCACCTGTGGAACAAATGACTCATGAAACCATTGCTTGAAAATAGCCGACGTCATGGCTAGGCGGATTTCGAGCGCTTATAGTCGGTGGGACACTGAAAGTTTTTAAAGCAGCGTGGATTCTTCGCCTTTCCAATTACCAAAAGCTTAAGCTTGTGGAATCCAGTGGCGTTTTAACAGCATAAAAACGAGATTCGCTGCTTCACGGACTTTACCACTGGGGCTCTCTTCCCAAAACTTGGCGCGTACGTTTTCTCTGACAAAAGTCTTCAGAATAACCCCGACTCATCGGCATTATATAACTGATCGTTGCACAACACCAATTCGGCTATTGTAGCTTTAAGTTTTTCTTTAAACGGATCCACTAGCTGAGGTTGCGAAGACAGTTTTTCGCCTGATATTTTGAGAAGACGAATACCGCACCTCTTCTTGAATCCTTGGAGCCATCCATCACTAGCGAAGAAGTTTGCTTCATTTTCTTTTAATTTTGCATGCAGTGTTTTTGCCTTTTCTTTCAACATTAGAGCACTTACTGGCCAGTTTTTATCTCGCATTCGGATAAACTAACGATAAAGAGCTCTCTCCATTTTGGACAACTCTGAAGAACGCAGTGTTTTTCTATTTCCAGGTCCACAATACGTGTTGTTTACGCATTTTGAAATCACTTGCTTTTTCGCTTTAATGTTACAAATTGTTGATTTAGCAACATTTTATTTCTTTGCTAAAATCGACACAGATTAGCCTTTTTTTAAGAAGCCGAGAATTTTAGCTTTTTTTTTAATG
The DNA here is from genome assembly GCF_027943255.1 of Anastrepha obliqua. Lineage (NCBI taxonomy): Eukaryota > Metazoa > Arthropoda > Insecta > Diptera > Tephritidae > Anastrepha > Anastrepha obliqua. Next base: position 56,322,649 of record NC_072892.1, on the reverse strand, counting down.
TCAAGTATTTACAAGGGTTTTTAGAACTCATTTTCACCAGAAAACATAAGACGAAACACTCTTTGGAAAACCAAAACCGCGACTGAAATATTTTACTCCTTACATGCAATTACGAATAAAATGCTTATTTTATAATTAGGAGATTCCCCTATTACAGAACTAAATACTTGAGATCAATGTAAACTGCATTCAAATATTTGTAACGTTTATTGTTCATGTTAAGAGCTTTTTGGGTTTGTGCACGTTTTAGAGTAGTCAATGCACAAAAATGTCTGTTCACGTTTTGGGGTGTTCACGTTATCGAGCGTGCGCTGTGTATATTATTCCAGTCACTGACGAACTAATATGATTCCTTCTATCAAGTCCCACATCGGAACTAGATTGTTTTCATATTAGTTCGGCTTTTCCCTGCAGGGTCAGTATATTCCTACATGGCATGAGTAACAAGAAAACTAATGCGCAGAAGAAGCAAATAAACTAGCAGAAAATAGCAAAGAAAAATGTACAATCAGTAAAAAAGGTGAGCAGAAAGGGTGTAAAGGTCTACAGCTGTGGCGCGTGGCAGAATCAATGCGCCCAAAAGAGAAACAATAATAAAACATATCACTGATTGTGGGTAAGAGTGGCGACGCGCAGCAACTACAACACGGAGTGACGGTAAAAGTCGCTAGCGACAATAATAAACTATGCTGCAATACGAGCCGGAGTAGCAAATGCAGGCAGCAAATCGTAAGCAAAGCTTTGTTTTAAGTGATTTTTCTAGTGTGCGTTGTGGCTGCTCGCAGGTTTTATTACACGAGTACACCTATGCACGGGTATATGTATATGAGTGTACGCGTATTTATAGTAAGTGCTCTGTGCTGAAAAGTATGCGGCTTGGATAAATGTGCGTGCGATGCTGTCCGCGCCACATAAAAACGCTACAAAGTCACGACAGTAAATGGAAAGCGTAAACAAGTAGGCAAACTGGTTTAAGAAGCGGATTAACAAAAAAACAAAAATGAAAATGAACGGATGTAGAAAAGAACAAACTTGGTGGAAAAATGCCAAGCATTTTGATTGGTAATAAGACGATGCCTTGAGAGTAGTAAACTTGAGAGTAGGAAACTGTGCAACAAAATGTGCCAAATGAAATTGAAAAGTTAATAAGAAGAAGCAAAGGAATGACTAAATGAATGAATTGATTTGTAAGTGAGTGAGTGAGTGGGCGAGTAAATTCTCAAAGGATGCTGTGAAATGAAATAAAATTTAAATGCCAAGCAATCGCACAATCGACTAAACGACGAATGACAAGTCATGGGTGGCAATAAATGTGGCGCTTTAGGTGGCATGTCGAAGTGTAGCATGGAGAAGGTATTTTAACCGGCATAGAGGCAGCAGGTAGGCAACAACAACAACAGAAATAAGTGTGAAATTCAAAACGGAATATGAAAAATCTAAACGCAAAAAAGTAGAAAAACAACAAAGATTACAAAGTTTTCTAAAATGTAAAATTATTGCTAAGCCACCTGTCCAAGTGTGTTGAGCAAAAAAAAAGAACACAAACAACGAAATCAAAAGAACATAATTAATAAAATTATGTGAAAGGATTAAGGGAGCAGAATTTTGTTTGAATATTTTTCATAAATTTCTCGCATTATTCTAATAAAAATTACTAATAGGGCGAAAAAAAAAAATTTTTTTAATGCAAAGAAATTAAATTTAAGTCTTAATAGTATGGCGCTCAAGAAATCAGCATCCCACTAAGAACCACATTTTCTGATGCTCTGAATACTCCTTTCTTTTTTCCTTATCAAGACTTGGTTGGTAAGCAGAAGGCAGGTAAGGTAACACTGCTGTTAAGCTTTCCGCAAATGATCAATGACACGATTTAGGTGTTGGATACTCGGTCTAGGTGCAACTAGTCCTCTTGGCTATTATTTGGATGTACCATATTTTAATAGGTTATTTAGTACTAGAATTCTAGCTAAACGTGAGTGGGTTGAAAAAGAAGGATGATAAATTTGGTTCTGGCGTCTACTACAAGAAACCAAAAATAAACGTTCTCATTGTATGATAATTGTTGTTGTTCTAGCAGCATAAACATTTCCCAGATGTGTACGTGGAATGCTGTTGAAGTGACAGTCCTTGGCCGGATATAAATCCGAGCCGTTCCGTTTACGTAGAACTGACTGTCGTGGGCACGCGTTTCGGCTCGTCTTCCTATCCGGTGTAGAGTATTTCAGGCTGAAATCCCAGCTATTTTTGAGGTAGTTGTCTGGTTGGGCAAAAATGTGACTACCTTTGGAGAAATCTATATTTGTTTTCATAGCCAAATGACGATTAAATCTCTTGGTGGGGTTGTGGTCTCTTAACCAGATGGCAGAATATTTCACATTCATTTGATGGGTGGTGATATACCAAAAGAAAAAAAACCTCACGTAAGCAAGATCAATAGATCATTGATTTGTTTGAGACAGAATCAAAATTATTTTTGAGTGAAACTAAAGCTAAAAAACTGCGGCCATCACAGCCACGGTTAGCAAATGGGTAACTACCACCCACAAGCGAGCTTGGCAGGCTGAGAGAGGCTGCAGATGGACTAAACTGATGTTACCTGTCATGTCCGATCGACTGTCGCAAGCCCTTTTGTCATTAAGCAGAGGGGAGTGCAGACGGCTGGTTGGACTGATGGCGGGCCACTTTCTGTGGGCAAAGCACATGGAAAGGTTGGGCATCTCAGATAGTGTACTCTGCCAAGCTTGTGGAGAGGAGGATGAGTCAGCGGACTACTTTCTGTGCGTCTGCCCGTCCTTTGCTCGAATCAGGCATTAGGTCTTTGACACTGATATGTTGAGGAGCGACCACCTTGGTTCCTTGGCACCACAAGATCTACTCAGATTTCTTTGGAGATCGGGTAGATGTAAAGAAAATTAAAAGGGAATCCAAGTGTAGTACAATGGACTTAATTAATGTCTGTGTGTTGCACTTGCTAGTTGTCCCGACAAAAAAAAAAAAACTATTTCAAAAAAAAAGTGATGTATGTATGAAATGAAAATATTAGACGGCGGTTTTAGTGCAGAAGACGTTAAATTATCACATCTTGAACAAAGACTTGAATGGGCTATGGTAATTCAGAATGGAATTTGACAAATGTAATATTCACGGGTGGATGCTGAATCTTGCTTTTAAGCGAATATTTACATACGTAGGTCCTGGTATTCTGCTAATAATCGACAACTTCAATGAACTGTTAAACATCCAGCAAGATTCATGTTTGGAGATATGCTCCGAAAAAAGATTTGGCCGTTTATTTGTGTTTATTGCGAAGTTAAAAGCAGTTTTGATGAATAAAATTTATCAATTATACCGAGCTTCTCCTTTTATTTGTGGCGTACGTTTTGACGTTGTTCCACAAATGGAGGGACCTACAGTTTCAAGGCGACTCTGAAAGGCAAATCGTTTTTATGAGGGTCTTTTTCATGGCAAAAATACACCCAGAGGTTTGCCATTGCCTACCGAAGAAAACTTCTTCAGTTTGGTCTTTCACCGAGATTTGCACCTTCGCACATCCCGAATGGTAGTCACGCATCAATACGTTCGGCTGCGGCTGCCGATAATCTTAACTATTAGTGTATTTCATAGTTTAAAACAATTATTCATAATTATGATTATATATATAATTATATTCATCTAATAGATAAATAAACAAATAAAATTTAAATAAAAAAAAAATTAATTTAAGAAAGCATTTGTACTGTCAGCTGCGAAGATGTTTGGAATAACTAACCAATCTTGGATTTTACAAAAGGACAAGGATCCCTTGCATCGTAGCCGAAGGTGTGTAGAGCAGAAACAGCAAAACGAGATTAAAATGTTGAATTCACAGTCGCCTGATGCCAACGTTATTGAAAATGCTTGGGTCAAGTAAAAACTGAAAAGAAATCAAATTTGGACGGTGAAACAGTTTTCGAGACAAATTCGTCCGATTTGGGGTCATAAGTGCAGTTTTTAGAATCGAATCGCTCAAGCAGTTTTTAAGTTATGGCGGTCACGCTTCTTCTAGACAAACTGAATAGACTGGAAGCATTTGAAATGTGGCTTCTCCGGAGATTACTCAAGATACCATGGAACGACCACGTTTCTAATGAAGAAGTGCTGCGGAGAGTTCACGGCGACAGGCAACTAATCAAGTGCGCCAGACGACGAAAAGCTTCATATTTGGGCCATATTCTACGAAACACGAAATATGACCTGTTGCAACTCATATTGTAGGGAAACATTGGAGGGAGAAGAGGACCGATAATAAGCAGTTTTCTTAGTTGAGAAACATAAGCCAAGGGACCGGTATACAACGTGGAAGCAGCTAGAGACGGCGAATTATTTACAAATATAGTTCAAAATTTAAATTAAAAAAAATTAAAAAACATTTGTATAAAAAAAATTATTACTTCTAAATTGTATAATCGTACACTTTCGATTACGAACAGCAAATAAAGAAAAAGAAGTACATTTATTACTTTTTTATTTAGTAAAACATAATCATAAACAAAATGCGATGATTAATTGTAAAGGGTGGTTAAGTTTCAAAGACCGGTGTTGATTTTGAATAAAATACAATTTTTTTAAGTAATTATTGTCATTTCTCTTTATTATGATAATACTGGTATGGCTGAATTACGTTTGGAATAAAATATTGGGCAAATGGCCGCCGCGGCCTCGGCGGCACACCTCCATTCGATGGTCCAAATTTTCGATGACGCTGAGGCATAATTGAGGTTCTATGCCGTTAATGTGACGAATTATCTCATCCTTTAGCTCTTGAATTGTTGCTGGCTCATCGACGTACACCTTTTCTTTCAAATAACCCCAAAGAAAGAAGTCGAACAGTGTCAAATCACATGATCACTGACATCACCGCGACGTGAGATAATTCGGCCATCAAATTTTTCGCGCAAAAGAGCCATTGTTTCGTTAGCTGTGTGAAAAGTGGCACCGTCCTGTTGAAATCACATATCGTCCACATCCATATCTTCCTATTCGGGTCATAAAAAGTTCGTTAACATCTCACTATTCACAGTAACTGCTTGACCGGCCTCATTTTGGAAAAAATACGGCCCAATGATGCCGCCGGCCCATAAACCGCACCAAACAGTCACTTTTTGTGAGTGCATTGGTTTATCGGCAATCACTCTTGGATTATGATTCGCCCAAATGCGGCAATTCTGCTTATTGACGAATCCACTGAGGTGGAAATGTGACTCATCACTGAAGATGATTTTCTTCACGAAGTGCGCGATATGCATTTTGATTTGAACGCCCGTTTTCATAATAAGTCTGAATAACTTTAAAGCGTTGCTAAATTGTATATATTTAAAATTGAGTTAATCTGGTATTAAAAAATGGGAAATGAAGCGCAGAAAAGAACTTGACGTTTAGGTGTAGTTTAGATTTGACATCGGCCCTTAAAATTTAACCACCCTTTATAATGGGGGAAAGTCGACAGCGAAGATTTTGTATTTTTATTTTTATTTTATTTATTGTTTTCTTGTTTATGTGGATTTTATTGCACAGCAAAAACTACGTTAATTTCCTAAGGGGAAGACCGGGCAACTTGGCACGCGGAGTGCTCCAAGAAAACATATCCAATGAAGGCACCCTGGCAACAGCAGCGGGACTCAAAAAAATCGGCGCTACAGTCCAGTAATGCGATTCTCTAACACATTTGAACGATATTCGCGCTGTTATGTTTCCTTAATCACAATTTTAAGGATTTTGCTATTCGGAGACCCATTTTATTAGGATAATTGATAGAACAAAATTAGCTGCTTGGTTAGCCTATCGATTGTCGCAATTTTGTTGTGGTTGAATTAAACGAGAAAACAAGAATTAGTCGCTTAAATTAAAATCTTGGAATTACATTAATCAAAACAGGAAGACGGGAATATATCCTTTGAGTATTTGCCTTATTGCGTGGAGTGGAGATAATGAAGCCTCAAACAGTGGATCGACGTTTGCTCCCGGATGTAGACAATACTTTCCATTTGGCTGCGGGGAACTTCCATAAATTCTACTTTTATGTAACTAGTTCTACCTGCAATGCAATTTTTTGCAACTTGACGTTATCAACGACCTGTATGTGAGCCATAGCGAATATCCATGAGCCAGTCGTCCGTCAGCAGACAAAGTTCAGCAGATGTTATCAACCGTTCGATATTTTGTGCAAGGGTGAGGTTTCCTATGCCTTTAGTGGAGTGGCAAGAGGTATTTTCGATTGAGTTGCTCGGCTGTGGAGCGGATTTTTTGATATCTTAAAGCAATATATGTACATATATACAAAAAGTATTAAATAAATATTAATTTCAAATATAGAATTATTTTACTTTACTTTTTGAAAATATAATTGCAAAAACACCCAAACACACAACAATTCGTTTATTTTGATATTTAATTTGACAAAGGTGCCACTCTATATCAGTTTGAATAAATAGAAGAAAATACAGCTGTTTAGTGTTAGCTTGTGAGTAGCAAAATCGTTAATGCAAATGGCAAATACTGTCGTAAAAAGTTATTGAATCGCACTACAGACCTGGCAACCAGAACTCTTTTCCTCTTTCAGATTTAAAGAAGGAGTTATGTGAGAGGAGATTATGGACGGCAATGATATGAAGGCGACCGTAGACAACCATTTTCGAAGAGAAATGTAAACAATATATTTTCAGTGACGTAATTACATTACATTTACAACGTGAAAAATGCATTTAACTTGAAGTGGATCACACATTAAAAAAATTAAAAATAAAATCCAAATTAAGTCATTCATTAAGTACCATAAGCTGAGAACTTCTCAGCTTTTAACTTATAAGACGTCTCTGTTATTATTATTATCAGGCTGACAGTCTCTACTGCTAGTTGGTTCTATTTTTTTGCAGCAAAGCACATTTATAATAATGTTGCTCTAAAATACAGAGCTAACAAATGCGATGGTTATCGACTCATTAGTTTAATGAGTCATGGCTTGAAAATATTCCTTAAGATCCTCCACAACCGTTTATTTACAAAATCCGAACAATTAATGGATCGTACACAATTTGGATGCAAACAAGCTATGGAAAGGCGTGAAGCCTTGTTCAGCCTTCAAGTCCTCGTACAAAACTCTAAAGACGTCTAGAAAGATATTCTTATATGCGTCATTGACTATGAAAAGGCTTTTGTTAAGGTACTGTACACAAAACTGTTTGACATTTTAAGACAAATGGACATTAATGAAAAAGAAATAAGGTGCATTTCCAAGTTGTGTTGTGGCCAAACTGCGAACGTGAGACTACAAAATGATGTGACGCGTGATGTCTCAATCAAAAGAAGAGTTCATCAAGGATGTGTTTTATCACCAATACTCTTCAATTTATAATCGGAATATACATATATTTGGAGAAGCTTTGGCATCAGTCAACTTGGGAATAAAAGTCAACGGCGAAATAATAAATAACCGATGACACCACAGTATTGGCTGACAAAATTACCTGCAATATCTCCTTAAACAAGTCAGCGGAAAAGGTCTGTTACGACTGAATGCAAAGCTGGCCAATAAAATGCTAATATGGCAACCCCGTTACTTTGACATTTTGCTTGCGCACCCTCATTTTCCCTCCCTTTTTCTTTGACTTTTTCGTGAACGGACGTGCCGCTGCAGCGATTTTGACAACGTTCGTATAATTTGGCAAATAATTAAATTCTCTGAACAAGGTCTGTAATACGGCCTAAGCATTAACACCCGAAAAAAAAAATTCATGTTTTTTTCAAAAAAACTCTCAACAAATCACCAATTCAAAAATTTATGTATATGACAATCCTATCCAAAGAGTATCCCGATTTAAGTATCCTACCTGGGATGTTGGCTTAGCGAAACATGGACAAATGACAGAAAAATTTGCTGTCGGATTGAAGCAGCGAGGGAAGCTTTTTTCAATTACAATAAAGTTTTGCAATAAAAGCTTGAAAATAAAATTACGTCTTGTTGTTACGTTTGGTCTATTTTGTTGTACGGTGTGGCGGCATGGACACTAAAGGTTACGAGTATGAATAAATTAAAGGCGTTTGAGGTGTGGTGCAATCGGCGGTTGATGAAAATATTGTGGACAGACAAAGTTAGTAACAGAGAAGTCTTAACGAAACTTAGAAAGTACAGAGAGCTGTTATTAACTATAAAGCACCGCACAGCCGCAAAGTTTTGTCATATTATGCGTGGTCCTAAATATGAACTGTTGCAACTGATTTTGCAAGATAAAATCGAAGGCAAACGAGGAATTGGAAGGAAGCAAATGCCTTGGCTACGTGACATAAGAGAGTGCACAGGATTAAGGACTATTGGGCAGCCTTTTATAGTTTTGTTAAATGTAAAAAACAAGAAATAATTATTTATCACATTTGTATTAAAACTAATTTTTTTTTTATTAACGCATCTTAGAGTATAAACAGAATAACGTTTAAAAATTACAACTAGTACAACTAAATAAAGATCCTAACGACCAATTTTTATTGAACATATGTATGTATGTATATATTAAAAAGGAAAAACTAAGATGCCTCAATATTCATAAATTCATTATGAATCTATAAATATACTTATAGGTACAGCTGTTACACATCAGTGACGAGTAGCATACCAAGATCACGATGGAGGTCGAGATTTCACACATATGTTGTATGGAGCATTGACGATGACACTTTATTTTGGAATCGTTGGATATTAGTCATGCAAGATTCGCTTGAGTATTTCCTGAGTGCTATACGTCCAGACCGATTTAAGAATTTGATTATATAGCAGTAGTTTGTTGTTCGTAGACAGAATAGAGTATCTACCAATAAGATAAAGAAGGTTTTTTTGTTTTTAATTCCAGCTCTTCACGCTTTTTCTTGACATGCGCCTTTCAACGCAATTTAGCATCAAGGGTTATTCCAAGATATTTTCCCTCGTTGACGTACGGTATATTTACGCTGTTTATGTAGACTGGCTTGTAAATTGTTTTTTTCAGGCCAAATACAATTTGCACTGCTTTTGAATTATTAAATTTGATACGCCATTTTTTTTGCCCATGTTGCAATAGAACTCACCGCTGATTGCAATTTCGTCGTTGTAGTCTCGATTACTTCTCCAACTGCAAGGATAGTCGTGTCATCTGCAAAGGTTACGGTAGCGTGTTGCTTGTGAACCGGTAAGTCATACGTATACAAGAGGTACAGGAGAGGGCCTAGGATGTTTCTTTGAGGTACCCCCGTGCTTGCTTTTTGCAATGAAGAATAGGCGTTGCCAAGTCCGATACGAAAGTATCTGCCATCAAGGTAGGAAAAAAGAATTTCGCAATAATTCCTGGGCAAAATCAATTTTAGTTTGTGGAATAAGCCCGTATGCCGAACTTTGTCAAACGCCTGCGAGACGTCAAGGAACAACGCTGCGCAAAATTTATTTTCCTCTATCGCACACTCTATGGCTCTAACAACCCTGTGAACTTGGTCGATTGTGGAGTGATTTTTTCGCAAACCAAATTGGTGCGTTGGAATAACTCTCTTGTTTTCTATAATCGGCCACATTTGAGTCAGTAACAGTCGTTCATTAAAACTAATGAACAATTTATTACTGTGATCGCTTACATTCTGTATTAAGAATTTGCAAATAAAGAAGAAAGAAATGCATGATGCCCATCGCCATTCACATTTCTACACAACAGACAAAGGGGAGATTCTACTTTGCTCATTCAATGCAGATGTTTGTTCAAATAACCGTTGCCTATGGCGTAGTATGGCATCAGATAGAAATTAACTTTGCTATGTGGCAGTATAAGCTATGATCCTAATACCTCTGTATGACTCCCTGTCCCATGGTGTTCATGATAGAGCTTCGTTTCCTGGTGAGCAAAACGACCTCTGTGTCGGGTGAGGCCAATTGTGTCCTACGCGCTTTTATAAAAGCACCGCAAATGAGTGCTGATGAAAAATGGTACTTTAATGTATTTGCTAATAAACGTAGGAGCGAATCCCTAAGTAACACCAGCTTTATGCTTTGTTAAAATAAAATTGAGTAACACTTTAAAACACGATTACTGCCAACACAACCCGTTGAAGGACTATATAAGTAGAGCAAAGTATTGGCGAATAACCGCGAATTTTACAACGCTCATATTTGTTCTTCTATTAAACTGACATTTACGATCATAATGGCATTAATGTCAGCGATATCACAAAGGTTAGATGTCCCTGCGAATTTCTTTATGACTATTAGCATGCAGCGACTGCTCTACTAAATCCACTAACTGTCTGCTGGAGTCGACGACTTTAAGTATTCACCATCTTCATGGTCGTAATTTATCATTTCCATTCAATGGATGCTAAAGCAGTGATATGCTGCTGCGTTCATTGTCGCTGGCATTGCCTTCGCCAGCTGCCATCGATAGCTGAATGGCGCAAAGGATGTGTGTATTGAGGGAAAAATACGAGCAGCTTATAAATAGGGACATGAAAAAGGTTATTTTCCACTCTAGCATTACTGACAGTAGCGCCAATTTAACCACAAAAATACTGGTTTTGTACTCTCGGCACATTTTAGTGAATGTGAGAAGGAGAGAATGGGAGAGAAAAAATGTGGTACTATTCAAGAGAGTAGTCATGCGCCTTCGTTGCAAGGAAATAATACTAAAGCGAATGTTATGCTGGGAAATTTAGCTTATCTTGTGATTAAGGGGAAACTTTACTTTAGAAGTGTTTAGTAAATTTCCCACTAATATTTTTTGGTTTGTTTTTAAAAGGATATTGGCGTGATATTTTTGTAATGTGACTTAAGGAGTTACGGTTTCTTTTTATAATTCTTTATATGCCACTGTGTTGTTGTTGCTATAGCAACATAAATATTCTCCATACATGTACGGGGATGCTGGTGAAGTAACAATCCTTAGCCGGATATAAATCCGGGTCGTTCCAGTAACATAGAACCGACTTGCGTCGAATGTGCTTGCACGTGACTACTATCCGATCGCCTACTGGTGGGTGAGTGACAGCAAATTATGATGATAGCGTTCGCACTTCGATAGATAATTGTAAGCCTCAAAGTGATTTCGGCCATTTGGTTTTATGCCACAAAATTCCACCCGCATAAATTTCTTATAAAATTATCAATGTATTCGAAGATCAAGCCCAACTTGATGTTATTTATACAGATTTTTCAAGCCTTCGACAAGGTTGATCTAACTTTTCCCTGATTTCACAATTTTTTAAGTAGGTTTTCAATTGAGAGGAAGCTTTTTGTAAAAATGGGTACCGTGAAGTCAGTCATAATAATAAACGCGTGGTCTAGTATACCTCAGGGGATACACTGTGGTCTGTTATTAGATTAGATTAGGTTAGATTTGTGGGATGTCCAAGTCCAAGCACTCAGTCAGGAAGACTATTGTACTACAACCGGACAGATTAGAGTGGAAGGAATAGAGAGACAGGATAGATACAGTTGGTTAGAGGTCACTCTTTCGCGTATCTTTTGGAATCTTAAGACATTCGGAGTAGGAAGGGAATGAACTTTCGGTCTGCTATTCCTTCTCATTTTTAGTCATTGTTTACCAAATCATTTTCTTACAGCGAAATGTTTAATGGTTGCGGATAATGTAAAGTTATTTTTGAGAATCCGTAACCTGACTGACAACAGTAATCTTCAAATTGATCTTGAAAATTTTCGCACGTGACGCAGAGTGATGGATGGCAAGACATTGAAAAAAAAATTACAATAAGATAAAATACTTGGGTCTGATTTTCGATTCGAAACTAACTTTTGTGAAGAATCTGGACCATCGTGTGTCTAAAGGACTTTCAGTGATTGGATTTATTCGTAGGAACACCGAAGATTTTTCTAATCCAATGACTTTAAAAGCGTTGTATGTTTCGTTGGTGCGTAGTTCCCTAGAGTTGTGTTGCATAACTAGGAAACCTTACTACCAAAACTTATTCAAATAAAATAGAAAGAGTGCAAATATGTTTCACTAAGTTTGCAATATCCAAACTGCATTGGTCAAATGGTTATCCCGATTATATGAGCAAGCGTAGACTGTTAGGCTTGCAGGTTTTTCAATAAGGTGTATATAATACAAAGCCCTTTATGGTTTAGTAGACTGCAGTGAAATGTGCTAAGCCTTCATTATTTTAAATGTGAATTGAAGCAGGTTGGGATCTTTGCGCGTTTCTTTCTCTCGCAGATTCGAAGCTTTAAAGAGTTAGAGCCTTACTTTTTTAAGGGGGCAGCTCCTCCAGACAACGAGTTTTTCAGTATTTTTTTGCGAAAAACTGAGAGTATTTATTATGTTAAAGAAAACTAAATATTTAAAATGAATAAATATAAAAAAAATTATTTTGAAATAAAAAAATGGTGGCCCTACAGCTGCTCAAACGTGGTTTCTTTAATTTGCGTCGTGGAATGTACAATTTCTTGTAATCAACTGAAATCAATCAGACAAAAATTGTTCACTAACATAAGATATACCGCCTTGCACTTACCTATGTTAACGATAAAAACAACAAAAATTTCACATCAAACTTGAAGTGAAAAAGAAAAAACATACACTTTTTTATTATATTTTAGTGATAATTAATATTACAAAAAAAAACATGGAAAATTTAAAAGCGCTGGAGGAACTGCTTCTCTTAAGGGAACGCCCCCTATTTTCCTGATTTTCATTGAAATTATTTAAAATGAAGAAGTCAATATATTTTTTTTCAAAATTGGCATACAGTCTCCTTATACATTAAAATAATATAAAATTTTTTTTTTATTTTAATCATTTAAAGTGGTGGATGTACACTCAATTCTTCCAGAAAAGTCGCAGCGGAGCTTCTCAATCGGCGGGCATTGTAGCATAGGCGTTTATGTTTTGTTATTAAGGTCATAATTCTATGTGAATTAAACAAAAAATGGGGGAAAAAATGCTTCGGATTAAATGGCTTCAAAAAAAAAATGAATTTTGGGGCGAATATCCCTACTATTTTTGCTTCGAAAAAACTATTTTGAAAATTTTTCGAAAGCTTCTAAATTCACTTAGAAAGTAAGTCATAAAAAAGATGTGTGCAAAATTTTAGGAGGATCAGTCAATAACTTTTCGAGTTATCGTGTACGCCAATTCGTAAAATATAGTTTTGAGAAAAACGCGTCTAAAGTTTGAATACCACGTAACTATACCTCTCCCAGCGGTCGAACCCAAAGAAAAGAGTCGTCACGGTTGACGATCCATAATATAAGAAATACTTAAATTTACGTTCTAAAATTTTTTTTGACATATTCTTAAAGTGTTATATTAACATTTTCTGAAAAAAAAATTTTTTTTTCGAAATTTTACAGAAAAGGTTAATATATTGTATATATATAATTTCCTTAAAAATAGAACTCTACCCTGAAAATTTTCATGCAACTATTTTTTTTTTATTAAATATCGTAATGGTTAAATCTATAGTAATATTCCAAATTCGTTAATAACCCAAATTCATTAATACTCCAACAATTATGAAAAAACGCAGTGGCGACGGTAAAATGGTAGTACAGCATCTGGTACTATTTTGAAATAAACACCACTGTCCTATGCGAGTCTCACCAACTCAAATATTTATAACGATTTCTTCATGAAGCTTATGAAGTATATTATTTTATATTGAAAATATTTTTAAGTGCATATGTATAAATATTATTTATGTATGTACACCTGCGGTTGAACTATTTTTTTATATAAAATTTGTTTTCCTATATTTTTATTTAAGTATAGCGCATTCTACAAAAATAACAAGAACAAAAAATCATATAATTTAAATCACCAAACTTTGTGGAAAATTCGCAACATTTCACCACTTTCAAAAAAAACAAAAGCAAAACCACACATTAAAACTTCCCTTTTTTCAGAATCTTAAGATTAAAATTTTGGATATTTATTTATAGAAATTTAAAATTTATAGCTGAAACCGCGCCGATTTTTGAAATTTTTTTTGCATATGAAGCCAGCATTTTTTTCCATGCAATAAACTTCCAAATATGTGCCTTATATATCAGTCAGGTCAGTCCATAAGTTCATGCGTTTTTTAAAGGTAGTTTTAAAATTAATAAGAAAGACGTTTAAAGTACTTATTAATCAATAATATATCTTCCTTCATTATTTAAAATCTCTTCCCAACGTTTAGGCAAATTTTTAATTCCCTGCTCAAAAAATTTTTTGTCCTTGGAGCCAAAATATGCTTCGATATCCCTTTTTATAGCCTTTTATGGGATTGAAGTCCACGGAAAAGGTGATAATCACAAGGTGCAATATCCGGAGAGTATGGTGGATGCGGCATTAGCTCCCATCCGAGCTCGTTCAGCCTGCCCAATGTTTGCCTTGCGGTATGAGGTCTTGCGTTGTGGTGGTGAAACAAAACTTTGCGTCTATTCACAAAAGACGGACGATTTTTGTTGTGTGCCTCACTCAGGTATGATAACTGATGGTAATAATATTCAACAGTTATCGTCTAATTCGGTTCCAGAAGTTCATAATAATCAATACCGGTCATATCTCACCAAATAGACATGAGAATCCTCTTGGGGTGAAGTCCATCTCTAGGCGTCGGTTCTGGTGTTTCATCTTTATCTAACCATTGGCGTTTGCGAACAGTATTATTGTAAAGGACCCATTTTTCATCACCAGTAACGATACGATTACAAAAACTTTCATTTTCAAGCCGTTGCAGCAGCTGAGAACACACATTCACTCTCTGCTGAAGGTTGGCGACGGAAAGTCTATGCGAAATCCATTTTCCCAGCTTTAAAACCTTTCTCAACTGAATCAAAGAAAATATTAATAGTTCTCATATATTATATTCCGCGAATAATTTTTTGTATGCAAAAATCGTACAAAAAGGAAAAAATTAAAACTTGGTAACTCATCACGCTCCTATTGTTTTGATCACAGGTGTACATGACCTGCGCCAACAATTTCTTTTCTTTATGATCGCTTTCTGACGAAACTAAGAAAAAAGCCTTGCAGAAAACTGCACTCTGAGGAGATTGTCCATTGTTATAGGGCTTAGATAATCATTTCTCAAAACATAGCTTCGAATAGTTGCATACCCAACCCTAGTAGATATTTCAAATGATGTTTTCAGGTACATTCACCTTATTAAGGTCTTTGAGCCACAAAAAATTATACTCAGCTGCACCGGCTATCTGCAGCTGTATCTATTCAGTGAAAGTAAATATGATACGTTCCTGCCCATTCCTCCTTAGATTGAAGGCACCTTCCTGGAACTCCTTACACTGACGACCTTATATTCTAAGTCTACTTATAAACCGTGAAGGCATCAAAATTAATGCTTAAAGTAATGTTCATAGAGTTGCCTACGATGATTTAGGTGATTGAAGAAAGGAGCGCTTGACTGTTGACACACCAAAGGGTTCCCGATCAGAAGTCAAGTATCCTCACAAGTCTATTACGCTTTCATATATCTGCAATTGAGTTGTGACTTGCTCTATTGAAACAGTTAAGCAGTTGTTAGATGATTGAAAAACTTTTGGGTGCCTCTATTGATACGAAAACGTCTGCTTATTCCGAAAAAGTTGGTAAATATCTCTAAAAAAAAGGCTGCATATATCTTGTGGTTGTCACCGAGCACCGAGTGGCCTCACTTCGGTAGACAAGGGCAAACACTCGAGTGTATTTCTGAGATCAAATAACTACTCATAAAAAACCATCTTCCGTTGGGAGGCGACATAAAACCGTTGGTGCTTTCATTTATGGAAGAGCATCACAAACTTAAGAGGAAGCTTCCAATACAAAGGATATAACTACATGTCAAGTATACACATGTTTTTAGTCTTAGGACAACAAATAGGGAAAAGTAAAGTATATCGCCATTTCATTCAAAATGGCTGGAGCCTATATTGTTTTGATGCTATTTAGGACTTCTCCAGAAAATTTCTACGATGCATGAGATCGGGCCCGTTATGGATACTAAACCAACACCGTGTCTTATGTACTTTATACATATTTTCTCGTAGTTCCTATTTGGAATAAAGGGCGTCTTAGATACCCAAATATTATATCCTAGACAAGCAGAGTGAACTGATCATTTGACACTGGAAAGTCACCAGGCACCAGTGCCCAAAAATGAGCTTGCAAGCGGTCTAGAAAGACTTCCTACGTAAAAAAATTTTGGCTGGTAATAAGAGAGACTATCAATAGTCTTCGTCACCTGCATAACATTACTAAAGCTACTCCATGGCAGTTAAAGTTCGATTAAATGTCGAGTTCGAAAAATTAGCAAATAAATTCATAAACTTATTCACAAACTCAAAACAACTATTTTTGCAACAGCTAAGTGAAAGTAACTCCTTTCCTAATATAAATTAATAAAGGAATTTTCATATCTTGGAAATCCATTAAACAAATTTTACATATAACAACTTTGAATTATTTCCCCTAAGGTTATAACGTCTTTAATAAATTTTCCCTGCTGCACTCGGAGACTAACCTACAACAAAATCATTCTCATATTCCCCTCTTTTTGATATTCTAGCACACTTACGTGCTCACACGTTGTTGTTGCCATTAAATTCCCATTTTATTACCTGCCGATATTTCTCACTTAGTAATATTTCTCACAAAAAAAAGAAGAAAGTATATTCACATGTGTGTGAGTGCACAGATACGTGTAGTTACTTAAAAGCCGGTAGCGAACAATATCTACTGCATACATAGATGCCAATAAAATGCTCGAACACTAAATTATGGCGCTTGCTTATACATTTGAACTCGCTTACATGGGGTCGGCGCACGCTACAACGCGGCAAAGGCAAGCGTCCCTATGTAAGTTACTGCTACAAGTCAAGTAATGTTAGCTTAGCATTGTTGACATCAGCAACGCAATATGTAACAGCAATGCAGTGATAAGGGTAGCCAAACATGTAAAGTTGTAGAGGCGACATGCTACCATCTAAGTCATAGCTGTGCGGGAAGCAAAGTAGACGATGACACTGTTCAGCGAATATCATTTCCTGCCGGCACTCAGCTGTGCAATATGGCTGAGTGTGTGGCACGGTCTTGGGTAGGTGGAATTAAGTATTAGTTTATGCGTATGAGTGTGTGTGTATTCGTGTATTGTTTTTAACCCTTATACTTTATGGTTGTATCTATATCCCTTTTCGTGTCTGGCCCACTTGTCGTTTGTGTCTGTTATTTGTTACCTTTTCGACCTCAATACACGATAATGCCAACACCTTCCCATTAAAGGGCTATGAACAAACTTACATGCCTATACACGTATACACTTACATACCATAAATATTAGAGAATTCTTATAAATAGGCTTGTATCTACACATACATACCCATACACATATTTGCATGCTCGTAGGCTCTTTTCCCAGGTGTCCTGTTCTACATTTCTCGTTGATAACTTAGACATTTCGAGCGCAACTCATCGTTTCATCTTCCTCCATCCGCAACTATCTTCCACTCCTACCGACTCACCCCAGTGCGTCCGCGACCACGTTTTTTGTAGGAGCGTTTGATGATAGCTCTTGCAGTTGTATTGGCTTCATCGTATTGAATTGAGTTGAGTCAAGTTGAGTTGAGTTGTCGCATTTGTATGGCTCAATTATGTTGGATTGACATTTTGAAAAGGTTTTCATCAATCAAGTCCTTTTATATGCCAGCGACCTGTGAGTGTGGCAAGAGTGGGAGTAACTAGTTGATAAAGGAAAGCAGCGAAAGTGAAAAATGTAGCGTAATGTTGGTATGCGCCCAGCCTTCGCTGAGTTATTTGTATTCGCGTGCTTGTTTACCAGTGGGGCCAGCTGCTTTTCAAACAAAGCGACTTTATGTGCGGCGAAAGGAAATATGCTAAGTGAAAAATATATAAGCTTGGAATTAAATTAATGGATCTATATATACAGAAATGTATATAAATTGACAACTAAATGGTTATTCCGCCCACACCATGACAATTGAAAATTAGAAAACTAAGCACGACACCCTGAAATTGTTGACAGGCGATATATTAATAATACAGTAAAAGTAATTTAAGTCAACAGAAATGAATTAAAATTAAATTAAACTAAACTAACTTAGAAATAGTTAAGTGAAATAAATTAAAATAAAACTAAATACTACTAAATTTTAAACTTAAAATAAGATAACGAAAAAAAAATAAAAAAATAAATAAAAGGAAATTATAAAAATAATAATAGGAAATAAAATAAACTGAAATTAAACTGAATTGACGAAATAGAAACCAGATAAAAAAATAAAAAAGGTTTAGTAATATAAAATAAAATAAAACAATTAAAAAAGTAAACAATAAAGTAAAAGATAACAAAATTGAAAGAGATGCAGTCAAATAAAATAAAAAGCAAGAATAAATCAACAAATAAAATTAAACAAACAAAAACAAAATAAAATCCAAAAAATAAATTAAAAATAAAAATTAAAAATAGAGAGTAAAAAATTAGTAATACAAATTAAAAAAAGATTAAAAATTGACAACACAGCGAAAAAAAATTAAAAAATTACTAATTCAACTCAATTTAAAATATAACACTAGAAATAAAAATAAGGCGCTTCCGTTGTAGAGGCACAGACAAGTACAGTTCCATGTCGAAATACACTGCTCCGTCGGACTATATAATTTGAAATGAGAAGAAGCTGCCGAAATAACTGAACAGATGAGTACAGTTTTAGGACAAAAAAAAAAGAAAGTGGAGTTATATGGAAATTTTGTGGACTCTTTTCCCG
The DNA here is from genome assembly GCF_027943255.1 of Anastrepha obliqua. Taxonomy (NCBI): domain Eukaryota; kingdom Metazoa; phylum Arthropoda; class Insecta; order Diptera; family Tephritidae; genus Anastrepha; species Anastrepha obliqua. Next base: position 56,303,889 of record NC_072892.1, on the reverse strand, counting down.
CCAATTCAATAATAGTTTCAAAAAAATAAAGTAAACACGAAATATATAATCAGATATGAAATAAAAATGGGTTAAAATAAAAAAAATTAACAAAAATAAATAACAAAATGGTAAACAAAAAATTAAGAACAAGGAATGAAGTTCAGCAAAATAAGATAAAATAGAATAAAAAGAAATGATAATAATGTTAAATGCAACCCTTATTTCCTACTATTTTTATCTTGTATGACTTTGCACTATTATTCTGTTATCTTATGACACCTTCTTTTATCTTCAATAAATCGAGAGCCGTCTAACGTTTAAGCATATGTTTTTGCTTATAGTTTACATAAACAAAGCATATAAAAAATATAAAAGAAAAGTAAACAAAAAAAAAAAATAAAATAAAAAAATGAGTAAAATAGAGCAAAACGAAATGAAAAAAATAAAATAACGGGGGAAAAATATATAAATCAATAACACAAGGCAAAATAAAACAAAATGAACTAAAACAAACGAAAAAATAAATGAAAAAAAGAAAATAAAATAAAATGAATATAAAAATAAAATCAGATACAATTAAATAATATAAAGGAAAGTAAAAGAAGAGACAATAAAATAAACCAAATTATAATTACAAATGTATATATAAAATAGCAATTAATACATAAATAAATAAATAGTAAATAAATAAGTAAATATTTAAATAAACAAATTCAATAAAAGATAAATTAAAAAAAAAGTACAAATAAAACAAAACAATAAATAAAAAAAATGAAGTACAAAAACTAGAACAAAAAAAAAAAACGTTAAATAAAAAAACAAAAAAAAATACGATTAAATAAATAATACACAGGAAAATAAAATAAGTTACGAAAACAAAATTTGTAAATTAAATAAAAAAGCTATTAAAATAATTTCAGATTCTAAAAATTCACCAAGATAAATCTAGAATAACCAATATTTAATATGGATGGAAAGGTTGGTGCAGAATTATTTTGCGAGGAGCACCCCTCAAGTCCGAATTCAGTCTACCGGGCCACTGCAGAGTATTTCAAGCGGAGGTAGTCGCAATCATGGATTAGCTGCTCACCTGTGTAATAACGGTCACGAAAGTAAATATGTACTAAACCGGCCAAGTGGCAATTATAACCGTGAGCTCGTTGTCGGGGTGTTTGAATACTTCGATATTAGGCTTATTTGGGTTGTTGGTCACATGGGCGTTGCAGGAAATTTTAGGGCGAATGAGCTAGGTGGAGAAAGGACCCTCGATATGGTTTTCTCGCGAAATTAGAGAATTCGGGCTTCGAGCTCCCTTAAAAACCTAAGGTCTATTCCTGGAAAGGTGGGCAGCCGAACGAATGTTGGATTAGTGCACAAACGAGCATTAATGAATAAAGAAGCTCGAGGGAGTTTCTAAGGCTGACAAAGCCGCAGCTCGTATTTTAGGTGTCCTTTCTAGACATTATCTACTGCGTAACAACGCGGTGAGACTGGACATTTTTTTCGAATTATTTCTGCAGAAGCTGTCGGTGAAGGTTGCTCAACACTTCTTCTTAGCTGTTTTGTTTGCGCTGTACTAATATTCAGGCATTTTGAGTCTCATTTTTTTGCTACATTCTACATTGGTTATTAGAAGAGGGCCTTACAAATGACGCGCCTAGATGTAAAGGATGTAAATAAAGTATGTAAATATTTAGATTCTTTCAGGCTTCACTATTTCTATTCAAAAGAGAGTTCTCAACAATTATATATGAAAAATGACCACATTTAAATGTCCACCAAGAGGACGTCTACAGACTATCAAACGAGAATTAAAATCTTTAAGGACTCGCTCATACATTAGCGCGTTGAGTTCAACAATCTCAATCCGTATGCTGTATTGCAGCTCTTACTTTTAAAGAATCTCCACAAAAATTAATCTGTTAGAGTTAGATCGCATGATCAAGGTGGCCGGTTTATGTCATCAGTACCTAAAATTAATCAATAGGGAAACTTAGATAGCAATAATGCAATGTTCACCGGTGCTCTGTGACTTATGGTTCTATTCTGTTGAAAATCAAGAACATCTATATCAATTCATTTAAGCTCAGGCCATAAAAATATGAAACCATTTGTCTGCGCATAACTCCCTCTTCCCTGTCTTTCTATCCTGCCTTTCTCTATATTATTTTCATGTTGATATAAAAACGGACGAAACTTTGTGTTTTTGGCCAAGTGAGTTCTTGCACGGAAAATCATACAATCTAACTTAACTTTCCTTATAATAAGGAAAAAAAATCACTCAAAAAGTATTGCAGGATATTTTTGATAGTATTTTTAAAAATAAATCTAGCAATGTCGCAGCTTTCATATATTGAATTAATTTGAAATATATTTCATGTTTTAAAATCAGACTTGTCTACATTTGTGCCACATAATAAGGAATTTAGTTCTTGGCTACTATGACACTTTAAATACCCCACGAATGCAGTCCAACAAATCTTACATTGCCCAACTGAAGCATTTGCATGCAGCTCCACGTGGGTTGGTGCATTCCAACGTCAACTGCTTTGGCGGCTTATTTTCACATTTCGAAGTATTTTCCACTTTTCTGAATTGCTTAAGTTTTATTCGGAGCTAAATTTGTTGTTGTCACCAACAATTTATTTGTATATCTTTACATAGCTGATGATGTTTTGTTACTTTGTTGCAATGCTTGCGGTTTGAACGAGAATATAAATAATAAAAAAGATTCACTTCCGTTTATTGTGTAAATGGCAAAATACAGAGGCGCAAACCGGGCCTGAGTTACCTGGCTACTTGAAATTTTTTTCGAACGATTTGCTCCCTGCTATGCTTTTACGCCATCTTCTTTGTCTCTTTTATAAACCTACGCAAGGAATGTGGCATTTAAAACGAGAGAAGCAGCGACGGGGAAAAAGAGGTGGAAAGCATTTACATTGTAATATTTTAGTCTTTCAAGCATTTACTAGCTGCCCGTTTCCTGCTTTGATATTCTTAACGCCCCCGCCCCATTTAGGCAAGTACACCTTGTCCTTGGCTGGATGGCTTTGCAACTCTTCTTGCCTTTGACTGAATTTGCCGAGCCGAATGTGGCTACCTTTTTTTCAAGTAGCCAGTACCAGCTACCTTTCAGTTTGCTTTGCTGCGAGTTTTCCTTTTTCGCTTCTATTTGACTGCTCAACAACAACATTTTTTTTATTCAAGCAAAAGTTTACTGGCATAGAAAAACTGCTAAGGCGCATTGTTTGGCTTTTGGATGACGCATCGTGCGCGGGGTTGAGCCCACGGTAAATACAACAAAGGCAAAGTAGTTATTTAAACTTTCCGGTTAATTTTTGGTTGCATAATAAAAGCATTAAAATCAAGGTTTCTGATTTTTTCGACCAGTTGTCGGACGGTCGACGCTTTTCAACTTTATTCCTTTCCTTCTACGCGCTCGTTGCTGTTTACCAAGTGGTCTGGCAATTGTGCGCGACTTTGAACGGCTTTTGGTTCGCTTTCCTTCTTTGGATGTCTTTACCAGCACCAGTGCCATGATTTGTTGCTTTTGTTGTTGAGTTTATTTATTTTTTGCTGTTTTTTATTATTCTAAACTTTTTTTACGAACTTTTTTGTGCCCTTTGCACCTGCCATGTTTCCTTTGTTTCAATTTGGCATTTATTAGTATGAAACTGGTTTGGAAAGCAAGCGCTGAAAAAACTTGCCCTAATTTAAGGATAACTTTATTTAACTTTCGCTGTACTGCCATCGCCATATACAAGAAAATTGATTGAGTCTTAAATGACTTGAAGTGAAGGTGAGGAAAAAACCTTTTGCTTGCCGTTGATTTACATAACCACTTTCACGTTTGTTATATAATATATAATACAAGAAAATTAACTTATATACAGCACTTTAGCTCCCTTTGCATAAGAAGCATATGACCTCAACTTTGAAATGCGTAATGTTGTGTGTATGCCCACACATATTTTATAGCCTGCTGGGGCGCAGATTCATCACTGCGAAAATATGCGCTGTTTTCTTTTCATTTAACTGCGAATATCTATTGAGGAAATAAATTCAAAATGACACACAATTGATTTGGATGTGTATTTGAGCGTATACTGTAAGCATATGAAATCCTGAAATGCCCTAAACCTAATTCTGACGATAATTTGAAATAAAGTATGCGGACGCTGGGGCGGATGAGTAACATTTGATGAAGCTGGGCATAGTGATTCCACTTGCTTGGAGCAATATACGAATGGGTTAGTGCGTTACTTTCACATTCGATAGGGTCGGGGTTCAGAACTCGCTCGATAGTAAATGGGTTTTTGTTTATTTGACAGTGGTCGCTTCTCGGTAGGCAATGGCAAACTACTTAGTATATTTCTGTTAAGAGAAAGCTCCTAATAAATAACCATTTACCAAATACCGTTCGGACGCGACATAAAACTGTAGGTCCCTCCGCGTGTTAACACATTACGTTGCATACCATGAACTGGAGGAGCAGCTTGGCGGCCAAACTCTCAAGCAATTGGAGTAAACGCCAATTATAAGTGAGATTTTGCAATGCAACTTGGTATCCTTGTTACTCTTTATCCAGGCTGCTTTGGTAATGAAATGTTATCAAATAATGTCTGTTTACCATATAACAGTACTACTGGAAAATGCAAAAACTGTTATATTCAAGTAACTATTGAAGCCAAAAAGCTTAAAACTGGCACGAAGTGTAAATTTTAAACAAAAGCTTTAGTATTGTATAAATTTTGTCAAATTGTGTCAAAATTTTGTGTAGCCAATGCCTTTCATGATGAAATATGTGCACCTCAGGAATCGCTCAACGAATATCACCTAAACTTTGTTCACATACTGCTTTTAGCTCCAGCCAGAAATTCTTTTCAAGTTTTTGAAATTAGAAAATAACTACTTTCACTTCTCATTTGACGGTATTTTCGAATTATAAAAGTTCCGCTATATTTTATTATGTAATCAAAATATACTCTTGAGGTTTATGTTATATAATAAAGGTCCCTTCGTCCACTCAAAAATATAAGATTGTTAAAATAACCAAATTCTAAAAGTAAGAAGAATCTAAAAGTTAAAAATGCATAATCAGACACGAAAACACCATGAATAAGAATTTTGAGAAAGGTGGTACTAAAGGTAGACAGTACTCACCAAAAAATATAAGTATATACATCTACTTAAAGCAATAAATTTAAGAAATGAAGAAAATTTCGACTCTTCTTATGATACCAGATCACGTTCGTCGAAATTTACGGCATCAGATATTTGATTTTTTGACGAATGTTGGCTTCTGGGGCATTTGTGTTGTATAACAGAATGGTGTTCCTCGGAATCCCAACTTGTTTTCAAATAATTTTCTATATCCACTTCTGTAGCTACTTGAAATTTTGTGGGGATAATTATAGAAGGCGATTATCAATGTGGATTCAGAGCGAACAGATCAAATAGTGATAAATATTTTGTAGTGTACCAAATGTTTGAAAAATTTTATGAACACGGTTTTGGCATTCACTGCCTATTTGTGGATTTTAAAAAAGGTTTTGATAACATTGACAAGGAGTGCCGGAGAAATTCGCGTCCTTGGTATCAATGAAACTGGCAGGAGCAACAACCAAGGTGGTGATACAAGGAAAAACTTCAGCCTCATTTGATGTTGTCACAAATGTGAAAACTTTCTGCTGTCATATTTAAGCTAGTTTTAAATTTTGTAATCAGCGATATTGACCCGGCTGACGACCTTGTTACCGTTGTACACTGGAGCTAATAACTAAAAGAAAGTAAGTTGACCTTGAAGTGTAGATAAGCGAAAATACCTCGTTAGGTCTTCAAGCACCACATGCCTGAAGGTCGTTCCATATCTTTTTCACAAAGTGGAGAGCTTTAAATACCTGGGTGCAAGCCTTAGCCGCGCTGCAGACTCCCTAATCGGCGTGAATGACTACAAGCCGCTTTTTTGCTCACCTGGAACTTCTCAGAAATAAATTACTATTGAGGTGGTGTAAGCTACAAATGAACAGGACGCGGATAAGACCAATAGCAATACATAAAATCCAAAGAAGGATATAAGTATATGCCAGTAAGGGAAGCTTTTGAATGCAATGATGCGACCGAATAACTGATGTCAGGTCAAAACATTGCGGCCAGGTCGATAAAGCTTAGCGGCTGAGACGGTGTAGACATCTATTTAAGTTAGACATCTATTCAGGTTTGACGACAACAGAAGTATGAAAAAGACCTTCGACTCTGTTATTATGGGCAGAGAAAAGCGTGAAAGACTACCAAGAAGATGCGCAGACGTTGATGCATATTTACGCCTTATAAACGCTAAGAGAATTAGCGCTATGAGCCGAGTCGTATGGAGGGCGATTGTGAAGGAAGCACTTGCTCACCCCGAGCTGTAATTGCTTATAATGAGTTGATGATGATGGTAATGATGATATGATGACGAGTTATAGAATAAATTTAATTCGATTGCAAGTGAACAAAAATGATAGGACTAATAAAAAAACAAAAAAAAAGAAAAATCGAATTTACACTGGCATCTATCTGGTAATTATCACTCTCTAAAAAATTCTGTGCTTTCTAGGTAGTGATTGATTGTGGTTGACCTGCTGAATCATTCATTGTAAAATAAAATATGGAGGCTTCTCGGCTCGCGCGCTACTGTACCTCAACCTTTAAACTCATTTATCTCAAAACGATTTTTTTTCAGCCTGGTGTTATGAAAAAAACAAATATTTTCAACCGAATCGTTGGTCACAAAATCAGTGACTATCGGTCGTACTAGAACCATATTATTATTTGAATTATTTCATATTTGTTTTTATTACAAAACTGAAATAAACCCGATTTTTAAAGTGTGAAATTCCAAACCGCGCTATTTTGTAATTTTTTTTTATTCTAGTACGGGGCATAACTACAGTCATACTGATTAATAATTTTTCTGGGTTTTGTGTCTTAGATAAATAGAAAAGCCAAATTGGACAACACCAGGTCCAATTTTTCGGTCAACTTCAAGGTTATTTTTTAAATTATTAAAATTAAAAAAAATTTGTTTTTAATTTTTGTAGGTAAAAGAAATTAATGAAGGAGCCTTAAACATTTAAATATCGTTTTTAGTTTTTTTATTATAAACAAAAAATTCCCTAAAATACCCCTTAAGTTTTTGAAAATTGTGAGCCAAAATTTCTAGAAAATCTGCATAAGTTTTATAGTTCATGGAATTTAAACTTCTTTGTATGATATCAGTTTAAAGTAGCTCAAAATTCGCGTTGATTTTTTGGTAATTTTTTTGTTTTTTTATTCCTCTTTTATATTGAGAAAATCCACAACACCGCCGGCAAAAAAAAGTTTAAAAAAAATTGTTAAAAATCAGTGGAATTTTTGAGGCACTTAAATTTTGTAATTTATTCTACCAAATGAGTATACAAAATGCAATAAAAAAACAATAAATAGTCGAAATTTTGCACTGCTTTTATTGCAAACACAAGTGTACATACGAATACGTACTTTAAAACATTTACTATGCTAACTACGTGGATACGTGGCACATTAGCTGCATCAATCGACCATGTCGCATAGCATTCAATAATCATTTAGAGTTTGCCGCTATAATTTGTGGTTGCGAATGGCAAGAACAGCAGGACAGCAGTTCTAGTTCTACATGGCAACGCAAGATGAATCCAACGAAAATAAGTGATATCAATGGAAAGCTGCAGAAGTGGATGTAGTAAACGCAAGCTTACATCCCCGAGAATATTCAGGTACTATGAATGAAAGTACTCCATTCGATTTTTTTTAGCTGCTCAACATTGCAGTGATACGCAAATATGTGCAATCGGTTGCTGACTACGAAAATCCGCATAATTTTTCTATCTGTAACACATGTGCTTCTACTACTGACAACTGTAGCAAAAGGAAATCGAATCACACCGCACGGATGTCTAAAGGACACTTGCTTTGGTTGATCTTGCGATTTAATAAGTAAATATTTTCCAACCAGCTTTCGCTGAGTGTACACGTAACTCACCTCTTCGGTAGGGAACCAGAGATGGCCAAAGTAACCCCAATTCTCTCTTTGTATTGGAGACCACCATCCGGGTGCTCTGCCCAGCTAGCACACTTTCCAAGCAATTTTCTGCAACGTCCCTGTGGCCAAAATCACATGTAGGATTTTCACCTCTGTAAGTGTCTTATTTTTAGTTGCATGTTATACTTGATGGATTGAAGTTTTCGCTGTAATAAAAAATGTGTATGTTTATAAATAACTTCCGAATACGCTTAAAATACTAATACGTATTTTAGATAATATCTGAAAGCAATTTTGATAGACAGACAATTGGTTCATTGGCTCTATATATAGTAAATATACGTATATATATTTACTTTAATTTTCACCAAAGAGTGCAGAGTCAATCAAGTATTGCCTTTGGAAATTGCTATTTTAACAGCTATTTATGGAATGCTAATAGTTATTACATACGTTTTGGCATCAACGCAAACAAAGTTTACAAGTTAAATCGTAGGTATAGATAAAATTCGATTAGCTGATTTGGAACTCTGCCTACTAATCCTGATGATTTCTGATGGACTAGCAAATTTTAAGGTACTGACATCTGATTGACATAAATATTAATAACCTCATTTGCGAATGATTTTGCTTTTTGTGAGCCATAACAAATGCCTTATAAAGCATTGAGGTTTGCTCAGTAAACAACTTTCACGTTCTCTCGTGCCAAATCGGCTCCTTTAACAAGAAATTGTGTTGCTAAACCTAGAAATTTTTTAGTGAAAGTAAAACCAAAGTAAAATTTGTAGGAAAAATATTTCGTCCTCAAAAATGCGTGCTTATGAGAAAAAACTTCCCCATGGTTTTTTTATCAGTACCATTATGCCATGAAACAAGAATTATATTGGGTTGGCAACTAACTAATTCCGCACTTTTTTTAGAAAATCAAAGACAAAATTTCGTATGTATTTCATGGCGAAGCAATACTGAGTTCATGCCATGAAAACACCGCGCAATATGACATCATCAAGATGCCAGCAATATTTTTTCACAATTATTTAATTAAGCGAAAACTGACAGTTCGTTTACGAGTGAAGTGCCTGAGCGCGAATACTCCGAAGATATGGCATTTAAGTGAATTGTCTTCGTAAAAAGTATGAGTAAATATTCTTTTATTTTGTGAGTTGCGGTTCACACAGGTTAGAGATGTAAACTACGTTAAAAAACTAACTTTCCTAGACGTCTGATTCATCACGTGAGATGTGGTCGAAAGCGGGTGTATGTATTAGGTCAGTCCAAAAGTTCGTGCGTATTTTACCCATAATTTCACTTTTGTACGATTTTTACATACACAAATTTGCCAAATTTCACAGTCGATATGATAGCTCAGAGGTTAAACTCATCACATGGAACTGTTCACAGGCACCTGGCTCAGTTGGGAAAGGTTTCAAAGCTACGAAAATGGGTTCCGCATAGACTTTCCGTCGCCAACCTTCAGCAGAGAGTGAATGTGTCTTCTCAGCTGCTTCAACGGCTTGAAAATGAAAGTTTTTTGAACCGTATCGTTACTGGTGATGAAAAATGGGTCCTTTCCAATAATCTTGTTCGCAAACGCCAATGGTTAGATAAAGATGAAACACCAGAACCGACCCCTAGAGATGACCTTCAACCCAAGAAGATTCTCCTGTCTATTTGGTGGGGTATGGCCGGTATTGTTTATTATGAACTTCTGGAAACAAACCAGACGATAACTGCTGAATATTATTCCCATCAGCTATCGAACCTGAATGAGACACTTAAAAAAAATCGACCACCTTTAGTGAATAGACGCAAAGTTTTGTTTCACCACGTCAACGCAAGACCTCGTACCGCAAGGCAAACATTAGGCAAGCTGAACGAGCTCGGATGGGAGCTAATGCCGCATCCACCATACTCTCCGGATATTGCACCTTTTGACTATCACCTTTTCCGTGGACTTCAATCCCATATGAGTAAGAAGAACTACTCCTCAAACGAAACTATAAAAAGGGATATCGAAGCGTATTTTGGCTCCTAGGACAAACAATTTTTTGAGCGGGGCATAAACAATTTCCCTTAATATTGGGAAGACATTGTCAATAATGGAGGAAAATATATTATTGATTAATAAATACTATAAACATCTTTTTTATTGATTTTAAAACCACCTTTAAAAAACGCACGAACTTATGGACTGACCTGATACTTGAAGCAAGCATACCGAGCTGTGATATGACAAGTAAAACGGGGTTTGGATTGCAAGGTTCGTGGCCCAGCAATAAAACCAAAATACCTAAGGAACGGATATTCCGCCCTATGTTTCGAGGAACGACACTAGATTTTAACGTAACATAATTTTTTTTGTATTAAATTTATTGTTAAGGAAAAAAATTTATAAAAACACTTTTTTTTAGCAAAACTTGGAAATTTCTTTTGGTAAGATGCTTATATGTTAAACTTGACGTTGGCATTCATTTGAGAATCAATGTTGCTATCAACATTTAACGGCAGGCCAAATGCATGTTGCTGGCAAAATTTCATGGCTGTAACCCCTTTAAGGTTAACACCGAATAAAAATAGATTGAAGGTTTTATTACTTATTGCTTGGCTGTATATGTAAGTAGATTAAATATTTTTTATTTATTTAAAAGCGCAACCATTATGAATAACAATTCCATTTAGAGATAAAAAGCGCTGGCCAGGGCCAGAAGAAATAAATAACTAATTTGATTTAAAATTAAAGTCATACACTTTTTGTTTTATTAGTCTCATTTTACCAATAGAACGAAATGCTTGCAAGTGACACTTGCCATTAAGTTTCTCTATTATTTTCAGTATAAAATTAATGCCAGTCATTTTGGGTAACAAAGTCGTCCACTATTATTATTATTATCATTATTGTGTGGCTAAGCGAAGATTATGAGGCACATAGTGTCCAGATCAATGGTTTCTGCTTTTTGTTTTTTATCGATGGCTGTTCATTTAGCTTGTGTTCTTCGTGAAGGGTGCATCGCCAGTTTTGAATGGTCCCCGGCGCCTAAAGCCTTTAGAGTTCTATTCTAAGCCTAACGCGTATGCCGATTTAGCACAGTAGCAGGATTCAAATAGCGATGCTCTTGCAGGGTTGAATAATATTTTGAAATCCAATTGCATGAACTACACGATAACGCACCCAAATTTTCAACCGCTTTAGTTGAAAAAAGAAGAACTGCAAAAAAAAATGTAGAAATCGCATTTAAGCTGGCCACCTGTTTGGTGCAAAAACTGCGCTTTTTACTTTAACCAAAAAAAAAGTAAAAACAGAAAAGGCAAATAAAATACAAATTCTAAAAGTGGATACCAAAAAAAATCGGCAAATCTTGTTTGCTGTGCATTGAACTCGGACGAACGAAAATTGCTGCAGGCCAGTGGATATTTGGCGCCAACGTACCACTTCAGAGCAATTTGTAGCGCAATCCTCAATGGATTTTATACACAGTCTGAATAGCGAATTGAACAGCGACAACAACAACAACAGTAACGACAACAACAACAACAGTAACAACAACAATAACAGCAACAGCTACTAACAAGTGCATTGATGCCAACGAACTGAACGTAAGAATTGAGAAAAAGAGGCGAACACGGAAAAATGGAAAATGGAAAAACGAAATTTGAAAATAAGTGAAGGAAAAAATGACGATATTATGATGATTTGATGATGTAAACAGCAGTATGTATGTAATGGACGATTTTTCCATTTACCGTTGTTGCTGCTACTTATGTATGTATGTATGTATGTATGTTCATTACAATACTCGTATAAGCGCTCTTGTTGCCTGAAGCAACTTAATGCTCTGACTAGCCATTTTCGCGTTCTTATTATTGCCATTCTCAATGGTGCGGCTAATGATGTTGGCAATGGTGAAAAGAAAAATGATCAGAAAAACTTCACAAGTATCGCGAAAAAACCGTTAACGTTCAAAGAATATCGAACATAAAAATAAAATGTGTAATCATAAAGTAATTGATAATCAAAGAGCATTACATTGCAGTGGCAATGAACGACGGCAATCGCTGCTAAAAGGTGGCCATCGTAACAAAGTAGCGCTGCAACTCCTCTCCTCTTATTCTCCACCAAGCTGGTGCTGGTGCTCGTGTTGTTTTTCTTCGTTTGCTTTTTGTTTTCTGTCGGAAAATCAATAATCAATTGCGTATCGTAGCAAAGGTCGTTAGGAAAGTTGCAAATGTGTCTCAAGTGGCATGTAACCACCTGAAAGTTTTCGTGGCATCGCGCATAATGTAATGTGCCGCTTTCTGTAGCCTTAGCAGCGCTTGGCATTTGTTGTTGCTGGTATTGTTAACATTACTATCAGTTGGCATTTTTGCTGTCGATACTGCGGCCTTGCGGCCATCTACTTGCAGTGAAATTTGATGTAAGCATGAACAATTTGATTTACAACGGTACACATTTTATGTTATATTTAAAGCCAGCACCTCTTCACTCCATCAATAAATTAAACTCCCTACTTTGACAACTACTCCTGCAGAGCAACGCGCTGGTGTACATTTGTATGTATGTATGCTGGCATGCTTCTAATTTTAAGTACTCACTCACAAACACCACCGCATGTTTACAAATAGTGCCACTGTGTGTATGTGCGATCTGTGCATGCTGGTGTTGAAAGTAAACCATAAATTTGCCCTTCATACTAGTTGCCATATGCCGCACTCTACATACATACACATCCGGGAGGTGTTACATAGCGACCACTGGGTTTTAGTGCAGCCGCAAATGTGCACTCCATCAATATTGTAGTAAAGTTTTGCACAGTTTAAGTGGTGCTTAGAACATCGATGACTAACAAAAATGTCAGAGTGGCGAAAAATTGTTGAAGTAGAAGTATCTATGAAGTTACAGTCACAAGAGCGTATGTGTTTTAAAGTGCAGTGTGTCATGAAAATGATCAGGATATGTATCACTCTTTAATGTAAAATACTTTGGGGTAAAAATCTGCAATGCTTTGATGCTTGTGGTGGTAGTAGTTTATTGCAATTTTGTCTATTACATAGTAACAAACGGCTGCCGCCACAGTCGAATAGCTTGATGCGTGACTACCTTTCGGAAGTGCGTAGGTCCGAGTTTCCATGCATAAAACAACAAAATGATACAAAAAGTTTTTGAAGTCGAGAAAGGAGAGTAAAATTTCAAGGCCATGCAACGTTTTGGGTATTTTCGTTCCGCGAGAGGGAAAAAAGTTATAAGGTAGAGGAAAAGGAGAGGGAGAGCTATATCTTATATACTGGGTTGCCCATAGTCGACAGACCCGATGGATTTCGATGACTCTTTGGGCCCATTTCAATCGACGAGGCTTGTCCGCCGGCAACAATCTTTGCGTCAATTGAATTTTATACGGGAAAAAATGCAAATCAATGCGGATAATTCATTGTAAAGTGGTCCGAGCAATGCCCAACTGCTGAGAATGGCGATTTTGGGATGTCCTTGGCGACGTCTCAACACAGGCCCGTACAAGAGCAATATTCACATCCGATCGCCTTGGTAGGTTTTGATTTGGCCTCTTTGGATTAGAAAGAGCATCACCAGTCGAAAACCTTTCGTACAAACGTTTAATGGTGTTCTTAGAAGGCGCACTTTTCACATTATTTAATTTTTTATACGCACGTTGAGTTTTCACAATTGACTTCTCTTATTGAATGTAGATTTCAACAATTTGCGAGCGCTCGCGTGCCATGTACTGTAAAAATTTGCTTGGACTGACGCTTCCAACGCAGTATGTTATTTAGCGATCTGACGTCTTTGTCAAAAAATACAGGGTTGCCAGATGGGACCGACGAATATGGGCAACCCTGTATATCTTAGATACAGTTTAGGCTATTTTTTCTGAGTTTTTCTCTGTGAATACTAATTTTAGTGAGAAATAACACTGCCTACTTTTTGGCGCTTGTTTCTTGGTGCAAACTTGTAGGAAATGTATGTTTGGTGTCTACTTTTTGGCGTTATATTTCCTTAGTGCCTACTGTTTGGGACGTTTTTTGGTGGCGATTTTTTTGCCTTTTGTTTTTGTGCCTACTTTTTGGCGCTTATTTCCGTTTCCTGGCTAGTGCTTGTGCGTACTATAAAGTGCTATCCAATCCGGCGTCGGATTTATTGGTATTGCCTTGCGGTAATTTGTGCCGTTACTGCGAATCGCTGCGTTTGTGCGAAGTATTGCGCGTTGTTTCCACGCTTTGTGTCCGGCGTTTACCTACACCGTTCGACCTTTCTCCGTTTTTTGTAAATTTTGTCTATTTGTATTCTGTGCAAATGTTGTGCATTTATTTATATATATATTCATTCTCTCTCTCATTCTCTCTCGGGTCTCTCCATCTTTCTTTGTCTGCCTTCAAAGTTTCACTTCTGTTATGTTTACTACGCTGCACGCACTCTTTTTTTCTAATAGCGGTCGCACGAAATAGTAAACTTCCGAGTGTATTTCTGTCATGAAAAGGTCCTTTTATATATTTTTTAAATGAATTAATTTTTTTAAATAAAAAAAAAAATTATATTATATAAACATAAATGGAAACTACATTCATGCATAGAGCTTATTTTGAACAAAGAAAAAACGTGTTTTCTTTATTAGGCTCGGGACTTTTCAGGCCATGTGTTACCATACCAAGCTGGAAAGCTCGTGGAAAAGATTGCAATATCAAACTACTTGGCTGAATACAAAGATCAGCCTGTAAAACAACGGCCGGTGCAAGTAGATCACGTCCTAGGGAGGCTCTTAATGCACTGACATATGTTAAAGCATTCCGAAAGATCTCCATATCAAGAAGATGCCAACAAGGAGTGCATTTATATTAAACGAAGCAGGTCGCTGGATGGAAAAAACGTATGGTCATGCCAGCCTATAATGACCAAAACCTCAGTCAACCTCGCAGAGGACTGATTACATCGTCCCCACGGGGACATTCAATAGGAATTTTGCCACTCTCTTTCCATCTAGCGAGGAACGGACTATTGGACATTCGATAAACAACTTCAACACTACAGTCAACGCAAATGGTTCAAAAATGCATTGTGATGTTGAAGCAGGTATATATTTTCGTAGACTTAGAACTGGAAATTCTGTGAGTCTTCTTAAGGCCTTCTTCTCATTTAAAATGGTAATTTTTGTGTGTTTTTTAAAGCGTGTAACACGACTTTTTATTTTTGTATTCAGTATTTTATTAATTGATTCATTGTTAAAAAGTCGAAATTTTTTTGGATACGAGGTTTGTTCAAAAAGTTGTCAGTCCTCGCTGGCGACACGGATTCCGCACTCACAGATGTCTGAAATCAAAAACACAAAAAGGTTCTTGTTCAGTATGAATGCCGTTATCGTGTGAACTGCGATCTCAAAAACAAATATGAACAAAATGGCGGACGTTCAAAGATGAAAAACAGTTTTTTGATTTCTTTTTTTGACTTTAAAGGTCTGAAAAAAATATTAAACGTTTTTTTTTCCCAAATACTTGTAGTTCACGCCATAACGACATCATTTCTACGTAGTTTAAATTTTATTTCATCAAAATCGGTTCAAATACTGAAAACAAAAATACAAAAACTCTTTATGTTTCCGTTTTACACGCTTTTAAAGAAACAGACAAAAGTACCATTTAAAATAAGACGAGGGCCTTAATAATTGCAATGTCTTCAGGTGGAAGTATTGGAAATAGGAGAAGTTTGAAAGCCACTAATCGCAGACTTCTCTTTTAAGGGCAATATCGCTATTCTTCTCAGGCACTGGATTCGGCTAAAACAACATCTAAATTGAGTGTAAACCAAGACGTTACCTTAATTTGGATCCCACGACATCAGAACATCAAGGCACTGGCAAGAGGCGATCTACCATGATTAACATTCTTCCAGAATTGGTGTGAATACCGAATACTGGGTGCAATCAAGAATTCAATCAGCTCAAAATATCTACGAATCGCGAATTATCGATGGAGAGATCAGAAAATATGCAAAGCCAGCAGCATGTGATGGTCCATCTATAACCACAAACACATGTCAATATTAACAAATTTGAAACGAAGGGATGCCTGCTGACTCGGGACAGTGACAGTGTTCTGACCCATAGGTGAGCAGGCAGCCAAAATGTATCACTTACAAACCGGAGAAAGAGAAAACTATCATAAACTTCCTTTGTAAGTGCCCTGCCCTGTAGAAGGCGACGATGTTAACCTTTTGAAAACTTTGAAGAGCTGGCTGGTGTACACGTAAACAACCCTATAAGGTTTCTGAAAAGCGCAGACTGTATATAGCCGTGAAAGAGTAAAGGTAGAACTTGTTGTTAACGAGATTCTGTCGCACAAGATTTACGTCCACAATTTTTCACCAAATTTTAAAATGTTTTTCAGAATTTTCTCAAAAGACTCCGGTACGCTGTTTGTTAGACCAGTAAATTTTAATATAATAAACCGAAAATATGCATCAAATTCTTCTTGATTTTTTATAATTTTTTCTCCTAAAGGTTGTGCGCATTTTCTCCATACAAGGAATGCACGAATCGTCAGGGGAAAAAATTATCAAAAATCAGGGAAATTTTTAAGAGACTTTAAAATTTATTCATTAGAATGTAATGGCCTAAAGACGTGCGTACCCGACTTTTTTAAATTCTGATTAAATATTTGAATGAAAATTGTTTGCTGTATAATAATCTCGGGGCCTGTATTACCATTGACAAGCACTATTTAAGCGAAGCACTGAACCGCTTTAAAGAACGTGAAGATCTGAATGCGATGAACATTAAAAACCTGACAAAACTCATTCCGACTGCGAATTTGTTGTAATTATAACCCCTTGTGGCATCCAAAAGGTCTTCGAGCAAGAGGTGGTAGCAACATATGAATTGGCTTGAAAATCTTGGAAATATTTTCAATAAAATATAGGAATGATTTGAAATCTAGATTATGTGCGCGCGAAATGTCTTAGTTATGAAGGTTAACGATCAGTGGCACTTGACAGCAACGTTTTTCACAAAAATAACGGCTAACTGTCAGTAAAAATGTAAATAGATTCTTTGACTCAGAATTAACAGATTCACTGATTCGCCGTGCGTATTTGAATAAAACTCGAAAAGTTAGTGGAGTCACATTTTGAAACTTGCGCCAAACTAGGCATGAAAAAATAAGAAAATTTTCTAAAAGGGATGTTTCTAAAAATTACAGAAAAAGGTTTTTTCCCAACAATTAAAAAAAAAAAACATAATAAAACAAAGTATAAAAATATTAAAAAGAACCCCAGATATTTGACTTTAAAAATACTTCATACCAAAACTCTAAATTTTAATAAATCTTTATTAAAGTATTTTCAGTTTACTTCTTATTGCGATCAAGCCTACTAATAATATAGATAGGGTTTCAAAAAAATGTCAGACCATGTCCAACGTGCGTGCAATCAACGGTAAAGCATGGCGGCTCGGGTCTCTTATGGTTTGGTGTTGTTTTCAAAATTTGGTGTGGGTAATTTGGTGAAAATTGATGGAAAAATGATGGCAGCTACTTATGTGGACGTTCTCAGCGATAATTTGGCAACAAGCGCTGAAAAAATGCGTGCGTCCAAACACACGTCCCGCCTTGATACTGGCTATTTTGAGAAAAACAAACGCTACAGGAAAACTGAACTGGTCAGCTCAAATGCCATATTTAAATCGGGCTGGGTCTCCAAGATACCAAAAAGCAGCCGCACATATTTGAAGTCATTGTTCTCAGAGATAAGAAGCCAATGGGCTTTCCATCGGATGTTTTAGGAAACTTTATTCGAAATTTGCCAAAAAGAGGACCTGCAGTAATTCAGAGCAAAGCAACTATCATACTAAATTTGGTTTTGACATTTTATATTTTTATTTGACGCCTTTTGTTCTAAAATCCTTATTTTAAAATACTTTTCGTTTGATCTCTGGGAAAAGATATACTCTTATGTTTTTTTTATTCAGATGCCGGTATAAATGTGACTATTAGCTTTATTCATTTAATAAATCAGCACAGAAATTTATACTCTCATTTGATGTCTATGTATGTAGTTTGGATCACTTGACATGGAATCTCTCAGCAGCTTAACTGAAAATACGCTTCAGTGATTATGAAGGCGAAAACAGGACAGTAATTCGAATATACTTGTGTACTGCGATTAAACCTATCATCTAGCCTTTTCCTCTCTCTACACACCCATCGTTAATTTGACATCCGACGGGAGGGTTGGCCGTCGGTAGTTGGTAGTCCATAAGCTGGCCAATTGATTCGGTTAAAGTCCAATTGTTTATTTCATTGCTTCAATCAATCTTATGCATATAGACCTTTTGGGAGTAATAATATTCAGCACTTGGTGACTGTAGCTCTTTTCATACCTGCCATGAGCATGGAAGCTGGTCGTTTGACCTTCCTTTTTCTTGATGATAGCTTTTCCTGGAGATTACTGCTCCACAATGCTATAGTTATAGTATTCAAAGAAGTTTTGTTTTTGGGGCTTCTGGCATTAATAAGGTGTGGGTATTTATTTATTTTATATTTAGTGTGCCAATACTCGTTCCCTAGTACTGATAGGTAAACATATTTTTGTAAAATAAATCATCATTTTTAGTTTGAAAAAAAAAATACACACAAAACACAATAAACCATATAAGTTTCGAACAATAAAATGAGATAAAGAACTTTAATGAAAAACAAAAAAGAAATTAGAGTTTACTTGGATTTTACTTGGAATTACTCTTTGCAAACTTATTGAAAATAAAAACGGTGATTAGAGACTGGATTGAAAAAAACACATATAAAAGTTCACCCCTGTATTTAAGGTTTATGTTGAGATGATTTCGGCACAGTTAACGATCTATTTGTTGAAAATTATTGGTTTATGAATTTAGTAAAACGAATTGAAAGCAAATGGATTTTTAAGCACTTGAGCTTGATGAAACAAAAAAGATGTTTTTGATGCGCAAAACTATGGATAACTGACCCAACTCTATAAAAACAACACCGAGAACACAAAAGAATGCTAGAATGAAATACAAAACTCTTCAAGGCTGGAATAAAGGCATATTTGTTTTGAAAATCGGCTATCAAATAACCAAGTTATATAAAACAATGTTTTAGCGGTTTTTAGAAGGATTAAAGAATGAACATAGTTTATGACACATTTCAGTGTAGGTTTAAATATAGGGTTGGACTGTTGCCACTTATTTTCTCATGGCAGTTGTCTCCCCGTCTATTGAGAGATTATTATTAGTAATCACTGTGCAGCTTTTTATTCCGGAAGAGTGCTTGGAATATTGATAACTTTATAATTGGTGAGTGTAGGGATGGTACATTGTGGACCACAGAGAGGTAGTTTGTTGGTTAAAACAAAAAAAAAATAAAATATTGTAAAAACATAAAAATAAAAATAAGGGTGAAATTCTGTGGCTCCCATGCAATATTTTCTCCTATAATACAAACATCAGAGAGCTTATAGGTTGATAGAGCAGGAAGTATTAGCTGGTTGTTTTCTACAATGAACGAGAAATGGGCCGGTGCGTTATCGGTGTGCCAGATGCAGCGCTCCAGAACCACAACACAAAGCTATTCAGTTACTGTTTGAATAATTGTTTTTACAAAACCTATATAAATCCATGTTTCATACAAGATTAAAATTTTGGATTTTGAAAAATTAAAAAAAAAATTTTAATTAAATAAAAATTTCACACTTTTTAATCAGAATTAGGTTTCTGATTAACTTTTAAATATTTTGGGTAATCACTTCTATGGTAGATTCTATTTTTGTATAATAAAGTGCCAACTAGGAGTGCTCAGAAATAGTTTTGATTTTTGAAATTTTTTTTGCGGCAGCTTTGGGTATTTTCGCCATATAACGAATGCTCGACATGTTTTTTTTTAACCTGAAAAAAGAGAACCAACACAAAAATAATTGCTAAAAATTGAAGCAAAATCTGTTGTTTCAAAATTCAGTGGGCTATATAACTGCATATTCGAAATAAGATAGAAAAAAATTCCGATTAAAAAGCGTAGAATTTCATTGAGAATTTGTTAATTTTTTTTTTTTTTAATTTTTGTATTCATTCGATTTTTGTAAGCGAAGGAGGTATATTTTTATAAGAAATGCAGTAAAATTGGATGTGAGAAGCAAATAAGTTTTCAAAGTCCCTGTCTTGTAGTTATTTAACGCGGTGTATGCCGTATGCATCTGTATCGCTGACATGTATCTGTATGACTGGTGTTTCGCTGCAGAACATCTAAACATTTGACGTTATCTGTCTGAAATATTAAAGCGTTGCTTAGAGATACGGCAGGCCAAAAGCCGGGGCGAAGCATGAAAGTGGTCTGCAAGCTTTTAAATGCCAGGTTTTCGACCAGAAACTTGCACTGTTGAGGGTTTCTTGTGAGTAGTAAGAAGTAATTGAGGCATGGCACTTTTGGATATTAACCCTAACAACTGCATAAGTGCATAGATATGTGCACTTGCTTAAGGGTAGATCAACTGTAAGCAAAGTGTAAAAAACGGGTGCTAGGAGACTTCCTTGTGATACACCATCTTCTTCTTCTTGATTGGCGCGACAACCGCTTACGCGATTTTGACCGAGTTTAACAAAGCGCCCTAGTTGTGTCTTTCTCGTGCTAACCGAAGTGAAGCCAAGTCCTTCCACACCTGATATTTCCAACGCAGAGGAGGTCTTCCTCTTCCTCTGCTACCACCAGCTGGTACCGCATCGAATACTTTCAGAGCCGGAGTATTTGTATCCGGACGACATGACCCAGCCAACGAAGCACTGTGTCTATGTTGCCATAAACCTCATACAGCTTATCGTTCCATAGCCTGCAATATTCGCCGTTGCCAACGTAGAAAGGTCCAAAAATCTTCAATAGAATCTTTCTTTCAAACACTCCAAGGGACGCCTCATCGGATGTTGTCATCGTCCACGCTTCTGCGTCATGCGTTAGGACGAGCATTATGAGAACCTTTTAGTGCTACTTTTGTTCGAACGAGTCAAGTCCCCGACTACTCAATTGCTTACTTAGTCCAAAGTAGCACTTGTTGCTATAAGATATTCTCCGTTGTATTCTAAGGCTGACATTGTTATCGGTGTTAATGCTGGTTTCTAAATAAACCTCGAAATCATAGCTGTCAACAGTGGCGTGGGTGCCGCTACGCGAGTGCGCCAACTGTTTGTTTGAAGACAGGAGGTACTTCGTTTTGTCCTCATTCACAACCAGACCCATTCGCTTTGCTTCTTTATCCAGTTTGGAGAAGGCAAAACTAACAGCGCGGTTGTTAATACCGATGATATGAATATCATTGGCTTACGCCAACAACACCTTGAACCTGCATTGCTTTAATAAGTGGAGATTGGTAGTTTCACCGTTTATTTTGCTAGAAAAATACCTACCACTCGGGTATGATATTAGACGTATATAGTAATTATGCGGTCAGCTCATTTTAAGCTTGTATAACAGGCCTTCGTGCCATACCTTAGCAATTGCAAATGATTAATTTTTTATAAAACAATTTTGCAGGTTAAACCTCAGATGATAGTAGTACTTACATACATACTTCATATTAGTCAATGATAACCAAAAGAGTTGTTTGGTTCACGCAATACGGTAAAATTTCACTTAAAAAAAAATAAAGGGAAGCTTATAAACGTATGAGAATAGCTGCCAGTGCTTAACAATAAATATTCATTTGTGTTTTTTTCGATTGGCCACTTATTGTCAAGTTTTCCAACACTTACACTTTCATTTGTTGCGCAAATCAATTATGCATATGTGTTTGTAGGCAACTAGAGCAAGCACTGTAATAGAAGCAAAATAAAAGACGAAACCAAAGGGTACAACAAAAACAAAAAAAGAAAAAGAAGCAATCTGAAGAGCTTGTGGCTTCTCTGCATTGTTTTCCGGGAACAATTCACTTTCAATAAGTAAATGAAGACATACATACATACACAGCGAGCCGTACGTGAATACATATAGGTATTTGAAGCCAGTGAAATAAATTGGTGGGTAAGCACACATGCATCCTTTTAAGCTCCCACTCTGCGCTTGCATGCGCACATTACACACTCACACACACACAATGTGTGGAAACAGCCAAATGCTCTAAACTATGCAAATTGGACATTTTATAGCGTGGCAGTAGTCATTGTTGCAGCCACCATAAACATTTTCCCACATACACAGCCCATTTTTTCTATCTAAGTAGATCCTTTCGAACGCTTTTATCTTTTTTTATGCGTTTCCGCTATTTACCAACAACAATAGCATATACAACCATTGGGTTGAGCAGAGCTAGCAAAGAAAAAAAAACAACAAAGAGCAAAATAAAAATCCCCAACAACTACATTTGTACCAGGAAGGGACAATAGTAAAGAAAACGGAGACAATGCAGCTAATGACACAATTTAACCAGCTAACAATCAAAGCAGAAGCGATATTCCCCCATGTGGGTGCGAGAAAGAAGGCGTCAACGCAGTAAGCGAAGCGGGAAAAGAGGAACAACAGGAGGAATCTTTGATATGCAACCTAAAAAATTGATAAAGGAAAGGAAGCCCCAAAACGTGGAGGACACTGTGTACTGGTGTTGGTGTGAGCGTAAAAGATGTGTGAACCAAATGAAATGGAAACTGCGTCGGAAGAATACGCCAATAAATCCAAAATAAGCCCTGGCAAAATAAGCAGGCGTACGTAAAAGGGAAAGAAAATGCAATATAAAAATAAATCCAATCAAGAAAAACGACTTTAAATTGAAAACAAAGCTGACAAAATGCAAACAAAATAAAAGCGAAAATCAAAAGAAAATAATGAAAAAGAAAATAAATAGAATGAAATCAGAAGGCGAGTTGCAATGATCAGCTCATACCATTGACTGCTTCAGTGCTCTGCTAGTTTTGTATTTTAGCCTTTGGCGGCCGGACGTTCGGTGCCGGTCCAAATACAAATAAAATTGTATAGGTACTCACTCGTATACATATAAATCAGACTACAAATCAGTAGGAAAATGGGCGAAAAGGAAATGGGTAAGCAGCGGATATAAAAAATAATAAAAAAGAACAAAAACAACAAAATGAAACACAAATGAACGGTGAGTAACTGAAATCGGCAAACGGGGCATGGCGAGCCGTGCCAAGCGAGAACAATGGCTTGTAGCAGCAGCGGCAGCAATGTGCAGCAGTCATTGGAAGCAATTGAAGGTGCGCACTCCGCCGGCAGTAGGTGGAAAAAGAAACGACCGAAACGGAAACGGATGCGCCAGGCAAGCAGCCAGCCAGCCAGCTTCGAGCCATCGCCAGGTCAGGCCAGGAAATAACTACACACATACACACATTAAATTGACGATACGGTCAGGACTTTAACTAACCTTGAAGCTCTGGAAGTGCACAGCGCTTTATTTTATGGTACTGTGGAGAAAAAAAAAATTTTCAGGAAAAATATTGAATACACAGTATCTTCTGTATCTATGCATTTTCTACTATATGTAAATGTAAATCATAGGGTGACCGGATGTACGTAAAAATATCTTACCGTGTTTTCTTTTCCGTAATAATGTTGGATTAATTCTGCCCTGCGCCAAGGCTACAGAATTTTCTGCCTTGAATCCAATGGAGAGAAGGTGGATCTTAGAGCGCTTTAAAGAAAGATTTTTGAACCTTTGCACTTTGGTGACGGCGAGTGTCACAGACTATGGACCTATGTGCTGCGAGCTTTACGATGGCATAGTGCAAATAATAAAGATCCAGCGGCTCCATTGTACCAGATTGTGGCGGCAGATAAAGGGGAAAAATCAGGTAAATCAGTTGGAAAGATCAGATGAAGAAGGATATGGCTTCACTGGAAGTGTCCAACTGGCGCGCTTTGCTAAATCTGCAAAAATGCAGATTATAACTTTGCGTTTCTCGTAATAAATCCTTCAGTATAGCTTAGTATCAAAAATAACCCTTAAGCACCTCTTTTTTGAAGAGAGATGACTTGCCCTGAAAACAAAGTTTGACCAGGAAAGGTATAGCCTCCCTATTTATAGCTCCGGACCCATATTGCGGCTCAGGAAAAGGTACATGTCTTTCCTCACAAGCAAATTTTATCAGAGAAAGAAACAAAACTGAATAAAATTGGTTAAATACAAAAATTTCTTGAGGACGTTGGCTTCAGAAAAATACACTGAATCCACGAAGGAGGCACAATGGATCTTTCAAGTCGCAGAGCTAAATCCCCTCATAATAATATATGCGTGTACAAACGTGTACGAGGTTAACGAGATCCCTCAAGTCTTCCTAGATACTTCAGCACATTTCGGCCATTTCTGACAATTTTATTTCATGAAACTTCAAATTAAAGATGGATTAATTCTTTTATGTTTTAGCGCGTGCCTACTTTTTTAAACGTTAGTTCGAAGATACAACTTTTTAAATTTTTATTATTGACAATTAATAAAAATCGTCAATGGTTATCTATGCCAAGACAGGGAGGTCCTTATGAGGCATGCGTTCAGAGCTAAACCGGATGCAAAGGCGGGAGCCACCTCGACCGCATCTACCCCACCAAACAATGGCTTCGGGTTCGGAAAGTACTCCAAGGCCTGCCTTGCTTTTAACAGAACAGAGACAGTCACACCATTAGCTCACCAGTCATTTCAGCTAAGTCTCACCCCAGCATATTCAGGTGGCAGAATACAGCAACTAGCAACGCAGGGATCAATGATTAAATTCCAGGTAAAGGAAAGGGTAGTCCAAAAAAGAAAACAGGTATCGTCTGGTCCGGTAAATATTTTTTTGCAGTGGGGGATCCTTTGTGCACTCCTCACGATTTTGATAGTTTTGTGTTCTGTAGTCTGCTTATGCCTGCAATTTGTCTGTGGTATATGTACATATTACATATGCTCTTGGAAAATATCTGCGAAAACGCAACTTGGCATGGATTTTTGGACTGTTTACTCCTCTGACTGGGTGACTTGGTTTTTGAACTGCGTTTTGATATCTGCTTGTGAATATGGCAACGTACCTGCGAAAGAGTGTCATGGGCACATGATAAATAAAGCTATGTTATCCTACTCGCCGAGTACCTGATGTTAGGTGGGAAGATATGTAGATAAAATCTCAAAATCCCAATTAAAAACCACCGTCTAAATATTGATTGAAAATATGTATAATAACTATTTACAGAAGTGGTATCATAAGACACATACGCACAGCTTTTACTTTATTTAAAAAAAATTGTAATTTTCACACTAAAATTCCTGTATACGCATTTTGGTTTTCAAGCTTAAAGTTTCTCAGTGTTGCCAAAAAGAATTGTTAATTAGATAAAATATGCTTCTAGGCGATTGGCTTACAAATTCTTTCACTGTTCGACTGTCGCTTAGAGAAATATTTTTTCTCAAATAATCGAGTAGTTTGGATCGAATCGATAAGAGTCTTCACACCGAGCTCTTTGCTTCATTACTTGTTAGTTTTAGGTTATTTTATTTTAGTAAATCCAATGAAAGCGGCTAAGCGAGAAGTAACGAAGCGCCAAGTAGGAAAACGCCGCAGTCGAAAGCTTGATAATTTTAACGGTAGTTGGCATCAGCTGACAATCAGCTGTTCAGCTGTGCAGACAATCGGCATATGATGATTCGGCGCGAAGAATTTTTATAGTAAAAAATTTATATATAACTTATATTATAGTCAAAATTTTCATATTATGTGTATAAAAAAAATGTAGGTTAGTATACAAATATATATTTCAAGCATACTTTCTTCCAGTAGATGAAACGAAGCTAATTCTCAATTTAGCTGATGCGCAGGAGTATTATCAAGCTAACAGAAATAAGTAAAACAGGTTGTTCACATAGAAAATTACTTTTATCAAACCGCCAAATAAAAAACCGCCAAAGTAACGAAATTTGTGTGAATATTCCTGGTGTGAAATCTGTAAAATGATGGTAGATTACCAGGTTTGGCCTTCAGCTATGGTGAATAACGAAATTGAGCGACTATCGGCTACCATGTCACCGATTACTCGGCAACATAATTTCAAGAATGATAGACTTAATGCCGAAGAGAGACACTGGACACTTTTCTTTCATGTTTCATTCGCGGTCATAAGGGCAAAATTGTTCTCGGCAACGTTTTGACGTTTACTACTTTATCATCTTCTGGTTCGGATATAATATATAATAATAAAAAATTAGAGTTCAACATAAACATGCCCCACAAGTTTTTTAAATTATACCAACTTTACCAGCAAAATTAATCCCTCTTTTCTCCAAGCAGCGTTCTCATGTTTGTCATCGTTGATTTCTTTCGTTTGATTGAAAACTAACACAAAACTCAGAACTTTCTCCCACAAAATAGGGAAACGAATGAAGCAAATGTCGAAAATTGTTTTAAGATTGGAAATACGAATAAGAACCGCAAAGCGTGTCGCCAGTACGGGAGACAAAATCCCCTCTCTCTTCCGCGACCGTCCTTTTCAGACGAACAAAATGTTTCCCTTCGAAATGTTTCCCTGTGTAAATCAGCATTTACAACAAGAATGATAGAAAGAAGATTGCGCCCATCAAGAGTGCGTGACGTCACGTTTGCCGAATTGTGCAGTGTTGCCAACCATTTGCTCTTCACAATAAATTTATTGCTTTTTGATACCCTAAATGCAAAAAATTTTAAGTTTCGTGTTTGTTTCTTTTTTTTAATTTAAAGCTACCGAAACTTTAAGTTAAAAAACAAACTATGTTATTAAACAAAAAAGGTCACTCTGAGAAGATTTAAGTGCTAATGCAATTTTTTTACTTTTATAAAATTTGATAATTTGAAAGTGGAAAATTAATTTTTGGCCCCATTTAAAGTTATGCAAGAATATTAAATCTTCTTCTCTCAACTCTTCTTAAGATTGAAAACCTTTTTACACATTTTAAATGGCGTTTGGACTTACTGAATGCGAATTAAAACAATAGAGGTGTAATCGTTTCTTCCGGCCATCAATCCTTAGTGGGACATAGGTCATCAAGAGATGTATTCATTGCAAAAATAAGCCACAAAATACCAGAAAATGCTAAAGAAACCAAACTGACATTTTTACAAAAAGAGTACCTTATCTAGTTACATAACCTCAAATATAGCAAAAAAGTCGTTCCCTCAACAAAAGAGTGTCGCTTAACAAAAAAAACTCATTAATTAAATTGTACATAAGCATAACACATTTATTAAAAAACACGCACGTTCTAAAGACAATTTGTCACGCATAGGTACAAAGTTCTTTAAGTAACACAATAAAAATTTCGTGTTTTATTTTCTTTAAATGGGCATTTTAGTGCGTTTTTATATCCAAAGCTAGGCAACACTGCAATAGCGAGAGAGAGATTTGACTGCCGAAAGCAGAAGAACACCAACAACATCGGCAATCGCGGGCAATGCCACCAGATGTTAAAAAAAAGTAAAGCTAAATAAAACTGAGTGAATTATTTAAATAATTTTTAAAAAATGTATATTTTACAAAATTACAAAATTATAAACATTAAATTTTAATAAGAACAGCTAGAAAAATGTCATGAAGAAAGAACTAAAACTCCGAGACTAAATAACAAACAAAAAAATGCTAAATCAAGTTACGAAAATGGTAATCTGGCCATACTGGAGCTAAAATCACGTAACTCGTTGTCAAATTCGCTGAGAGCAAAGTACCAGAACCACGATAGGCGACATCTCATTATTCTCTCCATCGTGAATTTACAAGATTTGCTCTTCAACTATGGTGAAAAAGAAAATTGTGAGGGGAACTTCGGCTGCCACGTTATCTGAGAGATTCGACAGCCGATTTTCGCACAATCGTTTTACATGTAGGTATTCTCGTCCAATAAGTCGTTGTTCAGATGGCAACGAAGTGTAATTGGTTGATTTTTTTTAATATATAGTATGTATTGTATAACCAACACAATCTCAGTGTTTTCGTAAATAAACCGCCGACATGAGCCAATCAGCAGATTCTCTCAGATTCAGTGAGAGTCGGTTAGCGGCTCGATTTTGGCCACACCTTCTGAATTTTTTCACTATGATGTCTATATAATTGACAAGTTTGCCGATTTCTGAAAGGAGGGGATACAATACTCTCCTCATACTACCTCGAGAAGTGACTCTATTCATGATTTTTAAGATTTGCTTTCCCAACTACCTCAATCATTCTGTTGTACAGCGTTGGACGTATCATCTACCAATATTTGGAAATAATTGCCTTATTTACTTATTTGTTACGCTATGCACTTTACCGCTCTTTTAATATAAAATAATATAATATTTTCTTTCAAATCAAATTCATTTAACTTCCGAAAATTTATAATTTATTTCACCAGTTTATACCTTCTTGCTTCGTCTTCAGCACACTGTGCAAGAATAACAATCACCACCATATTCATATTGTGCCCACCCAGAGCCTGTTATCAGTGCCAACCTCTGCACCATCTCAGCTACATTTATTCTTCTTACAATTTACTAATGGCGTGTAAAAGTAGAAATTAAGAAATTCATTTAGGGTAAAAGTATCTGAGTGGAATCGGTGCAGGATGACTTTATGAGGTGCACGAAAGCCGAACGAAAGGATGCATAAAATTGTTGGCGCAACGCCCACAGCTGCCAAGCACGCCATTGTATAGGACTGCTGATATTGCGGCAATAGGCTTTTTTTTGCCAACATTGCTGTAGTTGTGTTACTTCCTATTTGCACATCCCGGTCCCGCCTGGTCGCGCACCTCATTTGCCTCAGATCGTTCGATGTGATGCTTTGGCATAATTTTTTTATGCTTCTTTTTTTCTTCACTATTCTCTATGGAATGAAATCAATTGAATTCTTTATTGAGTTGAAATTTTTATTGTTCTCTATTCTCCTTTCAATGCTCATTCATTTGCCCATTGAATGTTCGCTCGTTTGCTGGTCCATTTTTGTGCGCCAATACAGATGGACTCTACCATAGATTAGAGTGTATATTGCCTTTTGTTTGAAATTTGTTGCGCAAATTTGTTTTTTCGCAAACATTTTTTAATATTTGGTTGGTGTTTTTTTTAGAACCTGCTGCTGATTTTATTGTTCACTGTCGCTAGCCTTCACGACTGAGCCATTGACTATTTGCTTGGCAAAAGATTTCTGCTGTGTCATCTTAGTAAAAATTACTCCAGATTGACTGGCTATTGATGTGCGCTGCCAGCTTGAATTTTATTATACTTTTTTATTGTGTATATATGCTTGTGTGGGAGTGGCAGCGTGTACACTTGGCAAGCAATTAAAATGACGACTCTAACGTTTCTATTTGCAAATAAATCCAATTACTCGCGCGCACTTGTACGAGTTTGCTCTAAAGAGTATTGAATAAATTTAAGGAAGTATCTGTTTTTGGGTTATATTAAAAGTATAATGCTAAAAGAACAGCCTCATTTAACAAAAATAATAATAAATAAGTAAAAAAAAAATAATTTTCTGCGGTAAAAGTTCCTAAGAAAAAGTAAAAGTACACGTCAATTGTACTTACTGAAGGTGCGTTAATTGTGCAAAACGGAGCGTTAATTGTGCAAAACGGAGAAAGGAAAAATTTAGTGCGGTTCACAAAAGCCTTTTTTTGTGCAAGACTGTATTTTTTTTACTGTAAGTTCAATATTAGGTCAGCCCATAAGTTCGTGTGTATTTTACCCACAATTTCACTTTTGTACGATTTTTGCATGCAAAAAATTATCCGTGGAATATAGCGGAACTATTTGCATTTTCTTTGATGTATTGTGCATTCAACAAGTGATTTTAATCGCGGATAGAAGCACGTGTTGTTAAAAAATTAAATGGAATCTTCGAACGCGTTTAAGAGGCATATTTGTTTTATAAAAGTTGTAAAAATGCAACAACTCCTGCTGCAGAAATAAACACTGTTCACGGAGGATATCGTGAGTGTTAGAACTGCGTTTTCGAAATTCCGAAGTGGTAACTGCGACGTGGAGGATGCCCCGCGCGCTGGTCGTCCTGAAGTCTTTAACTCCGACGTCTTGCTCGGACTCGTGGAAGCTGAGCCAGCTAAGAGTCGATATGATAGCTCAGAGGTTAAATTCATCGCATGGAACAGTTCACAGTCACCTGGTTCAGTTGGGAAAGGTTTCAAAACTGGGAAAATGGGTTCCGCATAGACTTTCCGTCGCCAACCTTCAGCAGAGAGTGAATGTGTGTTCTCAGCTGCTGCAACGGCTTGAAAATGAAACTTTTTGTAATCGTATCGTAACTGGTGATAAAAAATGGGTCCTTTCCAATAATCTTGTTCGCAAACGCCAATGGTTAGATAAAGATGAAACACTAGAACCGACCCCTTGAGATGGCCTTCCACCCAAGAAGATTCTCCGGTTTGGTGGGATATGGACGGGTGGGATATGGCCGGTGGGATATGGACGGTATTGCTTATTATGAACTTCTGGAACGAAACCAGACGATAACTGCTGATTATTATTACCATCAGTTATTAAACTTGAATGACGCACTTAAAAAAAATCGACCGCCTTTAGTGAATAGACGAAAAGTTTTATTTCACCACGACAACGCGAGACCTCATACCGCAAGGCAAACATTGGGCAAGCTGAACGAGCTCGGATGGGAGCTAATGCCACATCCACCATACTCTGCGGATATTGCACCTTGTGATTATCACCTTTTCCGTGGACTTCAGTCCCATATGAGTAACAGGAACTACTCCTCAAAAGAAGCTATATAAAGGGATAACGAAGGGTATTTTGGTTCCAAGGACAGACCATTTTTTGAGCGGGGTATTCAAAATGTGCCTAAACGTTGAAAAGACATTGTAAATAATGAAGGAAAATATATTCTTGATTAATAAATACTTAAAAAATCTTTTTTATTAATTTTAAAACCATCTTTTAAAAAACGCACGAACTTATGGATTGACCTGATAATTGTTGGTCCAAGAGGCAACAAAATCAATGTTTTTTTTTTAGTATTTTTTTGTGTTTTTCGATGCAAAAGAAAAAAAATCAAAAAAAAAAAAATGATAAAAAAATTAATATTTTGTTTGGTATAATTTGACATTTTTAACATTTTCTTTTTTTTGATTATGTTAAAAAAAAAAATAATTGGTTTCCATTTGTTAATCTAACTTTTTACGAGGAAATACAATTTCATAGTTGAATTTTAATATTGAATGCTGTCTACCGCCACGCTGCTTAGTGAAATTTTGGTGGGGAAAAGAAAATCCTTGGACCATTGAATTTTGAAACCTTGTGGCATCGCACAATGAAAGTTTGGTAGCAAGAAAGTCTTTTTGTTAACAAAAAAAAAAAGACAAAATTCAGAACAGATATTTAAGGGATTAATGCAAAACTACAATACAAATAGTTTGGAATATTTAAGATTAATTATTGTACTAATTAAAATAAGAAACCATTAAATATTTACGGAGTTTTAGTTTGATTTGTTACATAGAAAGTAATTTTTTACTTGCATTAGACTTACCGGTTTGACCCCAGAAAAGTGAAAATCCAAGTCATAAAATTGAGCTGAGAATCAAAGAAAACCCCTAATTCGCTGATCACATTAGTCGAAGCAAGATATTTACACTTAATAGAATATGGTAAGGTTAAGGGGGTTTTGAAGCTTAGCAAATATGATTTTATGACATTTTTCAATATGAAGAAATAGGAGATTCATAGGAAAACAGAAAAATAAATTATTCTTCTGACTGTATGGTGGCTGAATCCCTAGAATTTCTGATTTCAAAAAATTAAAATAAATTAAATTAAAATTGAAATTAGCAAAGCGGTTAGGGGTAGTCAGAATTTTCAAAAAATTGGATTTTTTTTTTGTTTTGCATTTTCTTAAAGTATAATATCTTAAAAATATTGTGTTAAAGCTTTAAATGAATCCGGCAAATAATTTTCGAGTTATTCAGCAATTAATAAAGGGCGCTCTGGAGCGTTCGAGAGCAAGTAGCTAGTATCAGCTAAACTTTAAATGCGTTTTTCTCAAAACTATGTTTTTTGAAATAGTGATCACTGTAGCTGAAAAACAGTTTGATAGAGTGCAATAAAATGTATACTGCTTTGAAAAAACATAAAAAAATTCGTACCTAATCGAAGGATTTCTTTTCAAATATTTAGATTTTTTTTAAACAATTAATTGTAGGTTTTTTTCTCGAAACATGTGAAAAATATTTCCTGAGGCCACCATATTGTAATTTTTTTAAAAAATGCTTCGATCAGGCACAATATTATCTATTAATAAAACTAATTTCTCTTGTCCGATTGATTTCAGAAGAATCCCAAAGAACTCGTAATGATCACTGCGAGGGACATCTGGAAAAACGGGCTCCACACAAACATCGATAACTTTTACAATTATGATTTTTTTTTTAATTTTGCTAAAGTCAAGTCGCAGCATGATGTATCAATGCTACTTAAGTTTGTATTTTTGTAAAGTAAAGCAATTGACTAGCAAAGAAATGTTTTAAAAATAATCATTTTTTCGGGCCTCTGACCACCCCTTACTAAATAAACAAAACAAATAATAAAGGTCTTAAAATACTACCTTGGCACATTCAGATTTCTCCTAGAAAAATATTCTTCAGTTTATTCACAATCCACCTATTCTAAGGCTCTGACGCTTGCGTATTCAATTTCCCTCCTTCGTGTTTGTTCAACCGTCTACTTTGTAGGAATGAAGTTATAATAATTACGAAAGTAATAAAAAAGTTTAAAAATCGAATGATGAAGTTTGAAAGAAAACTAAATAAAATCAACTCTTTTTCCCCCAAAACGTTATATCCTGTCTAAGTAAGATTGCCCACAACGGACCCATTTCGTGCTCTAAGTGGCACCGTTGTCTCTATGTGCGATGCGGCTGTCCAACCTAACCTAAGTAAGATTTCAGTTGCGTAGAGATTGTACAACAAAGACATATTTTTCATGCATTTGAATGACGTATGGAAGTTGGAACATTTTTTTTTCGAAAATTTTAATGATGTTTTTATTAAGACATAGCCTTTTCTCAAGAATTTTAAGAACAAAATTGCATTATAAAATACAGCCTTTAAATTTTCCTCGAAAAAAAGTTTCTGGGCTTAATAAAAAATTAATTTCACGGTGCTCATAACTGCATTTTGCGACAAGAAAAGAAGTTCAAGGTACCAAAAAAAAACAAAAAAAAAAAACAAACAACAAACTGTAATAATGCACTTCAATAAACATCAATTTTATAGTAATGCTAAAAAAGAAAAATAAAGAAGAATGCAATGAAAGCAGGGATGAAGCCTTTCAAATATTCGATGACTTAACTGCGAGTATTTTTACTTAAGGGGTCGCGGTAGTCTAGAGCTGACAAATTTGGGATATTTTGAGGAATTCATTCAATAAAAAACGAAACACGATATTTAAATTGTTTAGACTTTTTATTTAACTTCTTTTACATACAAAAATTAATTTTAATAATTTAAAAGCGGCGCTGTTGTGGACTCTCCCGATTGCACCTAGGCTGTGTTCTCCGTTTAACTCTTCTATTTATTGAAATACAAAAACCAAAAAATTTATTAATCAGTATGACTGTAGCTATGTCTCGTACTAGAATAAAACAAAATTTACGGGTTTTTTCAGTTTTTTAATCAAAACAATACGAAATAATTAAAATAATAATATGATTCTAGTACGGGCGATAGCCATTGATATTGTGAACGACATACTAAAATTTCAGACGGTTCGGTTGAATAGTATTTGTTTTTTTTTTTTAAATACCAGGCCGAAAAAAGTCCTTTCGAGATAAATGAGTTTAAATTTTGAGTTACAGGAGGGCGCGGACCGCTCTCTACCAAGTTAATGGGCTGTAGAAGCTATAATATTGGGAATTTCCGTGTGAAAATTTCACATTGTATTCTTAAGGAACTATACTTTCGAAATATCGCAAACACAAAGAATCGATTTTTTGAAATCTCTAGACCACCGGGTTCTCTTAAAAATAAACTATGTTGCTAAATTCACATACCAAGAGTTATAACACTTCAAGCACAACATCAAGACGA
Organism: Anastrepha obliqua; assembly: GCF_027943255.1. NCBI lineage: Eukaryota > Metazoa > Arthropoda > Insecta > Diptera > Tephritidae > Anastrepha > Anastrepha obliqua. Next base: position 56,269,840 of record NC_072892.1, on the reverse strand, counting down.
ATACCACAAATGGAGGAGGTATACGGTAGAGTACCCAAGAAAGGGTGTACTTTCCAATTATATATATAACTGTACTAATAACTACGATGTGAGCAACTTAAATGCGGACTTCCGTGCATAAAAATAATCTTGGAGCAGCGGCTTTCACAATCTTTGGCTCTCGTTATATTTTCAACTCCAAAAATAGACCTTTTACTATCTTGAGAATAATGCTCGCCATCTTTAATTATTTTTTCATTCAAAAAGTAATGTGCACATAATCGGTTGCGAATTTTTTTTTCATATTGCCCCTGTTATGCCCAACTCAAACGTCACAAATAATTTCTGCTCTTTCCATAAAATGCTGTCAGCTTCACACAGACATACCTATGTATGTACATAGCAACAGAGTAAGGATCCCAGAGCTGAGCGCTCTTTATCTTGTCACGGCTGTCACGCTTTTGACACGTGTCGCCCTGGACCAGCCGTGACGCAGGACTGCCAGTTTTGATTTACCCCCCACTAAGTGGTACGTAAAAGCCGAAGTGGCGACCTTTTATAGCCAGGCTTCTGGTACGGTTATGTCTTTTTGTACAGTTAAAAATTATTTTATTTTATTCCATTGTGCCAACCACATACAATCTTGACTGCGAGAACGAACTTTCAAAATCAGTGTATGACATTTAGGTGAACGCGGTAATTTTAAATGAAAAGGGCCATCTCAGCCTGCTGCAGATGAGTGGCAGCGTACAAAGGTTCAGACAGATGTGTTTTAAGATTGCGCAAATTGTCAACTTAATTTTCCACATTCAACTTACGCGAGTATGGACGTGCAACATTCAACGACTAGCCGCTCGTTATGTAAGCTGCATACAACCAACGTAACATAAAACAACAATAATAACAACAGCAATATGGTATAAAGTTTCGCGTACATTGCGAATTTTGGATTTGCTGTTGCTGTAGGCGACTGAAAAAGTTTTGCCACTGCACTTTGGTCGTTTTGTGGTTAGTCATTTGGTCCGATGCCATTGACAGACCGAAGATCTTTTGTATTGTTGACGGTCGTACATAAAGTTACTGCCAAGATTTGCTATGCCAAAGCCAATGTTGGTATGAGAATGCCTAGTTGTGCTCTGAGCGGAGTGACGTGGGTGGCGGGCAAATGCGTCCATTGCGGTTTGTGCTGCTGTTAAGAGTCAAGTCAATGTGTTGCAATATGCAACTTTGCCTGCCACTAACTCGCTCTCACTTTTAATTTCACAGCTTATCCAACTGTGCACAAGCAGTCTTTCAGTAATTTCCCGCGAGGCAAGTGTGATGGCGTTGCTGGCATGACTTAAGCTGTGAAATGCCATTTCATCTTTTTAATTGAATTTTAATTTGCTTAGAGTGAAATTTTATGCGCCGCTGCAACACTGAAAGCCAACGGCAGTAAATTTTCAAGCCGCTTTTGCATTTCAGCGAGAATACGGAATAACTTTAGCATGAACGTGCTCATCCTTTGTCCAACGGAAGCAGTTGAAGTGCGCTATTGGGCGTTTGTAGTTGTCCTTGTTAACCTTGTTGCAGTTGCTGAATGATGTTTTGAGGAGAGAAAAACTGTTTATAGGCTTAGATTAACCGTGTTTTTAATTATGCCGCCAGCAGTTTTTCATTCCTTCATTGCAAGCCAGAAACGTAGATGGATGTGGCTGTCTTTGCTGATAGGACTATTGAGCGTTTTAGATGGAAGAAACTGATGTTTCAGTCCGTGGCAGGTATATAATACCTAAAATATCGATCTTTGATATCCAAAGTGTGTTATATAGAATAGGCGGCCGCCGCAGCCGAATGGTTTGGGGCGTAACGATTGGCTTAGTGCCCAGGCTGCGAACCTCTGGGCATGAAACACCAAATGATAGAAAATGTATTTTCCAATAGCGGTTGTAATGGGTAGGCAATGGCAAACCATCGCATTCCAATACATTTCTGCCATGAAAAAACTCCTCATAAAAAAATCCTTTGGCGTTGAGAGGCGATTTAAAACTGTAGGTATTGCCATTTGTGGAACAACATTAAGACGCATAACACGAATAGGAATGGAAGTTCGACCAAACAGCCCACAAAGGATGTAAACGCCAATTTTATAAGCAGGGTTATTGGAAATGAATACACCGCTAAAAAGACATATTAGTTAAAAAAAATGCAAAATAGTTTCTTTAAAGTTATTTTTTCTTAAGACCCTCACCTCATTTGATAATGACATCAATTTTACGTCATTTAAACTTTATTTCATCAACATCGGCTCAGTAGAACTGGCTAGATCTGTGTCCATTGTCCACGTGAATACCAGTTTTTGAAGGCTGACCACTTTTTGAAGAAACCTCGTGTGGCCAAAAAATTTTAGTTTTTAACAATGCACCAATTAATAAAATACTGAAAACTAAAATAAAAATCTGTTTTGGTTTCCGTTTTATATCCTTCAAAGTAATTTCAATTGTAATCAATATAAATATTCCGATTATTTTTCCAAACTACTGAACACTTTCGCAGACCGATTTGTGGAACTAGCTTATTCAGTCTCTTCTGTGAATTATCTTTTATCGTCTTAAAAGTCTCAAAAACGCTTTTCGGGAAGCAGTAACTTTAAGCGTCAAAGCAGGGAGTCAAACGATATCGTATTAGGTGATTACGAATCTTTGGGAATAATATTAACGTTACTTTTGGCCAAATGGTTGAGTCATGGTAAAAAAACCATGAATTATTTCTCCACAATTTCGGCCGTATGTGACAAATCTTCTTCCCCGAATGCTTCAGTGTCATCATATAATACTTTCCATTTACTCTTTGGCCTCGCAGAATGAATCCGAAGTGTACTACACCACATCAGCAATTTGGAGAGACTTTGTAGTAGTTCTTTGGTTTTTAACTGATCTGAGAATGACGTTGAATCTCCGTATCAACAATGAAGATCGTCCCCGTTGAGCCATTAACTGAGCAGGTCGAACAAGTTGCAGTAGCTTTCTTCAATATCACTCTGGGGCTATTATAGTAACACGAAAAATTTATGAAATTTTATTAGAGAAAAAAAATCTTTAAGGGGCATAATTTTGTTTTGAACCCGCTTCTATTAAATAATATTGATTCATCTAAGCAGGTGAGAGAACTGTTATGGCTATACAGGTGCTAAGAAAAAGGTTGTAAGCATTTCAGCTGTAGGCTATTATTTTTTCAAACATTCATTTTGTCCACATCTGTAAATTTAAATGCAAAAACAAATAAAACAAGCAAACAAATCAAAAACAAAAAGCCAAGCTGCGAAATATGTTCAAAGCGCCCTTCTTCCTTTTCCAAGCAGGCACCAAATCTTGACGGAATAATATTTGAACTTTTTCTAAAACTGCCTCAGTGACTCTGATTTGTTAGTGTTGCGATGAGCGCTTCAATTTCAAGTGGTCAGTGACGTCAGTTTTTCTTAAAATTGGTTTATTTGTAGACTTACACTGAAGAAAACCGAAAAATTTTAGGAAAAAAGTTATAATTTTGAGATTTATTCAATGTTGAAAATTTTGGCATAGAGGTTTTTAAAGTGAAATACCCTTTTTCGCTTTAGCATTTAATTTTTTTTAATAATTGAGGTGAAATATTCTTTTTAAAAAATAAATTTGCTTTTTAAAAAAAATTTTTTTCGAAAACATTTTTTATAAAAATTATTAAAATAAAAAGAAATTTTGGTAGTTTTTCCAAACAATCTTTCTAAATTTTTTTGGAATATCGCCTTTTCTTTTTCTGGGCGTCTCGATTTTTTTCTACAATTTTTTTTCCAAAATTTTTTTGTCGTTACGTTTTTTTTTCTAATTTTTTCATAAATAGCTGAGGCTATGTTAAGTAATCCAAGAAATTATAGTGAAATGTCATTGTTGCTGTTTAGTGTTTACATTTTTTTAACTTTTTAGATTAACTATTCTTTAAAAAAAATAAATTTGCTACTTATGTCTTTCTGGCGTTTAAAGCCTTTTTTAACACCAAAATATTAATTTTAAGTAAATAAATTTGATTTTCAGAAAAAAAAATTTCGTTTTGAAAACATTTTTTGGCGATAAATAAAATAAAAAGAAACATTTGCAATTTTTTCCAATGAATTTTTAAAAAATTGTTTTTTTTTTTAATTTTTCTGGTCGTGTCGATTTTTTTCTATTTTTTTCCTATTTGTCCCAAAATTTTTTCTTAAATTTGTTTTTTTTTTTTTTCAAAAAATGTTTTTGTAAATTTGTTTGGCCGTCATGATTTTTTCTCATTTTTTCATAAATAGCTGATGAGTTCTAAACTGAAATATCTTTGCTTGGTTTTTAGCATTTAATTTCGTTTAACATTCAAAAAATTAAAAACAAAAAAATTTTTGTTTCGACACCATTTTTTGGAAAAAAAAATATTAAAACAAAAATTTTTTTCCAAACATTTTAAATTTGTTCAATATTTGTTTTAATTTTCTTTTTTTTGGAAACACTTTTTTGATTTTTTTTTCCAAACATTTTTCTTAAAACTTTTTTCTAATCTAGTTTTTCTTACTTTCTTCAAAAAAATGTTTGTTTAAATTTGATTGGTCCTCACATTTTTTTTTTTAATTTTTTTATAAATAGCTGATGAATTCGAAACTGAAATATCTGTGTTTGGTTTTTAGCATTTAATTTTGTTTAACATTTAAGATAAAATAATCTTTAAAAAACATTAGGTTTTTAAAAATTTTTTTTTTCGAAACCATGTTTGGGCAGAAATAATTTGGAAAAAAAAATTTTAAGAAAAAAAATCAAAAAGACCAAAAAGTGTTTCCAAAAAAAAAAATTTTTAAGTTTTTGAAAATCTTTTTTTTAATTTTTTTTTCGAAACACTTTTTTTGGTCTTTTTGATTTTTTTAAATTTTTTTTTCGAAACACTTTTTTTGGTCTTTTTAATTTTTTTCCAAACATTTTTTTTAAGCAGTTTTTTCCAAACTATTTTTACTTACTTTTTATGGTCGTCACTATTATTTTTTCTAATTTTTATAGCAGAGGCTGTCTTTAGTAATCCCTGGGCAAATCAATGCAAAATAATACTCTTTCGATACGCTACCGTACTCTGTCGTATATTATGTCGCCTTGCAAATCTATTGAAGCATCGCGACTTGCATTAGTCAGCAGATACCCGGTATCGAAGAAATTAGCAGGAGCACCGACACCAAATTTGTTGCCTCTGGTCTAAAGGAATGTCGTCCAAAAGAGCAACCATTCTGTTCTGGAAAAAGTTTATGTGTTGATTAAACTTAAAAACATAAAAAGGTTCCCAGTTTTTAGATTCGCACCCCAACTAGCAAACCGTAATGGAACCACTTATGAAATTGAAAATCATCAGTTCTACCCTCGGGTAGTATTTAACCGTAATAAGCAATAGCAAACCAATTTCTTTTTTGTCTCTCTATTAGTGGAGTTGCGCTTGCAACGCCCTGAGACAAACTCGCCCGTTATTTTATTTCATTTTGGACCATGCATTACGTCCACGGCATTTGCCCATTAAATCGTTCGTATGCATTGTTCACTCCACCATTCATTTTTTTCCAACAGTCATTTTTCCAACAAGTGCACTTTTACAATTCTTTGTTATTCTTCATTCCTCCCTCACCAATTGTTCTTGTGCGCTGCGGATAGTTGGCAACTTGCGCTCGAATGCTTTTTTCCGGTTGCAATTTTTTGTTTTCGCCTGTGCTTTTTCCTATTATAGTTTTTAAATTTAAGTTATTATTTTTTCATCTTAGTTTTTCACTCTATCCTCTTCATACACTTCAAATCCATTATACGAGTACATACACACACACACACATATATAAGTTTATAACGTCACCCGCTATGCTTGCCCTGGCTTCGGTGCGCTAGGTTTGCTTGACTTTTTTCGCAAATCGATTTAATTTAATTTGTTTTCATTTCTTCCACTTCCGCTTCTACTTTCGGACTTTGGCAACACCTACAATGTCTGTGGCAGCTCGTCCTGAAGAGGTTCGGCCCTTTTAATTTTCCTGACTAGCAGCGCCACCAACAACTCACACCCCGTCGTGATGTGGCGCGCTTCTTGGGTGCGATGGTTGTGCTCGTTACTCCCAGTAATTTCGTAATGAATTGACTTTATGCGGCAGCGCGGCAACTCTGCCGCTTATGCTGCTTCTGCGGGCGCTTATAATAGCATTTGCGGTATGTTGGTGAGGATACAAGCGCGATATTATCTACTTGTATATGAAGGCAAGCATACATAAACGCGTGTATGTATGTATGTATTTATTTTTATATGTATGCATGCAAGTGTTACGCTGTGTACGCTTGTGGCGGAAATAAATTGAAGAATAGTTTATATAAAGTTGAAATTTGTTTATCGCGCCAAGGGACGACGAATGTAGCAACTTAATTGAAAAAGGCGTTGCCGACATCATCAACGTCATAGTTGCCATCAAAGCAGGCGCCACTATTTTCACCATCACCATCACTACCACTACTACTTCCGATTGCTTTTAGTTGTGAGTTTCACAAGTTAATTTTAATACATTTATACAGACATACACATTTTAAATACGTCTGGTGGTCTGCTCTAGTGAAATTAAAATTCTTTGAAAAGGTGCAAATTTCACAACTTTTTTGTTATTTGTCATTCGATTTACTTGCATGCAGTGCCAATTTAATCGAAATACTTTATTGAATACATACTCACAATAGCGCACTTCAAATGTGTGTGTATGTGTGCGCGTGTGTGTGCGCGAATTTACTTCAAGCTGCTTAGAAATTCGCCAACTAAGCCAAGCTATACGTGCGACAGTGACGTGACCAGTTTAGTAATATATTGATAAAATACTGGCGGATTAATCAACTAACGGAAGTAGTGAAAAACTTGACAAATGGGTGAGAATAAACTGGACAGCAAAAAATAAAATAAATAAAAGAAAATACATCAAATGGACGATGCGAAATTCTAATATTTCAGTACTTTTGTATGCATCAATCGCTTTTTAGGTATTTGGAAATCACCGCTTGTGTCATTTTACTGCGAGTCTTCACTACCTCGCATATTTCAACGAGGCTTCGCCGGCTTCAAAGTGAAGATGAGAAGGTTAGACCACTTCCTGAGACACACTTTGCCGGCGGTAGAGACAGGAATAGGGAACCTGGAAGCAGTTAACAGGAATGAATGGATTATTGTCAATAAAATATGTACGACACCAAGACTGAGACGGACTATAAACAGCTTCGAACCACTAAATTCGTTTGGTGCTGACGGCATCAAAACGGTATTACTCTGTTATTCTCCATCCAAGTGATAGGCGGCGCCTTTGAGGAACATTTTCGTGCCACTTTTATTTCGATATTTCCTGGTTAATATATATTAGTTGAAGATATGCCGAGCTCAGCTTGTGATATTCACACGATTTTTTAACCTGTGTTTGCTGATGTATTGTGCCTTTATATTTGCGTCAGTAGAGAGCATTCTCTGGTATTTTTTGAACACTATTCGGTAGGTGAAATGGTTGAAATACCACTCTGGCACTCCCGAAGTAGCACTAAGGCGCCATTTTGATATCATTATGAGATCTCCAACAGTCAGACATCTACAGCTAGTCAGAGCTGTCGATGCATTGGAGAAGATTGATGCTTTATACAAATTTTGAGAAAAACAAATCAATGTACTCCAGGTCATCGGGCTTTAGTAATGATTTACAAAAAATTGGTATCAATTACGCTTGCTGATGAGCTCGTCTGGAAGGGACTGAGTTGGTCTCTCCTTCCAGCCATCGGCATCCCCTGGACTGTTGTTAAGGGGTAATTGCATAACTTATTTATTAGAAAAGCGAAGAAAAGAAGGAGCACCATTGCCACATGTGCCTAACCAGTGGCTCCAGAACAATATACGGAGGACTCAGAAAGTTCTGCGGACTGCACGACATTCAATTTCTAAGCTCATAGCTGTGATACGCGGTCATTGAACGATTGGCACACACGCGGAAAAGCTAGGTTTACGATTTAACCCCCATTGCAGAAGCAGTAGAGATCTTTCAGATAAGGAGACTACTGAGCAATTTGTGTGTAAATGTCCGGGTGGCGATTAAGCTCACGAGAAGCTCCTTTATTCAACAACCTAGAGCAGTGCGCCAATCTAAATCCTATCAAACTTCTAGAAAAAATCAACAGCTCTGTCTGGTTTGGATTATTGTATGTTGGAGGTCTCATAATGGTATCAAAACGACGCTTTAGTGCGACTTGGGGAGTGCCAGTCAACCAATTCACCTACCTACCTATCTTCGTGTACTAATATCATCAGCAACATAACCGTTAAACTGGAGCATGCTTGGCCTTTGGTTCAACTCGCATACATTTATGTAAAATTGCATGAATATTTAGCCGTCAAACAGATTTATTCGATTTGGATACCGCAAATTCGCTTCATAAATGGATTCAAACGCATGCTAAAATCATTGTTTGGTTGTTGTTTTAGAAGTATAATACAGTAAATCCTTTTTCAATTAAAAAATTTATATTTCTACGTACCCCCCTATTTACAAGAAAAATTTTAAAGTTTTTGCAAAAAAAAAAACAATTATAGAGCCGCTCTATAGTGCTATACTCAAGGAGAGGGTGTACTGAAATCTCAGGGGTTTGGTCGCAGAAACAACACGAGTCACTGGATCATATCCCAATGCCTGTGAGTATTTTCAGTTTGTCCTCTTACAAATACTTCAAGCTAAAATAATTTTTCAAACAAAAATTTGAATAAACATAAATGAAAAACTGAAGGTATTGAAAATCTTTAATTTTAACTTAAGTTATTCTCTATATGACTACAGATACAATGTGGCGCAAAAGAAATCATACAATTTAGTTTTTGTATAACTTTTTACTAAGTAAAAAAATGTTTATTTTGAGTAATGGAAAACCATGTGGAATGAAATCTTGCTTGTTTCTATACTGCATCCGTTTAGTTCATAAGTGTCAAATACGATTGTCAAATGACATCATTTGCAAAAAATATAAATCTTCGGATAATTAACTCTATTCAGTTTTTCAGGTATATTACATACGTTCAACAGCGTCAAAAATGCGCGGAAAGAAAAGCTATTTTTAGAATGGTTAACAAAACAAATAAATATAAAATAATTATTAGTACTTGAACTTTATAAAAAAAAATTATTTTAATTTGTCTTTAGAAAAATGAGTACATAAAAAATCACGTGACTCAAAGTACAATGGAAAAACAATTGTTCCACGGTATACCTAATTTCTCCTTGAAATGTTGATGAATCTGTAAAAATAAGAAAATCCTTGTAAAATAAAATTGTGGTTATAGTCTGTCGAGCGGGATTTTTGAATTTCAAAAATTTTGCTATTTACGGCACTTCAGAAAATACTATGCGTTTTACGTCATAAATGTCACACTCTTATTATATTTTTCAAAATTTTCTTTATAAAAATATCAAAAATCCGGCCCGACAGACTATAGAGAAAACACTTTCGAATATTAAAAAAAAAACGCATGAAAAAAATATTAAAAACTGTATGAGTTATCATGCAGACCATGCCGAAAAAAGTAGTTTCGAGATAAATGAGTTTAAAGTTTGAGGTAGAGAAGCGCGCGGACCGCTTTTTCCGCATGAAAATTTCACAGTATATTCTTAAGATACTATGCTTTCGAAATATCGAAAAAAATCGGTTTTTCAAAATTCTGGACGTATGTAACCGCTTAAATAAAGAAGAATGTTCCCCTTTGTTCACAATAATAGCAGCGCGACGTATTTCAATGTTCAAGTTTTTTATATATTTACGAGTATTTCTTATTTAATTAGTATTTTTTATAAAATTTGGTTCATACCACTATAAAAAGTTTATAAATCACAGCTTAAACATAAAAAAAATTCAAAAAAATTTCATAAAAATTTCCAACTTGTTTTCTTAAATTCTTAGTATGAAGTTTTACAATCAATTTGATGTAAGTAAATGCCAGCTTAATGCACTTCAAAATGTACCTTCATCTTTTCTATATATAGTATTTCTTAAATATATTTTCCATATTTTCTAAAATGGAGTATTTCTCCTGGCGATGTTGTGCATTACTTTCAATTAAAACAATAAAATTAAAAAGATCGTCTAGCCTTCTATAGTGGTAAAATATGTTAAACATCTACACGAATTTTGAGCCACACCAAACTTACATGATATTGTACTTAAATAAAATTTAATGGGCTACGAAATTGCATACCCACAACCTTTTGAAACATTCTGAGTAAAAAAGTTTGAAAAGTTGAAGGAAATTGGACCGCTGATGTACCTAATATCATCAGCGGTCCGTAATGCACAAATTGCAGCCGTTATTATATGCACACCCACCCACACATAAGGATCATCTACACACGCTCATACATGCATGGCAGCTGCACTGGCTACGCTCTTCCTATCGTAATATTAGACCACTACAGTCAGCGACGCTCTCCTTATCACCTCACAACATTCTCTTTACTTATCACTCGTACATCTTATAATTACAAGGCAGCGGGACTAGAGACGCTCTTAGTGATGGGCGAAAATTATGTTTTCTTAACTGTATTAGATGGGCCATTGACCTAAAAGATGTAACTTAGTATAATTATAACATTTAAATTCGAAGGCCTACGTGTATCATATCAATCATGTACATATATAAGGGTACACTGAACTATGTGTGACACAGTCCACTAGGTACTTGCGCAGACCCACTAGGACTGCGATGTCAATAAATTACAAAGTTTAAACATTCGTGTTTTTATTTAAATAACTTTTGCTTGTTGGTAAGGTGGAAATACCCACTCCGCTCACCCAGTTGTGTTATATAGTTTTTGTAATAGTTCAAATTATTGTTTTATAAAACTATAGAAAAAAATTTATTGCAAATTAATAAATCGTAAAAACTTCGCAATATGTCGCGTTGCTATATGTATGTATGTATATAAAAGGGCTACTTCAAGTTCGAGTTTATTTTTCAGCAGTGTTTGGTTTTTCTTGACAGCTGCTATAGTTCGATAGTGCGTCTTTTGTCAGAGCGATGTCGCTCAGGAACTATATAAAAATAATTTAAGTGTACTACGAAAATTGAGGATTTTTGGAAACTAGATTTTGCAAAATGTTCGATACTTCGGGATATTTAATTGTCCAACAAAGCCTGATATAAAATATGTATCTATATAATAATATATATATAATTGGCGCGTATACCCTTGTTGGCTGTTTGGCCGAGCTCCTCTTCCTAGTTGTGGTGTGCGTCTTGATGTAATTCCACAAATGGAGTGACCTACAGTTTTGAAACGGACTCCGTATGGCAGATATTTTTCATGAGGATCCTTTTCATGGCAGAAATACACTCAAAGGTTTGCTATTGCTTGCCGAGGGGCGACCGCATTAAGAAAAACTTTTTCATTTAGCTGTTTCATGCACGGGGATTTGAAAACACGCACTTTCGAATGGTAGTCACGCGCTAACCCATTCGTTTACGGCTGCCACTTGAAATGAAATAGTTAATAAAAAAGTTTGAGCCGACTACTTTGGCTTAAGACATCAAATGTTTAGTGCATCCTCTTTTTGGCCTTAATTTTTGGTGGTTTGTTTTGAGCTGTGTTTGTTCAAAAGTTCAGCTGAAAGTTCATATGGCTATCCTACGAGGATTGCCCGTAGTTGATGATGTGAACGTTGGCGATTTTTAGTTTCAAACAGAACAGTGGCATACCGCACACCGTCAACGAAACAATCAATTTATTTAGGAAGAATAATCTCACTATATTCTGAAATAATTTGGTCGCCAATATAGCCGGTGTAAAGCTTTTGTACTACTTCCTGTAAAGCGCTTTCAAAGTTGTCCCTTTGTGCATAAATCAAATGTAAGCTTTTCAAGATAGCAGTTGCCGATGTAGAACTCCAATGAGGCTGGGTTAGGTTAGCCAGGTTGCTTGTCTAAAACAAAGTACTCGTGGGGCCTAAGGCCTAGTGTGTTGCTTGCATTTGATTTCCATCTCCTAACTAAGTTGCTTAAACCACTTCGATCTTTTTAAGAAGGTAACTTAACGGTAACGTAACTAACTCTGAAAGGAGATATTTTTTCAAATTTCTCGCTGTCACGGTTGCTTTAAAGTTCAGGACATTAACAAAAGAAGTGTTGTATTGACTCAATTTCTTTCTCATCTTCACAACTCCTGCACAAAGCATTATGAAGTACACCCATTCTTCTGGCTAGGGTGCAAATAGTGCAGTCACCTGTTATAACTCCTTTGAGGAGGTTGGACAGATCAGCTATTGAATCCAAGCAGACATTTTGTCTTCTTAAGATTCAGTTTTGGCCAGAGCGCTTTGGAGATGGTTCAGTTAGTAATCAGATACCACCTTTTGTTGGTTTTCGCGATAATGCTCAAGTCAATCGCAGGGTGTAGTTCGTTTAGGGGAATGCCTCTCTTCTCTACTACTCATTGATGGTATAGCTCAGACCCCCACCCTACATACTCATTCGCTCTTCCATTTCTCTTTACTCCAAAGTGGCTGGGGACTCAGCGAAGTGTGGTGTTGTGTTATTGGATGATGATGCCTAAATTGAATGTTTCACTAAAACTGTCAGAGTCGACAAGCGTCTAGCAAATATCATTTATCATTAAAAAATTGTAGCAAAACTACTCCGTACATCAATAAAAATATAATGAATTTCTATTCAAAAAACGAGTTTAATTTGAGTTTAATTTGAGTTTTAACTTGAACTTCAAGGACTCTCTTTATACAACTGTGGTGATAACAGCACCAATATTTTAATAACTAATATTATTTCTTCTTCTATACATTCATATACACCAAAATCTAGCATTACAAACTTTACGCTGTCCTTTTTCCCAAGCAGTAGCAAACAAAGTAATAATGGAAGATGAAATGTAGATAATTTCCCACGATAATACAAATGCGCCATTGAGTGGGTTCGTGTCTTGGCTGTTTGATGAGAAATGCGACAGCAAAAAAGTAAATGACCGCCGGTGAAACCAATTGAATGATAAATCTTGGCGCATGGAACTAAAGCGCAGCACTGGAAAAATAACATGTGAAAATAAAGCAACAAATACTAACCTACTTTTAAGTAGTTTAGTCTGGTGAGAAGCATTTTTTTTCTGCTGACGAAAGTTGGAATAAAATTGCCAAACGAGCAGTGAAAAACGTGTGAAGACTGCTAAATACGTCATTTAAAAAACGCTTAGAAATGTTAGCTATCACAGAAAGATGCCAGCTATAAGCCGCGGGCTTTTCAATTTACAAACATTTTCAGCTTAAAGAAAATAGGTTGCTAGGGGTGTACAGACATCCCAAAGATAGGTAATATGCAATACGGCTGTTTTTTTTAAGTCTACGCTTTTGATATAAGTAATCGTAGATATTTCAAAAGGGAATTTTCCACGCTTTAATCCCAGTGCCAGCGTGTAATTGGATTTCTTTAATTTTACGTCAGCTGCTTAAAGCAATCGTAAAATTCACTCCATGCGTTGCGTTAATCAAGCATTTTTTACAGTGATCGATTTTAAGCCTTCAGACTGATTGCTTTTTATGAGACAGAAAATATTCCACACACGCATGAATTTATGTGTTGTGTCTACATATGTGTGTGTGTGTATTTATATTCGTGCAACTTATTTTAATTTACATACTTAAGTAGACATAAAAAAGATGCGACACATTTATGGCAAGTCAAAATTTTATTTAATTTAGCTACAGACGCAACAAAAATATGTATCTAAATATGTATGTATGTATATACAACCCATGCAGTTAACGATAAGCAGAATGACGGCACGGATGGTTATGAGAGTAGCAACAACTGTAACAATGATGTTTGGTTATACTTATACACACATACATACAAACATATATACAAGTTTTCACAATTTATTTATTTATTAATATAATTTTTTTATGAGATTATAAATAGTTGATGCTACTACACAAACCAAATAAACGAATGTTTCACACAAATTAAAAAACAAAAACAAATTAAAAATTTTCATCAAAATTTGAAACTTTTTAATCAGAACTTTTAGAAAAATGTTGAGTACGCAGTTTTACTGCTCATTAAATTTTGATACAACAATAAAGTGCAAGCTTCAAGTCGATCAAAAATCGCGTTGATTTTTAAACCTTTTTTGCTGGCGCTTTTGTGCATTTCCTTCATATAACGAATGCCCAAAATTTTTTTTATGTGTTCTACATGCGCAACACCGTCAAGTAGAAAAAATTATATAAAATCAACGGGATGTTTTAACAACCTCCAACTTGTACATTATTACACTAAAAATTTCTAAAAAGCTGCGACCCAATTTTTTTTAGATAATCTAATAAAAAGTTTGAAATTTTTATGATAATTTGTAGAATTTGTTTTTTAATTTTAGTCGCCATTCCTAGGACGTCAATACCCTCGGTATTGAACTCATTCTCAAAACTTTATGCCACTCAAAAGTGGATACTTCCAAAATGAACTATTTAAAGGTTTCAACAACTTCTTCAATCCTTCAGCACTGGCTTCGAATTTTTATTTCGTTTTTCGGGAAGAAAAAAATATCATATGATACTAAATTAGTGCTGTAAAGCGGCTAACTGATTAACTCGATCTTTTGAGTATTCAGAAACTAACATGTGTGAGCCGATACATGAAGGCTCGCATTGTCAGCGGCGGTTAGTTTTCCTTAATTACCCGAAAATTTCTAGTAATAGTTCTATGAAGCTGTGTGCCACTCAGAATTAACTGTTTTTAAATTTCTCTAATGATCCAGTTGCGACATGGTTAGATTTTCCGAAAAAATAGTTTGTTTGAGCGGCTTCTTGCGCGAACGACTTTTGTTGGTTTACGCTCGTCTTGGAACACCCATACTGTCGAACATCCATAGCTGTTTTGTTTACGTCACATATGTATCACATGCATAGATCCAAGATTCGTTATATTTTACGACGTCACTCACGTGCTTTCAACCACCGCAGCTAAATTTCTTCAACATTGCTTTCCACCAACCGACGCGAGTCGTTTTTCGGGCAATTATCAAATTATGCGGTCTCAAATGACAACAAATCTCTTTGATGACCAAATGCTTTTGCAGTATTGAATGTAGATATGCTGGTCTCACTAATGCGCAAGGATTACTTTTTCTCCCAGTATATCATAAGACGATATTGAATTATCAATTGATCCACAGCTTCAATTGTTTCTGGCACAACAATCGGTTCTGAATGGGTTTCACGAAATTCATCCTGCAAGGATCAACGGCTACATTGTAACTCGCCAAGTGCAGTGCTTCAATGCCAAAAGTCAAAGTAACTTGATCAATGCACTTCTGCTTCAATAATATACGTGAAAAATCGTAATAAATCAATGGTCGAAAGTTTTCACGAGTTAATTCCATCTCTTACGCGAGATCGATTTCTCAACTCCCCGAAAAAAAGACAAATAAAGCTCGAAAAGGAACATATTATGAGTAATTTTGTATAAAAAAATCCTACATTTTTGGATAAGAATATCAAATTACAGCTCATCATACGTAGTCTTACAATAGACCCTTAATGTAAAGGACAACTTTCGTACTCAACTTTCTTTCGCTTACTCGACATCCCCACTCTGCAAGTCATTCGAGAGTCTTCGACCATGTGGCTGTAGAATTTTTCATAAAGATCCATATTCGGTTCCTAAAATTTCTGTGCCTATCGTTAAAGGAAACAAATGTTTCCACCGCTACCTTAACTCAATTTGGACTAAGCTCAGGTTTTTTCTCTAAAATTCAGATCCCTATTTCGCACGCAATTTTCTTAGTGAATTCATCATGAAAATTCTGCAAAGGTGTATTTCAGGAAAAATTTATAAACAAAAAGTGCATACGTATATTGTATTTTTGAATTTTTTATGTTTCAGAAAAAGAGTCTTTATCAAAATCCTGCAGGAAGAGCTACAGATTTTCAAGTTATGCCTTCCAAAATGATTGTACTGGGATATTCACAGAACGTCGCTTTTCAAATTTAAAGGTGACAAGTTGAATTCATATTCGGTAATAGTGATAGTACGAAAACAAAGCCGAGATGTAATTCGTGTTTGCTCTTCCCTTATAAACTGCCAAAGCGAGCACATTTTCTATGCGATAATATAAAATTACATGTTGACATGTGAATTAACGAAACCCAGTTTTTCGGAAAGTCTTTGTTATAAATACATATAAAAGTTTAATTCATTTTGAAACACTTTTCATATAGAAAAACTTAAAAATTCTCGATTTTAAGTTGCCAATCGGGAAGGAGTAAAAATATTTATTAGAAGGTAAATAAAATCAAGAGGCTTTATGGGAGTTTTTGGGTACGAGAAAACTGCATCTGAATATTTTTTTCCTAAACCGGCCACTGGGTTGCATTGGATGAAAAAACCATGAAAAACTTAAAATTTGTGCGGTTTATTTTGGGCTAAGAAAGTCACAAAATCAGACCTAATTTACTGTTTGAATTTTTTCCCTAAGCTAAAAAAAATAAATATTAATCTGCATATGCCTTCAGTAGTTCAGCGTCAGTGCACTAGCCTGCTTTCCCAGAGGTTGTGAGTTCGAACCCCATATAAAGCACGGTCCTCGCACTTCTCCGAATTTACCTACTTTCTCTGTTTCTAAAAAAAAAAGAAAAAAAAAATCCTCCAATTCCATTACTCAACCCCAAAAACGTATCCTTTCCATCCTTACTCCTGCACAATAGTCTACGCATTATTTGCATTGTGCCTGCTAAAACAAGCAAAGAACCAAAGAA
This sequence comes from Anastrepha obliqua, assembly GCF_027943255.1. NCBI lineage: Eukaryota > Metazoa > Arthropoda > Insecta > Diptera > Tephritidae > Anastrepha > Anastrepha obliqua. The sequence continues at coordinate 56,253,056 of NC_072892.1, read as the reverse complement.
AAACACACAGTTACACATTGCATCAGTGGCGCCAGTAAGAGGAAGCGGGCGACCGCGATAATAGGCAGACATACCAAAATTTAGCGAAGTCCTCAACCATCTGTGCGTTCCTTCGGTCAAAAAAATGTGAGACACAGATGGCGCTCCAAGCAGTAAGAAGGCGTTGTTCCTAAGCAATGACAGGTGGGCGTTTCCACTACTTAGAACTGCTTTTACAATACTGCTACTTTTTTACAATCATTCCCTTACAATCAGCTCAGTATGATTTGGGTCATTGGCGCGCATGAAGGTGACAGTTGCTGGTAACTGTAATTTTTCGACAATTTTGCCAATGTCCTCCTTCAATGTGTCTAGATACTTTCTTTTAGTCATAGCACCTTCCTTAAAACAAAACGAGCCCATTCACTTTGCCGTCAATCCATGTTTCATAGTACCTACCAACGGATTAGACGGATTGAGCGCTGTACTTTTCTTTCTCCAGACAAAACTGCGTCCATCCGACCCAATTTTCTCTTCGGAATAGTATTTCACCATAAGCTCTTTTAAATCACTCCATGTTTGCTTATTCATCTTCACTCTTAACAACTTGCAACGTCCAGGGGGAAATGTGACTAACTTTTGCAGTTCCGTTATGGAAAAAATAACGGAGTACACATAGGTAGTTTACTTAAATGGGCTAAAAAATTAGGGTGTCCCACTTCTTGATTGACTTTGAAAAACTATGCTATTGAGGTTACTACTCAAATAAACGGAGTTACCGTTATTAAAACAACCATTTCGCAAATTGAATCGTTAAAAATAAAATGTATTCAACGGACATGATTTGTTAAAAATATGTGAATAAGTTCTTCATTTAAATAAATTTGAGTTTTTTGACCTTTAGTGTCCTAGTTTCTTTTTGGTTCACTGAATGTTGCTAAGATTTCTTGAAATCATTATTTTTCTCTTTGTTCTCTCTCCAAAAAGACATGGAGGGCTACAATTTAACTTAAGAAATGAAGAGACATGCAGTTATCGCCGCTGATTTGTAACTTGGCAATGCACATTAATTTGGAAATTTCTAGTTTTTTAAAAGCGCCCGTTCATTCGGTTGTAAGGTTCGCCATGAATTGGAAACATCGGGTGGTGGTGCAGAATTTGTTGCAAAACCCTAAAACTACAAGAAACGCTCTGACAATCTCCGATCTGCAGAATTTATCAAACAACTACAAGCGATCGTTGACGAGCACCCTTCAAAATCAATGAAGGCCCTTGCGGGGGCTTGTAGTTATGACAGTAAGACCTTCGAGTTGGGCAAGAAGATTTTTGGTATATATCCTACGTTATGCGCAGAAAACAGTTTATGTCAGAGCAAACACATGTCAAATCGCCTTCTAAATAAAATTAAGCACTCTGAAGCGCCTAAGATCTTATGGATTGGAGAAAGAAATTTGGACCAAGACCAAAACACCCATCCTAGAAATTACAGATTGCTATACTCCAGTCCTATGGATTTTCTTGTTATCATGCGCATGAAGTTTTCAGCCACTATTCTGGTTTTATAAAGGACATGGGTATGCCACCGCACTTTTTTACTCAAACATTTCGAGTGAATTCTTCTACACGTATCGAGGTTCTAGAGACAGTAGTTAAACCCTGGATTGGTAGTGTAGGCAGTTCAAGTCCAAGCATTTTTCAGCAAAGCTCTGCTTCTTCGCACAAAGCGATAGCGATACAAGATTGGATGGCTGAAAATTTCTATGACCACATACCACCGAATTTATGGCCGCCTAACTCCCCATACCTTAATGCTCTGGATTACTACGTATGAGGCGTAGTTGAATACAGTTATGGTCAATATAAATAAGGAGCTTTTCATTCGGGCATGCAATCGTTTTCGAACCCGGATCGAGGAGTTTATTGCAGCCAATGACAGTTGTATTGAATGATTTTATAGATATATAATAAGTTTGTGTGAAATAGTCGTGAAATTTCATTAAATTTTGTTCAAAATAAAAGCTAATTAGTTTCACTTTCACGTTGCTGTCAAATAACGCACGGAAATTATTTAAAAAACTGGTATGCCCTTTATGCGGTATTAAATCGAACTCCATTTTCAATTTATAATATACTTTCTGCTTTTTTCTACAAACGAAGGAACCTACAGCGTTCGGTGTGATTTACGGCGGTACCTGCCAACGTCGCTCGGTACTCAATTGCATGTGCAATTCAATGTGTTGATCAGTGCTTCGAAACTCTAAAAGCATTTACGGTACCGATTGGTAGTATGTAATGAAAATACTAATTACCTTGGCGAAGTTCGAAGCCTTTCTAAACTTCGTCCATACGGTAAGTCCGGTACCCGATTGCAATGTAACTCCGTATGGAGTCGAATATGTTCTACCCGCGCTTGAGTGTTAAACCACAACCACCGCGATTCTGCTCGGTCGGCCGTCCTCAGTAACAAATTAGAGCAAAACCCGAAGGCTTCTGTTCGTAAGATTTAAGTATCCATACAGCTCTGGACTGGTGGCCAGAGGGATGGATCTACATTTCGAACAGCCTCAGAATAGAAGTTGAATATCTTATGCGACACTTTTCTGTGGCAGAAATGAGTTCGGAAGTTTCCCATTGCCTGCCAGGCAGCGGCCACTATTAGAAATTACGTTTTCTATCAGTTTGGAATTGATTGCCTTCAGTTGGATTTGAACTCGGGTCCTACCGGGTAGTTATCAAACAGAAATCCATTTGGCTATGGAGACCCTAAAAGCGGATTTTCAAAGTTTGAAAATATATATTAAACTATTTTTTACCTGTATGTTAGGTAAAAAATTTTAACAATCTCTCTTTCAATATTTTTGATTATGTCAAGCGATAAAAAATATGAACCGCATATAATGAGCAAAATTTATGAAGAAAGTATGATAATTAAAACGACTCGAAGAGCATTAAATTAATTCTTCGGTTATGCACTTGAACACAACCGTTTTCCCGCTCTCGTATATAATATTTGTAATTTCGTGTGCAGATATGTTGAAGCAGGCAAGAGCGGAAAATAGATAAAAAAATAAAAAGAGAGAAGATATAAATAAATAGAAAATATTGTTTTAAAAATGCTGTGAATATTTCGAAAATAGAATAGTTTCGTACGAAAAACATACATTATATACAGATACATACTTCGATTGTACATACATACATATGTATAAAAGCACAGGTATGCATTCGCCTTTGTGCGTGCACTATGATGCGCGAAGTTGGTACGTGTCTGCTTGGTGATGTCAAAAATCTTATCGCTGCATTTGCTTTAGACAACCCATCCATGCAGCGCGCGTGAGTATAAATGCATATTTGTATGTCTGCAAAGGCTTTTTGCGCGAAAATGCTTATATGAATCACTTTGATTTGCTTAACAAGCGCGTGTTGCCATAAATAAAATCCAACCATAAAAATGCGCGACAATAAATTTTTCATTAAATTTTTTTCTGCCGCCATCACGCTCCACTACATACCTATTACGAAAAAGTTCCAATGCACACCCCAACAGGTCCCAGACAAAGAGGAAATGTACAAAAACAAAAATGTAAACAACAAAATAAATATGCGCGTAAAAATTGTTTAGCTCTCATGTTTTTCCCATCTCAATGTTTGCATTACCGCTGCTTTACATATTGTTTGTTTTGTTGTTGTTATTGTTGTTGGAGTTTTTGTGGTGGACGCATCAAAATTAATTGCAACATTTTGTCATTTGGCGCTCGCTCAACGTATGTCCTTTAGCTTTCCATTGTTGTTTCACTGTTGTTTTATATTTTTTATTTTTATTTTTTTCGTCCACAGTCGTTTGTGGTTTTGCTGGCAATTACCAATTACAGTTGTTGTTTTTCATTTTGGATCGTCTGTCGCTATGCACGTCGCATAAAAGCGCAGCATGCGATGTAACCACAACAAAAACTGTGCAAAGGAATATAAAATATTAAAAAGCAACAGCAACAACTCAATTGAAAAAAAAGGCAAAATTACACACACATACATACATACATACATACCTACATACATACACACATACATACATACTCGCGAATACATATTTCCAAATATAATTCTGTACATGCTTTAGGTTTATTGTTAACTACACCAACAATGCAAAAAAGGTAAAATACCCATTGTGTCACAAAAATGTTTGCAAACCCTTGCAATTATTCAACATAAATTGAAATTTTGTGAACGAGCATAGAAGCAGCAAGAGCACAGCTTGCCTACAATACACCCAATTAACGCACCTGTAGGTTTCACATACTATTTGTGTGCGGTGCGTATACGTAACCTCAAAGCTGTCAGACGGCTATACGACCGCAAAGTAAACAAAATATAATATGTGTGTGTGTGTGTGCGTGCGGTGGTGAGTGCGGTCACAGTCGGGCTGAGAGGCAAAGAAATATTTGCATATTTCAAATAAAATAAAGAAGTCAAAAGTCAAAGGCAAAAATTGCAAATTGTGAGAAAGTATTTAATCTTAGGACTTTAATTAAAATTCCAGATTTACATTTAGATAATTAGCTCAATTTTATAAATGGTTCTTGAAAATATATTTCTTTTTCCACAACGATACATAAATTACTTGTAGAGAAAACATATTTGGAAGGGAAAATGGTATCGTTTGAATTCTTAGCTGACTCCCAAAGAAGGGAAAATTCCTTGTATGCCAATTTGTTTTTTTTTTATTTTTTCATATTCGCATATTGCCTGAAATGCGATAAGAAACTGGTTTATTGAGCGATTGAATGTCAAAAGAGCCAAGTGTTTTCAATATTTTTGGCAATGCTTCTGAAAATTGGTTTATTTGTAGGCTTGTATGTAATAAGAAGTAAAATGAAAGAAATTTTGAGAAAAAATTTTTAACTTTCAGATTTATTCAATGTTGGAAATTTTGATGTTGGTATGAAGTATAATTTAAAGGGGAACTCCACTGGGAACGCGTGAAAATTAAGTGATTTTCATGAATTTTTTTTTATAAGTATGGATGACTATTTGAGGATCGGACAAATTATAATTTATTTAGCATATGTTCAACTATACTGACACAAATTTTTATCAAAAAATATTAAAAATTACAATTGTTAGTAATATTAAAGCAATAACGTCATAAAAAACTGATGCATCCTGGTGGCTACGATACAGCGGTGAAAAATCATCTGAAAGCAAAGAACCAAAAAATTTCTTAACCTATACATCAATGGCTTTTTTATTATTTTCTTTTTGAGAAAATGGTAAAGGTTTGAAAAATGAGTTTGTGTTTTTACCCTTTTTTTGTTTTCGAAAGGCTTGAAAAAATATTAATTTTTGGAATTTTAAAAAACGGCTATGTACGACCATAGTCAATACATGGACAAAGACTAAAAAAAATTATAATCGGTTCATAAGTCTTCGAGAAATCGAGGTCATTGTGTTCAGAAAAGTCGTTTTGAGTAAGACGTGTGTAAGGTTTTCATTGCCGGCGCTTAGTGGGAGCGCTCAATATTAAGTAGCGATGACACGGTGCTACAGTGAATCAGAACTTTTGAAGTGACATGATGCGCACTGTAGATATAGCCGAGAACGATGCGGAACCGTATTCAAAAACCGTTTAACACCCTCAAATTTTTTATTTATCGTTAACCGATTTGGGGTGTTTTCCGACACTTAAAAATTCGTAGCCCGTCTGCATTTTATCCGATTTCCAATCCTGAAATAGTTTTATTGAGGTAAATGTTAGTCCGTTTGACGTATGTTTTCCATTTTTCTCGCTTAGCAAAAATAACCACTGATTTTTTAACACAAAACTTAAATTGTGGTCAATTTTTCCAATTTTTGCGAGTTTACCGAGATGTTGTCGATAATATTGAAAGGAAAGGTTTATTTATTAGTAGAAAGTTTTATAGCTGTGTCTATTCCGAATGCAAAAAGCATTTCATTTTAAAATTTTTAATTTAAAACACAAAAATCAGTAAACTGAAAGTTTTGTTCACTACTTTCATATTTGGAAATTTAATGCGGTTCTCCGTTATTATACGCGAAATACGTGTAGAATTAAGTATATTTACTCATACCTGTGCCAAAACGAATCTAGCAAGCATTATTTCATCAAAATTGAAAAAATTTTCCAATTGAAGAACGTTTTTGTGGAAATAAAATAAAAACAGAACATTCTCGAGTTGAACAGAGACCGTAGAAGAATAGTATAACGTCAAAAAAAAAAAAAAATAAATTATGCAAAAAGTATCGCAATTACCCGGACGTATTATTACCTAACTAAACCTCACCTAACCTAATGTTATCGAAACCAATCCAACCGTACATAACGTGAGACATTCGAGCCCATTGTGCTGCTTTTCTGTATTGCAAAAGGAAGTCATTTTGATTAGTCTGCAATGCCAACCTATCCAAACTCGAAGTAACCTGGAATAACTTATCCTAATCTCACTTCACTAAATAGAACCCTACGTAAGACAATTGAACCGATTGCATTGTACGTCTATGTGTACTCGATTCAAAACATCTACAAATAAACGTAACGTATCTTTACCTAGCATAACAGAATAACATAACTTTACAGGAAATTCGTAACTATGATAAAATCAACCTATCCAAACTTCATTAGCCTGCACGAATCTAACGCCACCATGTAATACAAGAGTGGCTAATTTGAACATAAAATACTGTTAAAAAATTCTGATTTATGTTTATTTAATACACTTAGGTAAGGTCAGGTTAGGATAGGTTAGATGCACTTATGCAAAGTTTTAATAGGTCTTGATCATTCAAGAGTGGTCTTGAGCACTCAATAAGTCTTGATCACTCAATAAATTGTACATGCTTACCAGCAAATTGCAAACGGTTTTGCTGTGTCATGCAAGCTTCCATTGGTCAGTTTGGATTAGGTAAGCTTGGGTTATAATGAGTTTTGATATGTTAGATGTATTCATAGTTATGTAAACTTACTGCTGTCTTTCAAAATTAGCCACAATGAGCAGTAAGGCACTATCGGTCATGCGGAGCCTCGGTTCAGCTGGATTTTTAAAAATGTGGAAAAAACTTAAAAAAAAAAAATCGTGACTTTTACAGGTTTCATTGAATGACGATGAAAAATAGCTTATTTCGAGCACATTTTATTCATTCATAACGCACATATACGCCCCTTCACCAGACCATATTAAAATAAAAACTCGGTTATAAATGGGTTAGTTATGTATTTTTACTTCATCAAAAACACCATAAATCGGTTTTTTAATAATAAATAAAAAATTTGAGCGTGTTTTGAATTTTCTAAACACAGTTTTGTGTTGTATTGATCTTGACTTAAAACGTGCACTATATCACTTGAAGAGTTGTTGCGATTTTTTTATTTTGTAGCACCGGATAATGAAATGATATGTAAAATATAACTTCGTCAATTTTCAAAATTTTAAGTAAACATTTTGTTCACATATTTTTGAATATATTTAACATAAGAAAATGCAAAAAAATTGAGTTTTTGAAAAAATCGCAGTGGTATTCCCCCTTAATAACAGTGAGAATATTATTTAATAAAAAACTTACCTTTTTTATGGGTATATATACATACAATTCGCATCAAAACGATAGCAAATCAACAATTTTACCAGCTTTTAATATTTTTGCTTTGTTTTTTTTTTAGTTTTGATTATTTTTGTGTAAAACTATAGTTAATTTTCTAAACAAAACTATATAAATTCCATTTTAAAATTTTATGCAAAAATTTGAAAAGTGCCGCAAACTTTTCACTCCACATTTACATGTTTTATTTCGAATTTCTAAAATATTTTTCCTATGCAGTTTAGTAGCTTATTAAATTCCCGTGTTATAAACTGGCTGGTTGAAGTTGCTAACTATTAGAATGTATAAACTTTTTGTACATGAATTTATGTAGCTATACACAGTAGCAGTTTAACGTATAACTATTTGTATAAATGTAAAAAATTTTCATTTAGAGAAAATTATCTGATCACATTATTCTTTTATGAACTTTCATACAATAAACACCTCTCATCACATTTCTTATTTTTAATTCAATTAAATTAGGTTAGGGTAAATGGCTGCCCTTGCGAGGTGCCCACTTTGACAAATATGTAAGATTTTTACGTTGTAAGACCATACAGGGGAGAATAGAGAAAAAGGACAAGGGAAGGAAGAAGGTGCTTTGGGCTGGAGGATGACGACAAAAAGTGGCGATTTACTTTCGTACTAATCGATTCAATCTACTGATGAATTTCACCAGATTTGTGATATTTAAACCCGCAAAATCCGCAGGTGTAGCGAAAAAGTGAGGACCGACATGTCTAAATATTTGCCTGAGGAGGGCAAAACAGCTAAGAAGAAGGTGCTAGAGATGATTCCACCTCGTCTTCCAGACAGTTTCGGCAGATTGGACTTGAAGCCATTCTAAGACTCACGGCATGGACATCTTAAGGACAGTGTCCGATAAGGATAACGACCAATCCCGACTTTGTTAGCCACAGAAGTGCCCTCAAGCGCCCCCGACCTACTCGTGGCCAGAAGGATTTCGCGACTTTGTGCGTTTGCGCACTAGCCCAGAGCTCGCTCAGTTATCGCGAGGCCTATCTTTCCAGGAGCAGATCACTGCTTCTCTCCTGTCTAGCCAGCTCATCAGCCCAGACGTTTTCCTCTATTTCGTTGCGACAGTGAACCCAAATGGGCCTTATATCAAAGTATTCGGATGCAATCGAGAGAGAATTCAGGCAATCCCGGACTAATTTCGAACGCACAAACAACGAGCCTAAGGCCCCAATAGCCGCTTGGCTGCCGGAGTAAATATTTACATCATTTACAGTAATTACAGCGGTAAGCCACGAATCCACTGCTTCCTTGATTGCGGCTACTTCTGCTTGGAGAGTACCCTAATTTGAACTGCATGAGAGCTCCTTGCAGAAAAGTCTCCTATCAGGCCTTCCGTCCAACTTCGAGCCATGTGTAAATATGTTTGTCATGCCCTGCCTCCCTGATATTTTCCATTTTTTTGCTTGAGGATCTGCAGGGGAAAAAAATCAAAAAATGGATTAGTGCTTTACTAAAACTTAGTAGGCTATAAAATAGTGTACCCAAACCTTATTAAAAAATTCTGAGCAAAAATGATTTGATGTTTGATGATTTTGTTTGATGATTTTGATGAATATTTGTCGAGTACTTAGAAATTTAGTATAAACCTTGTAAATTAGATTTATGTGATATTTGTTTTAGTATAAATTCAGTCTATTTCTTCTTCTTCCCAATTGGCGCGATAACCGCTTACGCGATGTTGGCCGAATATAACAAAGCGCGCCAGTCGTTGTTTTCTCATGCTAACCGGTGCCAGTTGGATACATCGAGTGAAGCCAAGTCCTTCTTCACCTGATCTTTCCAGGGCAGATGAGGCCTTCCTCTTCCTCTGCTACCACCAGCTGGTACCGCATCAAATACTTTCAAAGCCGGAGCGTTTGTATGCATTCGGATGACATGACCCAGCCAACGTAGCTGCTGGATCTTTATTCGCTGCGCTATTCCAGTCGATATTTAAATATCGCCAACTGATGTAGTTAAAAATTGGTGCCATGAATAATTACTTATATTTTGAATGCCTTAAGCTCTTGAAAGTGGAATATCCATACATTTACACTGCTTTAATTTAAAAAAAAAAATTCTGATAAACAGAGTCTTTAGCACATATAATATTTACTTAATTCAGAAATTATGTGAAGTCACATCGCAATTTATTTTACTCAGAAGTGTTGCACAGTCAACAGAACCTACAGGACATCATAAAATATAACAAATCATTTATTATCGAACAACTTTCAATTTAAAAGCACACAGACCGAACTAGAAGGCGGCATTGTATGTACTTACATATATATGTATATATATATACATACAAATATATATTTGGCGCTGACGTCTTTGTCAGGCGCTTGGTCGAGCTCCTGTACTTATTTATAAAGTGCGTCTTATGTTGAAATAATATAAATTCGACAGCCGTAGCCTAATGGGTTGGTGCATGACTACAAATCATGGCGGTGAGCCTACCTTTGTAAGAAATCGTCAAGAGGTTCTTGACATTAAGTTAGTTTCGGACTGAATTATAGACAGAGAAGTGATTTGTAAGGTACTCAATCAACATTCATTCTCTGATCATACATAGATATATTGATTGTATGCTCCAGAAAGAGGGAGTTCATTCTAAAGCATTTAAATTAAGGAATCATAAGAAAACCAACTGGCTAGGGCATACTCAGGAGCTAGCAAAATGTTTGTTCATGGATACCCCATACAACCTTACTATCAAACAGAACTTTGATAAGATGGTCAATAGATTCACTAAGTGCGGCAACCAAGCTTTGCACAAGACTTGCAGTAGCTAAGCATAGAGGGGAAAATAAGCCACCGTGGTGTTCACCCGAACTTGAAGAGTTACAAGAAAAGTATTAAAAGCAATTCAACAGAGTCAAGTTTTCGCAAAACGAAAGCGAATGGGACTCTGCTATGATGTACTAAAAATCCACAAGAAAGATATAACAAAAGCGAAAAGGTGTTCGTGGAGTACCTTTTGTGGGGAAATTGAGTTTTCGTACATTTCTTTTTCACGCCAGGGTAGAAAATGGCATTTCTGCCACGAAAAAAGCTTCTTAATAAGTTTGGCATTCACCATCATTAACGGACATCTTTACAGCTTGGAGAATCTTTCATCCATGCATATCGATCCTCGGCTACAGTTCTTCAGTTGTATTCTCTCCACCTTGCGTTAGTTCTTCGGGTATGTCGTTTTTTCTGCATTTATTTGGAGCCCTACGGTTTCAGCACCTTTCACGGTGCTGAGAAAAAGTTCGGCCATTTTTAATTTTTTTATTTCACGTGATTGTGATTGACACCATCGGCAAATGCAATCGTTAGCTCTGAGCAGTTAAAGAGATTGTCAAATTTTACCACATCTCTAACTGCGTAATGCAGTAACAAGTTGAAAACGATTGTAGAGAGAGTCGCCTTGTTTGACTACAGAGTAAATATCATAGAGAAACGAGGCGGACTGCTAAACTACTACTTTTCTAGTAGTGTTTGTCAGGGTGGCCATAGCCAAATTGGTCAGTTTGCTGCGGTGGTTAATTTTTCCAAAAACTACTGTGTAGTACATGCATGTCTGTGTTGCGATCATAACACCTTTCAATGTTCTCTGCTGCAACTCTAAGTATCGATGCAATAACGCTGTAAATGATCTTGCACGCCGTGTTAAGTGGTGTGATCCCACAGAAATTTTCACAGGAGGTTTTGCCATCTTCTTTTTTATAGATGGGCGTTACCAGCCCCACATGCCAATCTTGGAAATGTAATATATCTAAACATCATAGTGGTAGGATAAAACGATGCATTATTTGAAGCGCTTCTTCATCTAGAACATTAAGTACTTCGCTTGTAATAAAGGGTGTTTTTTTTAGAGGTTAGGTTTTCAAGTTGGCACTACTTTTTTCGTAGATGGTCTTTTTGACAGGTGTCCCTTGATTTATGCTCAGTTTGGTTTGCCATTTCATAATGAATAGACTTACACCTGAACAACGTTTGCAAATCGTGCAAATTTATTACGAAAATAATGGTTCGGTTCGCGCGGTTCGAAAATAATGGTTTTTGTTCAGAATGGGTATGTCAGTAAGCAAAATTGTCGCAGTTGGAGTGAACATAATCCACAAGCCATTGCTGAGACGCCGTTACATCCTCAAAAAGTCACTGTTTGGTGTGCTCTATGGACAGAGGGAATCATTGGTCCATATTTCTTTAAAAATGAAGCCAGCCATAATGTTACAGTCAATGGAGAGCGCTATAGAGCCATGATTAATGACTTTTTCATGCCTGAATTGGACGATGTTGATGTGGACGACCTTTGGTTCCAACAAGACGGCGCTACATCCCATACAGCCAACGCAACAATCGATTTATTGAAGGAAACTTTTGGTGAGCGCATTATCTCGCGCCGTGGACCTGTGGCGTGGCCTCCAAGATCGTGCGATATAACACCGCTGGACTATTTCTTGTGGGGCTATGGGAAGTCGCTTGTCTACGCAGATAAGCCCGAGACGATTGACGTCTTGGAAGAGAATATTCGGCGCGTTATTGCTGACATACGGCCCCAATTGCTGCAAAAAGTGGTCGAAAATTGGGCTTCTCGGCTGGAATTTATTCGAGCCAGCCGCGGCGGCCACTTGCCCGAAATCATTTTTAAAACATAATGGCAAACCCTTATCATTATAATAAAGCTAAATTATTGGCCATAACATTAAATTATATACGTTTTATTTCATCTTGAAAACCTAACCTCTAAAAAAACACCCTTTACTATCCTCATCGGGTGCTTTTTTATTTTTGGCGTTCTGTTTAGCTCTTTCGAGCTTCTCCAGGGTCAGTCCAGGCTCGGTTTTATTTCCTTCTGCGGGGAAGTTGAGGCAGTTAGAGTTTTTGCTGAAGCAGGGTTGTATGGAGTAGTATTTCCAGCGTTCGATGATAGCACTTTCCTCGGTTAAGATCGATAAGGTGGCGTTTGTATCATGAATTTTAACAGGATATTTGAATATGCTCTGTTATATTAATATAATAATATGTGCAAGGGTAACATCAACTTCATTAAAAACGGCATATTCTAGTCGTGGTCTAGGAAAAGCAATTTAAAGAACATTTTTAAAGAAGTATATAAAAGTTGGAAAAATGAAAGCTATAACCACGAAAAAATTTAGCATGCAATACGATTTCGAAATTATGTAATATAATTAATGTTGAGTGCCTTGTGGCATTCTAAGAGAGTATTTGAGTTGTAGATGTAGCTATCTAAAGCTTTTAGAACTGATTGGCTGTCCGAGAGTATTCTAATCTGTACTCTCTTGTGGTTTCTACGTTGCATGATGTTTGCTGCTTCCATTATTGCATATAATTCCGGTTGGAAGATGGTGGTGTCACTGGTGAGAGTGAATGATTTGTGGATTCTGGGCCCCACTACTCCAGCTCCTACACCATAATGTGTTTTTGATCCATCAGTGTACCTTTTTTGTGAATCATCATTCATCCATTTTGCGTTTGTTTTCCACCCGTTCCTCTCAGGGAAGGTAACTGTGTATCCTTTTGTGAAACAGATGGTTGGGTCAATGTGGTCTGAAACTTGAGCCATGCTTGTGGTGTTTTTGACTTTATTTATGATACTTAGGTGACCGGAGGTTGCCTAATTTGAAATTTTCTTTCATGTGTAGCATGAGTGCTTGCGTAGCTGCTTCCTCTTGGATTGCTATACGAAGTGATGGGAGATTAAAGAGTGCTTCCATGCCAGCTGTTGGGTAGTTCTTATAGCCCCTGTGATGCACTGGCGCCCTCACGGGTCACTTCACCTGCAACAAACACTTCCATAAATTAGGCATAACTAACACCAGCACCTGCAGATTTTGCTGCGAAGATGAGGAGTCTATAGAACATCTCATCATCGAATGTCCGGGGTTGACGCATAGAAGGAACAAGTTTTTAAACAAGTTCATGCTTATAGATGAGGACCTACAATCACTCCCTCAGAAGGAGCTGGTACAATTCGTAAGCATACTTAACAGTCAATAGACAGCATAGGGTGCACAATAGATCAATATGTCGCAGTGCTAAAGGCCCATACCTTAACCCTTCACTACCATTAACCATTTATTACTGTTATTTTTTTATTACTATAATATTGCCTACACACAAATTACTCATACGCCATGTTGGTCAGTTCTGCAGTCACTGAAATGTGGTACTATATAAAACCAAATTTTGTTTACAGCAATAAAAAACTATACGAGTGAAATACGAAATATTTTTCCAAGAGAAATTAGGAATGCTTAGGTTGTATTTCTGTATTAGTACTACGTACGTACATCGGCCGTGACTCACAACGATCTAATAAAATACAGTATAAAGTACATACATTTTTACCAATAAATGCTATTACTACTGTCATTGGATTAAATTTACCATACATACAAATATTCAATAGCTGACAGCTCATTGACCGCTCGCAGCTACAAGGCCAGTGCTGGCAGGAGGAACTGAGAACAATGACATTAAAGTTCAATTTGTCATTCGAATATCACTTTTGAGTGGGAAATGATGAAACTTATGAGCTGACAAATTGTGATGAATTGACTATGCTGAGTGCTGTGTGTTGTATGCTACTACATACATACATAACAAATGGAAATTACGATACATAAATCGCTCTGACATTTACGAAGATGTACGAGTGTATATAATCAGTATTCTATTATTTATTATGAAAATTCACTAACAAGTGATGGTAAAGAGGTGCTCAGAGATAAACGCAACAAGAGTGTGAAAAAATAAAATTGGGAATAAACATATGTGGTGTGTAAACAAGGCTGCAAATAAAAGCATATCAACACTTTGACCAGTTTTCCAATTTTTTTTTGTTTTTTAATTTGCTTCAGTTCTGTATTATATGGCTCATTTTCTAGCAAAACCCATATAAATGCAAATTTCAAACTACGTAGAAAAAAATAAGAACAATTTCACAAACTTTTCAGCTCAATCCTCACGGTTTTTAATTGGAATTTTCTGTAAATTTTTTGTTATATTAAGTTACCAATTTTAGCTTTTTTAATATACAGTTATATAGCATATGAAATATTTTTATAGCAAAGAGCAAGTTTGAATCTTCTAGGAAATCTGTTTGATTTTTTATAATTTTTTTCCTGGATGTTTTGCGCTTTTTCTACATATAATATATTCACATTTTTTTGCTTATAAAAGTTTTTGAATAAAAATATCAAAAATCCGGCACGAAATAATATAGAGAAAACACTTTCGAATATTAAAAAAAAACGCATCAAAAAACATTAAAAACTGTATGAGTTATCATGCAGACCGCGTCGGAAAAAGTAGTTTCGATAAAAACAAGTTTAAACTTTGAAGTGTATTTTGCTCGAGGCCGGCTGCCGCAAACGAAGGACAGCTACCTGTGCGCATCAAACTCACGTCGGGCAGTTACATTTTCTACCATAACTTTGTACCTATGGGGAATTTTACAATCGACTTCCAATTCTACGTCAAAGACTATAAAGAATAGTAATCTGTAAAAATCGATTTTGTGAAAATTCTGGACGCATGTAAACCCTTAAATGACATTAATATTATTTCGGCACATATCACATAAACATTTTTTTTTAGAAAATATTCTCCCTAAATTTATGTTGAATGCTTAGATTTACAATGCATATCTTATCGTATTTTTTAAATTGATACTTTTTACGCTACAACGTACAAATTTTATTATAAAAGATATTTAGTGGCCATCGTAGTCAAGTAGATTTTGGCATGACCATTGCATGGGTACCGAATTCGAAACTTGTAGTGGACACGAAGTATCAATTGATAGAAAAGTGGTTTTTGTAACAATAGTTGGTCCCCCGTAGCCCTTAAGTCTGAGCAGAAAACTAAAGAGTTCTACATTCATAGGACGTAAGTATTGTTCAGTTATTCATATATTATTATGCTCTGCCCCTAAAAAAGGGGCGGAAGGGCCACTTATTGGACCAAATCCATTTTTTGGTGTTAGTACAACCAACGTAAAGCAGGAAACCAAAAAGTGGATATAAAAAACCCAGGCTTATTGGAATGACACAAATGGCCATAATCACTTCAAAAAGTTATTGAACTTTAATACCAATAGACCAAAATCTGCTCTTATCCTAGACAAAAAGGGCCTCAGATTACTCTGCGGAGCACTTACAGGCCACTTTGCCTGCAATAAATATTTCAATAGAATAGGACTATCTGGCACTAGTTGATGCACGTTCTGCTGTGATGAAGAAAAGTCCATGGAACGCTTAATCACCAACTGTAAAACATTAGGTCACAGGATACACAGAATCCTTGGATCGTACCTACCAGAGGATGAAGACTTACAAATGCTCGCTGCTAAGGAGCTGGTGCGATTCCTCGCAATACTAAATAATTAAAATGGAGCACCTAAGGGCACACAATAGATCAATCTGGTCACAGTGCAATAAGGGCCTTAGCCTAACCCATACAATCACTACCATTTCCATTACCAAGTTCCGCCATAAATACTGTCACAAGGTCCATTTATTTGTAGGAAAGGCTTAGGCATTTTTTTCTTAAAATCTAGCTTTATTCTATTTATTTAATTTTTATTTTTAATTTTATTACAATATGGCTTTGTTCCATTCATTGTTACCCAAGAAAATTAGTAGCCGCCTTTCGGCTTAGCGCATTGCAGACTATCTGCGGTTTCCGTTCAATTTCGGCTGACGCTAAAGAAATTCATAGCAAGACATAAGTATTTTGCAGCAGGAGAAAGGCGTCGTTCAATTGCTCGCTGGTAAGATTAGTGCACAAGATTTCCTAAGGGTACATGGACGCCGTAGCCGAATGGGATGGTGCGTGATTACCATTCCGAATTCACAGTGAGGTCGTTGGTTCGAATCTCGGTGAAAGCAAAATTAATAAAAACATTTTTCTAATAGCGGTCGCCCCTCGGCAGGCAATGGCAAACCTCCGAGTGTATTTCTGCCATGAAAAAGCTCCTCATAAAAATATCTGCCGTTCGGAGACGGCTTGAAACTGTAGGTCCCTCCATTTGTGGAACAACATCATGACACACGCCGGAAATAGGAGGAGGAGCTCGGCCAAACTCGCAAAAAGGGTATAAGCGCCAATTATTGATTGATTGATTGATTTGGTATACCGTTTGGACCCAAAGCTTTCTTGGATTTAATTTTATTATACATACGTTGGGGTTCTTGTTCGGTAACGCGATTGATGCCATCTGCCAATATGTTTTCATATCCTTGAAAATAAAGATTTATAACGATATTACTTAGCAAGTAATTTGTGGGGTTGGTATGCTTTTTGCTTTGGAAAGTACAACCTGGCTTTCTTGCAAGGTTTCTTGAAACTTTCTTGTTTGCTAGTTTTAATACCTGCCTTTAACGATCGCCTTGCTGATCTAAAATTATGAGAATTATCAGCAAAATCGGGTCTCACTCTACTGCACTGCATCGTTCGACTAGCGAGCAGGCATTTTGAACTCAATAGTTTGGTGTTTTCGTTGTACCAGCAACACCGAGGTATATGTTTACGCGTAATACGTCTGGGCATGGAAGCATAGTTAGCTTCTTTTAATCCCTCTACAAGGAATTTCAACCTATTCTCAGTGAACCAGCTGTAGGTTCGAATTGCTGAATGATGTATTCAAGGACTTCGCTATCAAGCTTCTTGAAAAAAAGTTAAATAAAATGTCTTATAAAAAAAATTTTAGGACCCAAAATATCGAAATATCACCTCACATCGCCAAACATCATCATCACCATCATAAAACATTTTTTACACATTACTTATATCAGTTTTTTTTTTTTAATAACACACAAACTGTTTTGGAACCCATAGATGAAACGCAATTGCCTTATTCTCATTGCATAATGCCACCAGACTATTGTAATGGACATACGCGAAAGAAGGCTTAAAGTTTTTTGCCACTCCCTTCTGCGGCCATCACAACCACGGAAACAAGCAAGCTTGGCAGGCTGAGAGAGGCTGCAGATGGACCAAACTGATGTTACCTGTCATGTCCGATCGACTGTCGCAAACCCTTCTGTCATTAAACAGAGGGGAGTGCAGGCGGCTGGTTGGACTGATGACGGGATACTTTCTGTGGGCGAAGCACAAGGAAAGGTTGGGTATCTCAGACAGTGTACTCTGCCCAGCTTGTGAAGAGGAGGATGAGTCGGCGGGCCATTTCCTGTGCGTCTGCCCCGCCTTCGCTCGAATCAGGTTTGAGGTCTTTGGCACTGATGTGTTAAGAAGCGACGATCTTGGCTCCTTGGCACCAGATCTACTTGGCACAAGATCTACTCAGATTTCTGCGGAGATCGGGTAGATTTAAAGAAAATTAAATGGGAATTCAAGTGTAGTACAATGGACTTAATTAATGTCTGAGTGCCGTACTTGCTAGTTGTCCCGACAAAAAGAAAGCTTAAAGTTGCACCCAAAATTAAGAGAAAAAACAAAATGTAAAATAAAATAAATATTTTTTACAAAGTTTTTTTTACAAAAGTTTGTTTTGTTTTACAACATTTTTGAAGTGAAAGCTTCTTCAGAATCATTGGGAGTGATTTGAGAAAAAGTGAAACGAAAAAAGCGACACTCTTGGCTACGAATATTACATATACACGTAGCGACGAACTAAATAACTTTTAGGCCAGCGCCGACAGCATGGCGCGATAGCCGAGCGGCTAGCAATGTGAGCTTCCGATCCAAAATCCTTGGTTCGAATCACAAGAAAAAAAATTTTTTTATACAGTTATTTTATTTTATTTTATGATATGTTTATGAGGAGCTTTTTTTCATGGCAGAAATACACTCGGTGTTTTGCCATTGCGCTATTAGAAAAATAGTTTTCCTTAATTTTGGTGTTTTCACCGAGATTCGAACTGACGTTCTCTCTGTGAATTCTGAATAGTAGTCACGCACCAACCCATTCGGCTACGGCGTTTGTTTAATTTTACTGATACAAAAATGAGGAAAAATATATGAACAAAGTTTGCTTACTGTCTACACATTTTCCAAAGGTGACGGAGAACCAAAAAAAAAAGTCGATTTTCAAACAAATACGAGTGCATATGTGTAATTGTGTTAGAGTTTCGGTCACGCCCCAGCAAAACCTGCGTGCATATGTGTTTGTAACATTCAAAAAAATGTAATTGTGTTAGAGTTTCGGTCACGCAGGTTTTGCTGGGGACGGTCATAATAGCAACCGCGTGTGTATTTTTATATTCGTAAATATTTTCATTTTTAAATATTTACCGCAATTATGCCGAAAAATAATGCAGAAAAGTGTCGTGAATATCGACAGAAAAAAAAATCAATAAATAGCATCACGGAATTCATTCACGAAAATTTAATAAAGTATACACCAGAAGTATCGCGGATACTTAGAAAATATTACAATAAAGTTCCAATGATTTTAAGTGGCGATTTTAACGTAAATTTTGCATTGGACACAGCGGTTCCTTTAATTGACGTTCTCAATACAACATTTAATTTAAAAATGTGTAACAATCGCACTGAATCGACAACACGATCAAAAACAACCATTGACGCGGTATTTCAAAGACATGTTGACAACATCGAAACCAAAGCATTTGTATCATATTTTAGCTATCATAAGCCACTCGTATCATTTGTTGAAATTGAAAACATTGAGGATGAATAATAATAAAATGAAGAAAATAAAATATGAACTTTATAGCAATATTATAATGAGCCTATAATTATCTTGCCCCTAATGCTGCTTTCGTCTTATTCTCTCTCAGTTTGTTCACTTCTATCGCGTCTAACCGTTAGACTGGTGTTTTTTTTTTTAATTGTTTTTTAAATTAACATTTTTTTTACTTATTTTTAATACTTTTTTTAATTTTTTTTTTAATTTACATATTAATTTTCCAGCTCTTTTATATCAGCTTTTTCACCATATATTTTATAGAACCTTTTTGTGCACAAATATATTTCGCCCTTCTTATAATCACAATTTTTTCTCAACAACCGATTTTACTTCATTGCCCGCTCCTTTAATTGGATTCCCCCAGTCATACATTTTTATTGATCAATTTGTACAATTATTTCTTCTCTCATCTTGATTTCTCTATCGCCACTTTCACATTTCCCTACAAGTTTACCGTTTTCCACTACCAGGGCACGCCTATCCTTTTAAGCAGGTAGTTGGCAGGCGAAATATGTAGAGTTTCCCACAGCTGCGTGTAGGGCCTTCCAGCAAAGACTATCTCATTACCGGCACTTTCGCTTTTACGATTACACACGCAGTCATTACTCGGATTTAATAGCGTGTACTTAAGTGTTGTCTTACCTTCAAATTTCCGGCATTAATGTTGGTTTAATGGGTAGTGCTACCCTGCATCCTTCCCCACCGCCGCTGTTTCCCATACGCATATATTTTTGTAAGTATCTGAATCTCGTTTTGCATCTTTCTTCCTGCGAACTCTTCACATCCTTTCGCTTTCCTTGTATTTTTCCTATTTTTTATACTTTTTCATGTATTTTTTTTCTGCACTTGATGCCACTTTTAGATATACTTAACCTTTCTGCTAATGAGCAACATGGTTGCATATCATTTTCATTAACTACACACTAACGAATGAATGAGGGAGCGGAAGAACTGGAAGGTGGGGCAAACGAACTAACTAACTAACGAACTGTGCAACTACTTGTGCGTAGTTGTAACGGTTATTACTAATACAGCATTGCATGGATGATTTTTTCTGTACATGCACATCACCAGCAGATCAGCATCTATGTAATCGTGACGAGGTGGTCCAAATGCAGGCATCTCTTGGAATCGTGCGTTATTTTGACACTCGCAGCTTATAATCTAGACTGCCAGTCAGTCGTATCATATCCATGCCTCCACGCAACGAAATGAGTTGCTTTACACCTGAGCAACGTTGGCAGATATTTCAAACGTGTTTGAAGCGGTCCCTGTGTTACTCGAGTTGTGCACTTATTGGGAAACAGTTTTGCGCAAAGCTCAATTTCATCTCTGGAGCTCTATGCTAGTAAGCGCAAATGCTGCATCCTGGAATCGGAAGGTACGCATGCGATTGTTGGAAAACTAATGCATCCACAAGTGGTGAGTGTGACGCTTTGCTGTGGATTTTTGCGTAATAGCATCGAGTATTATCGGTTTATTGTTTCCGAAATCAATTGCGGAAAATACAATTTCAGTAGCAGAGCAAGGAGCACTCGTTTTTTTGTGCACCGAAAATTTAAAGGTTGCACTCGGAAACTGCTAATATTTCCAATTTAGTCCCCCAAAGCATAATAATAAATTAAAGCAATCGGAGGGGCTCTAAATAGGTTAAATTACACTTGAAATAAAAGTATGGTGTACTTTATTTTAGTCGTAGTCGAGTTAGAGCCTACTTTTGTTTCTAATTTAAACTAAAAAATTCCAGTTGCCAACAGCTGCTACAAAATCGGATAGTAAACTGTTGAGACAAGTAAAAGTTTCAAACCAAACAAATGCTTCGTTTCAATGAAATCAGATATGATTTCCTGATTATACAGGTAATATATGCCCACTAAACATTGAGACTAACTTCTGGCATACGCCATTTGGAAACAAACAATTGAATTAAAAATTATTTTTATTTGTTACTTCAGTCGATTGGTTACATATCAAAAATACATTTAGATTACATTCAATGGTCCATTGTCTTCGATTTTTCGTAGCGTAGAGCGAATGTCCCGATTTAAGTTTTCGACGGTGCTTATATCGACTTCTTTCAACTTCCGCTTGATTTGATTGATCAACTGCCGCTCGTTTCGTGTCTCACAGCCCTTTTCGTATACCATCCGCTTGAGAACTGCCCAGAAATTTTCTATTGGACGTGCCTGTGGCACGTGTGGAGGATTGCCCTGTTTTGGCACAAATGGTATTTTTTGCTCAGTCAACCAATCCAATGGTTTTTTGCTTAATGGCAGCTTGCAAGGTCTGGCCAAAATATGATTACGTCGCTATTGTGATATTTATCGATGAATTTCTTCAGTTTTGGCAAGCATTGACCAACATCAAGGTCAGCATTGATCGCTTTGGCTTTGATTTTGCGAATCAATGGTTCTGAAACACGCTTCGAAGAAATGGCCACACACAATAGCACCTTTAGCTCAAATTTTGATTTGCTGTTGTTTCGATGTTGTCAGTATAAAAACCGTGGTTGCCACTCAATTCATGATGAGAAAATGTGAAGTACGATTCATAATCCAAAATTATGAATTTTTCATTCGCAAAGTGTTCACGACGAAGTCCACGACAGCAATTTGGTATTTTTTCGAGTTATTTCGCTGTATATTTTGGTACTCGCTTACGTTTATGATAAATTGCATTGTTTTCCTTCAAAGTCTTGTGAGCGCCAGACTTTGAAATGCCAAATTTTCGTAATAATTTGCGTGTTGATTAACCAACCTTGTTTTTGGCAGTTGACAGCAGTTTTTTCATTGTTGCGGCACTTACTTTTGGTGGGCGAGCCGGTATAACCTTATTTTTCGGTTCTTTCCCATTCCGGCAATCTTTAAAAATACGAAAAATAGTCGCACGGGAGATTGGTTTACCTTCAAATTTCCCTGTACCAAGTCGTCCAAACAGATTGGCGACAGATTTACGTAAATCCGGCTCGTACGGCATTTTGAATGGAAACTTTCGCATAATTTGAGTTTGACAGTTAAGTATAAGCACACTTGGGCTTGACAAGTGCATGGAGCTAAATCTCTGTGTTTCTTTATGCACTCAAATATATGTGGACATATGTCATACAAAATTCATTGTTTGTAATTTTTAATTTTATATGAAACTGCTTGCCGATGAATTTTCGTGCGCTGAAGCCGATTCTCTGATCCAAAATCAAATATTTGAGTTAGGGGAAAAACATCCAACTCTATGAATTCTCATTTCCAATTTTCTCAAACACATGATGTAATGGGCACTATAGAACCCGAGAATTGTGCAGTGCACAAAGTTACATCAGAAACCAGTCTCATGTAAAGACAGTTCAAATTAGTCGATTTAGTTATCAACGATGCTACATTACTTAGATGTCAAATAACGTAAAAAAAAAAGTTTTAGCCATCCAAACTGGGTGGTGACGATTTCTATGCTAAGAGGTGATGCGACAAAATCACTGTTGAGCCCTTAATTCAGGGGTTTTTGTAATACAAGATGGCGCAAAACTAATTTTTGAATAACTTTTTTATTAAATAAAACTAAAATGGTTTTGAGTGATGGAAATATCAATTTTGACCTTTATGCTCTCCATTCCTTGTCTGTCTGCATACTGCAGCTGTCGAATTCGCACGGCTTTGACGTACGAAGCCATTTACACAAACTATAAATCCTCCGATAGGGTCATTAATTTTGCGCCACCATGTATATGATTTGGAACTTAGCCTTAAACAGTAGGTTTTTAAGTCTTAACCTAATTTAGTCTATTCTTAACCTAATAAATTACTGTTTGTCAATCCATTGGTTGGCCTATTTGGGTATACGTCTGGTGAGGTTTGGTTGTAGCCATTGCCCACTATGGAACAAACTCAGTCTGATAGCTCATTCCGAAGGCCCATAAGGCACTTGTCCTCAAACATTCTGTAACTAATGTAAGTGCGAGATCTATATATAGTGGCAGTGTCGTGGCCTTAATTATTGACATCAGTTCAGCCTGAGAAATACTACAAAAGTCGTGGAGCCAAAAGCCAATAAAAAGAGAACCCTAAATGTTTGTCGGCCTCCGGACACTCCAATTTTGAGTCATCTGTGTAGATATGTGTGGGTTCTTCCTGCCTTATAATATCTCTGGGCGGGACAATCTATTCATTGTATGCCATTGGCTGCCAATTGTGTGTGCAGGAGGTTCGGGTGGGTAGTCGACAATAGGTACATACTTATATAGTCGCTAAAATATAATACATTCATCAATTGAATTGCTTTATTTCCTCCACCAGCCTTACATCGCTGTTGACCATTTATTTATTTACTTTTTATTGAGTATGGGTATAAGTTTCCGTCCTTTATTAGCCAAAGTTACGAATTATTTAAACAATGAAATAATATATGCTATTATGCGAAGTATGTGTCATTGTATCTTTAGGCAGCTTACGGATTCCTCTGACGACTTCTTTTGACTTGATCCATTCATTGAGCCAGTTTGCGATGCTCTCGTAAGAAGCACACAGGCACTTCCAATAGAAAATTTCTGAGCAGTTCTCAAGCGGATGGTATACAAAAAGGGCTGTGAGGCACGAAACGAGCGGCAGTTGATCAATCGAATCAAGCGAAAGTTGAAAGAAATCGATATAACATAAGCACCTCTCCAATAAGAGCTGACTGCAGTGATCGGAACAGATGGTACTCCGAAGGTGCAGTGTCTGGGGAATACGGCAGGTGAACCAGGATTTCCCACTTTATTCTCTCTAAATATTTTTGGACCGACTAAGCAACGTGTGACCTGGCGTTGTCATGCAGCCAAATCAGTTTGTCATGTCTACCGTCCCATTCCGGCCGCTTTTCTTTGAGAGCTCGATTCAAACGCATTAGCTGCAGTCGGTAGCGATCGTTAGTGATTGTTTCAAATAGTTTAAGGAGTTCATTATAGAATACACCCATCAGATCCCACCAGATGCACAATATAGCCTTTGAAGCATGCATTTTTTTTTTCGCATGCTCCATATCCACTTTGGAAGCGTCGAAACCACTCTTTAGAAGTTGTATTTGATGGAGCGTGATTACCGTAAATATTGATCTGATATGACACGTTTCAGCTGCACTCTTCTTTAAAAGGTAATAATGAAGCATAACTTTTTTCGGGACAAACGTAGACATTTTTGATGTCAGATAAAAAAGGATCTTTACGCTTCAAAGGAATATCAACTACTTTTGTGTGTATCAATATTATGAGCCATTGAGTTTTGTTCGTTTTATTTAAATTTTAGGAAGATACTTTTAATTGGACCACCCTGTTCTTGAAGTACTTCTATAAAAACCAATATAAACATATGCGCACTGCAGGCAAAATAATTTACATTTCTCTGCTAATATTTCCTTACCATTTATGTTTTTAGATGTCGCTGTTATTGTACGGGTAACTTGTAATCAGCAGCAATTTGTGTGTATATCCTGTATGTATATGTATATATGTACGTATGTATGTGCTGTAAATAGTTTTTGCTTATTGCTTAATTCCCTTTGTAAATGTGCTGAGTTCTTGCTTCAAAGGATATGGAGATTAATTAAAGGAGCGTAAGATGCTTATGCATTAAAAAAAACCTGAGTTTTATGGGATATTTGCTTGGAAGGGATAATGAGATAAATTTTGATTTTGTTATTATAATTAATATTCTGACTATTTTAGTTATTCTTATTATTGTTGTAAATGCTTTTATTACTTGTATATATTTATTCTTATCATTATAGTCACAGCTTCTTTATCCTTGTTCGGGTTCGCAAATGCCGGAATTATCAAAAGATAGTAACTCTGTAATCAAGTTGTAAGGTGGATATGTTTAAAAATAGAGAAATATTTTATTCATTAAATTGTTTAAAATCTACTGACAAAAGAAAACAAATAAAATTTGAGTGACTAATTGTCTTCAAGCTGCACTTATTATTCCATACTCTTTAGGAGCTTAAGGATTCAACAAAAGTTTTCCAAACATTTTTATTTCTAATCATAAAACGGTTCATTAAACGATTTTCCAGTTCCATTGCGGATAACCCTTTGTCAAGTCATCAATGGACTGCCTCTTCTTATCGTTCCTTGCGGGTTACAAGTCAATTAGCTTTTCTTTATTTCACTGTTGATGCTATTTTGGTGTATAGTTCTTCAGACCTCCTTCTTTGTTATAACTCTTGGCCACCATATCTTAAGTATCAGGTCAGTCCATAAGTTCGTGCGTTTTTTAAAGGTGGTTTTAAAATTAATATTATAAAAAAGATGTTTAAAGTATTTATTAAACAATAATATATTTTCCTTCAATATATAAAATGCCTTCCTAAAGTTTAGGCAAATTTAAAAATATTGTTTGTCCTTGGAGCCAAAATACACTTCGAAATCCCTTTTTATAGCTTCTTTTGAGGAGTAGTTCTTGTTACTCATATGGGATTGAAGTCCATGGAAAAGGTGATAATCACAAGGTGCAATATCCGGAGAGTATGGTGGATGCGGCATTAGCTCCCATCCGAGCTCGTTCAGCTTGCCCAATGTTTGCCTTGCGGTACGAGGTCTTGCGCTGTCGTGGTGAAAAAAAACTTTGCGTCTATTCACTAAAGACGGTCGATTTTTTTTAAGTGCCTCATTCAGGTTTGAAAGCTGATGGGAATAATAATCAGCAGTTATCGTCTGGTTTGAAGTTCATAATAAACAATACCGGCCATATCCCACCAAATAGACAGCAGAATCTTCTTGGGGTGAAGTCCATCTCTAGGGGTCGGTTCTGGTGTTTCATCTTTATCTAACCATTGGCGTTTGCGAACAGGATTATTGTAAAGGAACCACTTTTCATCACCAGTAACGATACGGTTCAAAGAACTTTACTTTTCAAGCCGTTGCAGCAGCTGAGAACACACATTCACTCTCTGCTGAAGGTTGGCGACGGAAAGTCTACGCGGAACCCATTTTCTCAGCTTTGAAACCTTTCTCAACTGAACCAGGTGACTGGGAACTGTTCCATGCGATGAATTTAACCTCTGAGTTATCATATCGACTGTCAAATTTGGCTCAGCTTCCACGAGTTCGAGCAAGGCTTAGGAGTTAAAGACTTCAGGACGACCAGCGCGCGGGGCATCCTTCACGTCGCAGTTACCACTTCGGAATTTTGAAAACCACTTTTGCGCAGTCCTTACACTCACCATATCCTCTCCGTGAACAGTGTTTATTTCTGCACCAGCAGTTGTTGCATTTTTACCACTTTTATAAAATAAAATATAAAATATGCCTCTTATACGCGTTCGAAGATTCCGTTTCGTTTTTTAACGACACGTGCTTTTATCCGCGATTAAAATAACTTTTTGAATGCACAATATATGAAAGAAAATATAAATAGTTCCGTTATATTTCGCGAATAATTTTTTGTACGCAAAAATTGTACAAAAGTGAAATTATGGGTAAAATACGCACGAGCTTATGGACTGACCTGATATACCTATATAACGCAGACACCTGTTTATAAACGCTGGCAGCTTTGCGTTCATTGTCGAAGTTACCAACTAAGTTTCGGATCCGTACAGCATGACTGACTTAACGCAAGCTTCTTACTTCCCAAACAGCCAAAACTGTCAACGTTTGCAATGGTTTCATCATCAATTGCAAACAACGCAGCGTTGTGAGCTTTGATACGCATAGATTACGCATTTTTAATATTAATTTTGAGTCCTGCTTTCGCGGACTCCTTCCGAAGCAAATTTAATTTCATCGAATGCGAGAGTAAAACAGCGTCATCTGCATATTCCAGATCTTCGAGACTGGTATTCATTCTGCAGATAATTGCTTGGTTTACAGAGTCCAATATTTGAAAAATCTAGTCCACTACAAAGATAAATAACTAAGCGGACAAGACACGCCCTTGTCGCACTCCAGTAGTGGAGCTGAAAGCTTCACTAAGCTTTACATTATGAAGAGAATGTATGCTGTGTTTTCGGGTAAACATGATTAGTTCTGTTTTGTTAGGATTTACCCCAAAACCACTCGATACAGCCCACCGGCTTACATCGTTCAAAGCATTTCGCATTATATTGCAGAGCGTATCTGGAAGTTACCTTCTTATTAGTATTGCTACATCATCTGCGTCTAGATTCGTTAACAATCGATTCATTGCCAGTATCTACAGCAGAGGAGAAAATACACCGCCCATAGGGGTACCCCTTCTGACGGATCTGTGTATCGTCGAGAGGCCCAACGTCGAAATTACGAACTTGCCTAATATCAATGGTTCTGCAAATTTTACAAGCCCCTCGGCGACACCCGAATCAGTCGTCGCGCTTGTTATGGCTTTCGGTAAGAAGTTGTTGAAAACGCCCTCTATGTCTAGGAAGTCTACCAGAGAATGCTCTCTATTCTCTATTGATTTTACTATCTCTGTAACTAGTGAATTTAGTGTTGTCTGTGTGGACTTACCTTTAAAGTATGTATATTGTGATCTCGCAAGTAGCGACGATGTCAAGCTTTCTCTTATGAGAAACACATTCACTCTCTGCTGAAGGTTAAAGGTGTCTATTAATGCAAAGGATCCTGAATACAACTATTAAATGTACAATCCGTGCTCCTTGGTTAATCCGTAGCTCCGATTGCGAGCGCGACTTAAATATTGACTCGGTAGCAAACTCAATGGAAAACGCAACAAAAGCCCACGATAATCCAACGAATTGGAGAAGAAGATTGAAACGCAAAAAACCCAAAGACTTAATGGGCTAAATGAATTACACCTTGTATGTACCTCATATAAGAAATACAAAATAAATTGCGCGTTAATTAATAATACTTTTCTTTGTAACGAGTCGCAATGTAAACTTAAAAAAATTAACTAAGAAAAATAAGCTAAAAATGTTATTTTTTTGCTCTAAACTAACGATTATTTTGTGGGTTGTAATATTTTTAATCAGAAATAATCACTATTTTTTTGAGTTTGAGATGAAAACATTTGAAACAACACTTCCACACCTCACTTCAATTCACCTCACCTGAAGTTAACTCAACTTATCTCAACTCGCCCACCCAACTCTCCTTCTACATAAACGCATGAAGTGCGTTTCATAACTATAGCGCAGAGCGATTTGGCAACTTAATTGTTTCTTATTTAATTCTAATAATTGTTTATGAAAATATAGTTCATTGTACTACAAAAATCATATACTTGAAGTATAAAATTTTGTGCAACATTTGTGCTATAAAACCTGGATACAAAATAGAGAATGTCAGCTAATATAATATATAAATTAGCGATCACAGAGTTGAACAAAAGCCTGGTAGAATGAAAACACTTTTACCGCCATACTCAAGTAGCTTGTAAAGTTAGAGGTTAGTTGAAAAACCGGAACTTAAGTTAGTTATGACAATTGAAACGACGTCGCTAAAATAATTTCAACATGAGTAACACAAAACCGTTGAGTTCTGGAAATTTGCCCATATGCACCAGCCATGTATGTAGTTTTATTATAATGTATATACTATGCTCTTCAAGATGCTAGAAATACCTGGTTGCACAAGATTTTTATAAAGTTTTTAAAAACTTAGTAATGAGCTTAGCATATTGCCGCATTTGCTGCCGCTGAGAGATATGAAAACTTCGTGTCTGTATTGTATTTTGGTTACGATTGCGGAAGTAACACCTAAATTTTACTGGCTATATGCATTCGGTCACTGGCTATATTATAGAGCTGTATGTCTAACATCAGCTTGTCGTCCTCAGTGCAGTCGTTCACTACGTAGGGTAAATTGTGAAGCTTCTGAGGTGATGAAATGAAAGATGATGTGCATTCTTACTATGTCTGGCTTGTCATAATGTGTCTGCAAGTTTTATATTATCCCATATTCCAAATTATGCAACCAACTCTGTCGAGCGCTAGACGTTTTGAAATAATTGCTTGTATTGTATTTATTTTTGTATTATGAACTATTTTGAAATTTAAATTTTGAAAGCAAGCAGCACAAATTTTGTTATTTAACATTTAGCATGAAGCGCTCAAAATTGTAAACGCAATACATTCCACCGGTATGACGAAAATATAACATTACTAATGTGTAGAGGGCCTTAGTTGAATAATTCGGAATAGTGAAAATAATTAAAAATTACAGAATTTGTTTAGCAAGAGACAAATGTAGGGGGCACATAGAGCGAGTGTAAGCGGGGCTCGGAAAGTTAAAAAAAAAAAATGCAACGACGTTGCAAGCACAGCATGAATTAAAAGTTTGTAATAATAGTAGCAGCGAGTATTACATGCGACGGCTAGTGAAATTTCCAAATAAGTAAAAACAAAAGAAAGTTGGTTGCTTTTGCAAGCGACAACCACTTTCGCCTGTCATCATAATGAAATTTGCAAATTAAGGTAAACATTCTGGAACCACCAGTGCCACTGATGCAAACAATCTGGGCTTCATGACCTGGCTGGCTGTTGGTACACAGAAACGGCTCTCTTGATGGCAAGGGCTATTGGATGTTAAAGGAAACGGGAATGGTGTTGGCTGATAATGTGACACATCAGTGTGTATATATTATATTTATATATGTGTGAGTATTTTTGTATGTATGTATGCATAAAGTTGCGAATATAAAGGTGCGAAAAATGCCACTTACAAGACGAGGTGTGTAGTGCAAATGCAAAAATGTAGATGTGTGTTTATAAATATTATATTTGCGTACACGGAATTTACGTAGCTCTTCGCGCAAATGAAAGGATAGCCTGGCAAAAAAATTAGAAAATTTGACAATAAAGTATGACAACGTTCACCGTGATGTCGGCGCTACATTCTGATTTTGTGAAATATTATTTCTTAGTGTACATATACCTAATTAGTTGTTTAAATTTTGACGTATTTATGTGAGAGATTTCATGTCACCCATTTTACACCATCAATTGGGCATGAGACTCGTGGCTACTCGACTCGTTCCCAGAGAGTTGAATTTCTTTCAAAAAATTCAGCGGAAGAGGGTGGCTGAAGATTTGCTTGAGCAAGTGAATTCGGACCCATCGTTTATCCAGCGCATCAAAACAAGTGATGAGAGGTAAGTATATGAGCTTGACATTCAAATTAGTCAACAGGTGGCTGAATGGCGCTATCCACATGAGCCGAAACCCAAAAAACCACGTCAAAGTCGGTCAAAAATGAAAGTCATGCTACCAGTTTTCTTTGATCATCATTATGTTGTGCACTCGGAACTCGTTCCAAATGGTTCTACGGTGAACAAAGAATATTATTTAGAAGTAATGCGACATTTTAGAGAGAATGCGCGTAGGAAACGGTCCAATTTGTGGAAAGAAAACTCATGGATCTTGCACCATGATAACGCACCGTCGCACAAGGCTGATATTGTGTACACTTTTTTGACCAAAAACTCGAAAAATATCAGTGAACAACCACCGTATTCACCGGACTTAGCCCCTGTGACTTTTTCCTTTCCCTTTTCCCAAAAATTAAATTGCCACTCCCCGGTCGCCGCTTTGAGTCGATGGAGGTAATTAATAAGAGTTCGCTGAAGGAACTGAAGAAAATCTCTTTAAACGCGTTTATAAGGTGCTTTGATGACTGGACTAATCATTGGCATATTCGTATGTGTATTGCTTCGATTGGAGCCTATTTTGAAGGAGACAAAATATTTTTTTATTTTTTATTTATTAAAAGAGTAACAATTATAAATAACTATTTCACTTAAAGAGCTAAAGCACTGGCTACTATGGCCTTCGGCTATAGTGGAGACAAAATAAATTTTGAAGATTAAGCAGTTATTTTGCGTTTTATTGAACAATTCCCGGTATTTTTTTGACAGAATGTATTCATGTTGAAAATTGTGCTATGGAGTTTTTTTTTAATTTCTTTGGATCTTTTTAACATTTTTATGACTTTTGTATTTTTGGCGATAAAATGTACCTTTTAAAAAAAATTTTAACAACTAAAGTTTTGCTCAAACTTTTTAAGACTTTTTTTTGGTCATTTTTCATGTTTAATTTTTGTGATAAAATGAACTTTCTAAGAAAACTTAACAAAAAAAATTAAAAAAAAAAGTTGTATTATTTGAAAATTTCTTTAATGTTGAAAATTTTAGTATGGAGTTTTTAAAGCCAAATATCTTCGGTTTTTTAATATTTTAATAACTTTCTTTTTAATTTTTGCGATAAAATGTAATTTTTAAACAAATTTCTCAAACTTTTTAAAAAATAGTTTTTTTGACAGTTTTGAAAAATATATATTTATATATATTTTATATTTTTATCATTAATAGCTGAAACTATGCTTAATAATTTCTAAAACTTTCATAGTGGGATTACATTAACCTTTCGAGTTATATTCAAACGTTCTAGTGTACGTAACAATTTCCATTGATTTGCAAATGCATATATGCAATACGCATATGAATCCTGGCGCTTCGCCAAAGCGGTATTTTACACTGATTTTTTACTCTTTCGCGTACATATTTGGAAAGTAATGGAAGTCCATTACGAAACTTGCAGGGGTAACGCAGCCTAATCTTAGCTATTTATGAGAAAGAGAAGAAAAAAATTTGAAAGCGACTGTTTTTTAAAACTGATCAAACCTCAGTTTTTCTGAAAAATTTATAAAAAAAAAAATTAATTTGTTTCCAAGGAAAATGTTTGTAAAATCTATATTTTTCCTAAAAAATTACAAAAAAAAATGTATAAAAAATATTACAAAAGTATTTAAAAGAAATGAAGATATATCACTTTAAAAACTCCAAAAATAAGTCTAGAAGTTATTAATCTTTTTCCGAAACATTTTAAGTTTTCTTCAGTTTTCAGTTTCCTGAATCCACTAAAACAATTAAATCTTATAAGGATTGGTGATAATGTCAATCATTTTTTGATCCATTGACATAGAATCCCTCTAGCGCCTTTAATATTAAGTCCAAAAAATAAGAAAATAGAAATTTAAAAATGTTATTTCATTTAAAAAAAAACCCTGTATCCAAATATTCAAGATGGGCTGCTTTTGAAATGTAACAAAAACATAATTTCTTTTTTCAAAATTTTGTTTCGAAAAAAAATATTATTTTAAAGTATTTTTTAGCACACAAAAATTACGAATACATAATTTATAAAAATTAAAAAAAAAACCGAATATATTTCACTTCTATGGTATATCAAATATTTCAAAATCAAGTTTTTCAAACATCCAATAAATTTTAAAATAATTTTTTTTTAATTGTTTTCAATTTACTTGTTATTATATTCATTATATATATTTTTCATATACAATAATTTGGACCAATTTTCAGAAAAATTTACGGCTATGTCCAAAACATTTTATATCAAAATTTCCAACATCCAAAAAGTCATAAAGTAATATTTTTTTCCAATATTATTTCAATTTACTTATCTTAAAATAAATCTGAAAATTATTAAACTTTTTTCAAAACATTTAATTAACATTAAAAAATTAATTTCTATAAGAATTGCCGATAATGTCAAAACTGTCTAGATCACTTTAATCTTAAGTGCAAAAAGTGGAAGAAAAAGAAAATTAAAAATGCTTTTTCATTATAAAAAACCCTGTAACAAAATATTCAATATGGGCTGCTTTTGAAAAGTAACAAAAACATAATTTTTTTTCCAAAAAACTTTGAACAAAAATATTAAATTTTTTTTCGAAAAAAAAAAACAAAAATTTTACGTACTTTTAGCGCACAAAAATTAAGAATAATGAATTTATAAAAGTTAAAAAAAACAACAGAATATATTTTTCTTAAATAATTCTATAACAAAATTTTTAACATCGATTAAATCTTAAAATAACAATTTTTTCAACCTTTTTTTCAAATTACTAATTAATATATAACCAATAAACCAATTTTCCGAAAAATTTAATGCAATGTTCAAAACATTTGAATCACTCACGTGTTATTATAGCTGAAATAAAGAAATGTACGTATTCTTTCCACTTATCATAGTAAAAATGGGAAATTTGGCTTATTGCTTGTTTGTTGTAAGCAAATCTAGAAAGCTTTAAGGATTAGCTTGAACGGTTGATAACATTACTGATCTTAGAGCTGGTCCAATGTAGAGTAACACGAAGCCCTCTAATATTTCAGAATTATATTCATAACTGCCAACGGTGACACAGGTACCGATTTACGGGTGCACCCGCTTCGAGACCAACTACGTCTTGACCTCATCCCATTTACTTCTTCTTCTAATTATGGATATTTATTGATGGCCTGCAATTTTCCAAACAGTTTTGCGCATTCCACTTAAGGTCAAGAGTTAGCATTGGCAGTATTACCCATTGCACTTAAGGTCAAGAGGTAAGATTCAAAAGGATAGGGAGGCATAAGTGTGGTAAAGATTCATTACTCCTCAGCAAACTTTTCCAATTTTTTTATAAGTTTTTTTTCCAAACAGCTAAGGATAGATAAAGTGAATGTGGCTCATCTATTCTCAGTAAATTTGATTCAAAAATGTAGCATTTAAGTCGGCGGTAAAGAAAATGATCTGTACTACCTTCATCCAACAAACCAGGTTACACAGTGAATCATCTAGGATCCATGTATATATGTATATATATATAAATATATAACACATGGGATTAAAAGTCCCGGGCCTAACAAAGAAAACGCCATCAAGAACAACGTAATCATTCCGGCGCCGCTCTAACATTTCAATACCACTTTTGTAAGCCTCAGTTTTATTTGAGCAAAATTTCTTACCGGCGAGCATTTTTTAGATCTGGGAACAGCCAGGAGACGCTGGTCGCCAAATCTGGCGATCTGAGAACAGAATCTACGACCACGTTGGAAGTCAACAAACCATCGTTTTATTGTTTTTTTTTTTTGTGTTTCCCCATAACACTTTTCAAGACATTGCTTCAATTGAACGGTATTTTTTCCATTAAGAGGCAGTGTAAAATTAAAATACGAAACTCTTTTGTATCCACTGTTTTGTTAGAGTAACTCTTAGCACAATAACTCACGAACTAATGAATAGAATACCATGCAATTTTAAGAGCTGTCTTTTTAAGGTTAGTGCTAACTGAAAAAGGGGTGAATGCAATAAAACTACTGCCATCTAAGTGTTAGGCCCGGGACTTTTCAGCTCATTTGTTAGTATCCTTTAACTCCGTGTGGACCATAGGACTAAACTATCGGGTAACCATTTATTGTCGCCACTCCTAGCTTACTCCTACACCTGTTACCACCCTGTAAGGCACTTTTAGGAAACAGTTGTTTTGCAGTTGGCTGTACTGCATCAAAGGCTCTCTCTCTTGTTAATGCACGCTTTCATTAAAACTATTCACGACTTTTTCCTCTATACTTGGTCCTAAAAGTGCCTCCGGTCCAATTGGACATTCCAAGTACCCACAGTTTGCCTATTTAGCAACCAGTTTGTTGCCTTGAACACCACAATGTCCCGGCGCCCATATAAATTTAAGCTCACTCCGTCTGGCAACAGAGTTTTACCTTAACTTGCATTCTTGAACAACGGCCGCCCTATACTTAAGGAAAATATTTTTGTTCAATTTGAAATGCCAGTACACTCCCTTCTTTACATAGCCACAATTCAACTTTACCAAGGTATCAAAGTATAACAACACCGGTGATGTTGAAATCTAACCACAGCTTATAACTTTGAGCTGCTAGAAGCAATAAGTCTGTGTGCGTGGGCTCAAAGTAGCGGGCAAACGAATAGCCTTTTAAATTGCGTTTGAATTGTTAGTGCCCATCTACGGACGAAAGTTCAACATAGCAGCAATAACCCAACGCCAAGCCAATAAGGCTATGTGGAAAACACTCGTATTTTGAAAAAGTTTAGAGGAAGTGGCGAAACATATGCCAATAACAAATGCAAAAAGAGATTCGTGCATTGCCAAAAATATTGCACGAGTAGTACGCGTACACGGATTTACATGTTCTGGGTCGAGTTCGGCAACAAAATATCGACCATTAACCACGCACCCCTTTAGACAAAGCGTCGCTGCATTTACACACATACATACATATGAATATAACTTATATGTAAATGTGTATATGTGTATGAATAGCACTTTGTGCAGCCAGCAAATGCATAAAAAACAAAAATACAAAAAATACGCTTCTGACTTTCCCCGAAACCCACACAAACACACACACACACACATTTCTCGCTCTTTTGCCATCTGCCTGACAGAAATAAGCAATTTTCCGTATATTTTGCAACTCGAGTAAAATCTGCGGAAAATTAGATTCGATAGCAATGGCTGCCACTCCAAAGCAAGCCATTGCACTATGTAGCACCACATTTTACAAACGACAAATTTGTATGGAAAAATACTGTGTGGCGTATTTTTGGGCCAACAACAAAAATTGTTGTCGATGTCAGCCACACTTAGGGCTCGACTCAAATATTTTATGCTTTTACTATTTGTTGTGGGTCACACAATCTTCCTATGAATGGACGTTTGGCTGTTTGTGTATCGCAGCACTGCCGCAGACTCGTAAAGAAAGACGAAAGTGAAGGGGCGGAACTTCTGCGGATGGGTTAGGAATTCAATGTTGAAATTTTTGGTTCAAATACTTGTACGCTTGCAACATACTGCGGCTATGCACTACAGCTGAGCGTAGCAAATAAAGGGTAGTAGGGGACTGTGCATGTAGCTGTGACAACAAATTTGTTTCAGCCATGGAGAAGCGTGATTGCCGATATAGTGTTTCAGTTATATTTACTGGTTTCATACACAAATACGAGTATTAAAAATTTTAAGTAAATACTTTATAAATGCACAACTCTTTTTACCTTAGCATTGGCGGTTGTTAAGTAAAATGAAAACAAAAAAAAAACACTATTTCTTGCAATAATTTATTTTGCCATTTTCTAGAGAGATACCATTTAAGGCATGCATCTTCATAGATGTGTGACCATCAACTGCTTCACGTAAATTTTATTTAAGCTTCAATTTACTCAAATACCCTTTGCGAGATGGTAATTGTAGTTTCGGTAGTAGGAACGATCGCCGTCACTGAATGAGTTTGCCTGTGATTATCATTCAGTCGGGCACAGGTTCAAAACAAAATATGGACTTGAACACCGAATGATAATTTTTTTGTTTTTTAAATGCGTTTGCCACTTGGTCGAGGATGTCAAACCCCCGAGTTTATTCTTGTCTTCTTGCAGTCGGCTATTATCTTACATCTACAAGTAGACGCACATCACAAATTGGTAGAGCAACTAGGCTAAATACGTAATAAAGGTTTAACACATTAATTGTACATCTTCTTCTTCTTCTTTATATATAAAAATGAATGTTTGTCTGTATGTCCTCGATGAATTCAAAAACTACTGGACCGATTATTATAAAAAATGGTATATAGGTATATGTATTTTTCCACGAAGAAGGTTTGTAGAATATGCTCATTGCTGCCACTCGCCACCAGGTGGCGCTGCAGAGTAGCAAGTTCTGCCCCGTACAACCGATTTTTTCGAAATAAACAAAGTCAATAAAATGGTTACGAATGAATTTAATATTTGTGTGCTGATTTTTCTTTAAAGTTATTTTTCTTAAATTTATTTTAGTTGTTGGCGTAGCAACGCGCGCCGAGTACAGATAGTATTTTATAAAGAAAACATCTTTCTGCTCGTATTGCCGCTCCTACTCCGATTATAGGACGGGATTTAGTTAAATTTAGTACTACATATTCGTCATCGGGTGTCAACCTCTGATCGAATATTGCAGTTAGTCATTTATTTTTATTTGACTTTAAATAAAATATTAAAAAAAGAGAAAAACTTTATGAAATATTAGTACTAAGAGCGACGCGGATTTATAGCCCGCCACGGACTATCAAACCAGCAGCATTACCTAATACTGTGGATACTATTTGCTATTATTACAACAACAATAGCAACGTTGAATTGAATAATAGTGAAGTTATGTACTAGAATACTTTTATTTTATTTTCCCTTAATTTCATATGTATGCTTTAATAAAAAATTAACGAAGAAAAGTTTTCAGCAAAAATATCGCAAATGCTGTAAAAAGATGAACTAACTTAATTATGTCAACGGCCGCCGTAGCCGAATAGGTTGGTGCGTGACTATCATTCGGAATTGAGAGCGAACGTAGGTTTGCATCTCGGTGAAACACCCAAATTAAGAAAGAGTTTTTTCTAATAGCCCCTCGACAGGCACTCCCAAATCTCCGAGGGTATTTCTGCCATGAAAAAGCTGCTCATAAATTTTGGAGTCGGCTTGAAACTGCAGGTCCCTCCATTTGTGGAACATCATGATGCACACCACAAAGAGGAGGAGGAGCTCGGACAAACACCCAAAAAGGGTGTACGCGCCAATTATATATACATATATGTATATATATAACCAGGTGTATGACAAGCTGCGCTGTCTTCCTGGAACCAAATGTCGTCGATGTTTAGCTGATTACTTTTTGGCAACAAAAATTCAGTCAGCTTGGCATGATAGTGCTCGCCATTCACTGTACTGGCAGCTCTTTTTGAAGGATATAAGGACCGATGATGCCGCCAAAGCACTACGAATATCGGCAACAGATTTATTTATGTCAAATTAAATTTCCATGGGTTGGAAGCGTTGGTGTGGCGTCAACACAGTTTGCCATTCTGAGCTGTTTAACTATAGTTATCGATGTCGATAGTTCTCATGCAGCTAAAAAAACACCCGATATTTCGCAGAGACCGTTTGATAGACCGAAGTCAGTTCGAAGTGCATCACACTATAGTAATCATAATAATTATGAGCACGATGTTGATTTTCAAGGAATTTTCCCGTTTACCATTTATATTCGAGTTGATTTTCGAGCCTCCATTTTAAATAATCTTGCCGGATTTATCAGTTTTACAAGAAAAATATTTATATGCGTATTCATGCGCGTATTCTGCTTTGATGCCTTTCTTTTGAAGTGCAGTAAATGTTTTTAATGATTTTTTACTAATTTTTTTACTTTATTTTGAGAACTAAATTAATATATGTAGGTAAAAGTTTCCTTAGGAAATTTTTTCCAAATAGTTTTCGCAATAAGCTTCACTTCCGGAGAAATGTAATCAGGCAAACTACAAGTCCAACGACGGGAGGGAGTGGAATACCTAGTTACGCATTCCTGGCCCTTTTCTACCCTTAAGTTGGAGCCAGTGTAGATGGTATCAAAAATGTTGATGCAATACTTTAGATTCGACCTTTCAAATGAAAAATATAAACTTTTGAGTGTGAATGGGTTTCGGAATTAATTTGAATTCCCCGTTAAAAAGCCAAGCATTGACCCAGATTTTTTCGAAGAAAAGGAGGTGACACCCAGATTTTTCTTTGTTTATATCTGTATGTATGTAACGTACATATATATCTATAAACTTTATTTATATGGCACTTTTCGAGAATTTTTTTTGTTTTACATATTATTTTAAAACGAGTACATCTCGTGACGGTCGGCACAGTATCTGGAGAATATTGCGGTGGGGTGCAATTTCCCATTTCCGTGTTTCCAGGTAGCTTTTAACGGGTTTGGCAACGTGAAGCCGAGCGTCGTCATGCTGTAGAATCACTTTTTCATGGCTCTCCGCGCATTGCGGCCACTTCTCGCGCAGTGCTCGTCTCAATCGCATCAATTGAAGTCGATACCGATCCCCAGTGATGGTTTTGCTTGATTTTAACAGTTCATAATAAATAAAACCAACTTGGTCCCACCAAATACATAGCCGAGGGGCCGACGTAGAAGCATGACCATGCAGTCCCCACGACTTTCTTTTCTTTGGTTTGCTGTAACGAATCCATTTCTCCATCCCGTCACGATGCGATGAAGAAAACTCTTCCTCTTTTGCGCTGGAGCAGTCGTTCTCAGGCGAAAAAACGACGTTTAACATCCTACAGTTTTAACTCATACGGAACCCAAGTCCCCTGTTTCTGAATCATTATCAAAGCATGAAATCGGTTGGAAATGGATTGGCGGATAACTCCTAATACTGAGACTAGTACTTCTTGCGTTTGACACCGGTCCTCATTGAGCAATGCCTCCAATTCAGCGTCTTCGAAGGTTTTTGGCCTTCCTTCACGTGGACGGTCGTCAACGTTAAAATCACCGTATTTGAAGCGACGGAACCAATCTCGGCACGTTGTTTCACTTAAAGTAGCATCTCCATAAACTTTTTGTAGATCTCGATGCGCTTCAGCTGCCGTTTTTTCGAATGAAAGAGGAAAATCAACACTTCCCGCAAATGACGTTTATTCCGCACAAAATCAGACATTTTCACAAAACCAAAAGTATATGGTACCAAAACCAAATCAGTAATGTGTTGAAACAGTTTGTTTACCATATGTCTAAGCTTGGTTTATGAGGTTTAGGTTATGTTAGAATCAACTAGTACACACTGCTGGCGGCATCTATTGACAAACAGCGAGAACTTAGATGCGCACCTAGCACAAATTTTTTTTAGCGATATCGCGCTTTTCTTCATATAAAAAATATATCGTTGATTCTATTTATGAGGCTATGATTTTCTAAGGCATTGAGCTATAATTTTTAAGAAAAAATAATGAGTACCGTAAAAAGTAGAAAAATAGTCAAAACTGATATCCATTTTAAGTTGCTTTTGTAGGCCGTACACAAAGTTATTGGATTTTACTAAATTAAAATTTAAAAAACTTTATAAAATTTAATTAAAATAAAGTTATGAAAATAGAGAAAAACAATTAAGAGATTCGTCTCAGCGAATTGGTTTTATAGATTTAAAATCTGATAGGCCTTTAGAAAAAAGACATAAATTAAATATTAATAATTAAATATAATTAATCCTATATATATGTGAGACTTAAGGGCTATGTTGTATTCTCCCAACGCTTTCACTCAAATTTGAAGTTATATTGTGCTTTATTAAATGTAGTACAACTTATCCTCTGCCGATTTTCGGTATACGGCTGGATTAGGAAAAATGTAAAACGTTACACAATACAAGGACTGCTTGAAAGGCCCGTGGAAAGTGAGAGTGATGGCACTACTGGCGCGTATCGCGATTATGTTTAGTTAGTAGCATCTCAGGGAAGAACACACACCAAGTTTCAGCCAGATGGTTTTTTTATTTGTGTTTGCCAATCGTTCGATTCGAGGATTTTTTTATTTGATTTTCCTTTCCATTACGCCAATGCACCAGCTCACGCCTTAGCAGTTGTGGTCGTAAAATTAATGGAAAGACGATTCCAACTCATTCCACATTCCTCTATTCTCCAGACTTGGCTCCCTCGTATCCCTCTGTCTACTATTTGTTCCCCAATTTGAATAAATTAGAGGGAAAAAGATTTTATTCAAGCGAGGAGGTGATTGCAGAAACTAATGGCTATTTTTCAGACTAGGACAAGCTCTATTATTCGGAGGCTGAGGATACTATACTAAAAGGATAATATGTCGAAAAATAAAAATCGTTTACCGCAAATAATTAAGTAGTTCTTATTTTTGCAAACGACCCCCGTATGCTTGGACATCTCTGAACTTGTGTGTCTTCATATATTTATTTTCGGAAAAATATGCAATTTTTTACCTGATTTTCACCTTCCGCTCCAAGAAAATTATGACTAACGGAGTTAGGGTTTTTTTACTGAAAAAAAGTTCAACATGTACTACTTTGTATAGAAGAAACAGCGTTCCACCTGAGCGAAATAAAATTCACAAAAATCTGTAGTATTTATAGTCACTTGAAGCTTGCACGAGTATTCAATGGAATATAAAACTTCATACAGAGAACAATTCTAAAAAATCTGGTTAAAGCGTTTTGAAAAGTTTTAAAAAATGCTGTACAAAGTTTGAAGCTTTGTGTTACATGATTTTTGCTGTACTATGAACTATATTTTTATAAAGTAAAAAAATAATGGTGTGCTTATAATTTTGCAAAGGTCTATACATGAAACCGTAGTAATGCTGATAGTGGTAAGGGCAATATTTCAATTTAATAAATAGATGAAATAAAATAGTTCTCTCTTATATTTCTTGCAATATGAATCAGAAAGTTTATTGATCAACCTGTTTGTCCTTAAACCAAAACCATTATTTGGCTGGCGATATATCGAAAATACATATCAGAGAAAAGTGTGAATTTTCGGACTCTGTGATTTCACATAGAATTGGGGTAATCTAATTAGTTGTTTTTTAATCTAAACGAGACTTCTTTCACTATTTCGCCTATTTAAAATTACAACTTACAATTTTACTAGTCATATTAGTAAAATCCGCCTCAAGTTTGGTTGATTCACCTAAATTATTGATCCAGGTTTGAATAATTGCATATAAAGACGGGCGCATAAATGAGAAGAAAGAAAGAAAGAAAGGTTGCACAAATATGTTCAAGAGCTTAAAAAATTTAAATTCAAACGTTTTCACAGAGTATTGTAAATTTGGCAACATTAGTCGCTGCCACCGTTGTTTGCTACCTGGTGGCTCCAAATTAAGTTTCAGATGTTGGATATTTGGCAGTGCACTCGAGTGTGGGTTCCAGTTTTTTCCAATGTGCACACACATCCTACTCAGATAAATGTGAAAAAAAATTGCTTTGGTATGTTGGTACATGAAATTGGCGTGGTTGGCATTCAAAGCTGAGAGCCAAGTTGAAGCCGCAAAGTAAACAAAAGTAAAAACTAATCGTCGTCCTCATACTTGCACTTATATTGCGCCAGTATTGTCCCTTTACTCCCTTTGCTTACATATCTGCAGAAAATCAAGTGCTCACACACAAAGTTTGATTGAAAGTTTTCAAAAAACCATGCAGCAAAATACACAAAGGAACGAACCGGGAGAGCTTCGTGCATAACGTACATATTTGAGTGTTTACAGCAATAAATTTGGCTAAAAACATTCATTACTTCCACACACAGGCTGTAGAGGTTGCACATACAAACACTGAGGCAATTAAAAACTCAGCACTAGCTGATTAATTTATATGATGCCAGGAATTTGGTGCTTCGTGAATAAATTCAAAGCATATGCGGTTTAATATCCGTTTCAAAATTTATAATTTTAATTTAGTGAAAGGCACTTACTTACTTATAGTTAGTTGAAGTTTTAGTGAAGTGGAGTATTTAGGTATACGAGTACATGACTGTTCTATGTCTCACTTAACATATGAGAATATACCAACATTTTTCTTCACTGAACAAATCTGACAACGTGAACAGTCCACTGCCTTTCATAAAACCAAATTCGCGAACTTTATCGAACATCGGAGATGGTGTGAATTTCTACCGAAATATCGTAAGTTCATTCTAGAAAAGGATATTGAAAAAGTATTTTATAATAGCTACAGTTACATTTTCATATATTTAATGCAATAAATTTAGGTATATTCCATTAGTTAGCTTTAGTTGACTGCAGATCCAAGACACGTGCGCGAAGGATCATTGAGGCCAGCTGTCATGTCAGGGAGAGCGCTAACTTTGCCATTTTTTTACCAGTGCATTAGGTTGGAATAAAAAATTTTTTTATGCTACCCCCGACATTTGGTTTATGACTAAAAGAATGAAAGAAAAAATTAAATTTTGTTTACTTAATATTACATGGGAAAAATGCACTTTTCCGTAAATTTTATTAAATATTTACATATTGATATTTTTTGGTCTCCTCTTTTGATTTCTATTCACAAATATCAAAAACGCTTTGCTATGCTTTATTCAACAAAAAACGAAAAAAACAAAAAAAAATGCATAGAGACTCTGACAGCTCTCCAAAATTTAAAAAATTAAAAATTAAAGTACCAGAAGATATATTAGTCCCGTAAGATTGTATAAGATTGTACAAAGCTCACTGCCCAACCTATTACCCGCTACTTCTTCGGGACTGCTTATTTGTTACGGAAAACTTATTCGCAGGCAATTCGCCATCCGCAACCTGTGACCCGTCCGATAGCCTGCAGCTTGGCACTATGCGCTCAAAGCCGGCGCGATAGCAACTAATTACAATAATAATAATTAGTATCACTTGCATATTTTAGGGTATTACTTTTTGGACATTTCTGAAAAGGAAAAAAAAAATGCATAAAAAATTGGTGTCTAATTTTTTTTGACCATAGAATGAATTTTAGGGTGGCATCATGAGGAAGAATTTTTTTGTACCATTCTAATATATTGGGTTGGGGAATAAGTTCATAGCTGTATTTTCTATAATTGAACAAAGATTTGTTTGCTGTTTGGCAAAGGGTAAGTACTCATTCGATAAAACTATTTTTGCTGTACAAAACTACGTTAATTGTAATTAGTTCTGAGGCTTAGAAATGGAATATACAGGAGGCAAAAATCAACATTTTCGACACCTGCTCTTCTTTGCTTTTCATCGATGTCAAGAAGCTGAAGGACATTTGCGACATGTGTGGAGAAGCTGTCATCGGGGGGTCTATAGCACGGAAATGGTTTGGAAAGTTCAAAAATGGTGACTTTGACGTCGATGACACGTCCCGCAGCGGAAGGCCTTCTGAATTCAAATCACTTCGAAGGAGAAGAGTCGGCACACTTGTCGTGAATTGGGGAAAATGAATACGGAATGAATTGCGATCATAAAACAATTCTCAATAATCTTCATTCAATAGGATTAACCAAAAAATTGGAAGCCTGGGTGCCTCACGAGCTCAACGAAAAAACCAAAGAAAGTCGCCTTAAAATTGCATTGTCAAACCATACTCCTTCATGGCAACGCCAGGCTTTATGCTGCACAAGTCCTCAAATACGCACTCCAAGACCTCAATGTGGGAGTTCCATCAGCATCCGC
This sequence comes from Anastrepha obliqua, assembly GCF_027943255.1. Lineage (NCBI taxonomy): Eukaryota > Metazoa > Arthropoda > Insecta > Diptera > Tephritidae > Anastrepha > Anastrepha obliqua. The sequence continues at coordinate 56,209,035 of NC_072892.1, read as the reverse complement.
CGTATTCTCCGGACCTTGCACTGATTGATTACCTACTTTCCCGCTCCCTGTCAAACCATATGAAAGGCGTTACCTTCGATATCAAAGAGGTCCTTAAAAACTGGCTCAACAAATTCTTTGACACGAGAATAGACGATTTTTGACGGAGCGGCATAAACAAATTGGTTGAGAAGAGTTAGCTAAAAAGCATACAGCAACGGCGAATATATAATTGATTAAAGGGTTAGGGGTAGTTAGAATTTTCAAAAAATTGGATTAAGTTTTATGTTTTCCTAAAGGAGGATAAATAAATTAATAAAAAAATAAATTTTGTGTGAAAATTTGAAGTGGATCCGAAAAATACTCTTCAAGTTATTCAACAATTAACAAAGGGCGCTCGGGCGCTCCGGAACAGATTTTTTTGTAATAGGACTATGGTTAAGTTCGTGCGGTTTTTTTTCGAAATTTGAAACTTTATTGACGTAAAATGGTTACAAATTTAATATTCAAAGTATTATCCATCGCTTGCTACTACTTTTTCCCATCTTTCTGGCAATTCACGGATTCCCTTTGTGAAAAATTCGGTCGGTTTTGCCGCAATCCACGAATCGATCCATTTTTTGACTTCATCGTAATTACGGAAGTGCTGGTCAGCCAGGCCATGTTGCATCGATCGGAAGAGATAGTAATCGGATGGCGCAAGGTCTGGACTATACGGCGGGTGGGGTAGGACATCCCATTTGAGCGTTTCTAAGTATGTTTTGACCACTTGTGCAACATGTGGCCGAGCATTGTCATGTTGCAAAATAACTTTGTCGTGTCTATCGGCGTATTGCGGCCGTTTTTCTAGCAGTGCTCGGCTCAAACGCATCAATTGTCGTCGGTAGACATCCCCCGTAATCGTTTCATTCGGTTTCAGTAGCTCATAATACACAACACCCAGCTGGTCCCACCAGATACACAGCATAACCTTCAGGCCATGAATATTCTGCGCCGACGTCGATGTTGAAGCATGCCCAGGGTATCCATACGTTGCCCGACGTTTTGGATTGTCGTAATGGACCCACTTTTCATCGCCAGTCACAATTCGATGCAAAAAACCCTTTCTTTTGTGCCGTTGAAGCAGTTGTTCGCATGCCATAAAACGGCGTTCAACGTCTCTTGGCTTCAATTCATACGGCACCCAATGGCCTACCTTTCGGATCATCCCATGGCTTTTAAACGTTTGGAAATGGTTGATTGATCAACTCCCAAAGTTTTTGCAACCTCTTCTTGCGTTTGAGCCGGATCTTGATCGAGCAATTCCTCCAATTCGGTATCCATGAACTTTGGCGGCGCACCCTCGCGTTCTTCGTCTTCCAAGCCAAAATCACCACTTTTAAAGCGTGCAAACCACTTCTGGCACGTTCGCTCAGCTAGAGCATGCTCACCATAAACTTCCACCAAGATACGATGACTTTCGGCTGCTTTTTTCTTCATATTAAAATAATGAAGAAGAATTCCCCGCAAAAACACATTATTTGGCACGAAATTCGACATTTTCAAGTGTGGTAAAAATATTGTTGTTTACGCTTCAAATAAAAAACTTATACTGACGTTTGTGCCTTACGACAGTAGCTCTCCAATGAATGTTTGGAAATGTGGATCGATGGAATAATAATCAAGTTACGCCATCTGTTGTAAAACCGTAACGAACTTATTCATAGTCCTATTATTTTTCTCGAAACAATGTTTTTTGAACTGGTGATTACTGTAACTTAAGACCCGCTTGGTAGATTTCAATAAAATTTATACTGCTTTTGAAAAACATAAAAAACTCGTGGCTGATCGAAGGATTTTTTTCAAAAAATTTGATTTTTTTTAACAATTGATTGTCGGTGTTTTTCTCGAAAATTTGAAAATTACTTCCTGTGGTCACCATATTGTTAATTTTGGAAAAAAGGTTCGACAAGATTAATAAAACTAATTTCTCTTGCCCAATTGATTTTAGATGAATCTCCAAGGACTTGTGATGATCACTGCAAGGGGCTTCTGGAGAAACGGGCTACGAACTCATTCACCAGTTAAGTTCTTTGTTTTAGTCACGTATATTTTTATTCATATGAAATATAACCTTCCACCAGTTGAGACTGCAAATCGGCTATACTTTTACCAGGAGTATACCTATGAAATGAGACTTTTTTCAATTTCAAACGTTTATTAACAAAAAAAGCTTAGAAATTTAATCTTCAAAATAATAGCCATCGCTAGCGACACATTTTTCCCATCTCTCAGGCAATTTATGGATGCCGCACCAAAAACTTGGCCGTCTTTGGCCGCAAACCAATCATCGAACCATTTTTTTGGCTTCTTTGTGAGATTTGAAGCGCTGCTCGGAAAGTGCGTGGCCCATCGATGCAAACAAATGACAATCGGAAGGCGCCAAGTCTGGTGAGTAACCCGTATGCACCAGCGGTTCCCAATCGTACAACCAATTCCCGTGTCGCTCTTGTTCAATGTGGCGGTGCATTGTCATCAAGAAAAAATACTTTATGACGTCGATCGGCATTTTCTGGGCGTTATCGGTGTATAGCGCTGTTCAAATCGGCCAATTGTCGTTGGTAGCGTGCACCGTCAACTGTTTTACCTGGTTTTAATAGCTCGTACCAAATCATGCCACGCTGATCCCAGAAAACACACAGCATTCATTGCCTGGCGGCCGAAGCGATTTGGTTTGGCCGTTGTTTTTAGCTTGTGACCGGGAGGGCCATACGATCGTTTACGCTTGGGATTGGAAAAATACCAATACCATACCATTTTTCATCACCCGTAACTATTCGATGCAAAAAAGACTTCCTTTTAAACCAGGAGAGCAGAATTTCACAAGTGGTTTCACGATGTCAGCAAATCGTAGTTTGAAGGCACGAAATTCGACATTTTTAAGAGCGACAACAAAGCATTGTTGTATGAAACGTAACAAACAATGAACTGAATATTGTTGATAGATGACAGATGAAAAAAAAAGACATTTGGGAAGATTTAAAAATACTCCTAGCGAGATCTACGGACTAATAGCTGAAAGTCTCACCGTATAGGTATATGCCTGGTATGTATTATACTGTTTTAGATATCTGAAAAAGCATACCAGCTTTTAAAACAATTTGTAGATTTTTCGTATAAAACATTTTTAATGAAGTAACTCTTAATGAAAAATCATAATTTCAAAAATTTATCAACCAGCCATTTTTGGCTGACAGGTAAATTTTCTTAGATAGCAGATATTTAAGAAAAACATAATACAGCGTTTGCTTACGAAACAAATTGTTTAACTCCTTTCACAAAAATCTGGTAAATATGCAAAACCAAAAAAAAAAAAAAGAAAAGAAAATTACAACAAAATTTATAACTAAGCTATGGATAAAAAATAGTATATCTTTTAAACCGAAGGTTTGACCATTGGGTGCACTACAAAAACTAAGCTATTATTAAGTAAACTTATGCCGAAGCCGATCAGAACTCAGTTCGGTCGTTTTCTAATTAATTTACAGAACTTTGATTTATCTTTTTATCCCGCTGAGAAAAAATTCCAAATCTGCGCACTTCTTTGCAGTTAAGTGGCTTAACTTCTTAAATTATATATTTTTACTAAGTTGAAAATTTTTGGAAGTAGGTGGAATAACTTTTAAAACTTTTATTAATCCGAAAAGAAATATTATTACAAGTGTATAAGAAATCATATTCATAATTAAATTGAAATCCCACATTGCGTTCTTTTATATATTTCGCTCGATGTGTTCGCATTCATTTTTCTCGTTTTAAGTATACTTAACCCATTTTCGGCAGCTGGTCGATTTTTCGACCACCAACTTCGGACTCCAATATCTCAGAAACTAAATGTAAATTTATTGATCAGTTTTCACAAGTTTTAAATTTGGAATTTAGTTAATTTCTAGAGCATAATCTTTTAAGAAAAAAGGTTCAGGGCAGATTTTTGTAAAAGAATGAAATTATCACTATTTTTACGTGTTTTTTGTGCAGATGAAAAAATAATGAAAAACAAAAAAACAAATAATTGTTACTAATTTATTGTGAAGAGAAAAGATGAAATTAAGAGAATCAGAAAAGTAACATATGGATATTGCAATAATTTTTACTGTTTCATGGACGTAAACTTTAGTGGCCAGGAACTGTCATGTAGGATAGAACAAAATCCAGCAATATTTTTTTCTTATAGAAAGAGATGGAAGTGAGTATCTTTGTGGTATAGGAAAGGTACTACCCCTGCAGGGAAAATCACTACTAGTGAACCAAAATTCTAGTTGAGCACTAGTACCTTACCTCCAAAATCGAACCTGTCCTATATTGGATGGTACGGGACTATTAGAAAATACCTACAAATCGAACTAGTTCTCATTCGTCTAATATCGAACTAGGGCGGAACTATCCTAAAAGGGATGCAGTGGTGGAATGTTGGCATTCCGCTTAGAATTTTAGTTTTAGAGTTTTTCGCTTGAATATGCTTTCTATATGCGTTTCGCATATTCTTTTTCGTAGTTTCGGTCGTATAAAAGCACATTTGCGCCTGACGTCATTCAAACCTGGGAGCTTGTGGATATAACAAATAATGGTAAGTACGTTTCATTTAATCATTCAAAGAAATTCGATGCTTTTAAAAATAATTTAAAATCACTAACACAGGAAAATCAGTACACTCATTTCTAAAAACTTTATTTTCATTGCCTAAAATAGACTGGTTCTTATTTGGCGAATATAGAACTAGTTCGAAACTACAGAAACGGTAGTGCAGCAGGGGCAATTTCGATTTCCTATGACATGGCCATGTTAAATTCAACAGTTGTTTACATGCAAAAGAGATTTATCGCAAACTAGTAGTGGCGAATAACGTACTAGAGGCGTACCAGTTCAGAACTGGGCTATTTCCCTGCAGGGACATTATGCTTTCGTACTTCTGAAAGTGGGTACTTATTTTCCAGTTCATTGTACGGGGGAGCAGCAACCCCTCACGATAAAACTATTGGTCTAGGCGCACAAACAGTCTTAGACTTGCTTGCCAATGTATCTGACCCCGAGTGCCACATCATTTTCTTTGATAATTTTTTTCTCTTCATACCATCTAATGTGCCCTCTGAACGAACGTCGATTTTTTGCAACTGGTACTATTCGCGAAAATAGAATGGGCGATTCTCCTTTGAGAAACTTAAAAAAAGAAATACGAGGAACATTTGACCAACTACTTGATCATCAGCAAGAAATATTGACTGTTCGGTGGAATGATAATGCTGTAGACAATGTTATAACTAATAACTCCACAGTCAATCCAATTATTAGCACTAAAAGATGTTGTCGGAAGAAAAAACAAAACATCACTATCCCGCAGCCAAAAGCTATTCCAGAGTATAATCATGGCATGGGTGGTGTGGATCTCCATGATAATGCGGTGGCAAATTATAGAATATGTATGAGAGGAAAAAAATGATGGTGGCCAATATGGACAAATGCTCTTGGTAACGCAATGGTCAATGCATGGAAACTTCATTGTTTGATGGCAAAAATTGAAAAGATAAAACCCCTGTCACAAATTGATTTTCGTTCCAAAGTCACAACAGAATTATTGAATTACGACAAGGACGAGCACGAGTATGAAAACGAACATGGAGATGAAGGTCCATCGAACCTTCCCCGGATCAATGAAAGGGTACACGCCGTCATGAGAAGCATTGAAAACAAATTTCGGCGGTGTAAATTTTGCAAGAAACATACTATTTTTACTTGCAAAAAATGCAATATTCCTTTACATACTAAATGTTTTGATGATTATCATAAAAATTTGTAAGCTGACTTTTCTATCAATAAAACAAGAAAAAAATATTTGTATTTGAAATAAAATGAAATAAATTGACTTCGTGTGCTAAATTCTTTTCATAAATGTTGTATTTAAATATATTTGACGGTTTTTGGCCAGCGGTCGATTTTTCGACCAGTCCATATCTAAAATACCGATGGTCAAAATTTTTTTTTTTAATTTTTCTTGATTATGGTCCTATAAGCACTGACTAAAAAGGAAATGGAAAAATTATGTCTAATTCTTGTAACGGCCGAAGATGGGTTAAGAACGATTCGGTCTTCGTCCAAAATTTTGTGAATTGCTTTCTGTTTTATATAGTAGCTGGAAAGTAAGTAAAAAATAAAGTATTTAGAGTATTCATCCAACACTTAACTTTAGTTGAAATAATTCAATATTGTCGGAGGGGGGAAAATTGTTCTTTAAAAAATAATCAGAAAGCTACAAAAGACCGACTTACTCTACAATGCTATTGCAATACAATGAAACGTTTCTAAAAGGAGGGCTTTTAATGCTTTGAAGACTTGAAAAACTAGTAGCCAGATTGATGGGATGAGCGTTAGATTGTCAAAACAGGATTTCAAGAAGTTTGTTCCGGACATCCATCCAGAAATTTTCGTTCACCCGGAAAAGCCAATAATGAAAAGAACAGTTGCGCTTCGATTGGCGGAAGCAGGTCTGACACAGAAGTAGTCATTTTTAGCAGCATCATAACGACCACGCCGAGTTGAGTTTGCTCGAGGGCACATATCCTGGACCTAAATCAGCAGCCTTATATTTTATTCAGCGATGAAATAAAAATAAATAGAGTTAGTCCAAATGGTAGGAAGTTATCTTACCAATCATGGAGCACGGGGGAGGCTCAATAATGGCGTGGAACTGCTTTTCGTGGAACGGTGTGGGACCAATTCATCGCATTGGAGGTAATATGAACGCGGTCAAGTTCGTTCATGTACTTCCAAATGTAATACGCCTTATGCGGAGAGTATTTACCGGTGATTTGGGAATTTCAACAATTCTATAAGTTTTTCGAACACAATTTGATCACTGTTCTGAATTTGACATCTTTGAGTGGCGAATTAAATCCAATAGTACACCTTTGAAGCGACGTAAAAGCTGCTCTTATTACGCAGAACATCACAAATTTGGATCAGTTATTTGAAAAAGCCAAAGCAGCATTGCAATCCATTCTTGCTGAACGCTATAAAGGTTTAATAATGGAAATGCAAAAGCCCTGTGTGGCAGTACTAAACAAAAAGATTTTCAACAAAATATTATTGAATACTTTTTCCTTTCGCCTGCATGCTTTTACGAGTATGATTTGACTATTATTTTGGTTAATTCAGAAGTATTTTCCTCAAAGGGATTTCGCATTGTATTAGCTTTTGTGCATGAAGTATGCACATTTTCTGATACAGATTGAGAAATATTTAAGTTTATAAAATAAAACCTAGTACATTTACATGATTGAAAAAAGCATCAATTGGTATAATTTTTAAGTATTTTTCAACGTCTATAAATTATTGAAAGTTTTGAAGCTAGAGTATTAACAAACCAAATATTTCATAACAGATCTGAATAACGAATTTTAGATTTGGAAATATTATTTTACAAATTATTAAATTTTTTTTATACCGATTTATTATTATTATTATTTTTTTTTTTTTTTTTCGTTTTTTTTTTTTTTTTTTTTTTTTTGGTTTTAGAAACTGAGGCAATCTACTACATCCATTGTTGTGTTATATTCATTAGCCTTTCTATTTCTCAAACGTTCAATTGCTCGTTCGCGCTTCGCCGTCACTTTATTTACCCATTTGTCTGCGTTTGTCTGCCAATTTGTTGTGCTAGCGGCCAATTCCCTTTGTCAATCAATTCAATATCGAACTTGCTATTGTTTTGCGCCAACATCCATTGCGTTTTGTTGTTATTCACTTGTAAATAACCTCTCGTTTGAGTCGCCATTGATGTATTGTTTAGTTGTTACAATATATATGTGTGTGTGTATGCGCGTATGTTTTTTCCACTTTGGCCTCCTTTAACTTTTCAAACACTTTTTACCTTTGTTCTAAGTTTATTTATTATTTAACAGGCTCGTGCGTTCCCTCGTTCGAATAATCAAGCACTTATACACCACGCGGCATGCCCACATTCGCTATTCATTCATTTCGCCCATCACTCAACTGGTCGGTCACTTATTCACTCACCTAGTCAGGCAAGCAGACATTTGGACAATCGGTCACTCAGTTTACAATTCAACTGAAACATCATCAATACGAGTATGTGTGTATGTGTGTGTTCGTGTACGAAGTGCTCGTCTTTTGTCTTTGCGCTGCAACCGAAAAAACCTCCAGCACAGACATACACATGCACACTCATCTGCGTGTGGCTGCATGTACTACTATAAGTATGTATAGATGGGTTTGTGCAAATGAATTGCATGTATTCTTTTATATTCGTCTCTACGGCACTACCATCCTACCTTTGCCTGCGTACCGCTACCTTGTGTGTTCAATGTTTAACCTCCTGGAAAATTGACAATCCTTTCGTTGCTTGCTTGCAGCACTCAGAGCACATCCGTTGGTTACATTGTTTTGTTCGATTGCGATGTTCCATTGTTGGCACAGCTGGTATTACACAGCAGGTTGCGTAGGATGCACGCTGCAATTCTAGTTCTTCAAAGGCAACTTGAAAGCCATTGGACAACAGTGAATTGCAAAATGTATTGCATACTTTTGAGCATTTTTAAACTGCATATGTGGTGGTCGTCTAGTTTAGTATGCAAAAAAGTTGAAAAAGGATGAGTGATTTTCAAAAAGCTAAAGTCTATGAAGAGAGCAATCATTTTGACATTAAAAATTCTGGTTTGTACTCAGGAAAATTTCTGATTCTGCTGATTTCAAGTATCTATTGATTTTAGACACTTCATTTGAAGAGGAATAAAAATCAGATTATCCAACTGAAGTTTAACTCTGTGCATGTTTTTACTTATGGAAAGATCGTACTTTGTTTAAAGCATAGTAAAGCAAAATAGCACGATTTCATGTCCAGTTTTTTGGACATTGTCAAGAATTTTGCTAAAAAATAGTTTTCTTGGTTCTTCAATAAGTTTTGCGGCTCGATAAGAAGAACACAATTTTATGCTTAAAATACACTTTAATATTCAGTAAAGTCCCATTGAACATCAACTCACTTCTTCCAATAATATTAGAATTTATGAATTCCATCTCTGAAGGGAGAATTTGGAAGGGCTGCAAATATGCTTTCACAGCTGTTATGGCCTCATAATTTAATGAAAAAGGTTTCCATGCATGCATTTTTTTAGATCTGAAAACATATGGAAGTCGCTAGGGCCAAATCCGATGTATACGGTGGCTGCTCCAACAGTTTGAACTTTAATTCACAGATTTTACTCATTGCCAAAATGCTTCTGTGATGAAAGTAATTTTTTTCTTTTCCAAACATGACATTTTTTCACGAGTTTTTTTCATCAACTAGTCTAAAAGGATACAATTATATTCACAATTTATTGTTTTACCAGTTTGCAAATAATCGACTAACAAAATTCCTTTGGCGTTCCAAAAACCTGAAGCTAACCCCTTCTTGGCCGATTTCTGCATTTCTGCACACGAACTCGTTTCGGAGCCAAAGAACCAGGCTCACGCCACTTTTTAGCCTCTTGTTTTTATCTAGGATCATGGTAATTGACCCAAGTCTTATCCGTAGTGCTTAATCGGTGCATAAAATCCACTTAATCGCTTCGAAAACCCTCTAAATTCTATTTTTAGCGAGTGAAACACCTATTGTGAACACAACTTTTTGAAATCCAATACTTCAGTCAAAATATGTATTAGTTACACTGTCCAAAGGGATGCCTAGAGCTTCTACTAAATTTCTTTTAGTCGCTCGACGATTTTCCAATACGATATTCTGTAGCTTTTCTACTATTTCTGGTCTGAATTTAAATGCTTTTTCATGGCAGAAATACGTTTGCCATTGCCTGCCGAGGGGCGACTGCTATTAGAAACAACTTTTTCTTCATTTTGGCGTTTCACCGAGATTCGAACCTACGTTCTCTTTGAATTCTAAAATGTAGGCCGCGCATAATAAAAGAAGAAAGAAAGAAAAAAAATCGCCTAGTAGCAACGCCCTCTCTTATCGAATCGCAAAACTTATTAAACAACCTAGTATTTATGTCGGAAAAAATTTCAGTAAAGACTAAGCACCCTATATAAATTGGATCATTATATGCAAAGTTATTAGTTTACGTTAGATTGGGACGGTCGCCATACAAGGTGTAAAAGTGAAGTCTTTCAACATAAACAATTTTTTTTCTTTTTTAAATTATTTTCTCCTTTTATAAATCACCAAAATGGGTTTTTATTACAACTTGCTCATTCTATATTCGATTTTTATATTATTGTTCTAGTCCTAAGAATTTCTATATATCCTTCTGATGTCTTTTTGAGCTTCGAAGTCGTTTTGACACAGTTGTGTCAGTTACGCCGACTTGTACCCCCCTAAGATATTCCATTTGTTTCATCATACTCAGGTAGTTTTACATTCATTAAAAGTTTTTTTAAAACTATTTTGCTAAATTCACCAACAAAGAAGTTACCACACTTCCAAAGCTCAAACAGCTCATCCGGAGAAATTACGCATTGCGTAGTTACTAAGTTAAATCTTGACGCGTGACAAGGTGGTTTTAGAGTTCGCGGTTAAAAGTCCCGAATACTGGAATAATGACATATTTCTTTATAAGATGTATAACTCAGATTCGATAAGTGGCATTGAAGTCGAAATACCTTTATAAAAGTGCAATTTTCCCTATATTAATTATTCATATGATTAGTTCAGTAGAAAGAAACTTGGTGTACAATGATTGGATCGATGTATTTTATATTGAAAACTTGTATTAATTATTCAATTTATGCCGATTTTAAGGCATAGGTTAACTCCTTGAGAAACAAAATAAGTTTGCAGTTAATGCAGCAACTGGATGGGAGTCCAGGATAGATGCAGGATGAGCAGTTTATCCTTCCCTCCTCCAGAATATTAAATATACTCCTAAACTTGAATGGAGAGTCCTTGCGAACTGTTATTAAAAACTTGATTTTTTTATATTTCTTATCTCTTTGGCATTTTTTATATTAAAAATTTAAATAGTTCGAAATGTGGTTTGAATATTACGTAGTATTTAGTATAATATTTATACTTGTATATCTATGAATATGTATTGTATATAAGTATATATGTATGTGCTTTAATAGATACCGGCGTTTGTCGTTTTTGCAAACTGGATGAAGGAACTCTAGAGTATCTGTGTAAGTGTGCTGCTCTCGCAAGACGAAGGCTCGGGCGCGTAGCTGCCGGAACTCTAAATTTACTAGTGGTATGGAACCAAAAATCTTAAAATTCAAAATTCATCAAAAGCATCCATTATAGGTTTGCGGGCAAGCACAATAGACCATCAGTGAACGCAGTGAATCATGGTTCTACAATACATAAATATAATAATAGGGTGTCAGCTAGCTCCTGCTAAGGTTGAGATATTTTAAAAATTCCCATACTTGACTAAGTTGGCTTTCAGAGTTATTCACAATGCATATATTTTACTGGTCGATCACACTATAAAATATATTATAATTCCAACAAAAGTTCCTCAACTCACAGCTTTTAAAATTATTTGCTGTAGTAAATAAAGCGAACCTTCAAGCGAAGTTGGACTCATTATTTTATTAGTGTCAGAAGGCTCGCCTTTCTTTAAATATTAAAAGGTGCTCAAATTGATGGGTGTGCCCAAATGGAGGGGCTTTAAGTCACCTCCAAATGGCAGATAGTTTTTTTAAGATGAGCTTTTTCATGGCAAAAATATAATCGAAGGCTTTGCCACCACCTGCCAAGAAGCGACTGTGGCTTTGTTGTTCTGTATCCTTGTTATCGCTATTCCTACCACGTCAGTGGAACGACGTCCCGTTGTTAACGATTGGGGTATTGGAATCTTCACATTATCTAAGGCCTGCGAAGTTTTTATTATTTCGGAAGTTCGAGAAGTTTTCCCTCTATACTTTAAGTATGCTCTGAATGTAAGTCGCCGATCGCTGCATGATGCTATAAGCAGCATTCTTTCTTTGCGCAGCAGCGTGACATTCCTCGTCATACCAATTGTTTTTTCAGGCTCGCCGAAATCCGATTTCTATTTCGATGAAGGTACACAAAAATCGAGAAAAATGGCTCTATTGTTCGTGCATTCTGACTTGTTGGACAGTAATCTCTGAGAGCAGGACTGAGAGTTGAGTGACGAATTTTCTGGCTGTCTGTTGTAAATGCAGCTTTTTGATGTCGAACATTCTTTGCGTGAGTAGATGTTCGTTTTTTTCTGCACAGAGGCATGTGTGTATTTTGGCTCCAACAAGGTAATGATCCGAATCAATGCTGGGTCCAAGGATCGTACGAACAACTAACAGACTAGAAGCGTGTCTTCCATCTATCACAACATAATCGATCTGGTTTCGAGTTTTTCGGTCAGGAAACATCCACGTACCTTGATGTATTTTTTTGTGCTGGACTCTGGGTGCTACTGATTACCATGTTTCGAACACAGGCGAAGTCGATCAGACTCAGTCCGTCATCGGTGGTTACGTTGTGCAGGCTGGATTCCCCGACTGTTGAACTAAAAAGCCCCTCCTTGCCAACCCTGGCATTGAACTCTCCAAGCATAACTTTTATGTCGTGAAGTGGAGGCAGCGCTCATAGCGTCCTAGGCGTTGATAGAAGCAATCTTTGGTCGCACCGTTCCTTATTCCGCCCCATCGCATCTTTTGAATGGTAGTGATGCTAACTAACTACTACTCTTACAAGGACATCAATCAGCCGGGCAGAGGCACCTTCTTCATTAACGGACCGAAAATTCATGGTGCATGCCCTCAAATCATAGTCCTGAGTTGTTCGAGCGGATGTTCAGATGCTACCCAGAGGATAATTGGATGAAGCCCGGAAGTGGGGAGTTGCTTGAATCGTATACAGCTCCACTCCAATGTAAATAGCTTTCAAGGACTTTCTCTATTTGCGTGGAATTTTACATGGTATTTAGAGCAGAGTAATACGAATATGTAAGTTTATCGATGAATCAATCGAGACTAAATTGCAAATTATTGCATTCATTTAGTTTCTTATGCAAGCCACCATTCATTTCTGGCATAAAAACCTACTATCAATTTTCTTCAAAACATTATTATACCGATATTCTGATTTCAAGATGCAAATTTACTGTGAAAGAAGGATATCTGCTACGACTAAATATTCCAATGATTTTAAAGGCTTTACATGAATGCAAATCTTTTTAGTTTCCAAAGCGATGCGCATTCGCGATGTCTATTAATAAGCGGCGATCAATAAAAGTGTGTGGTCCAAATTTGTAAAGTCTATGCTTCTCATATGTCCAGTTGATGTGGTGAGCTCACAATTCGAAAAACCTACAGATTTACTGGTATACGCACCAGACGGCAAAGAAAAAAAAAACCAAAAAACTAAAAAAAAGTGTTGTGCATTCAAAAGCACTTCACTAAATTTAAACAACAACCTTTTTTGATGAGCATAGTAACGTAGGCCAAGTGTTAGCTAAAACTTCATGCATTTATTTTAAATAAATGTAGTAGCATACAATTTAAATTTATAAATCGTGCGTATGTATAAATTATATTTGGAAACATACAGATACACATAAATTCAGTCAAAAGTAATAAAATTGTAGTGCAGTTGAAGTCGAGGACTCTACAAACAAAACACTCGAGAGAACATGCATACTTCTCTATGAATATTCTGTGAGAGTAGCAAAAAAAAAAAAAAATCAAAGCGAGTAGTAAAGATTTGAGAAACTAAATTCATACAAGTATACATTTCAGCTTATTTTGCAACAGACATATGTACACATAAACATGTTTGTATGCATGCAGAAATACACATTTATATTTAGCTTCCATGGAGAGCTTGCAAGTAGCAAAAAATTCACAAATGGTGAGAATTTTCAAGTTGTTGAATGTCCTTTTTATTTTTGAGCCTCCTCTCCATTTTCTGTTGCTAGTTTTTATTTGACAACCATTGCAATGTACAACTTGTAGTTTTTCTATGAGTTTGAGTGTTTCTCATGGGAAAAAATGCTAGAAAAAATTTACTAAGAGACAACAACGGTGACGGTGGCACTTTATGCGTCGCGCAAGTATGTCCAGTTGTCGGACCGGCTGTGAAATTTTGTATGTAGTTTGTAGGCGTATGCGTGCGTTGTTTGGAGTAGGAAACAAATACGAAAGCGAAGTGCCTATTGTAGAAGTCGCATTGCTTGTTGTTGAATTTATTCATGGTGTCATTTTAAGTTTTCCACTTTTGGTGAGGAGTAGCTTTAGAAACGGCCAGCGAGCAGAATTTTGTGAATATTTTTTAAGTGAACTAAGTTTTTAAAGCAAAAAATATTAGGTGCGCAACTAAGTTCTCGCTCTTTTTTTATAAAAATACAACTTTATTCTGGAAAAATGGTTCCAAGTGAATCATTGAAAGTATTGCCCATCTCTGGCTACTACTTTTTCTATCTTCCTGGTAGATCTCTTTTACCGTCGCGGTAAAACTGTTCATCATTCGAAACTATTCATGGATCAAGCCATTTTTTTTTGCCACCGCTTCTCGCGCAGTGCTCGGCTCAATCGCATCAATTGAAGTCGATACCGATCCCCAGTAATGGTTTCGCTTGGTTTTACCAGTTCACAATAAATAACACCAACTTGGTCGCACCAAATAGATAGCATAATATTCGGCCGAGGCGACGACGTAGAAGCATGATTGGGCAGTTCCCATGCCTTTCGTTTCTTTGGATTGCTGTAATGAATCCATTTTCCATTACCCGTCACGATGCGATGAATAAACCCCCTCCCCTTTTGCCTCTAAAAAGGCGGAAAAACAAAGTTCCAAATCCCTTGGGTTTAACTCACAAGGAACCCAAGTCCCCTGTTTCTGAATCATTCCCAAAGCATAGAATCGCTTGGAAATGGATTGATGGGTAACTCCTAATACTGAAGCAAGCTCTTCTTGATACGGATCCTCATTGACGCAGATCCTAATTGAACAATGCCTCCAATTCAGTGTCTTCGAAGGTTTTTGGCCTTCCTTCACGCGGACGGTCGTCAACATTAAAATCACCGTCTTTGGAGCGACGGAACCAATCTCGGCATGTTGTTTCACTTGAAGCAGCACCTCCATAAACTTTCTGTAGCTATCGATGCGCTTCAGCCGCCGTTTTTTTGAATGAAAGAGGAAAAGTCAAACTTCCCGCAAATGACGATTATTCGGCACAAAATCAGACATTTTCACAAAACCAAAAGTATACGATACCAAAACAAAATCATTAATGTGTCGAAGGAATTTGCTTACCATATGTCTAAGCTTGGTTTATGACATTTAGGTTATATCAGAATCGACTAGCACACACTGCTGGCGGCATCTATTGACAAAGAGCGGGAACTTGGTAGCGCAGCTATGTAATAAAAAAATTAAAAATTAAATAAAAGAATCTGCTTGAAATTTTTTTTTGAATATATACAAATTAAAAAAGCTTACGTGCAACATTTTATTTATATTTTTTACTTCGTATGATAAAAAACATATCTTTGAGGTTAGAATGAGTAACAACACAACCCGAGTTATGTCGAAATCCAGAATTATCATAATTGAAATTTCTTTAGCCTATTCGACATGGTGTTAAAATTTTATGAATAGCATTTCAGCGATTAGCGAGAAATTAATGAGAAGAAAAAGAGCAGAACTCTATTTGAATATAATTTACACAGAGAAAACAAACCTTTAAAGGTCTTTCCTGGAACATGCAAAGAATTCAGTTACGCTGTTATGGCTTGTGATCACAGAGCTCGTAATAATATAAAGGCAATGTGTCACTGGGCGTATGAGTGATATTTCCCTTAAGTTTGGAAAGCACATTGTCAACACTGGCTTTTAGCCGATTTGACACCTGCCGATTGTTTTGCGGTTCGTCTGGCTTAGTATATTTATCATGAGTGGACTCTTGCTGCATCGACGTTTTCCAATTGTTCAAATTTCCAACGGGCAGATATTTGCAGCCAACCACAGCTGTTGATGCAATGGAGAAGGTTGATGGGATTTAGGTTGGCACACTGCCCCAGGTTGTTGAAACAAGGAACACCCAGTAACCTTGATCATCTAGCTGCTAAGCTCGGACATTTGCAGTGAAAGTGCTCAACAGTCTCCTTCCCTGAACGGTCTCCGCAGCTTTTGCTAAGTTAAATGGTTAACCCAGCTCTTCTGTGTTTGTGCCAATCGTGCAATAACCGGTAAATACAGCTCCGGGTTTGTAAATTGAATGACGAGGAGACCATCTCCATCTTTTCTGCGTTTTCCTGAGAAATATTGGGTGCAATTCCCCTCTAACAACAGTCAGGAGAAGAAGATGGCGGGGTAGGAGACCTCTGGGAACAATTCAGTTGACTTTTTCCCGGTAAGCTCATCAGCAACTTAATTTTCTTCTATGTTCTTATGTTCTGGAAGGCAGATCAGAGAAATGTTACCTCCCCGCCCAAGAGATTTAGTGTAACTCTTATAGGAATTGGCCGATTTGGATATGCGAAATGGCGTCATCAGTGCATAGATCGCGGTTTGACTATCGGAAACAATGTTAATATATCCCTCGCTTCCATGCTCCATAAGCTTTCCCATGCCTGGAAAACAATAACAGTTTTCGGCAGTTTTAAGGAAACAAATAAATTTGCTAATTTAAAGAAAACCCCTGCTCCGAGTCCCCATTCCATCTTGGACCCGTCAGTGAAGACAGAGGTACTAGCATCGCTACAGATTTTCCTCTTGTTCCCATCCTGTCTTCTTGGAAACATTGCCTTCGCACGACTCGCAAACTCCAGTTTGCGGATAAAGAGATCTTTACAAAGTTCAGAGAAATACGGTGTCAACTGCCTGAAAATGCTACCATGCCCCTTGAGAGAGTGACCCCGGGAGGTTGGCCACTTTAGTCTGATTGCACTTTGAGCAGCGATGAAAAAAACGTGAAAATCGATGGAAAGTAAGTGAAAAACGACGGCCAGGGCAGCATTGGGTTAAGTTCTGCAGTTTAGTGATAATTATAACCCTTTTGAAGAGCTTCCCACCAAACCGTGCATCTGTTTATTAAAATTGTAAGAACCACTGCATTGTATGTACATGCAAAGCACTACCTGTGACTTGAGTCCCCATTCTTTGTGGAACATAGATTTTCAGAAGTAGAAAACTATGCTGGCTTTCTTTACCCGATTTTCAATATGTAGGTTCCAATGGAGTTTGGAGTCAAGTATCACTTCAAGATACCTAACTTCCGATGAACGCGGGAAGTCTATTTAATCTGGGAAGCCTAAGGTGTGGCAGTTCATATTTTATGGTAAATAGCAACAGCTCCGTTTTGGTAGAGTTGACTGTCAGCCCAGTAACTGAGTACAGCCAATCATCATCATCCCTTAGTCTAGATTGCGGAGCATAGTGCCAAAGTAAAATTTTTCCATTTTGGGCGATTCCCGGATATATTTTGCACTTGCTGCCAGGCCATTGTTTTGGCCACGGCTTTGTATTCCTTTTAGATGCAGCGTCGCCAAGAGCCCTAGGTCTGGCTCTTCTGCGCTGTTCTTGTTGGTTCTAGTCCAGCGCTTGTCTGCTACCAATGGCATTTCCAAAATCTCAGCCATGACTGAGGGAAACGGGCCCGATACTATTAGGACCGAGTCATCGGCTTATGCTAATACGTTACGTAACACGCTGTGTAGTTTTTGTTTTTTTTTGCTAGCTGAGGTAGATGAGTAGCGCTAAGTAATAAGAAATCTCCATTACTTATCCCCCGTCTCCACGCCGTACACTTTTTGATCTTCCGTCGTAAGAATCGTTTTTATGCAATGCTTTAAGTAGTTTTATAGTTGCTGCATCCTGGGTAACTGTTACTGTATTACTACATAAAAAATATGTTGAAAATTCTTCTTCTTCCTCTTTTTTAAATGAATTTATTTATTGCGATTTGCTTTTTTATAATAACACTGGTGGACCCGACAGCCTTCGTTCTGTCAAATAGATTTTGAATGTGGCACTTTATATTTCGACCTTAAGACGTTTTTACTCTGCTGACCGTCACACACCGCCATATCATCATGGTGAGGGTTCTGTTCAAGAGAATTAAAGAAAAGGGTCAGCTCGGGTGACCTAAGTATCTTGCCTTCCACGAACTTTGGCCACCCTTTTGGGACCCACTAAAAACCCCGAATGGGATGTTTGCCAGAGGGCTTCCAACTAAGACGGGAACTTAAGGTTCAAACCTGGTTGAAAAAAAATCTAAAGGGATAGTGAGAACCTAAAGGTGACAAATATTTATCAAGTGGATGCTTCAATGACAAAACATAGATATAATTAATTATTTATTATTATTATTATTAACACAGGGTTAATAACCAATATAATAAAGAATAATGAAATAAAACGTATATAAGTATTTTTAGTAATCGCTTTATTGTAAATCAAGTGAATCATAATTATTAACAAAAATCTGTTTTATTTTTATTGTAGTGCTTTATGATATAAAATGTATTTTGTTTGATTACTTCATGTGAATATACAAATAAATCTGATGGTTTTCCAACACGGGAACAGGCAACATACGATTGTCAGAAACATGAGTTTTCTAGATTAATTAATAAAGTTTATCTTCTGTTCTTCTTAAAATATGTTTATCTTTTGGTATTCTTAAAATATGTTTGGATTTGTTCAGACCTGCATGATTATTCTTAGAAATTACTTACTATTTTTATTTATTATTTGTGAATGAAATTATTCCTTAACTCGTTCTGAAACTAAAACAAAAGAAAGAATAATATCTCTTTTGTGTGAACGCATAAGAACCTCCAAGAACCTCAAATTTTTCTCGCCGTATAAACCATTCTTGGACTTCAAGGAACATTTTGAAAAAGAATTGTTAAGATTGGTCCATGCGTTGTTGAGTTATGCGCTTACCAACACATTTTGCGACTCATTTTTATATTATAAACTAGCAAACCCAGCCCGCTTCGCTGGGCACACTAAAATAGAATAGATATGGTTTAGAACAGAAAAGATATGGTTTTCATATTATTTATTTCTTTATTCTTTATTCAAGCGCTTTGGCATAAACAATATTTTTTGTTTTTCTATTTGTTTTTGAGTAAATATATAATGTTGTTGGCTTCCCAACACGTGAACAGCCAACATATAGTTGACCATGGGTGAATACTGGTTCTTCTAAATGCACCCCGCATATTTCTAAAGTTTGCCCTTGTGATTTATTGATAGTTATTGCAAATGCTAAACGAATGGGCAGTTGCAAACGCTTGAATTCAAATGGCAATTCAGGTGGAATCATTGGAATTCTTGGTATTGGAACGTCTTCATTCTTGCCAATGAAAATAGTTGCTTGGATAACATTATTCATCAATCGTTTGACTACTCCATTTTGTTCTTGACGTTCTTCTGATGTCCGTTATTCCGGGCATTTCTCATGCGCCTATTATTATTTGTCGAACGACCAATATGATTACGTGATTGTCTTGGCATTTGTTTTGTAATAAACCTGATTGTAATTATAGTATTCCGAGATTTTAAAACATGTTTTTTTTTTCAATTTTGTGGATTATATTTTCGATGCATATGTGTTTAAAAGCCCAAGTCCACATGGTCAGGATTATTTTATTTTGTTGTGATTTTCTTAAATCATCTCTTTTCTTCTGAAAATTGTTGACAATTTGCATGATAAGACTATTAATTTTTTCATCAAAGTTACACATTTTTCGTGCTCTTCTTTTGCATCCTTTAACAATTTCTTTTGTTTTTTCATTTTTTTTACCATTTTTTTCACTCATGGTGTATCGTAGCTTATCGCATATGAACCGAAAAAATAAAATCACAAAACATAATTTCATTTGAACATTCGGATTTCACATTAAATTCTCAAATTTCTTAAGAAATTATTCACTGTTCCAAAATCCACTCCAAAAAAAAAATCATAAAAAATATTTTCACTTTGCACTTACGTCTTCTCCTTATGGCGTCCAAATCAGAAAGAAATATTGACACATTGTAACTCACACTGTCAATTTGACAGTTCAGTTCCGCCCCAAGCGTTAAAAAAGTAAACGACATTATGGCTGGTTCAAAAGAACGCTGTACGCGTTGCCGGTGTTCTGAACTACAACCAAACTTTACGAAACTCATTTCCAATACTTACTTAACAATGTGTGTAAGTTTGGTTTAATTCGGTGCAAAGACACGGCAGGTCCACGTTTTGGCATATATTTCGAGACCCTAGTCACGGAGCGGTATGAAAAATACTCTCTACTATAAATATCATCAACAGCTTCCATTTGCTACCCATATTGTGCAAACACATCCTAGGGTTACCCGGGTCCACGTTTTGGCCTGTTTCTCGAGATCCTGGTATCCGATTTTTTAAATTTTAAAACACAAACCTTCTCCACATGTATCTCTTCAATGTGGCAAAGTTTGGTTAAAATCGGTTGAGCCATTCTCCGTAAAGTTCATCACAACGCGAAAAACGACTGAATTTTTATATATATAAATTAACCAATATTTTTACTTAAATGTATTTCATTTATTTAAGAGGAAAAACATGTATGGAGTACGCATAAGAGTACACACAGTTACATAATAATTTGTCTGGTTCTTCTTCTTAGCATCATAGTCCATGCAAACCATTGCTTCAATCACAACCTTGCGCCATTTGTATCTATCTAAGGCTACCTCCTTCCATCGCCACACGTGTAGCTGTTCAAGGTCAACTTCCACGTCTTCGAGCCATCTCTTTCTGGAGCGCCCACTTCTTCGGCCTCCAACATTGCGTAATAAAACTGCCTCTCGGGGTGTTCTCTACTTGGGCATTCTAAGCACGTGTCCGAACCATTTTATCCTTTGAAATTTTATAAATCTTATCACAGTTTCGTTTTTTGCTAATAATTCCAGCTCATTGGTATAGGTATCTAATTCGATAGGTACCGTCTTGCAGTCTCACAGGTCCACATATTTTTCTCAATATTTTTCTTTCAAATACCATTAGCTGATTACTGTCAGTAGCTTTTAGCATTCATGATTCGCACCATAGGTAAGCACAGGGCGGATTAGGGTTTTGTGTATCGTTACCTTTTGGTCGCGAAATAATAAGTTAGACTTGAGCAGCTTGAAATTAGAAAAGTAAGACTTATTTGCTGCTAAAACTCTATCATTTATTGTCAATGATGTATCCATATTGGCTGATATTTTGATACCCAGATAGATAAATTCTTGTACACTCTCGAAGGCATAGCCTTCAATCAGCAGGTCATCATGCCTTAAACCGGAGCTGGATCCGACCATAAACTTCGTTTTTTCGGTGTTAATTCTTAGCTCAGTACTTCGTGTAATTTTTTCCTGTATTATAGACGCACTCTTTAATTCACTTCTGCCTTTCGCCATTAAAAGTATATCATCTGCGTATGCCCAAAATTGGAACGGTTTGTTGCATATAGTGCCATTTGGATTTATTTCGGTTATTGCTGCGTGTAGGACTAAGTTGAGTAGAAATGTTGATAAAGAGGCACCATGTTTAACTCGCGATATGATGGGAAATAACTCTGAGCATTTCTCTTGCACAATGACCTTCGCCATGGTATTTGTTAATGTCATAATAGAAAGCTCAATTCGCTTTAGCGAGATGTCTATAAACTGCCGCAAACATTTAATGCGCTTATATCGTACATCGCCTTAGCAAATCCGTTGCCAATTACGTTTGCACTTTATAACAGAAGTGATAAAAGGTGTGTACCTTGTGAGCATCCCTTCTCAATTCAATTTCAACGAAACTGTCCGAGCGGATATTTCAGGTCCAGTATACCTTAGATTTATACCTTTAGATCAACTAAGCTGATCATCTGCTGATACTTGTTTTCTCACTACCCTTCGCTAATGCTTCCCGTACGCTTGACATACGCTCTGAAAGGCTCCTTCTATTACTACTCGAATGCAGTTAGAAGCTCTGTAGTCAGGTCTAGTAGTATCTCTCTGTAGTATCCACGGAAACGAATGTTATTTGCTACTAAACAGTAACTGTGTGCCTGCCTACTTGCCTGATTACTCGCCTGCTCCACTCACTGATTACACTTGTTTGACTATTTAATTTACGTTCTCGATTTTGAATTGGCACACAATTTTAGTTGATCAACAGGCTGAATGCGAATAGCTGAATGGCTAATTTAACAGCACAACACAAAGCAAAAACAAAAAACACTAAAGGCGAAACACAAAAAACATGATTCAAAATGAATGATAAAAAACATGAATCAAAATGAATGATAAGCAACGAGACAACTTGGAAAATTTGCAATTATGTTGTGCAAAGCCATTCCCTGTTTCCATTTGCTGCAAGTTTCTATTGCTGTTTCGCGCGCGCGCTTTTTTTCCATATATAGCTTGCCATTTGGGCTTTGAGTTTGAGAAGCGACTCCCTAAAGTAGCAATTTGATAGTGAAGTCGCCGTGGTGACATCATCATCGTCTCTGCAGGCTGCAAGTGGCAAGCCGCATAACTTTTACGACTATTACGCTGCGTGAGCCACATAATCCAAGTCTTGTTTGCCGCACCGCATCGCATTTTGTGTCGTTCAGCCAAAGGGGAAATTATTTTTTAATTTTTATCCTGATGCCATGCCTTCGGTTAGATTCCTGGTTGCATGTTGCTCTATGGATTCCAGTTCATTTTATTTAGGTATTAGCAGTTTTCATTATTTTTATTTTTTCTCTACTCTTTTAAATTTATTTCCCAATTCTTTTTTTTTTTTTGCTATTTTAATAATACGTTCCTTAGTACATAAGTATATGTATTGGATTTTTTTCTTGTTGAACTTTTTTAACTTTTGACATGACACGATTGCACTTTCGTAGAAAACTTCAGCTGCTCATCTCTGTGAAAGTGCAAAAGCAAAGGCCAAAGTGTTGCGAAGTGTTGTACGACGAAGGGTTGGTGGCAGACAAGAGTTGGCAATCTTCGTAATCTTATGCTACTAGTAAGTAGTTTTCACTCACTCGAGTATTTGGTAAGTGGCCAGCAATAAGCGTGAAGTAGAAGTTTTTTACAGCCAAGCGAGGGTATAGACTTTTACTCGTAGTTGATTCTTTTCCACTCCAGGTTGTTGGAAAAAGGAAGCTGCAAAGGAAATTGCAAAGCGCAGCAAATGTCAGTAGCAGTCGGAGTTGCAGTTTCAGACACATACATGCATGCAAACATACATAGCAAATAAATTTACTTGATTTCAAGTTAAAAGAATTTTCTGCCATGGCAGAATGACTGCCAATTTTGAGAGGTAAAATAGTAGTTACGAGTAGTGGCTTGAGCCACAGACATTAGACCTCCTATTGGGGTTAAATATGTGGGCATGTATTGGTATGTGACTGTGTGCGTGCATGTGTGACTGTGTGCGTGCGCAACGGAAAGTGTACATGTATGTGTGAATGTGTGTTTATATGCATTTCCGTATTTTGCAAATGAATAATTTATTGCAGTTGAAACCTCTGTGCGCACTCAGTTCATTGGGGGACTAGTACTTTGATCTCACTTTCCGGCTTTTGTCTTTTGCCTTTTGTTCTTGAAAGCGCTGTGATTCTTTGGCGTTTTTACGAATCGTGCTGCCAGTTGTGATGTGATGACATCTTGCAAAGTTAAATTAACGTATAAATTCAACACTTGATTGATTTTCGGAAGTTTGTATATTTGGTCTCTATTTTATATATTATATTACCAATTTTTGTGATGCATGCAAAAATTCATCAAAGGAATAATTGCAAGATGAAAAGTAGCAGTACAAATAAAAATTAATTAGAGAATATTTTTAGCAAGAGATGTAAGCAATAAAAAGCACTCATACCTATGGCGAGCTAAGTAAGCTTAGTTTAGAGGCTGTAAGACCTTCCACTTAAGCGATTTTGGGCGAATTTAACATAGCGCGCCAGTCGTTTATTTCTCGCCCTCACCTGCGCCAATTGGATATACAGGGTTTGATTGAAAAGTAATGAGCCTTATTTATTTTAAGCAGTTTTATTAAACCTTTTGGCTTATACAACTAATATTCTTCAAAATAGGAACATTGAGCGTCAATACACCGCTGGTAGCGGTCCTTCCACTGCAGGAAACATTTTTTAAACTCATCCGCCGGAATCGCGTTCAATTCGGCTGTCACAGTTTTTTGGATCGCCTCGATGGGGTCGAAACGCCTCCCCTTCAGCTTTCTTTTCAGGCGCGAGAACAAGAAGAAGTCCGGAGGGGACAGGTTTGGGCTGTAGGGAGGGTGGGAAAGCACCGGAACCCCCATCTTGGCCAATGCAGAGGTGCAGAGGAAGGCGGTGTGCATCGGCGCATTGTCGTGATGAAAGGTCCAATTGTTGACGAGGTCGGGCCGAACCCGGGCGATGCGGTTTTTCAGCCGAAGGAGCACTTGTTTGTAAAATGCCGCGTTTACAGTGCTTCCTGGAGGTACAAACTCCTTGTGGACGATGCCTCGAGAGTCGAAAAAGATGATCAGCATGGCCACCGTGTGCCACCGTTTTACATGGGCACTGGACAGAGATTGACCCCCGTAAGCCTCCTTGACTAGCCCAATGGTTTCGGTACTCGTTTTGTTTAGCTTTACGCAAAATTTGATCGAGTAACGTTGTTCCAACGATCGCTGCATTTTCGCCACTGCAAAATCCTAACACACTCTTAAATCAGCTTTCGCGCGCGGAGCTTTCACGTTAACTGCACCGCTGTTCCCAGCGAACTGGGACCGGTTTCTTGTGGAAGGGGAAGGTCCAACGATCATTTCCCCCCACCAGCCGATTCGGTTGATCGCTTGGCAGACGCTTTTCACTTACTTTTCAATCAAACCCTGTACCAAGTGAAGGGAAGTCTTTCTTCACCTGAATGCAGAGGAGGCTTTCCTCTTCCTCTGAGAATGATTGAAAGTGTAGAAGTCTACGCAAGTGGGCTTAGCACCTGATCGCCATTCACTTGGGAGTGCCCACGTCAATTCTTTTGCATATGGTCTAAGCCGCTCACAACTTCCTGGCTTCCGAAAATCTGTTCTAGAGTGAGCTAATGTAAGAAGGCGGAGCAACTCAGTAGATCTGTTTGTGCGTTGGGTTTGGAACCCGCCACCTAAAAATTCTCACCAATTGAAAACGAAACCAGTTTAAGATCTGCACTACCATAAATATGATAACTAAGCGCAGGTATTTATTAACAGGTTTTAACAACTTATTTGTTTATGTTTAATTTTAACAATTTTTTTATGAAAATATAGTTCATAATACAAAAGTCATGTAAATCAATGCTTCAAATTTAATTTAATTAAAATAACATAAATTAATGAAAACATAGCTCATTATACTATAAAAACATATACATAAATCCAAGTTTCAAACTTTATAAAAGTTTAGAAAAAAATAAAAAAAAAAAATGTCTTAAAAATTCCAAACCTAATCCGATTTTTTTTCAGAAAATTTTCGTGCACACAGTCTCACAGTCCATTGAACAAAATATAATAAATAATAGTGCAGCAATAGAAAAACTATTAAATAAAGTGCAAGTTTGAAGTAGCTCGGAGATCGCGTTGATTTTTGAGATTTTTTTTTTTTTTTGCTGATGGTGTTAGGCGTTTTCTTGCAAATAAATTTTCCAGCGTTCGTTCGGATATTTGAGTCAACTGGTATGATAGTCATTTCGTGCATTGGGTGTTAAGGAGAATTTCATTTGACTTATTATTATAAATAGTTAAATATAAATTACATATTAATTAGCAATTCTTATATATATCATAAATGAGGAAATATAATAAATAAATAAATTATAAGACAATAATAGTGCCAATAATCACCTTAGCCTCTTTGGTATGGTACGAACAAGTATACCAAATTAAGACTCAGATGACACTTAACAAAGTATACATAATAGTCTTGCTGAGCGTAACGGAAACTATGCTAATGGCTTTAGGAATGGTCGCTGTACTCATTCCACTACACCTTGTAGCCAAACGGTCGGCAGTTAGTGCAGTCCTAAGACGTGCTAATCTAAAAAGAGATAATATAAGAAGATAATCCCGAACTCTCCGTGTCTGACGGTCTGTGACAAGATGGAAAGAAAAGTAGAATTCTCCAAAAATGTTACGATGGTCATCAGTGATCGCTTAGCATAGAGAAACAATGAAATATCTTTAGAACAGAGCGCACAGATGTGGTTTACTGATGGGTCCTAAATGGAAGACGGTAGCCCCGGGGCTGGAGTTGTCGGGCCGCACTTCGAGAAGGCAATTGCAATGGGAAGACGACTTCTATTTTTCAGGCGGAGGTAAACACTTTAGAGCTATGTGCCAGGAAATTCCTCGGTAGAGGCACGCGTGGTAACATTTTCTCTGACAGCCAAGCAGCTCTAAAATCACTTGATAGTTTCTCATTTCAATCAAGCATC
Organism: Anastrepha obliqua; assembly: GCF_027943255.1. Lineage (NCBI taxonomy): Eukaryota > Metazoa > Arthropoda > Insecta > Diptera > Tephritidae > Anastrepha > Anastrepha obliqua. The sequence continues at coordinate 56,182,655 of NC_072892.1, read as the reverse complement.
CAGAAACTTTGTTACTCCGATGTGGTTACCGGGACATAAGGGCACGAAGTTAATGAAATGGCGGACACTTCAGCGAAGAGGAGTGAAAACACCTCCCTCATGGGTCCTGAAGCTTTCTGCTGGATAAACAACAGCTTCAAAAGTATAGGTAATCCTTAACGGTATAGGTAATCCTTAACCTCAGCAGAAAAGACATTGAACTGCTAACAGAACATTTTAACTTAATTCTCCACATGAAAAACTTGGTATGCCAAAAAATTATTCTTGTAGACTCTGTAAAGAGGCACAAGACACAACAAAACAGGTTATATGCAACTGCCCAGCTGTGGTATGATGCAGACTAAATTATCAGGTTTTACTTCTAGATCCAAACCTTCTGGTAGAAATTAAGCCTACAGCAGTTTTAAGATTTACTAATACCCTTAAATTGTTTAAGTAGGTTACATGGCAGCACAATATATATTTTTAGGTCGCAGTGCACAAATAGCCATTTTATAATAAAATAAAATAAATAAATAATAAATTTGCGGAACCACTTTCTTACCTTGACCAGCCGCCAATGCTGAGGACCCGACCTTTTGCAAAACTTGCGTATGCAATAACAGCATATAAGCCTTAATCCTGAGACTCAGCCGATTAATGAGCTTAAAACTAGCAATAATATCGCTGCTCATTCAATATCTTCAAACCGAATTTTTGCAAAACTAACTATAAACTTACCCCTCGTTGTTTATGTTAAGACCTAATGGGGCTGCTTATGCATTTAGTAATTCAGGTTCTTTTTTAAGAATAAACCAAACATTTGATTTCTTTAAGGAGACAGATACCTGTAAAATTTCGAAAAAAAATTTTTTTTTTTCATAAAATGTTAATATAATTCTTTAAGAATATGTCAAGCAATTTATAGAACGTAAATTTAAGTATTTCTTATAATACAGGGTGAGCGATATGAAGTGTTACCTATTCAAAACATCATAACCTTTTTGTGTGAAATTAGTTTTTATTGATTTCAAAGACAAAATTGCTCAAAAATGATTACAATTTTAACATATATTCACTTTAGCTAGATATGACCACCTTTAGCGTTGTTCAATTACAATTTTAACATAAATTCACTTTAATTCGATATGAGCACCTTTTGCTTTGACTATAGCCTTCAAACGGTCAATAAATGAGTTGCATGCTGCACGAATGTGATCTTGAGGTATTTTGGCCCATTCTCGTATAATCGCTTTTTTCAGCGCATCCATACTAGAATATTTTTTAGTCCTCACCTTGCTCTCCAAAATGGACCAGATGGAATAGTCCATCGGATTTGCATCTGACGAATTCGAAAGCCATTGTGTGGACGAAACGAAGTATGGAACAAGATTTTTTAACCATTCTTGGTTCACACGAATTTTATGAGACGGTGCCGAGTCCAGTTGGAACGTTCATGGTCTACGACCGAAATGTTTGCGTGTCCACGGCTCTAAAGCAGTTTCTAAAACATTTTCCCGATAACAAGTCGCATTCACTTTGACACAGCCTCGATAAAAAAGATTGGAGAGCGTCCATCAGCGGTCACTGCGGCCCAAACCATGACTTGCGATGGGAAATTGCTTCGAATGGCTATACGTAGGCTCAAATTCTCGTATGAGCGTTCGGTCAAGTAAATACGATCGCTTTGAGTGTTTATGAACTGCTCAATTGAGAATTTTTTTTCATCAGAAAACACAATGTTAGGAAATTCGCCACGTTCGTGCAAGCGAACCAATTCCATTGCTCTTTCGCACCGAACTTTTTTTTGCTGGGGTGAAAGATCGTGTGCTTTTGCCTTGACCTTGACCTCATTTTTCAATATGCGTCGAATGCGGTCTTGCGATAATTTCTGTTCTTTGGCCATTTTTCTTCCACTTCGACGTGGATTTCGTTCAAGTCGAGACTTCAATTTCCGAACCATTTCTGGCGTTGTTGCGTTTTTTTTTGGTCCACCTACATAGAGTTTTGCAATGCTACCAGTATCATTGTGACTGAGCTCACGAACAATGGCTGGTTGTGATTTTCCAGCCAAATATAACGCAATCACACTATTACGTTTGATTTCTATGACAGGAAAAAAAAATTCAACAAAACGGAGACGCAAATACTTTTGATGGCTTATACTACTGTGGGCAAAAAGTAAGGTGAATTTTGTTGTAAAATGAAAAGTCTTTATTTATTCTTGTAAATCAATTTCATCCCCTTCAAAATAATCCCCTCTCGATGAAATACACTTATGCCAACGATTTTTCCAATCCCCGAAACATGCCAAATAGTCCATTTCCGGTATAGCCATCAGCACCTTCTTCGATTCAGCTTTTATCTCCTCAATCGACTCGAAACGCGTTCCCCGGAATGGTCTCTTGAGTTTTGGGAATAGCCAGAAGTCACACGGAGCCAAATTAGGCGAATACGGTGGTTGTGGAATGATATGCGTGGAATTTTTGGCGAAATGGTCACGAAGAACGAGTGCAGTGTGAGACGCTGCATTATCGATGCAAAAACCAAGAGTTGTTGGCCCATAATTCTGGTCTTTTTAGACGAATTGCTTCACGTGAACGACGCATAACGCTCAAATAATATTCCTTATTAACAGATTGGCCAGGTGGAAAGAATTCATAGTGCACCACACCACGAAAATCGAAAAAAACTGTCAGCATGACCTTTATTTTTGAACGACTTTGACGTGCTCTTTTCGGTCTGGCCTCGCCTTCAGCACGATATTCGCTTGATTGGTCGGTTGTTTCAGGGTCGTAAGCATAAATCCAAGTCTCATCTCCCGTCATGATGCATTTGAGCTTGTCCTGATAGTCTGAAAGCATTGTTTCACACACATCAACGCGACGACTTTTTTCCAAGAAATTGAAAGTTTTCGGTACCAAACGAGATTTGAATTTTCGTGGGCCCAAATGGTCTTTCAAAATGGTTTTCACAGATTCTTCTGATATTCCGATCATATCAGTAAGGTCTTTAACAGTCAACCGACGATTTTTGAGCACTAACTCCTTCACTTTATTGACGTGTTGGTCATCTGTTGACGTCGATGGTCGTCCGGAGCGCTCCAAGTCATCAACACGTTCTCGACCCTCTTTGAAGTCTTTGTACCACTTATAAACATTTTGCGACATGGTCGAATCACCAAATGCCTTCTGCAACATGCTAAGCGTTTCCGCAGCCGAAATTTCCTTCCGCAAACAAAATTTAATGGCACTTCTCTGCTCAATCAAATCAGACATTGTAAAAATCGAAAAATGCACTCTTGGTCGTTTGGTAAACACCAGCGTAAATATATTACTGATAATGACATTCACATGAAAGTTGGCCCAGATGTTATTAACAGTGCTGCCAACTCATGAAAAATATAATTAGAGCGAAATTTTAATGCCGCGAAGTTTGACAAATTCACCTTACTTTTTGCCCACAGTAGTAAACAATATATTGAACTGTCATTAGAACAATTTTGACGTTGAAGTTAGTATCGTTCACCCTGTATAGATCGCCGTCAATCCATGTTGCAATGCCCGCCGATTAAGAAGCTCTGCTGCGACCTTCCTGGAAGAATTGAGTGTACATCCGCCATTTTAAATGATTAAAATAAAAGAAAAAGTAAACCGTATGCCAATTTTGAAAAAAATATATTTAATATACTTCTTCATTTTAAATAATTTTAATGAAAATCAGGGAATTATGTAAATGGCCATAATCCTCCCCGGTTATATATCCTCTTAACTTTCATCTGCTCTTGGCATCGAAAACGACGTATGACGTATAAATTAGAATTTTAAAATTTTTATGAAAATCGTTGCCCCGAAATTAATTTAATTCTTTCATTTTGCTAAAGCCTTTAGTTTGCTTATTTTAAAATATATTTGGTTGCCTGAAAATATTTTGAATTGATTTTTTTTTTAATTTACTTACTTTGAAAAATTTCCGCTTTTGTAGAATTAAAATGTCAATGCCCCCTAATGACAATTTGGTGTGCATTGCCAAGCAGTGAAATAATTGGACTATATTTTTTTGAAAATCGTCGAGCGCAAGCAATTTTTGTGGACCTTGTTTCTAGTTGATGTAGGCTGAACGGTTATTTTCTGTCAATGGTGAAAAAATATCATTTCGTCAAAAATTTTGAATACAAAATAACACAATTTTGTTTTAAGTATACATATTTTATCCTAAGCAATTAAATTTGTGTTAATGTTAAAAAGAACCGAAAATATTTATGAAACAGAGAAAAAATTCTTAAAATTCGTGAACAAAATAAGCAAAAGTTTTAATAAATGAAAAGTTTAAATATTTAAAAAATTGAAGATATTTCACTTTAAAAATCTCTATACCAAATTCTACTTTGAAGAAATTTTTACCTTTTATTATACTTAACCTTAGGAATAAGTTCATTTTCCGAAAAATTAACGGCAATGCACAAAATACTTGGATACTTGGCAACTGCTAGACTTTAGGAGTGAATATTTTTATAAAATAATTTCCAAATGTTACAATATTTGAAATTTTCCTGGAAAAAAGTAAACCCTTCTTTGATTCAATCAAATTTTGTTATTATAAAACAGTTCTAATAATTTAATTCTAAAGGGTTTCCCAATAAGAGGTATTATTTTGATATTCAAAGAAAAATACTATTGTTTTAATAAAAATTATCGGATGGTTATTTCATTATAAAGAGAAAGGTATGCCGTCAATAGTGGAAAATAACATCAAGCAAATGGCCACCACGACGACGCTTACAGGACAATATATATCCTCCATAGCCTCACGAATTCCATCTTGAATCGACCCTGTGCTGTTGGCGAAGACCTTCGCTTTCACGTGGCCCCAAAGGAAAAAGTCAAATGGTGTTAAGTCACAAGATCTCGGTGGCCAATTGTGATCACCTTTTCGAGAGATAACACGGTCCGGAAACATTTCCCGTAAAAGATTAATGGTTTCGTTGCTTGTGTGGCACGTAGCGCCGTCTTGTTGAAAATAAAAGTTGTCCAGCTCAATACCATCCAATTTCGGTCATAAATAATCGTTCATGATCTCTCGATAGCGCAATCCATTCACCAATAACACCTGTTATTGGAAAACCCTTTATTATAATTGAGCACAGAAAACAATTTCACCTTAGAATATTTAGATTTATGACTCTGATGAATTTTTTTTTTTTTTTTATTAAATCTCCAATCTGTTTAGTTATCCAATTTCCATTAATCATGCAACTTTGTTTTCGAATAACTTTTTCTAAATAAAGAGTGACCTTAACGGATGAAAATCTTTAGTTTGACTCTTACGCGGTCCATTGTTTGTCTGTTTGTATTCTCCTGCAGTTTAGTTAACAAATAGCGAATATGATTGACCTGCGACGCCATTTTTTCCATCTTTAGTATTAGTAAATAACAATTTTTTGTCTAGTAAACATAAACGAATTGAACCAGGAAACCAGCCAGATACTGTTTTTTTTTTTCAGTTCTATTTTCAAACTACATCCCTCATGTGCGCTAATATGTGTTGGATGGTGTATCAAAAACATAATCTGGATCAGCAACACTTTCCACAGAATCAATGAACTCTTCGTAACCGCTTAGCAGGAAGTGAATCCAAATTGATATTTCTTATAGTCTTCATTTCTAAATATCTTCGCAATTTGCCTATCTACCAAATAGTTATCCTACATTTATGTTTTTTTCCATCACTTTAGTAGCCTCGAAAAAAAAAAAACAAAATGCACCAATTTAATTCTGGTTGCACAGCAGCAACTAACGGTAGGCGCTTTGCACACTTTTCTTCGTTCTCAACTTAAACTTTTCCGAAATCCAAGAACATTTTCAACGTCTTAGTTTTTGTAAACTTTCGCTAATTTATTCCCATCGCCAAATATAATTATAGAATGTATGTATGTATTTTCGTATATTCAACGAAAGACTTTGCCGCCATCATTACCTAAGTGTGAAATGAAGATTTCTTTGAAATTACTTTTTGGTGTGAAAATTTGTACTCGGAAGACGCCTGTGAGATAAAAGCTGGAAGCTAAAAATTGTGAGTTAAAAAGTATTAAGAGTGGAGTATGGCTCGAATATCTACAGTGTGCGAAATTAGTTTAGCTACATTCAATTGCTATTTAAATATTTAGGACTTGCTACGTTGAAAGCGAAAAAAATACATTGAGCCCTCAAACCGGTAAATGGAGTATTTTCCCTCGTATTCGTTTAACGTTGAAGTGGTACAGTTTGGCGCATCTGGTCCCATTTGAACCGATTCTTTTGTTAAATAACTATCAAATATCACTTTCTCACTAACTATCCACCTACAAATCTATCAAATTATCTGTCTAGAGTATCCATTACACTTGCCTCTGTTCAACGCTTTTTCATTATTTACAGCTATGATCGATTCGCTATTTATATATACAATATGTAAATAAGCTTTGGTTTGCTTGTTTTTCAAAATATTCTTCCTGATAATCAATACACTTTTGCATACGTTTGAGCAAATTTTCGAAGCACTTTGACCTGACGAATTTTTAGAGCCTCTTTTAAATTGTGTCGAATCCAAGGCAAACAGAGGTTTTTTTGACCAAGAAAAATATTATTGCTGCTCTCCATATCAACGCGCAAGGATGGCTCAAGCTCAGGGTATGTAACATGATTATCTCGTTCACTCATTTCGCGCTCTGGGTATATCGATATTTTCTGGCACAACAACTGATTTTGGACAAATTTTCCGTCATTCGTCAGTGAGCGAACAGTGCCTACGAGAAAACTCATTGTACCTACCAATTTTTTACGGTGATAAAGGATGTGCTTATTCGCCGTTAATTCACTTCGAAATTGTGATAAGTAATCTGACGAAAATGTCACGGTTTAATTCTAATTTTTTCATGGCGTTGAATTTCTAAAGCCTCTGTAAACAGTAGCTCACACACCAAAGCGCTCTGAGTGCGTTTATCGTAAACTATGTTAAACTGTCCAATGGAAATGTCAAATCAGGGCTGACAATACTAGAAGTGCTTAGGGTTATTCAATAGGTGCGCTTCAACTTTTTTCCGATAGGGAGGGCGAACGACGCAATATTTTTTATTTTTCACTTGTCATTTGTAAACTTCATTAGTATATATTTCATCATGGAACGCTACACACTTGAGCAACGATTGCAAATCGTGCAAATTTTTTATGAAAATAATCGTTCTGTTGCTGCTACTTTAAGAGCATTACGGCGATTTTACGGTCCATTTAACAAGCCGTCCCGTTTTGGGGTTATGTGAAGTCATTGGTCTACAGTAACAAGCCGGCGACGATTTGTGAGCTCAGAGCCAATATTGAACGCGAAATTGCTGGAATTTCGGCCGATTTATGCAAAAGAGTGGTCGAAAATTGGGTTCAACGATTGGACTTCGTAAAACGTGCACGCGGTGGTCATGCAAAAAAAATCGAATTTCATACTGAAAAGTATATGTTTAAACTCGATAATAAAAAAAAAATTAGTTAAAAAAGTCAAACCGTTTGTGTTTTATTCAAAAAAGTTCAAAAGTTGAAGCGCTCTTACTGAAAAACCCTTACTTACTTAAGTGACGCTACAACAGTGTGTCGGTTGGCACGCCACCTGTTTCTGTCCTGCGTTCGTTGGTGCCAGTTGGATATCTCGAGTGAAGACACACCCTGCAGCAGTTGGTCCTTCCAACAGGGATGTGGTCTCCCTCTTCCATGGCTTACTTTTTGGAGTGGCGTGTCATAATTTCAACTTGCTGAAGCGTCTCCTTTCATATGGGTGACATGACCAGCCAGCGTAGCCGCTGTATTTTTACACATTTAACTATGTCCATGTACCTATATAGGCTCTTGTAACTCGCTGTTTCACCGTAGGCGATACTCTTCACTAGCGCGGAGGAGGCCAAAGACCTTACGTAGAATTTTTCTCTCGAACACTCACAAAAGTTTCTCATTCTTCGAGAGAGAGCTCTACTTTTATTTGCCTACTGGGGCCAAAGTAACACCCATGTTGGCAGGAGTTATTCTCCGTTTGATCTCCAGGGTGACATCATTTCTGTTGTTATTGCTGGTCCCATGGTAGACACAGCCTTCACAACTTCGAATTGTTGCTTGTCAACACTGACATATTGTCCACGACGCGAAGCCTGCTTGTGTGTTGACAGCAGGTACTTTGTTTTGCCCTCATTCACCGCAAGACCCACATTGCTCGCCTCTCGCTTTAAACTGGAGTATACAGCACGGTTGGTTGCGCCGATAATGGCGATGTCGTCGGCATATGCTAGCAGCATGGTGCTCTTAAGAAAGATAGTACCAATGTGGCTCAGCTCAGCAGCGCGAAAGATTTTTTCCAGCAAGAGGTTGAAAAAGTCACAAGATAGAAAATTGTCTTATCTGAAACCTCGCTTGCTATCGAACGGCTTGGAGAGGTTATATCCAATTCTGACGGCGCATGTGGTAGAGCGCAACGTCATCTTGCACAGCCGTATTAGTTTTGCGAAGATACCAAACTCAGACATAGCGTCATAAAGGTAATTTCTATCCGTGCTATCAAAGGCGGCTTTGCAACCGACGAAGAGGTGGTGCGTGTTGTGTTCTCCAAAATTTGGCGTATTGAGAATATCTGGTCTATGGTTAACTTCCCAGGTCTGAAGCAGCACTGATAAAGACCAATCAGCTTGTTGGCGATGGACTTCATTCTCTTACTCAGTGCCTAAGGCTATCCTAAGGCTATATATATAAATATCAAAACTCGAAGCACACAATTTGCGCGAACTTCATCTTCTCATCTACTCAGGTCATCTGCACATTTTTCAACTTGATATTGAAAACTTGAATTTGCAGCTGATAAAAACTGTTTAATTTATTTTCTTAAAATGACTGTCTGCGGCTCAGTCAAAACTTCCAAGTGTAGGTTGCACAAATTCAGTAACATCAGAAATTTTCCCTTCCAAATGTTTTTTGATCATTTGCCTTATTTTATTGACAAGAAATTAATAGAAGTCTCATCATAATGGTTCGTTGGGCATGGAGTTTTATAGAAAAGCAGCCTGCTACCCATTCCACATAAATGCACGCATTCTATGAAGCTAATGGTGATTCCAATCGGGAAAGCTTCTGGATAAACTAATGAAAGCATTGCCACCAGAAAGATAAATCATATTGCAGAACAAGGTAAAGTAAATTTTTTTCTAAGTGTCAACACCCTTCACAGTTTTGGTTTTAGGTTGATCTAATTTCATGTAATCTATTTTCGACTGACTTATCTAATATTAGGTGCGCAACTAAGTTATCGCTATTTTTTGATGAAAATACAACTTTATTCTGAAAAAATGGTCACAACTGAACCATTGAAAGTATTGCCCATCTCTGGTTACTACTTTTTCCCATCTTTCTGGCAGATCTCGTATACCGTCGCGGTAAAACTGTTCATCTTTTGAGGCTATCCACGGTCAGCTAGACCATCGATTGGAACAGGTAATAATCGGACGGCGCAATATCTGGAAAATATGGTGGGTGGGGTGGGATTTCCCATTTCAGAGTTTCCAGGTAGGTTTTAACGGGCTTGGCAACGTGAGGACGAGCTTTGTCATGCCTCTCCGCGTATTGGGGCCGCTTCTCGGGCAGTGCTCGTCTCAATCGCATCAATAGAAGTCGATACCGATCCCCAGTGATGGGTTCGCTTCGTTTACACAGTTCATAATAAATAAAACTAATGCTAAGTTTCCACCGCAGCCGCTATCGTGTTCTCTGCCGCTATCGTGTTCTTAGCGCAAACACGAAACAAAACTCCTGTCAAATCCCATACAAAATTAAAACACAACTCCATACCTAAACTCACTTTCAAAGCGTGTTTTGTGGGTTTGCGTCTAATTTAAAGCGTGTTTTGTTGGGTTTGCGTCTAATTTAATTATTAAGTGGTGGCAATGTTGCTCATTTTCCTCATTTATTATTGCATTCTTATCGAAACATGGCAACAATGATTGCAATTTGTCAATATGACATTTGATTGACGGCCGCCGTAGCCGAGTGGGTTGGTGCGTGATCACCATTCGGAATTCACAGAGAGGTCGTTGGTTCGAATCTCGGTGAAAGCAAAATTAATAAAAACATTTTTCTAATAGCGGTCGCCCCTCGGCAGGCAATGGCAAACCTCCGAGTGTATTTCTGCCATGAAAAAAATCTGCTCATAAACATATCATAAAACAAAATGAAATAAATGTATAAAAAAAAAAAAATTTTTTGTGATTCGAACCAAGGATTTCGGATCGGAAGCCCACATTGCTAGCCGCTGGGCTATCGCGCTGTGCTGTCGCCGCAAAATAATGTATCATAAATCTGCTTACCATACCAAAGACCATACACTTTGCAAACACATTTCGGTGGAAACAGTTGACAGTTCTCCCAAACACAACTCCTGCAAACACGGTGTTTGCTTTTGGTGGAAACGTAATATAAGTTGGTCCCACCAAATACATAGCCGAGGCCACGACGTAGAAGCATGACCGTACAGTCCCCATGGCTTTCTTTTCTATGATTTGCTGTAATGAATCCATTTTTTATCACCCGTCACGATGCGATGAAGAAAACCCTTCCTTTTTTGCCGCTGGAGCAATTGACGTTTATTCCGCACAAAATCAGACATTTTCACAAAACCAAAAGTATATGATACCAAAACAAAATCACTAATGTGTCGAAGCAGTTGGTTTACCCTATGTCTAAGCTTGGTTTATGACGTTTAGGTTATGTTAGAATCAACTAGCACACACTGTTGGCGGCATCTATTGGGAACTTAGTTACGCACCTGATATGATTTAACCTTATTCGCATGAAGTGAACAAATATGAAGAAACTTGTTGGAACGTAAAATGCATTCTAAGCATCTTTCATATCCAGTTATTTGAAACGGGACAAGGGTTAAGTATTTAAACTTTCCTTTTTGCATGTTTTGGAATATTGTATCAAGGGAATATTATGTCAAAGTTTCCAGTTAATTGAAGCACGGTTAATGGTGTTATGAGTATTTGAATGCCCGGTTTTCTAGGCCTTCTCGAAGCGTACGTCGTAACTCAAGGTCTACTGGACTAATTGGTGTGGAACACACAATATTTCTCTACATAGTTCACCAGATATTAATTTTAAAATAACAAATTAGGCAGGTTTTTGTAGTAAACATAAGTTTTTTGCTTTCCAAGTGCTATGAAAAATCGGAAAATATATTAGTTTGGGGAAAATAAATCCATTATTTTTGCGTACAATTTTTGCGCAAACGATTTTAAACTGTCAACTTCGATTATTTCTGTAATTTTATCGAAATTTTCGACATTATTGACATTTTTCTTAACATAAAATTAGCTGCTACAGTATCGGCACCATAAAGACCGTTTCAGCGGTCTTAATCAAAGAATAAATGTACCAAATTTTCTATTTGTTGGGTTCCATTTTTAGCACTCTGGACCCAACAATTGAATAGCACAAATAAAAACCTACAGAATAATTTTTTTAGTGTGAAAAAAAGTGTCACGAGTACAAACTTTAATTTGTTTGATCGATACTTTACGAGCCCTTCACCGGGAAAATAATGGATTAATGGATTTCTTTTTCCCTTTAACTAATATATGGCTTGTAAGCCTTCAGCTCTCAGGAAAGTCTTTTTATTGGTGCGAATGGATATCTTCTTCTTCTTTTACTTAGGACATGCCAGTTTTTCTTTACATAATTTCTTAGATACAAAATTTTATAATTTATCATATTAATAATACTAAATTATGTGTGTAATATTTAAATACATAACTGATATTAATTTTCTATTGAAGATGATATCCATCTTTGCGCCCATCTTTTCGGTAGTTTTCCAGGACGTCGCCTTCCCACTGGAATTCCGTCACCTGCAATTTTAATTAATCGGTTGTTGGAGGCTCTTGAAACACGCTCGTTCCATGCGCGTCGTCTTGATCTTATAAATTCGACAATGTCATCGGTGTTCGTCTGGATTCTAATATCATGGTTTCTACAGCAATCCCACCTCGTTTTTCCTGCTATCGTCCTTAATGTGTGCATTTATGTAGAGCACAATAATTGTCTCGTTTTTGTGTTCTCCGCACGTGCTTCTGCACCGTATGTTAATATCGGTCTTACGATTGTTTTATACACACGCGTTTTATTTTCTACATTCTATTTGTTCTTCCATATAATATCTCGCAGGAAACCTGATATTCTTGCACCATTTGTACATCTTTCTCTCACTTCTGCGACGATGTTCCGATTGTTCGATACATCTATTCCCAAATATTTGAATTGCATTACTTGTTCTATAATGTTCTGGTTAATTTCTAGCTTACACCTTATTGGTTCCTTAGATATTACTATTGATTTTTTTTTTGCAGTTGAAACTTCCATATTAAATTTCAAACCAGTAGTAACGAAACGGTGCAAGAGCTTTTGAAGATTATCTTCACTATCAGCAATTAAAACTGCATCATCTGCATAGCAAATAATTGTTATGTTTTGATTGTTTAGTTTGTAGCCTTCAAGTCGGTTAACTTTAGAAATCGATGATTAGTTTAAAAAGTTGCGGACTTAATGAATCCCCTTGTCGTATTCCTGTGGTGCACTCTATACTGTTGGTAAATTTCTCATTTACTATAACTTTAGTTGCGCAATTGGTATTGACATTCCTAATGACTTCAACAATTTGTCGAGGAACTTTTCTCTCTTTTAAAATTTCCAAGACGTCTTTCAGCCTGACTCGGTCGAAAGCTGTTTTATAGTCTACAAAATACATGAAGGCTGAACAATTGAACTTAATTGATTTTTCCATTATTTGTTGTAGGATAAAAATGCAATCTGTTGTTGATCGGCTTTTGCGAAATCCTTGCTGTTCTTCTTGTGCGTGTAGGTATGGCTGGAATGGATATCATTTTTGGAATTAATAATTTTTTACATTACGTTTTAACGCTTTATTTGGGAACAACTAATCAGATATTTCACATTCAATGCTTTATTACTAAATTGTTTTCCAAAACCTAAAATAATAACTTTACTATTTACACTTTACAATGTAACGAAAACTTTTAGTTCTGTACCATAAAGGCGCGTGTGGCTAAGCAAATTTCCCGTACTGTAGCTGCTGCTGTTGAATGGCGCATAAGTTGGAAGATTGCCGAAAAATGCAGCCAAAGCTAAGGCAAAAAGCCTAGAAGTTGAGGAAATTACTTGGGGAGCGATGCAATGCGCCTTCCAGGAATGAATGTGTGTGCTTTCAAGGAAATGTTGCATGCTGCGGTGCAGGAATTGGCACAAAAATAATGGATCAGAAAATATAAATGTACATATTGAGTTATGGTTTAATTGGATAAAAGCCAAATAGAAATTCCTTGCTTATAAATGTGAATGCAAGTTCAAAGAGAGCATGAATGAATATAGAATGTACGAAAACACGTATGTATGTGTGTGCATGGGTGTAGTTGCATGCGCCATTGGCAAACTGCCTACAAACGAATGTGCGCTGGAATGAGTAGAATTTTAGCAAGAGGATCCTTCACTAAATTTATATGTTGCTAAAAATGCATGTTAGCCCGAGTACGTTCTTAGCATTGCATGTATTTGTATATGTATGTGTGTGTATATGTTTTTTCTACGAATGTAAGTATGTATGGGGAAGTGTTAGGATTGTCGACAGCTGCGGTGTAGGTGTGCCAGTGTAGGGCCTGACCAAAGAAAGGATCTATTTTGTGGCCTAATTCTCGTGCTTTCAAGATGCCTTATGTGCATGTGGTTGTATGTGTGGCAGCAGATGTTTTGTAGTGCAGTATCCACGTGCTAATGTATTTTGGCCATCAGTGCTGCCACGAGAGTGTTGGGCAAAATATTATCTATTCTACAGAAGCGGCAAAAAGTCAGTGGCAAAGGTCACAAACAAGCGTGTGGGGTGGTATGTCAGCTCAGACTGCCGTTACTTGTGGTCAATATATAGACATACTAAATGCCTACTATTAGCCTACCATCATGGATGTATGTGTATATATGCATACATATAAGTGCTATATTTTGCATGTGAGTGGATATTTTGGGCTAAAAAGTATTTTTTGTGTGTCGTCGTTTACAAACAATGTTGTATAGGAAACACTAGTGTACAAAATGTAAATACTCGAAAATATATGTGTGTATGTAGATTTTTCCAATAGGAACGTGTCGATGTTGAAATAAAATAAAACAAGCTGTGCATGAAGAATGCATGAAATACCCTTTTATTTGGAAGAGCTATTTATGTACGTACTTTTAATGGAATTCAAACATCAAGTCAGTTCTACTGTACGGCTGCGAAACTTGGAACTTTGCAGTTACAGACAAGCAACGCATAAAAGTCTTTGGAAATCATTGCCTGCGGATGATTTGTCGCATTTTCTGGCCCAAGCAGCAGCCTGTGGAGTAACAGCCACCGAACTCTAATGCAAACAGAAGTCCTGAAAAGAAAATGGGGCTGGCTTGGACACATTCTTAGAACAGAATAAAGTGGCATCACGCACACTTCAGTTGATTGGTATCCACAAGGAAACCATCGAAGAGGTAGACCCTCGCTGACCTAGAGGAAAAGTTTAGAAACGAAGATAAAGAGAGTCAGAAAAAGCTGGAAGGACCTAAAGAAGCTTGCTTCGGATAGCGTCCAATAGAGTATCTTCCTGTGACCCTTTGCTTTCTCGCGGCATCAAGGAAATTAAACGTATAAATAAATATTCAGCTGCGATGAATATTGCATAGTGATCACACTTCAGAGAGAGAAATTCTCAATAACTCTATTGCTGTTGTTGTAGAGGCAGAACAACATTCACATACATACATACAGAAGTCGCAGTCCGTGGACGTACGTCCGGGATTATTCATGATTGTCGAGTTCATCGTTGTCGAGTATAGCCTGGCATCTTCTTGGCGGATTTGAAGCTTTTCTGCGTAGCTTGTCGACAAAGAAGACCAGATTTTGCGAACTTGACGCACGAGTTGCTTTAAAGCGTGGACTGGCTTTCCGGCAAGATGCGATTTAATAATTACTCACATATTTTGAATGGTGTTGGCGTCTGGGGACTGGGAAGGCCATGCCGTTTTCTTGTTTCCAGGCCTTACAGAGTCGACTTTGGTGTTTTGGGTCATTATCCTCTTGCAAGACCCAATCATTGCCCCTTCCTGGATACATCTTTTGCACGGACTCCAAAAGTCCTCCATTGTAAATTTAGATCATTTTTTCGGCGTTCAAATTTTGGGTGAAGAGTTCCAAACATCCGAAACCTGCTTTATCTTGCTTTTTTGTCATCACTCGCTTCAAGTCGCGCTCGGAAAAGTCATCAACATTTTTGTACAACTTATACCGCTGATTCCTCATCACAATATGTGCAGCCGCAGCGTTAGATAATTTCGGCCCTTTCGAATGCGTGCATAAAAGTACCGTACAGGAAAGTTTCAAACGACGCTAACCCTTGAGTAGGACTATGACGCGGCAAAAAGCAGAACGAAACATATCTTGAAATTACAAGAAAAACCGGTTCTTTTCTTCTAACACAGACTGTATATGAGTCCGTGTACGTACGGTAAAGCAACTTCTTGAACAGAATTGCAGCGGATAGCAGCCGTCAACCCGTTACCTGCTGTTAAAATTAGCAAACAGTTAAAAGCATAAAATTGCGTAGAATTGCGGCGGGGACAGACTACTCGCCGTCAATTATTTTTACGGCGGAAAAATAATTAAATGCGTTTTTTATTTTCTTCGACGAGTTGAAGACTCAGGGTTGCTTTTCGCTCACTTGATGTTAATTCGTTTATTTACAAGCAACAGTAGACAATGAACAAAATAATATTCGATATGGACAGGAAAACCCACAAAATTTCAATAATTTTAAGATAAGTGGTTTTTTTGTGACAATGAGCTTCATCGTGTTGCTTCACAAATACAGGGTTGCCCATATTCGATGGACCCATCTGGCAACCCTGTATCTTTTGACAAAGACGTCAGATCGCTTAATAACATACCGCGTTGGAAGCGTCAGTACACGCCACGCGAGCGCTTCCAAATTGTTGAAATTTACATTCAACAAAAGAAGTCAATTGTGAAAACTCAACGTTCGTATAAAAAATTAAATAATGTGAAAATGCGCCTTCTAAGAACACCATTAAACGGTTGTACGAAAGGTTTTCGACTGGTGATGCTCTTTCTAATCCAAAGAGGCCAAATCATAACCGACCAAGGCGATCGGATGAGAATATTGCTGTTGTACGGGCCAGTGTTGAGACGTCACCAAGGACATCCCGAAATTGCCGTTCTCAGCAGTTGGGCATTGCTCGGACCACTTTACAACGAATTATCCGCATTGATTTCATTTATTCCCGTATAAGATTCCATTGACGCAAAGATTGTTGTCTGCGGACAAGCCTCGTCGATTGGAATGGGCCCAAAGAGTCATCGAAATGGCTGAAGATGACGAGCAATTTTAGAACAAAATCATCATGTCCGATGAGGCTAATTTCTTATTGTATGAGACGGTAAACAAGTAAAATTGCTGTATTTATGTCACTGAAAATCCTTACGAAATTCAAGAGGTACATCTTTACGACGAAAAAGTCACTTTTTGGTGCGGCGTTAGTGCGAAAACTATTATTGGGCCGTTTTTCTTCGAAAAGGAGCGTTATCGCGATATGATAACCACTTTTGTGATGCCAATTATTCGTCGAAAGCGTATGAGGCAGTTCTGGTTTCAACAAGACGGCGCTTCACCACACACAGCTTGCACCACAATCGATTTTTTGAAGAAATTGTTTCCTCGTCGTTTGATGTCGAAAAATGCCGATTTTGACTGGCCACCGCGTTCGCCCGATTTAACGCCACCTGACTTCTTCTTGTGGGGATATTTAAAATCAAAGGTTTATATTAATAAGCCAAAGACCATAGAAGAGCTCAAGAACAAAATCCGTGAGAATATAGCCGCTATTCCAGCCGAAATGTTAGCTAAAACTATGGAAAATGCTGCAAAACGGGCACGTGATGTCAAGTTACTTGAACGAAATAAAATTATTATTGTGTAAACGAAATTGAGTGTACGCAACGCCTTTTGCTATGTTCTCTTCGAGCGCAAAGGTCGGTTATCTCTTATTAGTTTAGACTTGTGAGTGCGCAGTATTTGAAAAACTCCGAACATAAATTGCTGTGCTGCGAAAGACATTTTTTTGAAAACTTATGCGGCTTTGCCTTTGCTGCATATCGTGATTTGCGCTTCATACGAGTATGTGCTTTCGCTTTAACTGCTTAGCTTTGTGCGTTTAGTGCAGGATAGTTGTATGATACATCGTTATCTATACTAATATTATAAAGAGGAAAACTTTGTTTGTTTGTTTGTTTGTAACGAATAGGCTCAAAAACTACTGGACCGATTTGAAAAATTCTTTCACCATTCGAAAACTACATTATCCAAGGGTAACATGGATTACATTTTATTTTGGAAAAAATAGGGTTCCGTAAGATATTTGGATTTTTCGGACACAAACTGAAAAAAATCCTTTATATAAAATAAAGTCAACTTTTTGTGTGTGTTCGCTAACCGGCCGTGTCTGCACCGAATTAAACCAAACTTACACACATTGTTAAGAAGGTATTGAAGATGGTTTCCGTATAGTTTGGATACCTATTGGTGGATAGGGCTCGAGATTTAGGTCAAAACGTGGACCCGGGTAACCTTCGGATGTGTATGTACAATATGGGTATCAAATGGAAACTGTTGGTGAATGCTTTAGTTCAGAGTATTTTTCATGCCGCTCCGTGACTGGGGTCTCGAGATATAGGTCAAAACGTGGACCCGGGTAACCTTTGGTTGTGTATGTACAATATGGGTATCAAATGAAAGCTGTTGATAAGTGCTTTAATACGGGGTAATTTTCATACCTATTGATGATTAGGGTCTCGAAATATATGCCAAAACGTGGACCCGCCGTGTCTTTGCACCGAATTAAACCAAACTTATGCACATTGTTAAGTAAGTATTGAAAATGGGTTTCGTAAAGTTTGGTTGTAATTCGGAGCAGTGGCAACGGGTACAGCGTTCTTTTGAGCCAGCCATAATGTCGCTTACTTTTTTAACGCTTGGGGTGGAACTGAACTGTCAAATTGACAGTGTGAGTTACAATGTGTCAATATTTCTTTCTGATGTGGATGCCATAAGGAAAAAACGTAAGTGCAACATGTAAAAATTGTTTGTGAATTTTTTTGGAGTGGATTTTGGAACAGTGAATAATTTCTTACGAAATTTGAGAATTTAATGTGAAATCCGAATGAAATTATGTGTTCGTGGAAAAAACAATTGTTTTCGTTTTTTTTTTTTTTGAAAAATATAAATGGGCAATGGTTAAAAAAGCTCCAATGCTTAATAAAACATATAAATTGAAACGAAAAATTCATGGATGATCAGGAAAAAAGACGATTGTTTATTCATATGCGTTGATTTGAAATTTAAAAACAATCTTCTTTTTTCCTGATTTTCAATTTATATTTTATATATACTCAAAAACAAATAGAAAAACAAAAAATATTGTTTATGCCAAAGCGCTTGAATAAAGAATAAAGAAATAAATAATATGAAAACCATATATTTTCTGTTCTAAACCATATCTATTCTATTTTAGTGTGCCCAGCGAAGGGGGCCGGGTTTGCTAGTCAATCATATATGGGTACATATGTATTTACATACATTTATATATGGCAAGCATTGAGAATTGCTCAGAAATCTGATCGAAACAAAATCATTGCAAAAACAAAAATCCGAATTCGTAATTTTTCTCTTTACAGCACAGCAACAGTCGCGTTAAAGTTTTTTTTCACACTGCTGCCGTTTTGCCTGTTGTGCTGCTACTAGTTTGACAGCAAGCCCATAGTCTAGCTTCGTTTTTCACTTTCGCTTAGTTAATTTGAAAATTCTCGCAAAAATGAAAACCTTCGGTTAATTTTGGTGATCGGAGGGAATTGCCTATAGCCTCATATCGTTCGTAACAAAAATAAAGCTTCTGAATCGTATAATTTGTGTTGGCTATGTGGCAACAGTGACTGAATAATAAACATCAGATTTGACGGCCTCCGCCATAACAGCATAGAAACCACAGCCTGTCAACATCGGCGTATTCTTATTAGAAGATGATAAACCGTACTTTTCACGCTGAACCATTATTTTTACTTTTACGTTTTTCAAGTTTCATCTCAATGTATTAAAAAGAAGGGTGAATATGACTTTTGTGCGGTTTGGCTTTATTTGGAAAAATATATTGGTTGCTCAAAATCGGTGCGACTTTGTTATGTACAGTTTTTTGATTATTTTTGTTTTTAATTTTCCAAAATATCACATGAAAATATATTTCAGAGTGATATTTCAGCTGTAATTTTTAGTTTATTTATTTTTTTTTATTTAAGTTCATAAGAAACACAATTAACAACGAAAAGTAGAATACTCCATTTGCTATAAAAATAATCATGTGTGGAAAGAAATATTTTTATTACGGCTAAAAATTGCAGTAGTCGGCATATTACAATAAAACTAGATCCTAAAAGAATTAGTTCATTACATAACCTAAAATAAAGCATATATTATTCATATTTTTACGAACGGGCATTGTCGACGAGTACTGATGAGCACCTGTGAGAGTCCAGAGACGAGAGACCAACAAACGCCTGAAGCTCTCGCCAGGAAGGAACGTCCACGCTTTTCTCACAGTCTTCCAAAGCTCTTTGATACTTGTAAGATTTTATTTGCCATCTGCCCAAAAATTATCAAAAAGATTGACATGAACCCGCATCTGGTCGTATGTAGTAACATAGTTGACACCATTATTTTAATGCTAAGTTTGGCATACATGACTTGTTTTATCTAATATACTGGTTGAGTATCGTAGTAGGAGAAGCAGCCTCTTACGCTGATTTCGACAGTTCCGTGTTTTGCTCTTCCGGTGGCATATAATATAATATTATATTATTAGTGCCATTCTTATATTTAAGTTTCACTTTTACGCACGAATTTATTTTTATTGAATTTATATAAAATGAATTTATTTATAATGAAGTCACTGCAATTGGTTTGGTCACTATTTGATAGCACAGCAATAAACAAGAATGCCTAGCCGGCATCAAAACCTGTAATGACATTAGGGTTAGAATATGAATTTTTTGGCCTTCGTAAAAATATTTTGCGTCCTTCGGAATCAAGTAAAATATTTTTGATTTCAGTAGACCATTTCAAGTACCAATTCAGATACTCTTCAGAAAATTATTTCTGGTTTGTACAGGTTGTGACTGCAATAATAGTATCTATCGCGGGCCTCACCCATAAATTTTGGCTTAAATGAGCTTCCTTTTGATTGTTGAAGAGCCAAAATTTAAATTTAGTTCACTTCTAATATATTTAGAGGTAAATAGTGATCAGATACTTTTCAGATACTTTTTCCAATAGGGATTTTCGACAGATCACGCGTGGGTACTGCCAAACTAAGTACATAATTTTTTCAGTATGCATTGGCAGTTCATCATAGAAAGACTTACGCTTCAAAAATGTCTTTCGTCTCGGACCAGTGGATTGGTCACCAAGATCGTGTGATATCACACCTTTGGACTTTTATTTATGGAGGTGTGTAAAGTTTAAATACTTTGTGGATAAACCAGGCATTGGAAGCCAACATTACTAAAGTTATTCACGAAGTTGTTCAAAATTGGTGTTTACCATGATGATGACCACTGAGTTACGACGCAGTTGCGTCCAACATTTGAAAGGGATTATCCTTAAGAAATAAATATTACGAATGGTTCTACACAAAAGTAATAAATATTGTGCAATCAATTTGAATTTTTGTTTTTTTATTTCAATCTAAAATGAGAAACCTCTAAATTGATCATCCTTTATATATAGAAAGCTTGTTGACAAATCCTCTTTTTTTGGTTTTTTGGCGTCATTTCTTAGCGCTGATTAAAAACCAAGTCCTGGCCGCACTTGTAAGTTATGTAAGCAAGAACTAGTTATGAGTTTAGTCAAGTTATGATTGATGCTGGCTCCGACTGATAGATGCAATTTAAGGCTTTTCCATGGCAGAAAAGCACTGCGAGGTTTGCCATGGCTTGCCGAGTAAAATTAAGTTAATTTATATTAAGTAATATTGAGTAAGTTATAAATATTAAGTGGAGTAAGGCTATATT
Source organism: Anastrepha obliqua (assembly GCF_027943255.1). Lineage (NCBI taxonomy): Eukaryota > Metazoa > Arthropoda > Insecta > Diptera > Tephritidae > Anastrepha > Anastrepha obliqua. The sequence goes on along the minus strand of NC_072892.1, from coordinate 56,161,448 downwards.
GAATTATGCTAAAATATATCAAGTCAAATTAAGTCAAATTAAGTTAAGTTAAGTTACGTTACGTTAAGTTAAGTTACGTTAAGTTAAGTTGCGTTAAGATAAGTAGACTTAAAAAATACAAAAAGACAAATAATTGGCGCGCACACTTCTGTAAGGTGTTTGGAGGGATATTGCCCACCATATTATCAACCAAGTAAAGTAATAGAAATATGAAATATTTCATAGTAATGATAGAAATTTTCGTAAAAAAAAATTGTTTTGAGCTTTGCTCTACACATGACATGATTACTAAAAATAGTAAAATAGTTGTAACAGAGTATTAAAATTTACAAAAAAAAAAACTTTAGAAATTTTTTCTATTCAGCGTTAACGACATGTCAACTTCTTTTTTTCGACTCAAACGCACACTCAATTTCACATAAATACCCTAAAGAAAAACGAACGTGGATGTATGGCATTAGAAGTGTGCATCATAATAATGCGGCTTAAACTAAAAAAAAAGTTAAAATTAAACGAAAAAAATGTAATTGTATGCATGCAACTTAGCCCACATTTCATACTTCTCAACAATGCAACACGCTGATGGAGCTGTTATGAGCTTTTCGTTGCCTGCAGCTATAAAATAAGTGTAAAAATTAGAAAGGGAAAAGGGGCGAAGCAATTGTGACAGGCAGCTAGGCAACAGAGCAGCAAAATGAACAGCAATTTTTTTACAGCCCTGCTGCTCAGTGTGCCGTTCCTTTTCATTGTAAAACATAAATAATTTCATGCTGTCCACAACACATAACAAAAACAAATCGTATTTTGAACGAACATTGAAATAAAGCATTTAGAGGGGGGAAAGTGAAAATTGCGTTTTTTTCGTTTCTAACGAATTCGTAACAATAGGAAGTTGCAGCAAGAAAGAGAGAGGGAGAGACAGGAAGAGGAGCAATACAAAAGGCAGAACATAAAAACTGTGAATAAAATACAATATATTCATGATAAATGGCAGACAACAACAAAGCAAGCTAAGCGAACATAGGCAGATAATCAGGTGGTGGACTAGCATTTTGTGCCTGTGCAAAAAACTCTAATTTGAATTTTTTGTAAGTGCGTGACTGTTGTTCGGGTGGTTTCACGTTCGATGCCTACTGAGCACATGACACATAAAATGATAGAACAGTTTTTTCTGGTAGCGAAAAGCTTTTCCTGAGAAGTTTCTCATAAAAACCACTATTTTACTCCAGAAGCCATAAAACTGTAACTTCAGTTCATAGTTCATAGTTCATTCTACTACAAAATCGAGGTTTCAGATTTATGCAAATATAAAAAAAATTTAAAATTGGTATAATAAAGTGCTAGTTGAATTTAAAATTTTTTTTTGCTGACGTCGTTGGGTGTTTTTTTTCACATATAGTATAAATTTCTAAAATTCCATACAAGGCGAATTTATTAAGTGGTAGCAGTGAATCAGCTGATTTGTTTTTTGCTGTCGCCGTGTACATTTGGATGCCAGCATAAAATTAATTTACAAATTATTTGCATTCAAATTTGTAATTTAAAAATTTAAGTTTTTTTAATCATTTTAAATACAAAAACCCTTTTACAAATGAACAAAATAATGAGAAAGTGCACAATTCGTTTGAATAAATCACTTCTTTGTTTTCTACTTTCACGTTATATTCTAATAGAAATGTTGTTGGTGGCCTTTTATGAATTCCCCTTGATTCCGTACATGGAGAAAATGCGCGCATAATGAAAAAATTTCAGAGGTGTGTCCAATATCAGCCGTTAAACGGCTCTCAGAAATTTTGAAGAAATCAACTGATTGGCTGAGAGCAAATGGGATATGAGAGCGGTTTGTTTAAGAAAAACTGAGATTGTGTTGATGATATATAAAACAAATCAATACATGCAATACAATACTCATATTACTGTACTGGCGACTGAACAAAGATGAGCAGACAGAATTCGGCTGCCGAGTAAGCAGTGACTTAGTAGCCGAAGTTGCTCGCACAATTTTGCTTTTCATCAAACCTGCTTTGGGATGTGTGGATTTTTTTCGTATGAAATTTAAGTTTTTTCGTGAATAAACCACTGTCATGACCTCGGTGAGGTGAGCCTATCAGCTGATTTTTTTCCAAATCCACTGAATTCTTTTCGTCATGAATGTATATATATATGTATCACATCTAAACATCTATTAAAGGTGGTATTTGAGGATGATAGAATACAAGGTTGATTCTTCCGAATTCGCTCTGTTATCAGAGCCCATAAAAAAATGAACAATTTCACATTTCGCCTTCAAAATTTAACACACGGTACTTCGTTTTCACTAGTTTGTTTAGCTTAAGTCCCACAATTCACAATATTATCAAGACATTCATTGAATTTTCCGAAACATGTAATTTCTCCTCCTTTTTTAATTTGTTCGCTTCTTTTTTGTATTGGTCATGGTTATGACGTCAGACATTTTAAAATCGAGAAAAATAAATTAACTGTTTCGAGAAGACACCCCCTTCAGTACTCAATTCGGATTTGTTCCGTGTCCATGTGGCCGACTGCACAGAATGAAACAAGGCGAATTCATTATTTTTTTCTACTTTGATAATACTTTGCTGGGACAATCAAACGTATAAAACATTGTTTTTAGTCTAGTCTCGCTACCTTTAATGAATTGCTATATAACTGGAGTGGTTGTGAGCATGTCCCGTAGGGTTCTTAAGTTCCTTTGGATCCGCCAGGGAGCGTTAGGGTAGATTTGGATCACAATATATAGATTTTCTAAAATTAGTGAAAGCGACACCTATTAACCTGTAGCGGAATACAGTTACACAACCCATTTTAATATCTCATCTTTCAATTGGATACACAAAAAAAGTGTTTAAAATTAGTTTACTAAGTCACTATATGACGACTGGAAATTTACTTCCGTTACGCCTATATTTAAGAGTGGAAATAAAAACGATGTTAGCAATTACAGACCGATTTCGAAGCTTTCGTCTGTCTCAAAACTTTTTGAGATAACAGTGAATGATAAGTTATATTTTGCTGTCAAAGGCCTAATACCTACCAACCAGCATGGTTTCGTTGCAAGTCGCTCCACTGTCACTAATTTGTCTATTTTCAATGATTACTGCATTTCAGCCTTCCAGAACAGATCTCAAGTTGATGCAATTTATACAGACTTCTCTAAAGCGTTTGACAAAGTATCGCACCGAATACTCCTGTCGAAGCTTGCATCATTGGGTATACACTCCACGTTTTTGTCGTGGATCAAATCATATTTGTCCAACAGGCCCTGCGTTGTAGCCGTTGATAATACGACATCCCGTGCATTTATTGCATCCTCTGGTGTCCCACAGGGAAGTATTCTGGTAAATCAAACAATACTTTGCATACTTCGTATAATATCGGATTGAGAGAGTTCAGAGAGTCTTTCTTCGTTTTGCGCTCCGATCTTTAAACTTTTCTGAACCTGTACCATCGTACCGCTCTCGATGTTTATTAATTGATTTAAAACCACTTGATAGCAGACGATCTATTCTATCGTGCTCATTTATTATTCGTATCATCTCTGGATCTATTGATTGTCGTTCCCTTTTAAGCAAAATTCAATTCAATATACCCAATATGAGGCTCCGACAGTACGAAACCTTTAAAATTGGCTTCTCGAGAACCAACTATGGGGTGAATGTTCCGATTCCTAGGGCATGTGCAGATTTAAATATGTTTTTCAATTCTTCCGGTGCTGATTTTACATGGCCGTATGGCATCTTAGTCAATCATCTTAAATCGTTCTTTTCTTATATTAGTAACTACTAAACTATTGTACATTAGCTTAATATAGTCTGTAAGAATGTATCCATTCAAAGACAATAAATAAATAAATAAATATATTCTTTCCATAGATGCAGTGTCAAAATTCTTTTTTTCATAAGTATTATCCAGGGTGAAGAGATTTTTAAAGGTGTGTCCAATAGCAGTTAACCGACTCTCAGTGAATTTCATAGAATCCGCTGATTGGCTAAGGCTAACTAAGAATGTGTTAGTGATATGCGAAAAAAATTAACACAATGTCAATTCGTTGCCATCTGATTGGGCGACTGACTGGACGAGTGTGTGAATAAATTGAAATGATCGTGCATAATTCGGCTGGCGAATCACCCCTCGTGACGTGGTAACCGACGTTCCCCTCACAACTTTGTTTTTCACCATAGTTATTGACCAAACCTAGTACTCTATCATCCATGAGTATTAGGCCGGATTCACACTATGATGCCGATCACGGTCCGCTCTCGGTCCAGTCTCGGTCCGGTAAAATATTCACAAACGAAAAACAATGACTGTATTCACACTATCCGTGCTGTTCAAGTTTCGGTACAGTCACACTCCAGCATCGATCAAGTTCGAAGAATATTTTGCTGGAGCGGGATCGAACTTGCCGACTTGTACTGATAGTGTGAATAACGTTGCGTTCTCGGTTCAGTCTTTCGACAATAGCAAAGGAGTGCAGATCGATCGCGACTGGACCGATGTAAGGACACAAATGTAGATGTCGAAAGATTTTACCGAACCGAGACTAGACCGAGAACGAACCGTGATCGGCACCATAGTGTGAATCTACCCTTAATATATCAATAACAAACATTCACCAAAGCATGGTGAAATTGTTGAAGAAATATGCTACTTCGTTTTCAACTGTGCATCGAAGGGGTTAAGAGTTTAAACGTGGTCGTACAAGTGTTGAAGAGAAACCACGCAGTCGTTAAACGGTTAGAAAAATTGAAGCGCACAATTTTACTATTATAACTTTCGCAAAAATTGTTACATAGATGGAATACAATTATTGAATGATCAGTTTAACTTTTTATCTTGCTCACTCCACTCGGGAGCATAGGACCTCGTCAAGACTCTTCCATCATACATGGTTCAGGGCTTTTGTTTTTGCGCCATCTCATGTAACATCTGCTATCTCGCACAACATCGACCTTCTCCAAGTATTCTTTGGCCGACCACGACCCCTGCTCCCTTGCGGGTTCTAGTCCAATGTTATTTGCGTGATGCTATCTGGTGGCTTTCTAAGCATGTGACCTATCTATCGCCACTTTCTGCGTTTAATTTGTCATAGGATGGGTCCCTCATTCGTTGATCTCTACAGCGTATCGTTGGTGTTCGTCGTTCATGGTATTCGACCAGAATATTCTACAGATGACGCGGGGACACTTGTTGATGAAAGATCAGTTTATTCGCAGTTAAGAGCGCCTGGAGATTTGCGAACATCGCTTTTGCTTTATTTAGTCTGTAGTTGCAATCTTCATCTACTCCGCCGTCTGCCATGATAGTGCAGCTGAAGTAGCAGAAGCTTTCGACAAATTCCACCGGGCACCCGTCAACCATTCCAGGTCTTGCTTTATTGTGGTTGACTCTCATACCCTTCGTCTTGTCGATGTTGACCTCTACTCCGACAATGCGTGCCTCCGAGTGTGTGAAAGGTTGGTTGTGGCAGAAGTAATCGGCGAAGTCCAGGTCCACAAGATGTCCAGTCAAATTCCATACGATGCCTCTTTTGTGCAGAGTCAATTGCCTCATGACATCATCTAGAACGAAGGCGAAGAGAAGGGACAACCTTGCCATATGCCTGCATTGGTGTTGAATTAGTCGTTGATATTGCCGTTGTGAAGCACTAGCAGTTCGAAGTTCTCATAAAGCATTCTGATGAGGTGGATTATCTTAGCGGGAACTTCTTTTTTACTCAACGCCAGCCATATCTAGTCTCGATTGATTGCTTCCATGCCTTGGAGTCTGCTTTGTATGCTCGATGCGATTTATCCACTTAAGTAGTATATAAAAAAAACTGGGATTTAGAGGAGGAGTTAAGGATTTCTTTGTGCTAACCGCTAAAGGTGCTTTTATTCTTCTTATACAGGTGTTACTATTTGGAAAAGAGTATCTCTGAACTCTACTTTGAACTTATGAAAATTTTATTCTTATTGGTATATTGAGGTGAATTTCTAAAGTTTTATTTAGTCTGCGAAGTTTTTCTTTTTCTTTCAAAAATGTTCTCACAGGTTTTCCCAAGGCTGAAGAGAATAAAGTTATTTACTCAAAATTTATTTTTGTTTCATGTCATAGAGGTGGCCAAAGAATCAAGGGTTATGGTGAGGTGGTATGTAGTAAATATGCAGCTCGAAAGCACGCCTGCAAGTAGGGTTCATCGAAGCATTCGGCAACTTAGCGGATGGATTACATACAACATAGATATGCCTACTAACTATTTTTATAAGACTTTTTGAGGGCATCGCTTACAGAAACCAAACGAAGTAGAATTGCACTTTACACTTTTATCTTCACTTTACAGAACTTTTTCGCACAATGTAATTATATGTCAAATAAGTCTGTTTCTGATTTTAGAACTTGTCGGTACCAGACTTAACACGCAGTCTATACTTCCGAAGGAATTAGATGGAAATTTAAGCAGAATAACTGTGGACGTCGTACCCGGGATTAACCGATGGTAGTTGCTCACATATCCACATAACTACGGCGGTAAATTTCTCACAATAATTATACAATGTAGCCAAAAACAAAACAAAACTAAATATCTATATGTAACGTGAAGGGTATAGTCGTATATGTTTGCCTCTTCCTCTTGATAAACTCTATGTTCGCGTGCAACATTATTGCTGCTGCCATCGTAACGACAATTTTGTGTTAAACAATACGTCATCTATGTTTATGGCGACGACAATAACTACAACAATGAAAATAAAAGCAGCACCGAGGACGATGATGATGACCACACTAGCAGCAGCGTGTCACTGTGACATGAAATTACTCAAATTATGACACATGCAATCCCCTCACCCCACAATAAATTTTAGCACCTACTTTCTATACACTTACATGTACTATATACGAGTATATAAGTGTTACGACAATAATTTCTTTTTCTTCCACACGAGCGATCGTTTGTTTCTTTCATTTCTTATAAGCATATAAATATCCACAAAAATGGTTCCCATGTTGCATGCAACAATGTGCAACTAGCTGTGACATACAAAATATTTATTCTTGCTTCTCGAATTGTCATTTCCTTTGTTACTTTTCCACATTCGTACATTTGATGCTTTTGTTTATCGCTGAAACAAGATTTTTATTGTTACACTTGCTGATATTTATCGTTTTTATTCAGTTGCCATGCATCTTGTGTTTGTTTAAATGGATGTGTGTGTGCGCATTTATTGGTGTGCGAGTGTTTATTTGCGCAAATGTAACTAAATATTTCATATCACTATCCAAAAATTGTAATAAAGATTGCAGAAAGGCGACATGTTTTTTAATAATTCATAATATTCTGCAGAAGGCGTGCGCTCAATCACGGCAGAAAGAGTTAATGTGCAGGGCCAGTTGCAGTTTTTTATTTATTATTTTTTTTTTTGGGGAGCACAAAAAATCCTAAGAAACTTAATTTTTGTAAAACTCAATTGTCGAAGCAAAAGGTTTATGTATAATCCATAGAATTACTATGACAGAATTTCATTTATCGATAAATATTCAAAAAATGCGAGATTCAAACTGCAGGAAAAGTAGCAAGTGGTTTTTACCTAATATACCTCGGACAGAATTGGGTAAAAAGCAGATGCAGCAAATACTTAAAGTATTTCCGTGGCAGTGTGGAAACTTGGTAAAGTCGCTCTCACAAGAAAGCAACAACAAGATCGCCCAAAAAGTACACTAGTCATAAAAAGTTAACGTACAGCTGCATTTACATTTTATATTGCTTTCTTGTACAGAAATTTCCAAAAAAAATCAAAAATGATTTGGTATAGTTATACTAGCTACAGCCTTAAATATCCGCTAAATGTGTTTTTCAGATGCTCACTGCGGCAACGCTTGATTTATCGATAGTTATTTTGAAAATATGCGATTGCTATTGCAGAAAAAGTTAGCGTACATCATTATGTACGGGACTTCCCCTGTTAAATTTCGCGATCGCTCTTCAAAAATTAAAAAATAAATACGTGCATAGGTTACTACAACTATAACTGTGCTAATAAATAAACTTTTCATAAATTTTGGTAAAATGGCTCCAACACAAAAGTCAGCAAGCTCTGCCGAAAGCGACATCATAGTCAAATTATGGAATGAAGCGAAGTCTTTGCGCGAAATTGCCGAAATAGTGAGCAGAACTCATTCTACAGTGCAAGGAGTTATCAAAAATTATAAATGTAGAGATTCCACTGCATCAAAGCCGAAATCAGGACGCCCAGAAAAAACTGAGCGGGAAAAACGACATATTATAAACGAAGTGCAAAAGGATCCAAAAATATTGGCTTCCAAAATCGCAAAAAACGTGCAGGATATATTTCATAAGACCATTTGTAGTGATACTGTGTGCAAGATTTTAAAGAAAACAGGTAATCGTAGTCGAGTCGCATGCAAAAAACCGTTTGTATCATTGGTAAATATACAGAAACGCATCGCTTTCGCCAAGGAACATTTAAATAAGCCGATTAAGTTCTGGGAAAAGGTAATTTTTTCGGACGAAAGCAAGTTTTGTATATTTGGAATCAAAGGAAGCAAGCTGGTATGGCGAAAGCAAATGACTGCCCTCGACAAACAAAATCTTGCGGCCACTGTAAAACATGGTGGTGGAGGCGTAATGGTGTGGGGTTGCATGGCCAGTAACGGTGTGGGCAAGATAGAGTTTATTGAATCTACTATGAATAAATACTTATATTTGGGCATACTTAAATCAAATTAAAGGCAGAGCGGAAAGGAATACTTTTATGTTTCAACAAGAAAACGAACCCAAGCACACGCCGAAATGGTGAAGCTCTGGCTACTGTATAATGTCCCAAAACACCTGCGTACACCACCACAATCCCCAGATCTCAATCCAATTGAGCATTTGTGGGACTTGTTAGAACGTAAGATTCGCCAACATGAGATAACATCAAAATCGAGGTTAAAGGACGTAATTACTGAAGAATGGTGCAAAATAACTTCGAAAAAAACGTCAAAGCTAGTAAAATCTATGCCAAAGCGTCTAGGAGAAGTTATCAAGCGCAAATGCTACCCCACAACCTATTAAATGAGTTATTTTCAGTTTCACTGTCAATGACTTAACTTTTATGAGCAGTGTACGTTAACTTATTCTGAATTTATTTATATATTTTATTCTAGTTATTGTTGTTAGAATTAATTTATATTTATAATTTGTATTTATCCTTTTACTGAAAGACTGAACTCTAATCTGTAATCTAAATATATTTTTTAAAATAAAATGCCAATATGCATTATTATTTGAAACTTGTTTCCATGTAAATATAGTGTACGTTAACTTTTTATGACTAGTGTATTTCATCATAAGACATCGACAGCCGAATGGACACTGACGGTTTGTAAGATGAATTGAGGTGTGAGAACAAACCTATATTCGGAACCGCTCAACTTATCCAAATCAATTCGACTTCCCGACTATGCTCGACTTTCCGAACTATTATCAATCAGGGAAGCTTGCAAAGAGATTGGTACACGAGTAGCTATATTTTCAGACAGTCAAGCAGTTATCAAGGCCTCGAATTCATCCAAACTAGTTCTACAACGTAGAGAGGAACTAGAACTGCTTGGTGATGGGCTTCAAATTACTCTGACATGGGTTATATATACATATATATATAATTGGCGCGTACACCCTTTTTAGGTGTTTGGCCGAGCTCCTCCTCCTATTTGTGGTATGCGTCTTGATGTTGTTCCACAAATGGAGGGACCTACAGTTTTAAGCCGACTCCGAACGGCAGATATTTTTATGAGGAGCTTTTTCATGTCAGAAATACACTAGGAGGTTTGCTATTTTCTGCCAAGGGGCGTCCGCTATTAGAAAAATGTTTTTCTTAATTTTGATGTTTCACCAAGATTCGAATCTGCGTTCTCTCTGTGAATTCCGAATGGTAGTCACGCACCAACCCATTCGGCTACGGCGGCCGCCCTCTGACATGGGTTACCGGTCATAATAATACATAGAAGGGAATGAGATAGCAGAAGAGCTGGCAAGCAAAGGTTCGTCACTAGACATAGGCGAGGCGATGGCAGTTGCTACCCCATTCAATACAATAAAACCATCCATTGTTTCACAGGCTATGCTTTAGACAAAAGAAGGTGGAAGCATTTAACTTCATGTACTACAAAAAGAAAAATAGGGCCGTCATCCATCATCTAGAGAACGAATTACCTGTTAGCATGCTTCCGCTTAAACATTTCACGCCACTGCAAGCTTTACAGATCACTGAAAGGTATTGGATTAGGCAGTCAGACTTAACCTGCTTTTCAATCCCATCTGCAGAAGCTGTCAGGCGGAGGAGGTGAAAGAAAGTATTTTCCACTATTTAAGCGAATGCTCAGATTTAGCCACAATAAGACTTTGCTCTTTCGGCAAGCCTTTCCTACAGCAACTCAATGAAATCTCAGGCATAGAGAAAAAAAAAATTACTGATATACTTGGATCTCACGAAGTGGATTTGAAGAAAAAAAAAAAAACATCACACGAGAACAGTGGTAGTAAAATGGCGCTAGTTGCTAATTAAGATTATTTCAGTAAAAATACTCAACCTGTTGAAGTGGAATGACAAGGAATGAAGTAAGATCTTTTCGGTAATTTGCTGTAAAAGTAAAACGGGCCCATATTACGTGTCATTGAGTTATTAAAAATGATTAATGACTCTTTCCACTACTACTTGGAAGCCAAGTTAAGGACCTCAGTCCATGCTAAATGACAGAGAAAAACGCCACATTATTAATGAAATGCAGATAAGTCCAAAATTTCCGGCTGTAAAAATCGAGACTTCCAAATCTATCGAGCAAATACGTCAGTAACAAATTTTTAGTATTACAGTGTGTAAAATTCTGAAGAAAGCTGGCCCTGAACTGACGCAAGAAGCCGTTTATATCTATACTTGAACATAGCATAAAGTTTGCGTTTCACGCGAAATGACTGTCGCAATCCATAAAAATTGTATTGCCGTGAAATAAGCGTGAAATTTCGTATGTATCTCACTGCAAAGTAGTGCTCAGTTCATGCGTGAAAACACGCGCAATACACATTTTTTTACATCTATTTAAAAGGCACGTGTAATTTAAAATTGAGCGAAAACTGACAGTTCGTTTGCGAATAGAGTGCCTGAGTTCAAATACTTTGAATTAATAACAAATTTTAATTATCGGTTCGTGTGTGGGTATCAAACAAAGTGTGTTTAAAAATATATTATATTTGTATGGCGTTGCCCCCTAGCCCTTATGCTGCAAATGCTGAATAATATCGCAGATAAATTATCCTTAATCCCATGTCGATGGGTCGGCGTTTATTTCTATTATATAACGCCAAGAGAAAACTTGGAAAACTTCGTAAGGTATTTCCTAAGCTTTAACTAAACATATCAGAAAAGATTTTTTCAAATTTTTTTTTATTTTAATAATACATATTTTATCATAAAAAAATGGTAAGAAATATGCAGCGTGCAGTAGTTTCATAAGAAACGGGCCGGACACGAACGACCATCGACTTGGGATAAGGGTTAAGTATAGGGGCATAACGGAAAATATGATTGAGAACATTTGAAAAAGAAGGTATTTTTTCAACTTAGTTCAAAAAGTATTGGAATTGATTATAAGCTGCAAATTTCAAAGCGGCTCTTGCAGAAGTGCATAAAAGACCAGATCCACAAAATATTAGGCGGTTTATTTACAAAAAGTTCAGTTATACGCTGACAGATCAAAAGTTTCCGTGATGGATAATTTTTGCTGGCTAAACTTTATGCAGCACAAATCGTCTCCCCAGCAGCCAACTGTGACTTTGCTCTAGCAATTTTTATGTGGTGGATAGATTCTTGAGGATATTACAAATTTGCGTGTTTCCTAATATTTATGTTACATATGTCGAACACAACTAATGTGAGCCAATGCTGCGTGATGTACATATATCGGCATAAGTACACGGACGTTCAATAATGTGTGTGACTGACACATAGATGGCGGCACTAGTACTAAATCAATATTTTTTTCGAAAGTTGGCAACCTTTTTAGGCTTACTGTCAAACTCATATGTTAATCCGACCATTTGTTTACAAGTTGCAGTGCTTTAAGTGACGCTACTTTTGACTTAAAAAAAAATGAATTCAAAGCAATTCTGTATGCTGATTTATCATTGTTTTTTAATGAAAAAAAAAAAATACTGTTCAATGCCTTCAATGGCTTGAAAAACATTATTCGGACTCTGCTCCATCAAAAAGAAGCATTTGTTATTGGTATGCCGAATTCAAACGTGGTCGTACAGACACCGATGACATTTCATCTACTAGAAGGCCAAATGACGCTGTTATTCCGGAAAACGTTGAAAAAACACTGAAAATCATTATGTCCGACCATAAAGTGAAAGTGAGGGAGATTGCTGACATTCTAAAGATATCAGCAGGCAGTGTACACACCATAATACACGAACATTTGGGTATGAAAAAGGTGTTTTCCAAATGGGTGCCGCGTTTGCTCTCACCGGAGCAAAAACAACAACGAATCGATGATTCAAAGAGCTGTTTGGACATGTTTACGCGAAATAAGTCGGAGTTTTTGCATCGGTACATCACAATGGATGAAACATGGATCCACCATTTCACTCCA